>NC_065583.1:130332090-130972090 GCF_024542745.1 Macaca thibetana thibetana | reverse complement strand
ATTCATTACTGTTCTGTTTAAGTATTATATATGTATTTCTGAGTTATACATGTATATACATATCATTAATTGTATAAGATTCTTATATTTTATATATTTAATAAATTAACACTAAGTAGATATATCCATAATGCTAATAGATAAAATACAGCATAAAAAGGAAAAAGGTTTGATTAATCCACAAGAAGAAAGGAAAAAGGAAAATGTATTTTACTTAGCAATATTTTTTCTAAGAATAGTGAATGATTTTTACACTTAATGACGTGGATGAATCTTATGATATACACTAAGTCTTAGACGCAAGACAAAAAGAAGCCTTCTTTATTAAGGTTTTTTTTTTTTTAATAGTGTTTCATGAGGAAACAAAATTTATTAGTCTGTTCTCACGCTGCTGGTAAAGACATACCTGAGATTGGGTAATTTATAAAGGAAAGAAGTTTAACTGACTCTCAGTTCCACATGGCTGGGGAGACCCCATGGTCAAGACTGAAGGTGAATGAAGAGCAAAGTCACATCTTACATGGTGGCAGGCAAGAGAACTTGTACAGGGAAACTCCCATTTATAAAACCATCAGATCTTGTTAAACTTACTCACTACCACAATAACAGTACTGGGGGAGACGGCCCCCATGATTCAATTATTTCCAGCTTGCCCTGGCCTTGACATGTGGAGATTATTACAGTTCAAGGTGAGTTTTGGGTGGGGACACAGTCAAACCATATCACACACAAAAAAAATAAATAAAAATAGAAATTTGGTTGCCTCCAGGTGAAGAAATTGAGAGAAGACAAACAAGGGACCTTTCTGGAATAAGAAAAATCTTTGCACATTGAATAAATGTAGGTTACATGGATGTATTCATTTATCTGAATCTATCAAATTTTACATTTATGACTTATTGAATTTATTTCTATAAAATTTGACCTAAAATTACAAATAATTATACAAATAAACTTGATACATATGCTTTCTGTAGTAATATGAGTTAGCATTTCAAAAACAATTTCTGTAAATTCTAGGTTTGAAACATGTGTAATTTTACCGTGTCTCTTCTCTCACAGTTGAAAATAAGAGATTACAAATGTGGTGAGAAAACAGGCTAGAATAACCAGTGTAGATCTGAAGTAGAATAGTAGGTATTAGTATGAATTCATCACTATAAATACAAATAGATATGTAAATATATAGATATAATTTTATATATTTGTATACATATGGATGTGTATCTAAATATCCATATATTTATGTATATATGTGTGTGTACTTTTTTCTAGTTCTACTCTCTGAGAATTCATAGAAGCAATGACATCAGTAGCAATGAGCACACCTAAAATTTAATATTTTGCATTTTAAAAAAGTTCTTTTTTAGATAGTTTTAAATTAACAGTAAAATTTTACAGAGAGTAGAGATAGTTCCAAATACATCTGCTCATTCTCCTCAACCAAGTTTTTCCTATTATTGTCTATTAAGTTGAAACCTTTTTGTGTTGATGCATCAATATTAATACATTCTTAACTAAAATCCACAGTTTACATTATAATTCATTTTTTGTTCCATGAATTTTTACTAGTATACAATGACATAGATAGTCCATTACAATATCATACCAATACTTTCACTGCCCCATTCCACCTTGTCCTCTCTCTTTACCCCATCCCTCAGCCTTAATTCCTGGGAATCAGTGATCTTTCTACTATCTTCAATAGCAACACTACTGTTGCTTTTTCCAGTGTCATAATATTGGTATCATACAATATGTAGCATTTTAAGTTTGACTTCCTTCACTTAGAAATGTGTATTTAAGTTTCTTTATGTCTTTTCAAGATTTGCAAACTCATGTATTTTTATTGCTGAGTAGACTACCACTGTATAAATACACCATGGTTGGATTATCCATATACCCAATGAAGGACATGGTTGTTTCTAAGTTTTGACAAACATCAATAAAGATGCTATAAACATTCTTGTGCAGGTTTTTGTGTGGATATAGTTTTCTGTTTATTTGGCTAAATACCTAGGACTGTAATTGCTGGATTGTATGACAAGATAATGCTTAGTTTTGAAAGAAACTCCCACACTGTCTTTCAAAGTTGTTTTATCATTTTACATTTCTACTAGCAATGAATGAGAGTTCCTGTTTCTCCACATCTCCACCAGTATTTAGTTTTGTTGGTGTTTTGGATTTTAGGAATTTTAACAGGTGAGTAGTGATATCTCATAGCTGTTTTAATTTGCAATTACTTAATGATATATGATGCTGATAATCTTCCATATGCTTATTTGCCAGTTATATGATTTCTTTTGTGAAATTGTAATGATACTAAAACATAAAGTTGTTTTAATATTCATTTTTGGATCTCTCTCTAAACTAGTCCTAGAGGGAATTTTGCTTGGTTTCTGTTTTTCTTTCTTTTTTTTCCCCCTACTTAGTGTCACACTCTATGGAGCATAGGGATACTCATTGGGCCAACGCAGACCCACACAGGTGCCTAGTGACATCACTGTGACTTGGCACTCAGGTGGCCAACCAACTCTTGGGGTCCCTCCAGCCAGCTGAGACCAATGCATAATGTCCCAGAAAAGAACTGGGAAGTCCCATGTCCCTTTTCAAAGTCCTCCATCCTCATCAATGTCAGAAGAGCAATCTCTACAAATTTTAAACTTTGAGCAGGCATGTGCTATGTTCATGGATTTAGAGTAAGAAGTGTTTGAATCCTATGAACTCACAGTGGCATTGCTATACTGGAGGTCAGAGAATCACCATTATGCCCTGCACTCCCCTGGACACCCCATTGGAAGAGCATGGCATTGCTGGCTGGGCAAGGGCATTGGGGGTAGACCCAGAGGCCCAGAGGGAGGGGCATGGGCAACTGTCCTTGAGAACATATCCAGGAAAGAAGCAGAATGGCCTGAGCTAAGCCTCCATTATGCTTTTTGAATTCACTTACAAAACACAAATTCAAAAATAAAATTATTGGGAATTTCAAAAGGGTGGCAATAGAAACGTCAAGCATGGGGTGCTTCTGAGTACAGAATACCCAACATGAAAAATTGCACTGGACGCTTGCCAATGATCCCATCTAAGACCTACGAGGTCATTAACTGTAGAGGTGAGAATTGTAGAGGATCGGGAAATTTGTGTTTTAACCATCTTTACAGGTTTGTTTGTTTCATCTTTAAATTTGAGGACCAATCCATTCAAAGTTAATCTTTATGAAATAGTGATATTTTAAAGACGACAGTGTGTTTTTGAAGCATTTGACTTGGAAAACTCAGAAAATATAATGAACAAAGCCTTCATTCTTTGGGAAAAGATCAGGTCACTGGCTGAGAACAAGAAAGAGTAAGGATAGGGGACACCAGTATCATGCGATGGAATCACGACGAGACATAAATAAAAGGAAAGAGGGAAAATGCAGTGAAGTGAGAAAAGATGCAGAGTGTAACTTACTTATTCTGGATTCTCCAGTAATGTCCTAGGATTTAAGAGCACAAATGATGAAAGCAGACAGAATGGGCAATACAGATCAGTTATGCTTTAAAGTGGCAGTGGTGGCTTCTCAACGGGGCTTCTGATTCAACCAGGAAAGCATTTTATGGTTGCTAAAGGATTCATTAGCAGCAGTTTCACAGTCACATAACAACTGAGCTTTATTTAGGGTAAGTATATGCAAAGGTTTCTTTTGGAAAAAGTAAAATATGAAAGAAAGGCAGAATGTTCCAAATCAAACAAGACACAACGTAGTTGCTATGTCACAAAGAAGAATAAAGGACTGGGTTTGAAAAGTCTGTGTATAGAAACAGGGTATCTTAAAGTTTATCATTTATTCAATGTTGAAATCCCTTCTGTAATAACTTGACAGATGATAACAGAGAGATTAATAGTTTGCAAGAGAGCCTGTTCCATTGCTGCGTAGCTGCAATTGTGAGAGATTTAATCGATATATTGAGATTAGATTACTTGTCTTCCTGATGTTTTGCTTATTTTACTGTCTTGTAAAAGTACATGAAATAATTATCATATTTTGTTTATGACACTGTCAAATGTTGAATTACAACCATTATGTCTCATGCTATGTCTTTTCTTCTCAGGCTAAACATCATCAATTCCTAGAATAATTTAACTTATATTTATTCTGATTCCAATAAGCAGTTTATTATTTGATCTTATTTAAATAGATGGGCACCTGTGAGGAAATACAGTATTGATTGACACTAATATCTGATACCTATTTCATTACACTGAAATATCCCATTAGAATTCAGAAAGAAACTAAGCTGCAAAAAATGTATTAGTCTAAGCTGAGATGTTTACATCAAAAATATCAAACAAATTAATAATGAAAAACTTTAATCTTAACAAAAACTGAGAAAGCAAACAATTGGAATAATAAAAGCCAGACATTATTATATTTCTTTTGGATAAGACCATAAAGGTCATAATATTATTTTGCTTTATAAAGCATAGCTAAATTTTTTTCATATTGTATGATAGGCTTTTTAAAAATTATTATTATACTTTAAGTTCTAGGGTACATGTGCACAAGGTGCAGGTTTGTTACGTATGTATACATGTGCCATGTTGGTGTGCTGCACCTATTAACTCGTCATTTACATTAGGTATATCTCCTAATACTATCCCTCCACCCTACCCCCTCCCCAAAATAGGCCCCAGTGTGTGATGTTCCCCTTCCTGTGTCCAAGTGATCTCATTGTTCAATTCCCACCTATGAGTGAGAACATGCAGTGTCTGGTTTTCTGCTCTTGTGATAGTTTGCTGAGAATGATGGTTTCCACCTGCATCCATGTCCCCACAAAGGACACAAACTCATTCAAAGCCAATTAAAGACACATGATTGGCTTAGAATATTTCTTCAACAAAATGTAAGTGCTTTGAAGAAGTCATGTGCATTACATTTTCTCAACCAAACACTAGTTTTTCAGTTTGTCTGTCCTTATTATACAGCCTAAAATTTTGGTTTAGTTCAGTATCAGTTGCTTCCATGATTCTGTTCCCAATGGTGTGGGTATCAACATATGAAATAAGAAAAAAAAATTAAAAATCTGGTAGTTTACTTACTTTATGATAAAAATAAAATAAAGTATATTATAAATAGTATTTGCACTGATGAGCCATGAGCCATGAAAAATAAATGAGCACACAGAAAACGTCTTTGCTAGAATATATTTCCTCTCATCAGGAAAACACATTTAAGAAAACTTCTGAATTTCTACTAATGCCTAAGATGGAATTTTCTGGATCAAATCTCTGTTCTCTTGTCTGATATTACAATTACCTTTTTTGGCATCAAGATATCTATATATATGTCACCCTACTCCAACCTTGTTTTTGTGGAAAGAGTGGTTAAATCTAACTCATTCTAGATATTATGATATAGATCTAAATTATGGAAAATTGGCAGTATTAATAGATAACACTTTGTCATCGATATTTCTATTCACTCCCTCCATGACATGACCTAAGCCTTCATATAAGTGTACAGTTCTTTTCCCCATATTTCTAGATGGAGATGCCAAAACCTAGGCCAATCTATTATACATAAAAATATATTATTTATAACAAAAATTAAACCTATAGCCACCAATCTGCAAAATGATGTAATAATACAAACGGAGTGGAAATGTTTGTTGCAGTCAAATGTAGCAAATAATGTATGCTATCAGTCCAAAACTGCACAAGACGGCCACAGTGCAGGCAGTGACTTCTTTTTCAAAGTTAAATATCTCCTTGACATGCATGGAGACACTTTACTCTGTAAGATCTATTTCTCGCTCCAGGTGAGTCATCCTATCTCTGGGTGGTAGGTGGGGAGTAGGACAACGGTGAGGGGTTGTCATGTTCATGTTGTCTCATGACCCCTAGAAACAATAGTCTAAGTACAGGTCATATGTGTTTTTACTTAGCAATTCAGGTTTGTGTTATCACTATCTCAGTCTGAGCCAACTAAAGAACACGTTGTATTGCCAAATTAGCAAAACAATACTATTTAGATACTTAAACTCTAACAACCTAGCAACTAAAATCTACTTCTTCCCAATTTTATAAGGTATCACACATTAATTGGTGGCTATGAAATGATAATGTACATTCCACAAGGAAAAAGATCAATTTTACAGAGAACCATTGTCAGGAGCCTATTAAAATGTTCACAATACACCACTCACAAATACTAAGTACAGGCATAACTCAGAGATATTGCAGGTTTTGTTTCAGAGCACCTCAATGAAGTGATATCATAATGGAGTCATGTAAATGTTTTGGTTTCCCAGTACACATGAAAGTTATGTTTAAATAATGTTGTAGTCTATTAAGTGTGAAATAGTATTGTATTAAAAAGGTACATACTTTAATTTAAAATACTTTATTGCTAAAATATGCTAATGAGCCTTTAGCAAGTAAGACATAATTGCTTTGCTGATGGAGGGTCTTAGCCTAATATTGATGTCTGATGACTGATCAGGCTGGTGGTGACTGAAGGCTGTGGTGGCTATGGCAATTCCTAAAAATAATACAAGAATGAAGTTTGCCACATTCACTGACTCTTCCTTGCACAAATATTTTGCTCACAGTAGTTCTTTCAATATTAGAGTTAATTCTCTCAAACCCTGCTACTACTTTTCAACTAAGTTAATGTAATATTCTGAATCCTTTCTTGTCATTTCAATACAGTTCACAGCATCTTCATAGGAGTCGATTCCATCTCAAGTAATTAGTTTATTTTCTCATCTATAAAACACAATTCCATATTCATTAACGCTTTATTAGAGATTACACCAAACAAGTCACATCTTCAGGCTTCGCTTCTAATTCTAGTGGCCTTGCTATGTCCACCATATCCACAGTTACTTCCTCCGTTGAAATCTTGAAGCCCTCAATGTTATCCAATAAGGTTGAAATCAACTTCTTTCAACCTCCTATTAATGTCAATATTTTGACCTACTCCCATAAATCATGAGTGTTATTAATGACATCTAGAAAGCTGAACTTATTTAAGAAGGTTTTCATTTTACTTTTGTCAGGTCCATCAGAGGACTCACTATCTATGGATAGCTATAGTATTAAAAAATATATTTCTTATATAATAAAATTTGACATTTGAACCCCTTGATCCATGAGCTGTAGAGTGGATATTGTGTTAGCAGGAATGAAAACGACATTAGTCTTTTTGTACATCTCTGTCAGTGCTCTTGGGTGACTAGGTGCATTGTCAATAAGCAGTAATATTTTGAAAGGCATTGACTTATCTGAGCAATAGATCTCAACAGTGGCCTTAAAATATTCAGTAAACCATGCTGCAAACAGATGGGCTGTCATCTTGGCTTTGTGTTCCATTTACAGAGCACAGCCAAAGTAAATTTAGCATAATTCTTAAGGATCCTAGGATTTTCAGGATGGTAAATGATCTTTTGCCTCTACTTATAGTCATCAACAGCAATGACCTCTAACAAGACATTCAGCCTGTCTTTTGAAGCTTTGAAGCCAGATATTGACTTTTTCTCTGTAGCTGTGAAAGTCCTAGATGACATTTTCCCATAGAAGGCTATTTTGTCTACTTTGAAAATCTGTTATTCAGTGTAGCCACTTTAATCAATGATCTCAGTTAAATCTTCTGCATAATCCACTATAGCTCCTACATCAACACTTGCTGCTTCATTTTGTACTTTTATGTTATGAACTTGCTTCTTTTTATAAACTTCATGAACCACTCTGCTAGTTCCAACTTTTCTTCTGAAGGTTCTTGAACTTTTGTCTTTATAGAATTAAGGAGATTTTGCTTTGGACTAGGCTTTGAGATATGTGACTCTTCTTTTCTCATGAACACTTTAGAGGATATTGTGAGATTGGTTATTAGGAGAGATTGTGGGTTTAGTTATTATTATGTGGTGTACCTCCAAAATTGCTGTATCTTGGAGAACAGGGAGAGAGATAGGAGTATGTCTCATCAGTGGAGCAATCAGAAGACACACAACATTTATCAATTTAATTCACCATCTAAGATAGGTACAGATCATGGCATCCCAAAGCATCTATGATAGCAATATCAAAGATCACTGATCACAGGTAACCATAAAAGATGTATTAATAACAAAACTTTAAATATTGCAGGAATTACCAAACTATGACACAGAGACATCAAGTGGGCACATGGATTGGAAAAATGGCAGCAACAGACTTGCTCAATGTAAGATTGCCAGAAACCTTCAATTTATACTTTTAAAAAATGATATCTGAGAAGCACTATAAAATGAGGTATACCTGTATAGCATTATTAAATACAGTTACCATGTTGTCCTTTTGATCCCCATAATTTTTTCATCTTATAACTGAAAGTTTATACATTTTGACCAACATCTCCTCGTTTTCCTCAATCAGCTTGTTGAAACCACTATTCTAATCTGTGTTCAGTAAGTTCAAATTTCTAGATCACACATATAAGAGAGATAATACAATATTTGTCTTTCTGCATATAGCTTATGTAACTTAGCATAATGTCCTCTAGGTTCATTCATGCTATCACAAATGGCAGGATGCCCTTATTTTTGTGGATGAATAATATTTCATTGTATTTCCATTTTATATATCACATTTTCTGTACAAATTCAGCCACCAATGAGCACTGAGATGGTTTTCATAGCCTAGTTATTGTGAATAATGCTGCAATGAACAACAGAGTGTAGATATATCTTGAGACTGTTATTTCATATTATTTGTGTATATACCCAGAAGTAGTCTTATTGGATCATATGACATTTAAAAATTTTTTTAAAATTTATATTAATTTCCATAATGATATACAATTTATATTCCCACACAGTGTACAAGAATTCCCTTCTCTTCACATCTCTGCCCATACTTTTTGTTTCTTATCTCTTTGTTAATAGTTATCCTAACAAGTTTAAGATGATACATAAATGTGGTTTTGATTTGCATTTGCCTGACAATTAATGATGTTGCAAATATTGTCAAATACCTGTTGGTGATTTCTATGCCTTCCTTGAAAAAATGTCTAATCAGATTGCTTGCTCATTTTAAAATATTATATATATATGTGTGTGTGTGTGTATATATATATATATAGAGAGAGAGAGAGGTTCTTGAGTTGTATGAGTCTCATTTTGGATATTAACTTCTTATCAGATATATGGTTTACAAATACATTCTTACATCCTGAATTTTGACATTTTATTTAGTTCATTGTTTCCTGAGCTGAAGTTTTAGTCCTACTTGTTTGTTTTTATTTAGATTGCCTGTGCTTTTGGAGCCATATCCAAAAAAAATATCATTGCCAAGACCAATATCAAGGAGTTTCTTCTCTGTGTTTTCATTTAGAAGTACTAAGCTTTAGTTTGTTTCTTTGTTTTTGTTTTTCTGAGACACAGTCTCACTCTGTTGCCCAGGCTGGAGTGCAACGACACTATCTCCACTCACTGCAACCTCCACCTCTTGAGTTCTAGTGATTCTCATGCCTCAGCCTCCGAAGTAGCTGGGACTGCAGGCGTGCACCACCATGCTAGGCTAATTTTTGTATTTTTAGTAGAGACAAGGTTTCATTGTAATTCTGACCAGAGCAATTATACAAGAAAGAAAAGTCATTTCAATCAAAAGGAAAAAAGAGAATTGCATTTTTTGTCAGAGAACAGGAATTTATAGTTTTTTAAAATATATAAAAGCAAAAATAATTTTAAAAAGAATGTACATAGAGAAAACCTTAAAGATCCCACCAAAAACTACATTTCTATATTTCTGTGAAAATGCCATTGGAATTTTGACAAGAATTGGATTGAATTCCTAGATTGCTTTGAGTAATACAGAGAATTTAACAACATAAAATTCTTTCAATCTATGAACACAAGTTAATTTTCCATTTAGTTTCTTCTCTAATTTCTTTCATCAAGAAAGAAATTCATTATGAGTTATAGCATTCAATATACAGATGTTTTTCCTCTTTGATTAAATTTATTCCTAAGTTTAAAACTTTATTTTTGATATTAATGTAATTGAGAATTTTTTCTTAATTTTTTAAAACAGATTTTTGTTAGTGTAAAGAAATGTTATTAATTTTTATATGTTGAATTTTAACCCTGCAAATTTACTGAATTCATTAGTTTTTAAGTTTTTTGATGGAGTCTTTTAAGATTTTCTCCACATAAATCCTGTTTAAAATTCTTTTTATTTATTTTTATGTATTTTTAAAAATTGTACATAAATTCTTTTTATCTGACAAAAGAGGCAATTCTCCTTTATCCTTTTGATTGAAAAGACTTTTTCTTGCACAATTGCTCTGGCTAAAACTCCCAGTACTGTGTCGATTTAAAGTGGTGAGAGTTGGCATACTTATCTTGTTCCTGAACTCATAGAAATAGCTTTCAGCTTTTCAAAATTGAGCATGATGTTGAGTGTAGTCTTCTAATGTATGGCCTTTGCTACACTTGGGTAAATCTATTCTTTACTTAATTTGTTGAGAGGTTTTATCATAAAGAGATGTTGAATTTTGTCAAGAGCTTTTCTGGAATATATTGAGAAGGTCATATAATTTTTACTCTTCTGTTACTATGGTATATCACATTTATTGATTTGCATATGTCGAATCATGCTTGCATCATACGGATGAATCACACTTGTTTATGGTATATAATACATTTAATGCACTGCTGAATTTGGCTTACCAGTATTTTGTTCAAGATTTTTGAATCTATGTTGATCAGGATGTTGGCCTATAATTTTCTTTACTTAAAGTGTCCTTGTCTGGCAGGGGTAAGAGGGTAATGCTAGCCTTGTTAAACAGGACCAGGCGATTTTACATGTGTTCTCTGCTTTTCAGTTCTTTGGATGAGTTTGAGGATAATTCACATTCATTCTTTTTTAACTATTTGACAGAATTTACCACTGAAGCTATTTGCTTCTGAACTTACTTTGCTGATTTTTTTTATTATTGCTTCAACCTTCTTATTTGTTATTAGTGTGATAAGATTTTCTCATTCTTCTTTATTTATTCTTGGTTGATTTTATGTTTCTAGGAATTTATTAATTTTTGCCAGGTTATCCGGTGTGTTGGCATATCATTTTTTCATAGTAGTCTTTTATAACCCTTCCTATTTCTGTGGTATCAGTTTAGTGTCTCCTTTCTAATTTATTATTTTATTTATTGATTCTTCCCTCTTTTTCCCTTGGTTAGTCTAGTTATAATGTTATCAATTTGTTTATCTTTTCAAAAAGTCAACTCAATTATGTCGAACTTTTCTATTGCCTTTTTAATTTTTATTTTAGTTATTTTTTTCTCTAATCTTGATTATTTCCTTCTTTTTGTAAATTTTAAGCTAGGCTCGTTCTTGTTTTTCTATTTCCCTGAGGTGTAAACTTAGGTTGTTTATCTTTTTGTTTCTATTGTAGGCATTTATTACTATAAACTTCCCTCTTAGAACTAGTTTTGCTGTATCTCATTAGTTTTGGTATATTGTGTTTCCATTTTTCTTTGTCCAAATATTCTTTTTTATTTTCCTTTTGGTTTCTTCTCTGACTCATTAGTTGTTTTTAACAATATTATTTAAGTTTCACATTTCTATTAATTTTGCAATTGTCCTCTTATTATTGACTTTTGGTTTTATGCCACTGTAGTTTAAAAACAAAACAAAAAAAAACAAACAAGATACCTTATATGATTTAAGTCTTCCTACATTTGTTGAGACTTGCTTTATGGGCTAACATATTATTTATTCTGGAGAGTTTTCCATGTGCTCTTGAGAAGAATATGTATTTTATTGCTGCTGATTAGAATAATTTGCATATGTATGTTAGGTCCATTTGTTTTATTGTGTCATTCAAGTCTACTATTGCCTCATTAAATTTCCATTTGGATGATCTATTTATTACTAAAGTAGAGTATAGATGTACCCTACTGTTATTTTATTTTTATTCATTCATGCCCCAGTTATATTAATATTTGCTTTATATATTTGGATGTTCTTACATTGCATGAATATATGTTTACAATTGTTATAACCTCTTGATGAATTGACCCCTTTGTCATTATACAGTAACTTTCTTTGTCTTTTGTGATATATTTTTAATGTATGTCTATTATGTATGATATAGGTATTTCCATCCTAATCTCTTTAGTTTACTATTTGCGTGGAATATACTTTTTAATTCTTTTATTTTTTGCCCATGTACACCCTTGTAGCTTAAATAAGTCTCTTCTAGACAGCATATAGTTGAATCTTTTTATCCTTCGTTCATCTATTCTATGCCTTTGGAATGAGGAATTTAATTGACTTATGGCTAAAGTAATTGTTGACAGGTAAGGCCATGCTATTGTTATTTTGTTAATTATTTTCTGACATTTTGAAGCTACTGTGTTCTTTTCCTGATCTCTCACTGTCTTCCTTTGTGATCTGCTGAGTTTTTTGTAGTGGCATACTTTCATTTCTTTCCCTTTATCTTTTCTGTTTCAATTGGAGATGTGTGTTGTGGGGGCAGGGTGGGGGTTACCATGAGGCTTACATAAAACAGTGTATTTTTTGCTGATAACAATTTCTAAGGCAGGTTTAGTGGTGATAAACTCTCAGATTTCATTTTTGGGAATGACACTTTTCTCTCCTTCATTACTGAAGGACTACTTTTTTGGTTTTACTATATTTGGTTGCATTTTTTCTCTTTCACCCTTTTAACTATATTATGTCACTCTCTCCTGATTTATCAGATATCTGCTGAGAAATTTGTTCATAACTTCTTAGGTATTCCATTGTAGGTGACTTGTCATTTTCCTCTCACTACTTTAATATTATCTCTTTGTATTTAACTTTTGGCAATTCGCTTATAATGTGCATCAGGGAATCTTCTTTGTGTTGATCTTGCATCAAGATTTAGGACATGTTTAGTCTTTTTTTAAAAACAAACTTTTTTCTCGTTACTCTTTTTGTTCTCATACTCAAATATCCATAATGCATATATTGAATGTGTTAGTTCTCTTGATGATATCTCATACTTATGTATGCTTTTTCACTCTATTATTTTCTAAAAATTTTTTGTTTCTTTAAATAACTAATTTCAAATGACTTGTCCTTGAGTTTGCTGATTATCACGCATTATCAAATCTGCAGATGCAGCTCACTGGTGAGATATTTTTAGTTCTACCATTGTATTATTTAACTCTAGATTCCATTCATTTTCTAATGGCTTTTCTTTATTAAATTAATTTTGTTCATGCATTGCTTTTCTGATATCATTTAGTTGTAAATCTGTGTTCTCTTACATCTCATTGAGCTTCTTTAAGATGATTAGGTTTTAATACTTTATCAGGTAATTATTAGATCTTCATTTCTTTGGGGTTGTTTACTGGAGCTTGATTATGTTGCCTTTGGTGTTGTCATGCTTGTCTGATCTAGTTGATCTAAGGAGAATTGAGTTGGTCCATTAGTCCATTTTTCACGCTGCTGATAAGACATACCAAAGGCTGGGCAATATACAAAAGCAAGAGTTTTATTGGACTCACAGCTCCATGTGGCTGGGGAGACCTCATAGTCATGACCGATGGTGAAAGGCACTTCTTACATGGCAGCAGCAAGAGAGAAGAGAGCTTATGTAAGGAAACACCCTTTTTAAAATTATCAGATCTTGTGAGACTCATTCGCTACAACAAGAACAGAACAGGAAAGAGCTACCCACATGATTCAATTATCTCCCACTAGGTCCCTCCCAAAACGCATGTAAATTATGGGAGTTACAAGATGGGATTTCGGTGGGGACACAGAGCCAGACCATATCAGTTGGTGTTTGCATTTAAAGGAGCAAATACTTCTTCTGATCTTTATAGGTTGGTTTCAGCTAGTAAAGGCTGTCTTCTTTCAGTTCCATGAGCTGGTAAAATTGCATCAAATATTGTAATCAAACAGGGTTGTAGCCAGTTTATGTAGTTGCTTCTGTGTGCAAAGGGGTCCACATTTGGCAGGCTGGTTACCAGAGTTTTAGCAGATGTAAATCCTCTCTGGTACTTGGGCAGATGGGACTGTGTCCAAAATTTTGGTCAGTTGGGTGGGTGCTGATACATGGGAGCACCCCAGTGCTGTCAGTTGGTTTTGCAAATGGTGAGCCTGTTATTAATAGTGTAGACATGTAGGTATGGCTCCTGCTGGGACGCTGGTAAGGATCCTGACAGGTCACTGGGTCTGTCCCAGAGCTGGCAGAATTGGTCCAGAACTGAAGCTCAGAGATACTAAAGTTGATTCACAGAGCTGCTTAAAGTTTCCACATCCTGAAGTGTGATCTGTAGACCTTTATCTGTTGGCACAGATAGGCATGTCTTTAGTTGGTTTCTTGAAAGTACAGAACCACCCCAAGATCATGGATGGCAAGGACTAGACCTAAGTTAATACAGTCACTTTAAGACACAGTATGACTAAAGTCAACAGGTCTGCTTCCAGATACCCTGATGGGTATGTATTCTGATGAGTCCCTGGACAGACTGGACTGTTTCCTTACTAAGGGTAGGAGGAACTGAAGCCAGATTACAAGGTTACCTTAAGATCTGCAATTGAATCAAGGTTGGTACATCCACTTCTAGGCGATTGGAAGGGTGTAGGTCCCTTGGTGGGCAGAACTGCTCCTGGACTATGGCTGGGATGAGTTGGAGTCAGGATTCAGGAACCCTATAATATCTGCAGTTGGATTGAGGTCAGCATGTCTGCCTCTGAGGGCACAGATAGATGTGTCTCCCAGCAAGTAGCTGGGAAGTTAGGACTTCTGGACTATAATTGGAAGAGGCAGATGCTGGCTAACACAGCCACTTAAAGATCCACAATCAGGCAACAAACCAAGGGGTATGTCTTCATTCAGGGGTATAAACAGGTGTTACTTATCCTGTGTTCCTTGGAAGATGGTTCTGATGTCAGGACCAAGTTAAAATGAAGTTTTATCAGTGTTCACAAGGAGATGAGGCTGTTTCAGCTGGCATTATGGTCAGTGAGCTTGCCACCTGGGTAAAGACCTTCCCTATCAAAAGGGCCCTCCTTAGTCTTGAGTTCCACTGGAGTTTCTCAAGCTTCTACCTTGATCTCAAAGTTCCTACTTGGAACCCAAAACAATTTTACTAATGAATGACTGCTAAATTACTGTTTCTGTGAAGAGATATAAATGAGGGAACTTCTTATTTCACAATCTTGCTTATGTCCTATATCCTATTGGGTGAAACCTATATTATCTTTATATGTAAAATGAGTTTAT
This sequence comes from Macaca thibetana thibetana, assembly GCF_024542745.1. Classification (NCBI taxonomy): domain Eukaryota; kingdom Metazoa; phylum Chordata; class Mammalia; order Primates; family Cercopithecidae; genus Macaca; species Macaca thibetana. The sequence goes on along the minus strand of NC_065583.1, from coordinate 130,956,847 downwards.
GTAAATAGCATGTAGTTGTATCTGGCTTTTTCGTTTAGTCAGAAAACCTCACTTTTTAACTAGATTATTTCAAACAATAATTTTTAAGGTAAGTATTAATAGAATTTGGTTTAAATCTAGCATTTTACTTACTGTTGCCTCTTTTCCTCACTTACATATATTTTTCCATATTCAGAATTTTATTTTATTTTATTTTTGTGTTATTTCAATGTTTAACCTCTTTTTCTCTTTGCTTTTAGATTATTTTGTGTGCATGTGATTCTGCATTACCCTGCTATTTTCATTTTAGCTTCATTTGCTTGTTTATATTTTTAGCAGTTGCTTTTGGCTTTATGTATTACAATCAGAAGTTGTAAAATACCACATGCTATGAATTCAAAAGAACTTTGTTATTGTTTGTTTTGAAATAGTCAATCATTCTCAGAGATTAAAAATAAAAAAATATATTTTTACATTTACCTACATATACCTCTCTCTATGTATATATATTTATATGTAAATATATATTTATATTATATTTATATATTTATATATATGTAAACATTCTATGTATATATTTATATATACATACATAGAGTATATATAATTATTACATATATATACATATATATATTTCTTTCTAATGTCTTTCTCTTTGTACATTTTTCTTTCTAATGCCCTTCACTCTTTACTACGAGTGCAAGGTTTTAACATGTTTTTAGTGTATGTCTTATAGTGATTAATTATGTCAGCTCATGTTATTTTAAAATAGACTTACTTCAATTTTATGTTTAAATGATATTTTTTGCCAAGTATTGAATATGATTTTTTTTTTCTTTTGGCAATTTAAAGATGGTATTTGGATTTTTTTCTGACCAGCACAATTTTTTTTGAGAAATCTGTTACTATCTTTGCTACCTCTCTGTAATGTAATATTCTTTCTCTGGCTGCTTCTATGAATTCATATTTATGACTAGATATTAGCAACTTGATTATGATGTGCCTTGATTTTTTCTTAGGCTTCATTGGGATTTTCGAACTTTGGCTTTTTAAATTTTATTTTATTTGAAAATTTTTTACAGTAGTTCTTCAATATTTCCTGTCTCTCTCTCTCTCTCTCTCTCTCTCTCTCTGTTTTTATTTTTGGTAAAAGAGCACCATAAGATATTTTCATTATTTTTAGTATTTTCCTAATATTGGTTCATTTTGATCTTTGTTCTGCAATATCTATCCCATCCTTTTATCCCATCAGTTTTTGTTTGCTTATTTTTTTAACTCTAGACATTGTATGGTTAGTCTTTCATATTTCTATTTAGCTAATTTTCATATCTTCAATTTATTTTATTATTATGTTTATCATTTCCTTTGCATCTTTGAACACATTTAAAATATTACTATTTGTTTTATGCTTTTTGCTGTAATTCCATTACATCTATTATTTCTGTCAAGTTTTATTCATTATCTTAATTCTCTTGTTTATTAATCTCATTTGTTGTTTCTCTGCATGCTGAATTAATCTTTACTGAATAATAAATATTTTGAATTTTGATTTTTGGTTTCTGAATTATGCCTTTTTTCTTCAAACTGGCTGAGATTTTCTCTCACTGACAGTTAATTTTCTTTGTTATTTGCTTTTAAGCTTTATTTTGGCAAGTTCAGCGCAGTTTTTATTGTTGTGTTAATTTTGCTTCGTCTCAGTATAAATCATTCTAATGACTCTACCTGCATGTAATATGATGTCTCTTTGTCTATTGTGAAATACAACTATTCAAAGCGTTATATAAATTCTAATCATTGTTTAGCCTACTGGTTTCCAGTTGTCCTTCTCTCAAGGAGGAATCTTAAGTTTTCTTTCACTCCTGTGCAACACTTTCTTCCCTGGCTCTCTGCAGACCCATTTCTAGAGACCTTACTTGCCTTAAGTCTAAACTCTTCTCAACTCAGCGAGAATTTTATGTTTTATTTTGTTCTCTGTCTCTACTGTGGCCTGGAAACTGCCTTCTGGCCCTACACTGGGAGCAATTATTGGGTTCACTTCATTGGTTCTCTTTCTTTCAATAGTCACAATTTTGTGCTGCCTGTTATCCAAAGTACAAAAGTAATTTAATATTATTTGTTATTTACATTGTTTACCACAGGAAGATACATACAATGTAAGTCACCTTATTTTTGAAACATTTTTTTCCCTTGGATTTTCAGTTAATGTCACCAGCATCCTCCCAGTTGCTAAGACCTAAAATCTTGGTGATACTTTTGAATCCTTTATTTCAACACGCTTCTTATTCTACCTTTTGCCTATACCTCTCCAACAGCTCCTAAGCTGTCCTTTTCCTCTTCCTTTTTCCTCTAAAGTTCATTTCCCACTTTTCTTAAAACTTCTCATTAAATCCAGAATGAAATAAAACCTATCTTACACATTGTACATGATTTGTTCCTGCCTCAGCTTTTCTAATCTATTTGCCAATTCTTGTCCTGATTCCATGATATTCACCTGCCTTTGGTGTCCTACTGCCTGTAATGCTCTTCCATAAAATAACTCAGTATTGGACCCTTGTCATCATTTAACACTAGTTTCAAATAACCCCTCTTCAGGGAGTCCTTCCCAACCAGCGTATCAAATGTATCCCCCTCCTTAGCCACTCTTTTCAATTGTCCCATTTATCTTATTGTAAACAATTATCATTCAAATTTTATTAATTATGTATGAATTCCTCACTATGATGAGTTTTATCAGGAAAGTGGCATATCTACTTTGTAACTTTCATATCCCAGTAGGAGTTGTGGCTTATTCACATCTATCTTTAAAATTTTAGACAATAAATGTCCCTAGCCAAATGAGTGACAGAAAAAATTCAAAGCTTTATTATTTAATTACATTGTGGGAGACTTGGAAATTGCCTGTCAGAAAAGCCATAGGACAATTCACTGAACAACAAAAAAAGATGGATTATACTAATAGGAGAAAGAGTGGTTTTCAGTGAAAACTGATGCAGTGTTTTTATATGGCTTAAAGAAAAACAGAGCTATGTATAAATGTGGGATCAACATCCGGTTTCTGATGGAAAGTCAACCCAAATACCATTTTCTTAGAAAATACAGTGGAAGATTGATTTGGGATTCTGAGTCTAAAAGCCCTTACCTGAAGGCTTGTACAATCTATATGTTCCTAGGCTGTAAATCAAGACAACTTCTTTTTAAAGCGACTTAGTTTCTCCACTCAAGAGTGGGATGTCTCATTCTTTTTTTTTTTTTTTTTTTTTTTTTTTTTTGAGACGGAGTCTCACTCTGTCGCCCAGGCTGGAGTGCAGTGGCGCGATCTCGGCTCACTGCAAGCTCCGCCTCCCGGGTTCACGCCATTCTCCTGCCTCAGCCTCCCGAGTAGCTGGGACTACAGGCGCCCGCCGCCTCGCCCGGCTAATTTTTTGCATTTTTAGTAGAGACGGGGTTTCACCGTGTTAGCCAGGATGGTCTCCATCTCCTGACCTCGTGATCCGCCCGCCTCGGCCTCCCAGGATGTCTCATTCTTACAGGTATAACTTCAAAATCAATGTTATGATATTTTATTGTTTTAGAAAACAAAATGTATCAGTGAGTTATAAAGCAGTAATAACTCAAATAAAAGGTCAAGGGGATGCTATCATAGTTTGAATTGCTGCATTCCTGAGGGGGAAAAAAAAAGTTTTCCTATTAAAATTGCAGCAGGCTTTGTGTCTGTTATTCCAGCCTGATGAATGGCTAGGTAGACTTTACTTTCTGGATTTGCTAGTAATTTCTTAGTTTGGGTGAATGAGAGAATAAATATTGTAATCAAAGGAAATCTTAAAGATGCTGGACATGTAATATACCAGTATTCTATAGTTTAAAAATAGGACGAGGTGGGCGGATGATAAGGTCAGGAGTTCGAGACCACCCTGACCCCCTGTGTCTACTAAAAATACAAAATTAGCTGGGTGTGGTGGCACACACCTGTAATCCCAGTTACTCAGGTAGCTGAGGCTAGAGAATCACTTGAACCTGGGAGGCAGAGGTTGCAGTGAGCTGAGATTGCACAAATGCACTTCAACCTGGGCAACAGAGACTCCATCTCAAAAAAAAAAAAAAGAAAAAGAAAAAAAAATTAAGTTTGTAATAATAAAAAATATAAATCACAATGTTAAGGAGTGCATTATAAATGGAAAATGAAAAACCAAAATTTTATAAATGTATTCTGATAAACACAATATTGCATAGATTATATAAAATGCCATCACGTATACTACTTTTATGAGTACTAGTCATACAGCTGTAGAAAAATTAATTTGACACATTTAGAAAGATTTTATACCAAAACATGATTAATAGTATTTGGCAAACATATGTACTCTTTATCTTCTTTTTCTTTTGTGAAAGGACAGCAACAGCTATTGTGTATAATTAGCTTCAGAACATTTCTATGGCTTGCCATATCACATAGGCAACAAGTGAGTCAACATATAAAATTAGATGCACAAAATTAACTCTCTTTCCGCGGCACCACCCTCCTTAATTCACTTAATGACTGTTAGGCTTCTGACACATTTTGAAAAATTTAAAAAAACCTAAAGAAATTAAATATTTATTTAAAATAGTCCAAAGTAAATGGAAACTAAAGTATGGCTTGTATCTATTAGAGAATGAGAAAGATTTGTGTACTTATATATATGGTTCCATGTGTGTAAAAGACACAGTATGTAAAGACCCTATCTTTGTGCTGTTGCTGCTTTCCGTGTGGTAATAATTTCTGTGCTTGTTTTCTAAAGAGTTTATAGATTAATATGTGATATTATTAGTCAATGAACCCAGGTTAATTCTGTTACTTACATATTTATATTTTTATTTAGTATTTGCTTTTTTCAGAGACAACATGGACATAATGTTGAGAATAAAACACTAATTAAAAGTCAATATGTCTGGCCGGACGCGGTGGCTCACGCCTGTAATCCCAGCACTTGGGGAGGCCGAGGCAGGCGGATTCCAAGAGGTCAGGAGTTCGAGACCAGCCTGTCCAACATGGCAAAACTCCATCTCTACTGAAAATACAAAACTTAGCAGGGCGAGGTGGCAGGCGCTTGTAATCCCAGCTACTTGGGAGGCTGAGGCAGGAGAATCGCTTGAACCGGGGAGACGCAGGTTGCAGTCAGCTGAGATTGCATCATTGCACTGCAACCTGGGCCACAGAGTAAGACTCTGTCTCAAAAAAAAAAAAAAAAAAAAAAAAAAAAAGGAAAAATCTATAGGTCTTACTTAAAACACGTTAGGTGTTTTATATATGTTATCGAAATATTGACAGTAACGGTGTAAAGTAGTGTTACTTGGCACATAATGACATATGTAGTAGGTGTAAAGTTTCTCTGGCAGCCATAGTCAAAAAGAGATGAAAATTAAGTTTTAATTTGAGTCAGTTGCATCCATTAATTTAAGGGCATAAGTAAACTAAGTCTAAATGTCAATTTAAAAATGCCCACCAAAATTTTAAATTTTATCATTAAATATGATCTGTCAACTTTACACACACTTCTGTTGATAATGTTTAAAAATAGACATTCATTTTCTGAAATTTGCAAGTCATTAAATAGAAAACTTCCAAACAATTGAAAGCTAAGAAGGAAAAAATGACAAATGTTTACATTTTCATGTTGTATATTTCATGTTACATATTTTCATGCAGAAAAAATCTGTCTCTTTTTCTTCCAATCTTAAGTTATGAAAAAAATAAAGACAGAAGTTAGACATACAAATATAAATATAACAGCTATTTCTTTGGGAGAGCAGATTCTAAGGAGAGTTAGATGTTTTACGTAATAAAGAATTGTCATGTCGAATGAATTCTGCAGCAGGCAGAACTGAAGAATCACAGTTATTTCCATATTGGGGAGAGTATCAGACTGAAGAACATTTAGAAAATAGTTTGGGAGAAAGGAGGCCTGGGTTAGGAATACACAGTTGTTGGTTACGTTATCATTTTTTTTTTAAATTTTAACAACAATCATGGATGTATTAATCACTCCTTGTTATGGTTTGAATGTTTGTACCCGCTGAAACTCATTTTAAAGCTTAATCTCTAATGTAAATGTATTAAGAATTGGGGTTTTAGAGGTGATGGGGTTATGAGGCACTGTACTTACAAATGGAGTAATACGTTCATGGTTTAGTGAGGTTAATGGGTTAATGAATTAATGAATTATTGAGGGAGTGGATTCGTTATCAGGAGAGTAGGTTTGTTATAAAAGCCAGTATCTCTTGTGAGTCCCATCACCATGTGGTGACCAGTGCTATGTCAGGACTCTGCAGAGTCCCCATCAGGAATAAAGTCCCCACTGGGTGTAGCCCCTAGAGCTTGGTACATTCTACCTTCCAGAACTATAAGAAATGAATTTATATTCTTTATAAATTATTCAGCCTGTTATATACACTTATTGCAACTGAAAACGAACTAAAGCATTTCTCCTTCTCAGGAATTAAAATTGCAAAAGCAACAAAATGTTTTTTCCTCACCAGTGCCAGAAATGACCCAATCACATCACAGCTTTTCCTGCAACACTAACTTAAGCCAAACCTATTTGGTTCAATGTCAAGCTGCAAGGCCAAGAAACATATGGCCTGGAGTTGTACCGAAGGCATTATAGGTCATCTAAAGTTGGCAGTACTGCTGTACCTGAATTTAAAAAAAAAAAAAAAAAAGTCAGTCATGGTTATGCACTATAGTTACAATAAGATTATAATCCCACAAGGTCCAAGGCTAATGCCTCTCACGCAGACACATTATCAGATAGATTACTCCCTCCTTATTTGTGAGGGATATGTTCCACGAATCCCCTTGGATGCCTAAAATTGCACATGCATTTTTCCTATACATATATTGCTAAGATAAAGTTTACTTTATAAATTAGGCACAGTGAGAGATTAACAATAGTAACTAACAATAAAATAGAACAACCCGAACAATATGCAAGCATCACTACTCTTGTACTTTTAGACCATTTTAAGTGATATAAGGGTTACTTGAACACAAGCACTATGATAATGCTACATACAATCTGGTAACATAGATGGCTACCAAGTAACTAATGGGCATATAATATGTACAGCATGGACAAAGGGAGGGTTCATATTCTGCAGTTGAATGAGATTTCATCATGCCTCTCAGAATGACATGTCATTTTAAAGTTATACATTGTTTATTTCTGGAATTTTCTATTTCATATTTTTAGGCTATCACTGACCATGAGTAACTGAAACTCCAGAAAGGGAAACTATGGATAAGTGGGGAATACTCAGCTGGAAACAGTGGTGAAAATAGCAAAAACGAAAACAAGCAAATAATCAAACCAAACCCCAGCCAAAACAAACCAAAACCACCTGATTTTATTACTGTGACACCAAAGTCCATAGTTACCTACTTTTACTGTGCCAGGGGCTTGTTCTTTTAATGACATCTGCATCTTCATTTTATTCAGTATTCTTAATATTCCCTGTCAGTTAATAGATCGTGGTATAAAAATAATCCCAGTAAATTGTAGTCCTTTTCAAACGGAGTTCAGAATCAATTTGGGGATAACCAAAGAAGTCAGTCATTGGAAGTCATTGGAAAACTGATAATAAAATATCAGTTTTATTCAAAGAGTTGTGGGAGAATACAACTTTGGTTCCTGACAGGTATGACCTATCTAATATGGAATCTTTACAAATGAAACACTTATTGTCCCAATAGTCAGTCACTTTGGAACACCTGAGTTGTCACTGGATAAAGAAATTGTCTTTGCTGTCAGAGCTAGAACATATCAGTGCGCCTATTCTCCAAATCCAGAAGAATAAGTGTATTCAAATGAAAAGAACATAAAGAGAAACTCAAAGCTTCTAAACTAAAATGTACTAAAGAGATAACTCACTCTTTTCCAACCAAGGTAAGTTGAGTAAAACAGCATTGAGGGGGAAAAGGGAGCCAAAAGAAAAGATTCTTTCCCTTTATCTCTTTGGCACATTATGTGCTTAATTCTCTTTACTAAATAAATGATAATTTTTTGACATCTCACTTGGAATAACGCATCCTGTAGTCAATTGCAAAAATGTATTCATTGTTGATAAAAAAGTAAATTAGGAAAATAAATGTGGCACTCATTAGCATTTTCTAAAATAGTGGATAAACCTCTCCAGACATATAATATTGAAAAGAGGAAAAGAGTATTGTATTTTGCAGGATGAGGTTTCCTTCAGGGAAAATGAAAAAGTATTAGAAAAAGTAAGGGTCAAAAGCACTAAGTCACCAGTTATTAAAAATTATTTGCCACTTGAACTCTTAGTGGAAAAATTCAATTTCCTTTATAGATATAAGAATTTCAATTGCAAAACCAATGTCATGAGAATTAATTTGATTTACTCTGAAATCCCAGAATGTTGGCCACATTTTTATAGTTTTTACAGCAGGACAAACTTACTGAATTTTTTTAAAGGGAAAATATACAGATATTTTTCAGCAAAATGTCAGAATAACTAAAGTGATGAGCCTGAACTTTATCCAACCTTTATTCATTATTTTAAAAAATGTTAGAATCAATGATTGATGTTATGTATGTGTGTGTTTATGTTTAAATTCATCTTTGTCATTCATTTTTTTTAATATATCCAATAACCTCCATTTAATGTTTTCTTACTGGTTTCTATATCTTTTTGATGTATTCCTTCATCTTTGTCATTTATCATTTGTTTATTTATGTATATTTCTCTTAAATATTCAATAAGAAATCCCTGTAATTAAGTATGGTTAATAAATTTTTTCTGTTATTGGGTAACATAGTTATAAACATTACAGCTTAAAACTATGCAAACATTATGTCATAATTCTGTATGTCACAAGTCCAGAGAAGACGAGCTGTATTAAATTATGTTCTCTGAACACAATGTATTTAAATTAAAATCAATAACAAAAACAATGTTGAAAAATACTGAAAATTTGAGAAATTCACAAGTATTTGGAAATTAAGCTACATGCTTTTACATAAAAATGAAACGTAATACACGAGAAGTAAAATGGCAGATGTAAATCAACATAAAATTTACAAAAAATTTAAAGGATTAAATTAGTCAAAGGGCAGGGATCATCATATGGGGTAAAAAATATCTAACTATAACTTCCTATATGAGATAATTCAGATTCAAAGATGAAATTGGTTGAAAATTAATGGATGCAAAAAGAGATAGCAGGCAAAGCAATGGCAAGAGAGTTGGAGTGGTTCTACTAACAAGCAAAATCAACTTTACAATAAAATGTCATTTTAAGAGGAGAATTCTATAAAGTTAAAAGATTCCATCAATCTAGAAGTTGCAACAATTATAAACATATATTCCCCTATCTGTGGAGCCTCAAAAGGTATGAGGCAAAATGGAAAGAATTTAAAGGAGAAATCAATAATTCAACAAACATCTGGAGACCTAAATAACTCTCTTTTAATAATAGGTAAGGAAATAAGGCAGAAATTTTAAAAGATACAGGGTGAACTAGACTAGCCACTAAGAAACAGACAACTACAGATCGCTTCACCTAACAGCAGCCAAACGCACATTTTTTTCCAAGTGCACATGGGATATAATCCAGCACAGAACATAGGTTAAGTCCATAAAGTAAGATGGACTTAACAGGATTGAAGCCATGCAAAGTGAATTCGCTTATGACAATGAAGTGAAACTGGAAATAAAAAACAAAAACATAAAGAAATTTGAGAAATCCACAAATATGTGGAAGTTAAATTACACATTATTAAATAACCAATGGACAAAGAAGAAATAGAAAGGAACATTAGGAAATACTTTAAGATGAATACAAAGTAAAACACAACATATCAAAATTCACACCTTGCTACTAAAACATTGCTCAGAGGGAAATTTACAGCTATAAATGCCACTTTAAAAAAAGTTTGTAAATAACCTATCATCTTATAAAAATACAAAAAAAATAAGAGCAAACAAAATTGAAAAGAAGTAAGAGGAATAAAATAATGAAGCTGAGAGAGGAAAAAATTAATGGAGATTAGATAGAAGTTTTTCTTTCTTTTACTTCTTTTTTTTTTTGTTAAAACCCATATACAGTAAGAAACACATCTTAATTCAAGACCCAGTGAATGTCTGTCTTCATCTCTATATCTATCTGCTTATCCATCTATTCATTTACCTGTGAAATTAAATTATCATTTATATACATATATATGTGTGTCTAACTTTGTAAACAATCATTAATAAATAAGATTCACCTATCTTATTAGTTTAACAATTACTTCAGATTTCTCTACAACTAAAGAGTTGTTTAAGTAGTTTTAAGCATTTTTTAAAAAATTTCTCTCTTTTTATTAAAATATACACAAGAATTAATATACCATAATTGTACAGATTGAGGTATTTCCACTATCTACTTTCACAAACTCAGCACTTAGATGGAGAAACTGATTATAGCACTGCAGACTTACCCTGTGTAGCCCAAGATTAAATATTGTGTTGACTTTAATAACATAAGTTTGTTTTGCTTGTTTTCATAGTTACATTCCAGGAATGATATGGTATATATTTTGTGTGTGTGCCTGGCTTCTTTTACTCAGTATGCTCTTTGTGAGATATAGTCATATTGTTTGGTGCTGTTGTGCCTTTTTATTTTCATTGCTGCGTAGTATTTCGCTGTATGATTATGCCACTGTTTATCCATTTTAGTATTGATGGGCATCTGGGTGTTTCCTAAGTTTTGACTATTACTAATAAGGATGCTCTAAACATTTTAGTTCATGTTTTTTGGAGACAGAGTGTACGTGTGTGTGTGTGTATTGGCATATTTATATGAAGTGCAAATACTAAGTCACCGGGTGTGTATATATATATACACATACACACACACATATAGCTTTAATAGAGTTGTTTAATATAAATCACATCATGAGACCTCCTTGCATACATTTTTCAGAAGTTTTCCATCCCTGTTTGCATGAACTATAAACGTGTTGCCATTATCCATGCAGCTTTGTAAAATTGGGTCCTGCTTCTTTGTCCCGCCTCTTATCCTGCTACACTTCCCTTCACCTAGCAACTTTTTAGCATCTTGTCACTGATATTTCTGGATGCAGTGCCTTTGCATATGCACTTCCTTCTGAATGGGAGATTCACTACTCCTCTCCGTAAGCTTCAGGCTTCATAAGTGCAGCTTCTTCTCATTATCCAAATATAAGCTAAAGTACTATCTCTTTATCGAGGTTACTACCATCTAAGTCATTTCTTTATAGCATTTTTGACATAGTGCTAAATACATATTACATTTGTTTATTTCTGTCTCCTGCTAGAATGCATGAGGAAAGATGCCAGACCCACAAGGGTGCCAGACTCAATACGTGCTGCAAATCTTTTTCTCACATTATCATGTGTAGAAATCAAAGATAAAATTTAAAAGGCCATACGTTTTTACTTTTCCAAGCAAGCGTCATAAAATGAGCACTGGAATTAGAGGTTTAATTTACATGGATGTTCTAATTCTGCAACCGAATACATGTTCAACTTTGGGCAAATTACTTATTTTATTTTATTTTTTAACTCAAGTTTCTTGCTTGTAATATGATGATATATAATATTATATAAACTGGATTTACTCAGTCTTCTTGAGATTCATTAAAAGTAATAAAAATATCAAAACACAACTACTGTTCTCTCTGAATCCCACAGGTTTTAGCTCATATAGTTTTCTCTGCAGTGTTTCAAGGAGTCCCACCAGTACTTTCTGTAAAGTTTCGTCTAACTGGAGAACCACCATGCTAACAGTTTGTGACAGTCTGTTGTGAATTGGGCTAGAACACTTGACTCCAATTTTTCTTTTGTGTTTGCCCCACTTAGAAGCTTCAACAGCCATACTAAATGTGCCCTGGTGTCAGAAAAAGGATTTGGTTTGATTTGATTTCTTTGTTTCTTTCTTTCTTTTTTTTTTTTTTTTTTTTTTGACAGAGTCTTGCTCTGTCGCTTGGACTACAGTGCAGTGGTGCGATCTCGACTCACTACTACCTCCACCTCCCAGGTTCAAGCAATTCTCCTGCCTCAGCCTCAGAGATAACAGGCACCTGCCACCATACATGGCTAATTTTTTTTATTTTTATTGGAGATGGGGGTTTCACCATCTTGGCCAGGCTTGTCTGGAACTCCTGACTTCATGATCCACCCACTTCGGGCTCCAAAAGTGCTGAGATTACAGGCATGAGCCAATTCCTTAATATTTGCATTATATATTTTTAAAGGATCCAATTATTTTTTATTTGTGTGGGTACATGGTAAGTGTATACATTTATGGGATACATGAGAAGTTTTGATACAGGCATGCAATGTGAACTAATCTTATCATGGAGAAAGGAGTATCCATCCCTTCAAGTGTGTATCCTTTGTGTTACACGCAATCCAATTATACCCTTCTAGTTATTTTTAAATGTGCCATTAAGTTATATTGACTATAGTCACCCTGCTGTGCTATAAAATAGTAGGTCTTATTCATTTAAAAAAATTTTTTGGACTCATTAACTATCACTACCTACCCCAATACCCCCAGCCCCTCACTATCCTTCCCAGCCTCTGGTAACTGTCCTTCTACTCTCGGTGTTCATGAGTTCAATTGTTTTGATTTTTAGATCCAAAAAATAAGTGAGAACAAGAAATGTTTGTCTTTCTGTGCCTGGCTTATTTCACTCAGCATCATGATCTCCAGTTCCATTCATGTTGTTGCAAATGACAAGACCTCATTCTTTTTTAAGGCTGAATGATTTTTAATAAATGTACAGAGTTGTGTACCCATCAATCTTCGTAGCAATTCAATTTTAAATCTTCATCATCTCCCATATTTTTCTAGAGCTTTTATGCGGATAATCCATGTTTCTTACTTGCTGCCATCCACCCCTGACCCAGCCCTGGTCATTACTAGGCTAATTTCTGTCTCTTTAAATATGCATTTTTCTGACCAAACATTCATGTAAATGGAATCATGCACATACACACACACATATATATATTATTTAATAACTGGCTTAGTCTATTTAGTGTAAGCATTTTTGTACACTCATGTTGTAGCATGCATCAGCATGTTTTAATTGAAGAAGAAAATTCCTTTATGTGGACACACCATGTTTTGTTTATGCATTCACTAGTTGATGGACATTTGAGTTGTTTCCGGTTTGGGCTACTATGAATAATGTCTGCTTCTAGGAGTAAAGAAAATTTTGTTTTAATTTCACTATTAAAACTGCTTTAACACATTGTAATTTTATTTGATTTATTATTATTTTTATTTTGCCTTATTGCACTGAGTAGAACCTGTAGCATAATGATGAATGGAAATAGCAAAGGTAAGTTCTTGACTTGTTCACAGTCTTAGAGGAAAATGCATTCAGTCTTTCACCATAAAGAATTATATTGGCCGTAGGTTTTTTGTGGAATTTTCTTCTATTTCTAAGCTTTTGAGAATAACTTTCTAAGATTTAGCTTGTCTAAAACTGTTCTTGTTTTACACTTCTAATTGAATGATAGTTTTGGCTACAATTATTTGATGAGTTGGGTGTAACTTCTATGAAGCGTTGTATTCTCAGTATTTCTTGCTGAGATTGGATGCTTGATATGTTAAATACCGTATTGCCTGGTGTTGTTGATATAGGCCAATATTCTGTAATTTTCTAGTTGCTAAACCAAGTGACTTTAGTAGTTCAGTATTTGTAGGAGGAGTAATATGAGCTAGCAAGTTCAGTTTTTCTGCATTTATTTATTCAAATAGCACTTTCTATAATTACTCCAACTATTGACTCAAAATGCCTCTTTCACATATAGCTCTGTAATTGGGAATTTAGTATTCCAAATTTGGAAGATTTTTAAAAATGTGTTTAAATTTATTTAAGTTTTCTTGTGTAAGTAACTTCTATTAATTTTTCCTTAAATTTTCCCATCATTTTTCTCTCCTCATTCTTATAATTTCTGGTCTGCTAATGGAAAGCTGACTTATATTGCATTCCCCAAAAGCAGACCATGAGATGACAACACACTTAAAGAGATTTATGAACAACATGTTCCAGGAGAAGCTGGTAGGTGACAGAGGAAGCAGGATAAGAAAGGGAGATAAGCCAAGTTCAGTGGTGATTTCTTGCAGTGTCAGCCTGAGTCTAAGCCTGCAGGGGAGCTCTAGAGTGTAAGATACCTAAGAGTCAGTTCCAGGCTCTTACACATCCTCATGACTCAAGGTCACTTTTGTGGGCTGGAATTCATATCCTATTAGAAGCTACAGGATCTATACATGTACTGGTAAAGTAGCTCCAGTAGTCCAAGGATAGTCTTCCAAAGACAGAATTGGGCACAGGACATAAGAAACAAATGCATTGCATACATATCTGGATATGTTCCTACAGATAACAAAACATATCTGAAAGATTTGGGTGGGGTTTTAATAGTATCCACTACATTAAATTGTTACGCTTTACATTAGATTTTTATGCTTTATATTATTATCAGGTATTCTTAAATATCTTTTATAAATATTCCCTATCCAAACTTCTTAAAATTGTGCTGGCTTCAACTATGTTCTAGGACCAGAATGAGGTATTAACACATAGCATTTTCATTTTAATGAAAGGTATTTTGACAACATTATCATTCAAAAAATAGAACGTATTATATTATGCATAGTGGATTCCTGATAAATAAAGATGATTCGATATAAACAAACAACAATGTTAGGTGGGAGATTATCCATATTGTCCCTCTCAATTCTAAAATTCTGATTTTCTATAGAATCACGAAACATACTTGAGAATGTATTATAGCTGATAATTTATTTCACGTATTTCAAAGTAATACAATATTTCATGTTCTTGTCTTTCCTCCTACCATAATAAAAACATTAATATTATGCACACATTGAAGCAAGAAGTACAGGAAAAGAGAGCTTCACAAATCGATGTAGCAGAGACGAGTACAGCAACGCTGCAACAAGTTTATTTGTAAGTACTCTTTCTTGTTTTGGACAAACAATTTGTGTATTAGTTTTTAGTTTCAGAGGGCTTTATATCTTGAAGATGCATTTTGCAAGAGAAGAGATATTTTTCTGAAGAGGTAATTATTTTGTCTAATTAATCACTTTCTTATAAAGAAGTCAAATGGTTGTGATTCTTTTCTTTCATATGTTGAAGTCTTTAGAATTTTTCTGTTTAGGAAATGATATTATTCAATCCATATGTCAGTGCTGGACAGTTAGAAATATGACATGCTGAACTCTGTCATAGGCTAGGAATGACAAATTTATAAGGAAAAATGGATAATATTAAATTTCGATACTGTCGTTTTTGCAGAGCAGAAATCAGTGTTGACATTGAATAGACAATTACTACAATGTCATTCAAAATGTAAGTTTAAAAAATGCTGAGAAATGTTCAGTTGAAATCTAAAATATGGAAAATTGGAGGAGAAAAGAACAGCAGCATAACATTACTTTACCAAAAAGACCATTTGATACTTTCCAAGTGGACAGAGAGATATCAACATAATATGGAAATAGGATATATTGCCAGAAAGTGCTACTCCACTGTGGGATCTCAAAAGGCAAAGCAAGTACCACTGGGAATGGATGTATTAGCTTTGTTTTTCTCTCATGCTGTCTGCCGGTTCTGTGTTGATATGCTGGTAGCTGGATTTGTAAGTATGTCTATATCTTTATCTGTGATAGAATTCTATCAGTTTAATTTAATTTAATGCAGAGAGAATTAAAACCATGTTATTTGTCAAAGGGAATCATTCATGGCTGCATGAGCTGACAAGAAGTGGGTGAACAGAGATGATGCTCTGTGAGATTTGGCTTTAGGAAGCCAGAGAGAAAACTCTGAATTAAAGAGGCCACTAGAAGTTGGTCAGTACACAGTATCTAGAATTGCATAACAACAAACAATGCATGTCCTTGGCCTCTACCAGTGCCTGTAGTGACCAAAACCAAAACAATATCAGGTAATTCAAAGCTGGTGTCAGGTCAAAAAACACCCAAAATTTTATGTAGAAAAGAAAAAAAAAAACATGAGACTAAATGATCTAAATTGAAGGGGAATCCTAATGAAAAATACTGGGGTTCTCAAATTACAGTTTTTTTTTATTTCAATAATTTTAAATTTTAGGTGGCCTGCTCTGACCAATGTATATTTATTAGTTAATTCAGAATTGCACTTAGGCAATAACTAATAGTTAATTCTAACATGTCACTTACCATGTGTTGGGCACTTGTTCTGAGCACATTACATAATTTAACTCATTTAGTCATCTCAATAATAGTAATTTGAAGCAAATTTTGTAACAAAATATTGGCTGTTATCTTTAATTCTATGTTGAATATTACAATGGAATTGTCAAAGGAATCTGATGGTGATAGAGGATATAAATTACTAATCAGCTCACCCCAGGGGCTAAGTATTGAACCACCATTTGTAATCTACAGTGAAAGTTTTGGAGGATCACTTGTGTATTAGTTTTCTAGGGCTTCCATAACAAAGTACCATATACTGAGTGGTTTACACTACAAAAAGTTTTTGTGTCACAGTTGTGGAGGCTAGAAGTTTGAGACCAAGATGCCATTAGGACTGGTTCCCTCTGAAAGTTGTTAAGGTTAGATCTATTCCACATCTCTCTCTTTGGCTTGTAGATGGACATTTTATTTCTTTGTCCCTTCACACTATCTTCCCTCAGTGCATGTGTGGTTGTATCCAAATTTTCTACACTTTATAAATACACCAATAATATTCATTCAAGGCTTACCATAATAATTTAACTTGATTAACTTTATAAATACTCCTTTTCCAAATAAGTTCACATTCTGAGGTACTAGGGGTTAGGACTAAAAAATATTTTAGAGGTGGGGGAACACAATTCAATCCATAACAATTTGGTTTAAAATTACTAGGTTATTAGTAATACAATCTTGTTGAAGAGTCCACTCTATTCCTCAAGCACTACTAGATAAGAGCTGCAGTGACATTTGTGTCTTAAAACGCTAATACCCCTAACTACAGCACAACCTTTGTAACTCATACTATACAGTTGATATGATTTGGCTTTGTGCCCCTTACCAAATCTCATCTTAAATTGTAACTCTCAGGTGGTGTCCAGGGAGAGAACTCGTGGGAGGTAACTGGATCATGGGGGCGGTTCCCCTATGCTCTTCTCATGATAATGACTGAGTTCTCACGAGATCTGATTTTTTATAAATGGCAGTTTCCCTGTTCCCTTTCTTCTCTCCTGCCACCATGTGAAGATCTTTGTTTTCCCTTCCCCTTCTGTCATGATTGTAAGTTTCCTGAGGCCTCGCCAGCCATGCGGGACTGTGAGTCAATTAAACCCCTTTTCTTTCTATATTACCCAGTCTTGGTTACATCTTTATAGCAATGTGAAAATGAACTAATATAATAGCATTCTTACTCTAAATCTAATTTTTGAGTTTATCAATTGTATTAGTTTCCTTGGGTTGCCATAACAAAGTACCAAAAGCAGGGTGGCTTAGAAACACAGAAATTTGTTGTTCCACTGTTCTGGAGCCTAGAAATCTGCAATTAAGCTATTGGTAGGACCATGTTCCCTATAAAATCTGTAGAGAAGTCTGGGTGCAGTGGCTCAAGCCTGTAATTCCAGCACTTTGGGAGGCCGAGGTGGGCAGATCACGAGGTCAGGAGATTGAGACCATGCTGGCCAACATGGTGAAACCCCATCTCTACTAAAATATGAAAAATTAGCCAGGTGTGGTGGTACGTGCCTGTAATCCTAGCTACTTGGGAGGCTGAGGCAGGGGAGTGCTTGAACCCCGGAGGTTGCAGTGAGCCACCATTGTGCCACTGTACTCCAGCCTGGTGACAGAGCAAGAGTACGTCTCAAAAAAAAAAAAAAAAAAAAAAAAAAAAAAAAAAAAAAAAAAATGCCTGTAGAGAAACCCTTTCAGGCTTTTTTCTAGATTCTAAGGTTTTTTTTTTTTTTTTTTTTAAGCAATCTTTAGCATTCTGTGGCTTGCAGATGTGTCTCTCTAATCTCCATTTTCCTTGCCATTCAGCATTTCCCTGTGTCCCTCTGTGCCTCCACATAGCCATTTTCTTATGAATTCTTATCTCATCAGGAGCTCACAGCATCCCAGTATGACCTCATCTTAACTAATTACACCTATAATGACTCTGCTGCCAAGTAAGACCACATTCTGAGATACTTCGGGTTAAGACTTTAATATATCTTTTTGGGGGTCAAAATTCAACCCATAACACCAATCAAGATGACATAATTTTTCCAAGGAAATTTTTTATTATAATGGCCATAAGGGAGACATTTAGACATTTTAATGATAAAATGTTTAAAGGGAACAATAGAATGAAAAATAAAAATTATCACATATACTGAGATGTAAAAATTAAGTTCAGACTCTGAGAGCCTCTTTCAAAGATCCTTTAACAAGAGCCAAGAAAAGCAATTATTTCTACATGAAACATCTGAAATCTCACTTTCTGCTGCCTCCAACTAATCTGCTGTATGTTCATCGTTGCCTTGTATTTTCTCTACGTCCTCTTTTCTAGTCCCCAGTTCCCCAATGTAGGCACTTAACTGCAGCCTTGAGCTTCTATCAATTAAACTATTTACTCATCAGTTCATCATAAGAGGGAAAACAGTCTTTCAAATGGCACCCTAAAAAAACATTATTAAAACTGAGAATAACCTTCATTAGGGACTAAATAAAGAAAGAAAAATAGGCAAGTACTTAGATCAAGCTATATCTTATGCCTTATCTTTAAAATTTGACTGAGCTAAAAGTAAGGTGGTAAATTAGAAAGATGCTTTAATAAAAGACTTTAAAACTGATTTTCAAGGTTCTTTTAAACAGCAGTCCATGGAGACCAGGTAGTTGATGTGAAAATAACTCTCATAAATAAAGCAAGAATTTAAACAATGAACAGATTCAGAAATAGAATACATTTTATTGGTAAACTAAAGATTTGGAAGATTTTTAATCTGTGGTTAAATTAATTAGGAAGTATTGCTCTGTCCTCATATACACCATTCAATGTTTTAACATTTCAACTTATAATTATTTTACCCCTACTTTATGAAGGAGAATCACATGATTGTGTTTCTATAGATTTGGAATGCTATTGCCCAGTGTACATCTTTTTAATATCTCTGGACCAAATCCCAAATTAAATATTATTGTTAATGAGTCTTATATAAAAAATCAAAAGTAGCAATACCAATCCACTTATGGAATAAACACTCCACACACACTTGTCTGACCATTTTCAAAAGCATTTGATGAGAATTAAGATAGTTTATATGTATATCATAGCAAAGAGTGAATTATTCATTTATAAGTCAATATATATTTCATATTTGGTGAAGATAAGTAGGAGGCTGAAAATTTAATTTTGAATAAAAACTTTCATTGTCTTTGGTAATTAAAATTTCGAATAAAGGAGAAAACAGTACTATCTAAGAATTATATTCTCCAGGTTATAATAAATATTTTATTGGTATAAGACAGACATAACTAGATTGGAAGCAAGAAAGTGGAGAAAGTAATATTTCACAAAACAGTGGCATACATGATTTTTAAAGTAGAAGCCTTTGTTTGTTTTTGATATATACCAAGGTCAGGGGAAATGAAGGTAGGTTAGCTTACTATAACCCAAATTTTCCACATCTATTTGACATTAGAATGTTTTTCACCTATTAAACCCATGATAAAATTTTGTAGCAGAGACCTTAATTTTGGAAAAAAGGAGGTGATTATGACAACATGAATAAAATAACAGTTTCTGAAATAAAACTAGTAAAGTTTAAATAAACAATTGAGGATAATAAAGTGGTCTTCTTCTTCAGAAGTGACTAGGGTTGCCTACTGTCTTGTCCTACCATATGAAGTTGGAATCACGCCTGTAATCCCAGCATTTTGGGAGGCCGAGGTGAGTGGATCACCTGAGGTCAGGAGTTTGAGACCAGACTGGCCAACATGATGAAACCCCATCTCTACTAAAATTAGCTCGGCGTGGTGACAGACGCCTGTCCAGCTACTTGGGAGGCTGAGGCAGGAGAATCGCCTGAACGTGGGAGGCAGAGGTTGCAGTGAGCCTCGATTGCACAACTGCATGCACTCCAGTCTAGGTGACAAGAGCAAAACTCCATCTAAAAAATTGAATAAATAAAATAAATAAATAAGACTCATGAAAGTTAATATTAAGAAAGATATTTGTGAAATAAATAACTCAAATCTGATGTTGAATTAGAGTCTAGTATTTGTGTTAATTTTGTAACATGTTATACTATTTCATAATATATTTTTTTGGCCCAAAAAACTTAATTTGGGGAAAGAATTGTTGAAAATGAAGAGATGCATCTCATTATGGTCTCAATGTTTCTGTTTCTCCAAAATTACTTTGTCCAAATTCTAATGCATAACGTGATGGTATTAAGAGTTGGGACCTTTGGGAAGTGATTAGTCATGAGAGGGGAACACTCATGAATTTCAGTTTCGTTACAGTTATAGGAGTTAGAAGTGGAAGGCATAGTGACTTCACTCTGTAAATAAACGTATTTTTATATATAGACTATGAACTCTTCAAGAAAAGATAGCATACTATATTTATTATTTTTTATCATATAATGGTCTAGTTGATTTTCAAAATACTTTTTTTTTTTTTTTTGCTATTTACTATTTGTTTACCTCTGTGAAGAAAACTTCACTTGAACTTATAAAATTGTCTTAAAAAATTCCCTTGCCCCTTCTATCACGTGAGGACATGTCAAAAAGGTGCTATCTATGAACTAGGAATTTAACCCTCCTCTCTAGATGCCAAATCTGATATCTTAATTTTCTATTTCCCAGTCTCCTAATGTGTGAGAAATAAATATCTTTTCTTTATAAACCACACAGTTTATGGAATTTTGTTATAAAAGCCCAGTGGACTAAGATAGTGCTTTAATTTTCATTCAGGTATCACAGTAGCTTGGACACAGGTGCCTGATTTACTGAAACTAGTTTTTTTTTCTTTTCATATTGACTTATTGAAATCTGTTTTTCTAGAATAGTGACTGTAAGTCGAACACACACAAACACATGTGCATGTATAAACGCATTCCAAAATATAACTGTCAAAGAAAAAATCATTGATTTATACAGTTTAAAATTTTTTATTTATATATGTTATTTAGGATTTACTGGAAAGTATAATTACTCAATATTCTTGCTAAAACATAAATTGCAGAATTTTTATAAAATATTGGAGTTTCTGTACTTGTAATAAACAAATAAATCAAGGTTGGATGCAAAATAGGGCTTGAAGGCATTTTTACTTTATACATGTATTTAGTTTTAACAATCAAGATACTTAAAACAGAATTGTTTTATTAAACAGTGAAAGGGACCGGGTGTGGTGGATCACCCCTGTAATCCCAGCACTTTGGAAGCCCCAGGCAGCTGAACCATGAGGTCAGAAGTTTGAGACCAGCCTGGCCAACATGATGAAACCCTGTCTCTACTAAAAATACAAAAAAATTAGCCGGGTATGGTGGTACATGCTTGTAGTCGTCCCAGCTACTTGGAAGTCTGAGGCTGGAGAATCGCTTCAACCTGGAAGGCGGAGGTTGCAGTGAGCTGAGATGGCGTCAGTGACTCCAGCCTGGACAATAAGAGTAATAATCTGTCTCAAAAACAAACAAACAATCGAAAAACAAAAATGAAAGGATATTTTAACTATCGGTCACAAAATAGTATTACTTCAAATATTTGTGATAGTAGGATAGACAAACAAACTGAATTTAGCGTTGTCTGATAACCTCTTAAGTAAAAATAGTATCATAGCGTTTCATAACACATCTGGTCTTCCACAGATGTTTCTGTTTATTTTAAATTGATGTGCTACTTTTGTCTCATTGTTCTTTCTAAAGTAAACAAAGCTAGAAATATTCATAATGTTACTATAATAATTAAGATGTACATGCTGTTTAAAAACTACATCTATACTTAAACATATGTATTTACTATACACAACATAAATGTAAATGTGTATATATATATATCTTTTTTTTTTCTTTTTGAGACAGAGTCTCACTCTGTCACTTAGGTTGGAGTGCAGTGGCACAATCTTGGCTCACTGCAGCCTCTGCCTCTCAGGTTCAAGCGATTCTCCTGCCTCAGCCCCCTGAGTAGCTGGGACTACAGGCGCACACCACCATGCTCTGCTAAGTTTTTGTATTTTTAGTAGAGATTGTGTTTCACCATGTTAGCCAGGATGGTCTCAATCTCCTGACCTTGTGATTCACCTGCCTCAGCCTCCCAAAGTGTAGGGATTACAGGCATGAGCCACCGTGCCCAAGCCCTTTCTTTTGTATACATACAAAGTAATTATAGTGTATGCATGCATATTTAACATACATAGCACACTATGTAAAAATACTTCTTAGGCATTACATTTTTAATAACAAAATTATGGTAAATTTATTGTTTTAAACCACTATTTTTAATAAATTATTCAGTAGAATATAATTAAAGAATGAGGAGGAGATTTTATTGAATTACATCCAAGCTATATCTTTGGACCTTCATAAGTAACACGGAGAACATGAAGAGTTGCTTTTCTGTTTTATTCTTAGCCCATTCTCAAAATCTAAGTAAAAGAGGTAATATTTTCATTTTTTTTCTTGCCCCAATATCATTTTAATTCTTTTCAGGAGAGTCAAACTGTTATTTGGAGTCATTACTTTGAGTTTGAATCTGATGTCTGAGAGATTTGTAAAATGAGCTGCATCTCTCACCTCTCCAATGCCCCTTTTCCTTATGTTTGTAATAAAAAATAATAAGATTTAAATACTCAGTTCTGAGCAAGAGCTGAGTGAGTTCAAGTGAAGTTTTCTTTACAGAGATAAACAAACAATAAATAGTAAAAAAAAAATTAGATATTATTAAAGTGAACTAGAGCATTATATGATAGAAAATAATGAATATAACATGCTATCTTTTCTTGAAGAGTTCATAGTCTATATATAAAATATGTTTATTTACAGTGTGAAGTCACTATGCCTTCCACTTCTTAGCTTAACTCCTATAGCTGTAACAAAACTAACATTTAAAATATAAACATGATACTCCCCACCTAAAATCTTATGATAAGTACCTAGGTATAATGAATACAATCTTTTGGATTAACAAAAAAAGATTCTGAGTGATGTTTTCTTCAACCGTTCAAATGCTGCCTTTCATTACTAGACATCAAGTGATGTTAAAGTATTTTCATACCTATGAAAACAGCACACTGTTTCAGATCTTTATGATTGTGTTCAAATTACTCTCTGTGTAGAATATCCTTCCTCTTTTGTGTATCATCTTGCACATTCTTACTTGTGATGATTTGTTTTATGTATCAGATTGGCACATTATGTTACCCAATCGTTTAACCAAACACAAATCTAGGTATTGCTGTTAGAATATTTTATAGATGTGGTTAAGATATACCATCAGTTGATTTAAGTAAAGGAAATTACTGTTGATAATTTGGGTGGGCTTCATTCAGTTAGTTGAAAAGCCTAAGAGTGAAAACTGGATTCATCATCAGCTCCTGCCTGAGTTTCTAGCCAGCCAGCCTGCTCTACAAATTTTGAACTAACCTGCTCCATGAATGTCAAACTTGTCAATCCCCATATTCTCTTGCCCCTACGTGCTCCTGATTCAGTGTGTCTGTCTCTGTCTTTGTTCAACTCTCTCTCTCTCTTTCTAGATAGATAGATACAGAAAATTGATAATTATCATCTATCTATCTAATCTATCTATTCATCTATCTAGGTATTTTTGTTGTCTTTCTATTTCTATTTCTATATAAATTTCTCTTTATATATAACCCTGACTGATGAATATTTGTACCAGGAACTGAGGTAGTACTGTAACAAGTACTTAAAAATATGGAAGTGACTTTGGAATTGGGTGAATGGTGGAGGAAGCTGGAAGATTTCTGCAACTCATGATAAAAAAAAAAATTCAAGCTCAGATTTCTTTGAAGAGACTGTTGGTAGAAATATAGATATTTGATAGTGATTTTGGTGAGTACTCAAAAGAAAGTAGAGAAACTTTATATTTTCTTAGACAATACACATATTTTAAATAAAGTATTACTAAAACATGAAACATAAAGGTGCTTCTGATGAAGTCTTAGGACAGAAATGAAGAATAGATTGTTAGAAAATGGAGAAAAACAGATCCATGTTATAATGTGACAGAAAACATGTGTGAATTGGATTCTGCTTTTGTGTGGAAAGTAGGGTGTATGTGACATGAACTTGGAAATGTAGGGAAAGAGATTTTCAAGCAAAGTATACAATGCATAGCCTGATTTCTTTCTGCTACATGTAGTAAACAAAAGGAAAAATGACACATTGAGGAAGAAATCATCAGAAAAAAATAGGACTTGATTTAGAAAAAGAGCCTATTCATACTAAAAAAAGAAAAAGATAAGAAAGCATGCTCTGGAAAGAAACATCAAGGTTGTGGCCATACAATCTTGTGTGGGAGAAATGAGGCAGGTGAACTAGAGATCCTATCAACCACCTCAGCTGAAGCCAGGAATAGGGATTGGATGATCCTGGAAGGAACTGTGGAGGACCCTAATGACTTATGGTATGGACCTTCTTGACATTCATGGAAGACTGAGATGCTTTTTGAGAATGTTATGTCAGCAGAAACACTGACAACTTGCACTAAGATGGGACAAAATGAAAGAGGACAGTTGAACTTTCAAAATTCTACAAGCTGGAAATGGGCTGGGAGGTGGGGCAGAGGTTTCCTCTGTGTTGTGCAGCAGAGTGGAGCTACTGCCTAAGTGGCTGAGAAGACAGAGCATTGAGCCACAGAAGGTGGTTCTCTGGCCTTGAAACCAAATGAAATTTGCTCTTCTGGATTTTGAACTTGCTTGAACTCCTTGATCTGTTTTTATCTTCTTATATATCCCTTTTGAAAGGAGAATGTCTAGTCTATGCATATCTCATTATTGTTGTTTCAGAAATGGTTAACTTTCTTCCTATACTTAAAATTTACAAATAGAAAGCAATTTTGCCCCAGGATGGACCATACACAGATTTTTACTGATGCTTAATTTAGAATATTTAGAAAATATTATTTGAGACATTTTGAGTTGATTATATTTAGATGATATTTTGAACTTAGTGTTGATGCTGGAATGGGTTAAGATTTTGGTGAAATTTTTGGCTATTGCAAATGTGTTTTGAATATGGGAGGAATAAAATTTGAGGGGAAGAGGGCAGAAGGAGAACTGTACTGGGTTAAATGATTTCCCTGTAAAAATTTTGGCCATCTTGAACCTATAGATTTGACCTCATTTGGAATAATATTTTTGTGTATGTGATCAATTATGATGAGGTCACACTGTATAAGCGTGGAAATTAAATTTAATGACTAGTGTTTTTATAAGATGCACAGACACATACAGAAAGAGGAGGCAAAGTGAAGATGGTAGCAGAAATTGTAACAATGCAGCTAAATCCAAATATTGCCAATGAAACAAGGAAGGATTATTTCATGGACCCTTCATAGTGGGCATGACCCTTCCAATACTCTCATTTTAGATGTCTAACCTCCAGAAATGTAATAGCATAAAAACATTTTTGAAATGACCTAGTTTTGCTAAATTGTTATGATGGCAGACCTAAGAAACGAAATATGGTGCATGTCCCCTCTGGTCTCATCTAACAACAAATGGCCTCTATAACAACCACTAAGCTAAGTGTCTTTCCATAGCACTCTTATTCCTACCTTTGCATTGTCATTCACGACACTAGATATATTATAAAATTATCTGTCAATGTGTGTGTCTGCTAGTCTCATATTGCCTCAAGCTGACATGTGTCTTCTTTGTTACAATACTAGTGTCTACAAAATCACTGCTATTCTCTGTGATTTTTAAAACTACTTAACTATGGTACCTTTATTGTGCAACAAACTGTGCACATATAAAGTGTCTATTTTGTTGAATTTTGACATATAAATACTCTTGTGAGATTATTACCATAATCAAGATATCAAACCTTTATGTTGAAAAAGACTGTTTAATTGAATGAAACATTTTATAGTTTTGATAAAATAAATAATCATAATTTAACAGTGAAGGTAAAATAACTTTTGTCCACTGATGTCCCTATTTGAGGCAGGAACAATATTGACAATGACATAAAGTGAAGTACAAATCAAAACATTATGAAATAGTAAAGCTAACTTCATCATTAAAATAGAAAAGACTTGTGCTAAAGGCTAATTATTTGTGATACAGTTTGACAATATTATTAAGGGAGATTTCTTTGCAAATGAAATGTTTTCAGTATTTCACTTATAAATTATATTGCAGTATTAATTATTATTATGAAAGATAAATACATAAAATAAAGGAAAGCTCATTAAAGACAGATTCACCCCATTATTTTCTTAATTATTTTACACCACATAATATTATCTTTCCAGAAATAAAACCCCCTTGAAATCTCCAAACAACTTAAATGCTCATGTTTTTCACAGACACCATTTACAGAAGAACATTATCCAGTGAATTCACACATAAAAGCCTTAAGATTATACAATCTCTTCTTAATTATTGGGTATCAGCTAATGATGTCTCAATAATATTGATAAACTTACAAAAACAATTTTAGTAGAAATCTAAAGCTCTCTAAGAGCTTTGAAATTAAACAATATGCAATTTCATCAAATGGCAAAAGGAAATTAGTTTACCAGACTAAAATTTAATAAATACTGACAAATTAAATAATACTACACACAATTACAAAATATGGCAAAGGTCTGAATAAATAACATATTTTTTCTCTATTTGTTTGCTCTATAATTAATGAATTTAGACAATCATAGCAAATTGCTTTTCTATATTTTGAAGATTACTATGTTTGCTTTTACTTCAGTAAATACACTTATTTCATGTATAATTAAGCATATATATGTATATATGTATATATGTGTATATGTGTATATATGTGTAAATACGTATATATGTGTGTATGTGTATACATATGTTTATATTTGTATATATATTTATATCTAGCAAGATTTCTGGTTTTAGATTTTATAATAATAAATGTTAATTTATCTCATATGTACAAGAAGAGAAATTTGAAAAAAATAAAAATTAATGACTTTTTAATGATTCAACATGGAATGGAGTTTATAGGGCTAACTGCCACCCTAAACTCTACAGAGACTCACGCAAGTGTACGTTCATCACAGTATTATTCACAATAGCAACGACATGGAATCAACCTAAATGTCCATCAATGGTGGACTGGATAAAGAAAATGTAGTACATACTTACCATGGAACACTACATAGCCATCAAAATGAATGAGGTTACGTCTTCTGCAACAACATGGATGGAGTTGGAGGCCATTATCCTAACGGAACTAATGCAGGAACAGAAAACCAAATACCACATGTGGTCACTTATAAATGGGAGCTACACATTGCATACAAGTGGACACTAAGAAGGGAACAACAGACGCCAGGTCCTACTTGAGGGTGGAGGGTGACAGGAAGAAGAAGATCAAAGCACTACCTATTGGGTACTTCACTTATTACCAGGGGGATGAGATAATCTGTACATCGAATCCCCTTTACAAAGAACTTACCTATATAACAAAGCTGAGCATGTACCCCTGAACTGAAAATAGAAATTTAAAAAAAAAAAAGAGAGAGAGAGAAAACTAGAGAGAGAAAGAGAGAGAGAAGTAAACCCAGATAGTCACAGCAAAGATCTTTTTATCTAGATAAAAAGTTGACGGAGCCGTAGACATAAGGACTCTTCAGTGGTACTGCTCATGAATTCTGGAGGCTAAGTATGGGCTGGGTTACATGGATTAAGATAGTTTCATAGAATGGCTATTTATTTCACCTAGAATGGTACCTATTTTGAAATACAACATTCTCTGTAACAATGAGCTACTGTCCATTGTATAGACTTTGCTATAGTCTTATCCCAACTGAAAAGAGCATTCACCCCAAGTTGACACTATTTATTTTTGTTACCGGAAGGAAGACCGTGAGTGAGTTGTCCAGGTCCTTGGGGTTTTGAACAAAGAATTGAATGAAACGCACAAACAAAGTTAACCAAAGAAGCAAACACAGGAACAAAGCAGTGAAAGCAGGAATTTACTAAAGCAAGAGAACACTCCACAGGGTGGGAGTGGGCCTGAGCAAGCTGTTCCAGGGCCCACTTACAAAGTTTTCTGGGTTTTAAGGACTTCTGTCTACCCCTTATCTGGATAAAGGATTTGGTCCATGGCTAATTTAAAAAGTTTTTCAGGAAAGGAAATAATACAGGACAGAAACTTAGATCTACACAAAGAAAGGAAAAGTGTCCAAGAAGAATGAAGGGAAAATAAATTATTTTTCTTACTTTTAATTGATCTAAAGTATAACTTTTTAAAGTAACTATAATAACAGTGTATTGGGTTATTTTATCACATAGATAAGTGAAATGAGAGACTGCAATGTAATAAAGTGAGGAATTCAAAATTATATTCTCTATTTTCACTATATATTAAACAGTAAAGCATTCTTTAAAGGTGGGTGTGTGTGTATATATGTGGTATATGTACTTATAATTAAAATGATATATATTTAAACAACACATGTAAATAACCCATGAGACATCAAAGTAGAAGTCTCAAGAGAAATGTAAATTATTGGAACTCAATTACAATGAATATATAACAAACGTATTTGTGGGATATAATGAAAGCAGCACTTAGAGGAAATTGTATGTTTTTAAATATATATATTAGAAAATATAAAATATCTAAAGTCAATAATTTACATGATCCTCTTAGAGAACTAGAGAAAAATTTTAAGCCTAATGCAAGTAGAAGAAAAAAATGATAAAAATTTTAAGAAAAATCAACAAAATTGAAAACAGAAAATAATAAATCAATAAGCTAAAAGTTAGCACTTTTTAAAGATCAGTAAAATTGTTAGATAAACTTCTAGCCAGGCTAAGTTAGAGAAAGAGCAAGAAGAATAGAGAGCAAATTACTTACAGTAGACATAAAATGGGGTCATCACTACTGATTGTGTGGGTACTAAATTACATAGAATGCTATGTACGTTGTATGCAAACTTATTTGATGACATGTATGAAATGTGTTAATTCTTTGAAAGACACAAGTTAGCAAAACTCACAAAAGATAAGTAGATACTTTGAATAGGCAGTAGCTATTATATATCAACAAAATTATTCTAAAATTGACATCAGAAGGCAAAAGGCTTAGACTGAGCACTCAAAATGCTCAAGAATAAGAACAAATTTGGAGTACTTTGAGCTTCATTAACTATAAAACCACTACTCTGTAAAGTACCCTTAAGAGAATGAAAAGACTAGACACATGTTGGGAGAAAATATTTGCAAAACATAAATCTAATAGAGAACTTGTATCTAACATATACATAGCACTGTTAAACTTAAGAAACAAAAATCCAATTAAAGTGTACAAAATGTATGAACAAACATCTCACCAAAGAAGATATACAGATAGCTATTAACCATATAATATTATGCTCAAAATCATTTGTCATTAGGGAATTGCAAAGCAGAACACTAATGTAACATACTTACAAATCTACTAGAATGGCTAAAATGCTACACCAGACAATTCTAATCAATAGTACCAAGCAGGTGGGGCATTGCGAACTTCCATGTTTCCAATTACATAATATTCTGGAAAAGATAAAAATATAAGAGATCTGTGGCTGCCAGGGTTCCACGCAGGAGAAGTTTGAAGTTTTAGTGTGGTGAAATAATTTTACATGAAAGGATAATGGTGTTTGCATAAAATTATAGATTTGTCAAAACTCAAGGAACTGAGGGGCACAATGAATCTTAATATATGTGAATTTTTAACATATTTTAGGAGATCATGGGATTCCAGGATGGAGTACAGAATGTGACAATATAATTTAACTCTATTAGAAATATATTAAACAATCCGAATGGAAAGTTTTGGAGAGAAGGCTAATTTAAATAATTTTCAAAATGAATGAAATCTGTTAGACTAAAGGCAAAGAAAATTGTACATAAGACCTGTATCTAGTTGATAAAACTATTTCTCATTGGGTATAGATTAATAATTTTTATACTAAAATACATATACACTGGAATTTGAATGGCAGGTGATAGGAATCATTTTTCTCACTTTTGGAATGGGAGGTTACAGATAAGAAAAAAAAAGAGGGAAGAATGATCCAAGTGTTTATTAATTAGAGGCATGGACATCTTATGAACTAATTTTTAACTTAATGTTGGATACCAATGCTTACATTTGGAAATATCTTAGATACTTATATTGACACAGGTTTGCATAGTCTGGAGAGAGAGAGCTGAGCACCAAGGTGTTAGAGTAGTTGATTAAAAACAGCAAGCCAAAATGAAAGAATCGAGCATTTAATCTCTTACTCCAGTGATATAAGTAAGAGTCTAAATGTGAGAAAGTGCAGATTTCACCCTCCCCTTTCTGTTACCCCCCACATAATAATGTACCATTCAAAGGTCAAGTGGATAAGCAGACACAAATGCCTTCACCGGGTTTAGGAACCCTGAACAAAACATTTCTGCTGTTTTATAAACCCAGGCCTAACGGTTGCAGAGAGTGAGGTTTTAAGGGGAAAAGGAGGGGCTAGAAAGTATACATTTACAGTGGGTAAAAGTGACTTCAAATGTGTCTCCCCTCCCCTGATAAGGAGGCCTCTGCAGAGGTGCCTGAAAACCTTGGCTGAAAACTCCAGATAACCAGGAATGAAGTTTCCTGGGCAAAAATGTATATATGCTTAAAAGCATGGTTGAGCAACAGTGAAGGCTGAGTTTTTCTAGAGACCGTAACAAATTGGCTGAGCACAAAGTCAGCTACGGGAAGGGCAACTTTCCCTTATAACGCCTGCATAAAGCCTTTGTAATGCCTATGACTAGGACTGAAAATGGCACATAAATGTTTGGCCAGGAGATGGAGTCCTCATGTATTCACACATGTATTTGCTTGCTCTTAGCTGAGGAGGTCTACTAGCAGCAATATCCTGCAGTAATGAGCATACACAGTGCCCAGATCATGGTTTCTTATACCCTTTTTCAATAAAAAGAATCAGGGCTTCTTGGAGATATGGCTGATTCTAGGACTGGGGCTGGAAATATACAAGACAGGTGAGCCTGGGACAACTTGTTTCGTTGGGAAAGGTAGTTCCGTGCATGTAGTCTTTTGACTTCCACCTAGATGCATAGAATGGACCTTGGGCCTGGAGCATCTCTTAACCAAGAATGCAAGAGTCCTTGCTACCTGTGCTGAACTTTTCTCCTCGGGTGGTCATATCATTTTCTGTTTTAGGCTCATTGTGAACTCCTTTGTTCTGTTTAAGCATACGCATCAAATGGCACGTGGCCAATCCCACTATCTCTGTCCTCTGCAGGGGGTGGTTGAGGTCTTTCTACTACAGCACAAGAATTGTGCATATAAACAAATTGTGCTGTGTCAACTACTGGGAGGGGCCCACTGGCCAAAGGGAACTGATGCCCACAACTAAGGCTAATCATATGCTGTCTCCTCTATGTAAGTAAAACCTTTTTTCATCCAGTATTTGACTGCATTGTGTTTTCCTTGGCAATGCTAGTGTGTAGTGTCCAGAAATTCCCATTCAGACTTGTATTCCTGATCAAAGGCACTTGCTAAACATGTACCTCAGAAGTAAGGAAGCAGTAAATAGGGAGAAGACAAAGATTGGTTTATTTCAATAGGACACAAGACTCACATGAAAGAGCTCACAAAGTCTAAATCTGGAGCAATGTGAGTAACAAATAAACACAGAGTATTGGATTATTACTCAAAGTGTAAAATTAATACTCACAAGTCTATACTGACATAAATGACTGAGTAAATAAATAAATGGGAACAATAGCAAAATATGCCATATGGAATAATTCCAAATAATTTATGTAGATACTTCACTGTATTATTTGCCAAGACTGCCAGAATGAATTCACAAACTGAGTGGCTTAAACGACAGAAGTTTCTCTCTCTCTCTCTTTTTTTTCCTTTCTTTTGAGGGTTTTGTTGTTGTTGTTGTTGTTTTTTTTTTTTTTTTTTTTAATTGTTGTTGTTGTTTTTGTGACAGGCTTTCACTCTTATCACCCAGACTGGAGTGCAATGGTGTAATCATGGTTCATTGCAGCCTTGACTTCCCAGGCTCAGGTGATCTTCCCATCTCAGCCTCCTGAATAGCTGGGACTACAGGTATGCTCCACCACATCTGACTAATGTTTGTAGTTTTTATAGAGGTGGAAATTTGTCGTGTTGCCCAGGCTGGTCTCAAATTCCAGGGCTGAAGCAATCTGCCCACCTCAGCTTCCCAAAGTGCTGGGATTGCAGGCATGAGCCACCGTACTCAGCCGGCAGTTTAGTTTTGTACAATTCTATAAGCCAAATTCTAAGACTAAGTTGCTAGCAGACTTGGTTTCTTCCCAGTCTCTCTCCTTGGCTGGTAGATGGTCATCTTCTCCTGATGTCTGCACAAGGTGTTTCCTGTGAGCATATCTCTACACTGATCTTCTCTACTTATAGGGACACCAGTCATATTGAAATAGTGCCCATCCTGATGACCCCATTTTAACTTAATTCTGAGGTACTGACCATTAGGACTTCAACATATGAATTTTGGGGGAGTCACAACTCAGCCTGTAAGACTCAGAGAGAAGAGTTTGTGAAGACACACGGAGAAGATAACCATCTACAATGCAAGGACAGAGTCCTCAGAAGGAAACCAATTGTTGACTCCAAGAAAACCAATTCTGACTCCAGAAAAAAACAAAACTGACAAATATGTTTGCCTACCTAATAGAAATGAATTTAGCATAAGTAATTTTAAAAGCAACTATATATTAACAAATTAGATAATCTATATTGAAAGGAAATATTCCTAGAAAGGCACAAACTACTAAAAATTTACTCAAGAATAAATAGAAATTCTGATAAGCCTCCAGCAAGTAATGAGACAAATTAATATATATATATTTTTAAATCTCCTGAAAGAAAAGCCTGGGCCTAGATGTTTTCACTGGTAAATTCTAACAAACCTTTTTTTTTTTTTTTTTAATTAAGGTAAAACATTTACAAACCTCAAAATACGTTCTACAAAAATCGTATTATGTTGATACCAAAGCCAGTCAAATACAACACAAATAAAATAAATTGATAAAAATATCACTTGTGAATGTTGATTTAAAATACCGACAAAATTCTGGCTAATAAAGCTCAGTGTCATATAAAAAAAGATGAAATGCATCAAAGGAGAAATATCCCAGGGATGTATGGTTTATTTAACATCTAAAAATCAATTAATGTAATATACCATATCAGAATAGCACAGGTAAAATTCATTAATAATAATCTCAATAGATGACAAAATATATTTTGAAAGTATTACACTTTTTCTTGGTAAACACTGTCAACAAACAAGGAGAAACCACCTTTCTCAACATGATAAGGGACATTCTGAAACTCGCATACTTAACAGTGAGATTCTATAAAGTTGGGAATGATACAAACATGCCCACTTTTGTCACTTGTACTTAATACCGTATTGGATGATGTAGATAGGACAATTAGGTGAGAAAAATAAATAAGATCTATTGAGCTAGGAAAGGATAACATGATCTTGTATACAATAAAACAAAAGGAATCCACTACAAAATGTTAAAACTAAAAATGAGTCCATTAAAGTTACAGGATAAAAGAACAATGTACAAAAACAATGTAGAAAATTATTTGCCTTTCTATATACATGCAGTAAATAATCCAATTTTTTTAAAATACCCTATTGTCGAAAAACTTAAAGCAGACCAAAACAAACTGAAAGACATTTCATGTTTACAGATCAGATGATTTATTATTAAGATGGCAGTAGTCTTCACATTAGTCTACAGATTTTGAGGAATCACTATCAAAACACCAGGTGATATTTTTAAATTAATTGCTAAGCTATTTCTAAAATTTATGTGGAAAATCAAGTGGGCCAGAATAGGAAAACGTGTCTTAATAAAGAACAAATTAGGCTTAGATTTTTCAATTGCAATATTTTCTCCAAAGCTAGAAACCAATTAGGAATGTTTGTTACTGACTGTATATAAGTAAAAGTAAAGGCAACAGAATTCAGAGTCTATGAATATATTCTTACGGTAATGGTCAATTGAATTTTTAAAACTGCTGAGACAATTTTGAAAAGTCTTTTTAAAATATATATTTATAATTACAAATAGTGTATGTTTTTATACACACACACACATACACATATGTAATGTAAATGGTTATCCATATGAAAAAGAGTCAAATTGAACCCCTACCTTAACCATGTACAAAAGTTAACTAAAATTGGGTCCTAAACTTAGATGTAAGAACTAAAAACTAGAAAACCTTTTGAAGGAAAAACATAAGTAATATTTGAGTATGTTAGGAAACGCCTTCACACAAAAGATGCTGAAAGCAAAAAGCAACAATAAAAATTCATAAATTTGATTTCATCAAAAGTTAAAAAAATTGTACTTCAAAGAACATCAAAGAAATGAAAGATACTTTAGTAACTCAGGTAGATGGGATGGATCCTACCACACACACACACAACTGGTTTACACGTCATGACTGATGATGTCTCACACATACATGCCAAGAAGATATGAAGAAATTTATTAAACAAATATTCAGGTTTTCTGGCGAAAGTGGGTATCCTCCCAGCTGCTCCAAAATGGTTTGAAAAAGTAGGAAGGATTTTTGACCTTCAATTCTATGGTAAATAAAGGATGTGACAGGGACAGTATTCCTACATGCCTCCTCCGGGTTTCGTATGGTTTGAACTTCCTGCTGGTGTCAATAGGAAAAATCCCTGAGCTTTCTTAACGTTTTTGTCCAGATAGGTAAAAGATAAAGAGAGAGAGGAGGAGGAGCTTGATAAATATAAACAATCAAACATTAAGATTTGAGCCACACCTCTTATGAAAGATAACTCATAGAACAGAAAAATTTATTCAAATAAGATATTTAATGATAGATATACCCATAATATATAAAAAATGTTTCTTAGTTTCTTATGAGTTAGTAGTGACATGACAAATAACCTAACTTTAAAAAAAAAAAAAAAAAAAAAAAGCCAATCTGGATAAACACTTCTCCAAAGAGATATAAAAATGTCCAATAAGAACATAAAAAGTTGTTCAATATTATTAGCCATCAGGGAGATGAATATCAAAACCACAATGAAATAGCACTTCACATTCATTAGGATGATTATAAAAGCTAGTTAGTAAATATAAAAATATTTTGGAATTTTAACAAAACATTTGAATGTCTCTATATGCTTCAGTTAATTCAGCCACTGAGGAAAGTAGTTTGGAGAGATCTCAAAGAACTTAAAACAGAGCTACTATCTGACCCAGCAATCCCATTACTGAGTATATGCCCACAGGAAAATAAACTATACCAAAAAGAAACATGCATTTTTAAGTTCATTCCTGTGCTATTCATAATAGCAAAGACATAGACTCAGCCCAGGTACCCATCAATAGTGTATTGGATAAAGAAAATGTAGTTACATAGACACCAGAAAAAACTATACAGACAGAAAAAAAGAATGAAATCCTAGCCTTTGCCGCAACATAGATGCAACTGGAAACCATAATCTTAACCAAATTAATGTAGGAATAGAAAACCAAATACTGCATGTTCTCACTTACAAATGTGAGCTAAACATTGAGAACACACGGACATAAACATGGGAATAACAGACACTGCGTACTTCTAGAGGGAGATGGGAGGGGAGTGTGGATTGAAAAACGCCCTGTGGGCCGGGCGCGGTGGCTCACGTCTGTTATCTCAGCACTTCGGAAGTCCGAGACCGGGGGATCACAAGGTCAGGAGATCAAGATCATCCTGGCTAACTTGGTGAAACCCCGTCTCTATTAAAAATTCAAAAAACTAGCGGGGCGTGGTGGTGCGCGCCTGTAGTTCCAGCTACTCGGGAGGCTGAGGCAGGAGAATGGCGTGAACCCGGGAGGCGGAGCTTGCAGCGAGCCGAGATAGCGCCACCGCACTCCAGACTGGGCGACCAGCAAGACTCTGTCTCAAAAAACGAAAAAAAGAAAAGAAAAACGACCTAATGTACTGTGCTCATTATCTAGGTGCAATATACCCATGTAACCAATTGTGCGTGTACTCCCTGTATCTAAAATATAATTTGAAATTTTAAAATGTTATTTCTTGGTTGTTTTTCTCAGGTATTTCTCTTGGTGTGCCTGAGGTAAACTAAGGAGAATAAAATTACCTATTCATTTATGTTTACTCCATATGTTACATTATGCTTCATATTTTATTTTTGTTTTCCTTTATAACTAAAACAAATTGCATTTGATTTTCAGAAACCAAACTTCTATATTTCTTATTGGTGTAGTTTAACTCTATACTGTGGTAATGCATTTTCTTCAGTCGGTCTATAGCTTCACAACCTTTAAGGTTTTTGGTCCCTTTCACATCCGCTCAATATCCTCGTTATCTGCCATTATTTAAGCACGTTTTCTATGTCTTCCACCAAGTTTTATTTCTAATTATATGGCCTGTTCTTCTGGCAATCTTAGTGCTTAGAAAAATTGAACCATTCCAGTCTCACTTAGTCTTTTAATAGTGTGAATCATTGTGTGTCAAGGCTCTTACTTTGATAAATTTAGGAGTGGTTCTCTTGTCCTTTCCTTTTCCGTCATTAACTGTTAATACCAGCATCTAAGTAGTTGTTATTTCGAATAAATTAATATTGGGTTACACTGCCATATTTATACAAAAAACAAGCTTTGTTATGTAACAGTCTCTTACACCAAATAATGAGTTTAAATTAATTTTAAAGTTATAACTGCTGAATCTATATGAAACATGAAGATGTGATTTCACAGTATTTGGGTTTTTTAAGCTAAAATGATTATAAATTATTCAGCTAAGCTCCATAGAAAAAGAAAATGTGAAAAATTTCTGGTGTTATTTTAAAAACTCAAAATGCAGAACACAATGAAAGCCACTACATTTTGAAAATTCAGGTCAAATATGAAATATTCATGTTCAGAATAAATCTTACATTCTTTATAAATAGTTTATAACAAAACATGTGCATTTTAATGACATTTTAAAGTTTTATTTTTTTCCAAAAGGTATAAAAGTATGCCAGGTGAAAAAGGTATCAGAGGATATTCTATAAAAATTCTAATAAATTATGGGATAATACATATATGTGAGATGTGAGGGTCAGATTAAACATTACCTTGCCAATATGTTATTTTTTAAATTAATAATGCATACTTAAAAGTCTATAAACTCTGATATGTCTACATGTGTGTATATATGTTTGTATACTGTAAATAATGGTATAATTATTTATAGGAAAAGCTAATGAAGTCTTGATCACAAATAACAATGGTTTTACCAAAAATGATTTTGGTACACTAATTAAATTTTGAGTAAATATACAAGGATTTTTTTTAAATTTGATCATATAATATATATTAGAAATGGCAAATACCTACCAAATTAAATAAAATCAATTATATATAAAGAACTGTAAGAGAAATATGTAAATTCTTCCAGAGCAAAAAATTAAATAATTTATCTAATAATTACTATAAATAAAAATTGAAATACATTCTTCTGAAGAACTCAAACACTGAATAATTCTGCCATAATTTTTGAATATTAAGACGTGTATAAAAGAAAAAAACATGCAAAGGAAAACGATGAGTAATCATGTTGAAGAAACTAAAGTAATGTAGAAAATGCTTCCAGCTGTTTTCACATTAGGCTCGGCTTTCAGTGAGTCCCTACGTTTTAAATATCTAGAATTTCTGCAGAGATTGAGTGACAAATAGGAGAACATTTAATTCTAGATGTAAAAATGTATTAAATTTTACATACAACATGATTCATTTACATTTTAGAAGTTGTTAAGCATAAAATATCAAATAAGCCCCAAATAAGCCTATTTTTAACTGACACATACATGAAAATATGAGCCTAAGAATTAATTTGGAATCAAATCAAATAGTTTACTCTCCAGAGAACATTTTTCTGTGAATAAATGACTGGATAGCTCAGAATTCCCATAATGTATCAATCACCACACTTTTCCAGATAATACCCACTAAAGCATTAGAAATAGAATATTATTAATCAAAATTTGTAGGTAATGTTACTGAGGTCCAGAGGCTTTATTAAATACTTAAATTTCAACAGGAGAAATGTGACTTCATCCTACAGGTTACGAATTCAATGTTTATGATCTTTTAATCAACCTAATTTACAATCCTTTAACAATATTTTTGTTTTCTCAAATTCACGTATTTTCTCTAAAATTAAAATGGTATCTTACATGTAAATTGTATTCCCTTCATGTAGTGTAGGGGTATGAATTTATGCTATTCTGTGCTTCTGGGTTTGGCAGGGTACCAAGACACCTGGCAAAAGCAAACACTAATAATTAGTGGAGATAAACTATTGATTCTCTTTAGTATATTGTCAGTGAAAATAAAATGTAGAACTGAAATTCTAAGAACACATTATAGATCAATCAGATATGTTTTATTGATAATATTTATATAATGTGTAAAGGGAAGTAAAACCAAAAAAAATCACAGAAGTTAATCTGTCTTCTGGGGCTGCAATAACAAGGTACCATAAATTGAGTGGCTTAAACTGCAGGAATTTATTGTCTTTCAGTTTTGGAGGCTGAAATCTGAAATCAAGGTGTTGAAAGGATGGTTCCTTCTGAGGACTGTGAGAGAGAATCTGTCCTGTGCTTTTCCTTGGCTTCTGGTAACTCAGGCATTCCTGAATTTGTAGAAAGTATTTTCCCTTGTGACTTTATATTGGCTTAAATCCATATGTATCTGTTTCTGTATCCAAATTTCCCCTTTCAATAAGGACATCAGCTATATTGTATTAGTTCCTGTCCTAGTGACCTCACCTTTACTTGATCATCTACAAAGTCCAAATAAGGCCACCTTCATAGATACGGAGGGTTAAAACTTCAACATCTGTTTGGAAGATGCATTTCAATCCACAACAAGGACCAAGGCATAATACAAGATATGTTTTGGAAAAAAAATAATATGCTTCTAGAAATGAAGAAAATGTAGCTTAAATTAAAATATTGATGCATTATCTAATCATCAGTTTAGGCCACCTAAAGAGAGCATTAATTAACTGGATCGTAGTTTTAAAGAATTATCCAGCATACAACACAGAACAGTAAAAAATATTAGTGAACGTAAAACAAGTAACAGAGAGAGACATTTTAATGATGTTGGAAAAGGAAAATAGCCATTTACAAAAGTACAAAGAAAGACTAATAGCATATTCTTAACAGCAGTAGAAGTCAGAAGGCAATTGAATATGTCTTTTAAGTACTAAGAGAAAATTCCCTTAATTTAGAATTCAAGCTCACAGTAGTTACATTCAAAAATAGGAGTAGAGACAATATATTTACAAACAAGCAAAAAAGTAGAATTTACCACCATCATATTCTCCCTATGGAACTTCAAAAGAACTAGAATTGTAAAGATGAAAAAGTAGTTGTCAGAATTGGGGACACTTTATATAGATTATGGAGCTACAGGAGATGTTGGCAAGGACCAATGAGAAAACCTTGACCTGCAGGAGGATGAAGACGTTTGGAAGACAAATTTAGGAAAAGAGAGGCATCAAATAGCAGCTCCCTTGGAACAGTAGATTACATGAATGTTCCTTACTGATGGAAGACCTAAATGCAAAAATTAAAGATAAACAAAAAAACTGGTAATTACATTAGTCTTATTGGGCTGTCATAACAAAATACCACAGACTGAGTGGCTTAAACAACATAAATTTACATTACCACAGTACCGGAGGCTGGAAGTTCACAATCAAGTTCCAGCAAGGTGGATTCTGATCAGGCCTCTCTAGAAAGAGAGGCTAGAAAGCTTGCAAATGGCCACCTTCTTTCTGTGTCCTTACATGACCTTTCCTTTGTGCATATACAGACACAGTGAGAGCAATCTCTGGGGTCTCTTTCTCTTTTTACAAGGACATCTGTCTATTATATTAGGGTTCTACCCTTACCACCTCAGTTTCCCTTAATTATCTCCTTAAATGTCCTGTTTTCAAATGCATTCGCATAAGACTTCAACGTGTACATTTTGGGAGGCCACAATTCAACCCATAATATTAGACATACTTAATATAAGCACACAATAGCGTATAAAACAACAATACTGTCTGAAATCAAAGCAAATAAGATACAATTGAAAGACTGTATCACATTAGCATGTAAAGTACATGGCAAGTGATGATAGAACAATCTACAAGTTAAGGAAGACATGGAGGCTGCATATCTTGCATTGTAAAGTTCCTCCATTTTTAAGTCTTTGTAAATGTCACCTAAACAATTTAAACTTAAAATATAGTGACTCATCCTAGATGAGTCACTTACTCTCAAGCACACCCTACCTGATTGTTTGGAATTTCTGGGTCTTATTTAAAAAAAAATTGAAAAATAATATTCTGCAGTTTTGAAAATATACTGAAAACGTTTCTAACCCCCAAAGAGAGCATTACTAAAATATTGTTAATAAAAGATATCTACAATATGAAAATTGAAAAAGAGATGACAGGAGGTCTTTTCAATGCCAATTTAAAGCATTCCCTATCATGCCTATGGAGGATTTTATAACTTGAATCAGTCCTCCAAAAAGATACTGAAATCTTAACCCCTAGTATCAGTGAATATGACCTAATTTGGAAATAGTGTCTTTGTAGATGATAAGTTAGCATAAGGTTATATTAAGAAATGCTCTATTCCTATATAACTGTGCCCTTATTTAAAAGTAAAATTTAGGCACAAAGAAACATAGGGCCAATTTCAAGTGAAGACTGGAGTTACGCACAGGTCAAGAAACACCGAAGGCTGACAGCAAACCACTAGAAGACAGGGAAAAGACAGAGAACAGATATTTCTTCACAACTCTCAGAAGGAACCAACACTGCTGGACACCTTGAACTGGGAATTCTGGAGTCCACAAATTAGGGCATAAATTTCTGTTCTTTAAGCTTCCAAGTTGATGGTACTTTTTTATGGCAGTCCCAGCAAAATACTACAGGAGGATTTATAATTTTGACTTACTATGTACTCTTAAGAGTCACATTTCATAAAATATATGTAACTTGTATATTTCTGTCTAATAAATCTGAAAATAATTTTGTATGGTGAAAAAAACTAAACTCAAAGATTATAATTTTATTTCTTTAATGGAAATAAAATATATTGTCTTTAATTTAGAAAGCCAATTTTTCAGAAGTGACCTTTGAACCAGCTTTACCATCTCATTGATTTCTTTCTTAATGTATTAACACTAAGAACTCTGAAGGGTCTTGGATTTCACCTAACTACAGGTTATCACATTAGTTTTACAGATGTTAGCAGAATATACAAGACTTCATCAAGAAGCATTGAGTATTGCATATTTGCATGAGTTTCTCTTGCACTCAATTCCCAATCGGGTGACATAGGTAGGCCCAGATGGAGGACTGCACAAAAAGAGTGTTTTGTTATAGGAGAGCTATCTTGACCTTATGGAACCCTAATCTTTTATAAGAGACCCAAACATGCCTGTCATTTTGTCCAGAATGACACAGTATTTCTGTCTTCCAAGACTGGTAACCACTTGATATTTGCTCCAGAGAAGACAGCATCTCTATATTCTAAGCTTTCTTTGCTATGCAGATATCTTTGAAAGTACAGTCCTAAGGGCAAAGGGCAATTATTACTGTCTTCAAGATGTGCAAGACAACAGGAGACCCATAGAGATTTGTCTTTAAACATTTAGATAAATCTTCAATAAGTATCTATTCTATTTAATTTTATATATAGATAGATACATTCATAGATAGATATATAGATATAGATATTATAGATATACTGTGCTCTAAACATTTATGTTCCCCCAAAAATCGTATGTTGAAACTCAGTATCCAATACGATGAGTCTGAGACCTCATCAGAATGCTCTTTACCATCTATATTTCTACCAATATTCTGTTCACAATCCTTTAAGTATTCTCTAAGAAGATGTAGCTCTCTCTGCAGTTCTTCTCTTCTCCTGAGCTCTCACCAGAATCATCCTTTAAAGTCTGTTCAAAAAAAGGTAGACTTTTGCTAGAAAGTGCCTCAAAACTGTTCAAACCTCTACCCATCACCCAATTTTAAAGTCACTTCTACGTTTTCAGGTATTTGTAATAGGATCACTTCCACTTTCTACTGCCAATTTTCTCTCTTCTTTTAGGCAATTTTAACAAAATATCAGACTGAGCATCTTATAAACCATATAAATTTACTTTCCCCACATCTGGAATCCAGGATGTCCAAGAACAACGTGATAGCAGATGTATTGTCTGCTGAGAGTCCACTTTCTGGTTCATAGATAGTGCCTTCTATCTGTGTATTCATATGGTGGAAGGGAATGGTATCCATAATGGAATTAATCACATCACAGGCCCAGAGGGCAAGATTATGGAAGGTAGAGCAATGTCAAAACCCTACTTCTGAATTCCAGGGCTATTCTTCTCAGTCAAACCAGGTGCAATTCTGGCAAACCTGGGTGTGGCGTGGGCCTTGGGGGCTGCCTCTCTGAAGGACATAGACAATAAGTTTGGTAGTCTCTGAGTGGTACCATCACTACCGGCACACAGAGTGCAAAAGTTGTGGGGGCTTTGCTGCCTCCAACTAGATTTCAAAGAATGCCCAGTAGAGTTGTGGGGCCCAGGCAAATAATTGACACAGAGCCATGGCAACTGCAGGGAGCCCCCACCAGGGCAATGCCCAGCAGAGACATGAAGTGGGGCTGGGGCCCCAGAGGGTCATGAACATATGACCTCTGCCCAGTGGACTGGGTTGCAAAAAATTGAGTCAAATAAGTTTATTTTCTAACCTTAAGATTTAATATTGTTTACCTTGATGATATTTGTATTTACTTTAGACTTGTGACCTATAATTCATTTCCTTCTATTTTTTTTCTTTTGGAATTGGGATATGTATTCTATGTCTATCACACAATGTATTGGAAATATTCAATTTGTTTTATTGCACAAGTTTACAGCTGGAGAACAATTTGCTTCAGAATCAGTTGTACCTTGAGCCTTACTTATATCTGATTAGATGATATTTAGGTGAGAGTCTGAATTTTACAATTTTGTTGCTGGAATGAGTACTACTTTAAGGACTGTTGGGATAGAATAAACATTATGTTGCATGTGATAAAGACATGAATTTGTAGGGAAAGGCATGAGCAGAATGTCATGGTCTGAATGTTTCTGTTCCTCCAAGATGCATATGTTGAAATTCTCACCAACTCTTTCTTCTACGTGAAGAAACAGATAGAAAGCACGACCTACAAACTAGTAAATGCATCCTCATCAGACAATGAAACTACCAGCACCTTACTCTTGGACTTCTTAGACTGTGGTATTATACATAATAAATTTCTGTTTTTCACAACCACCCATCTAAGGTATTTTGTTATAGCAGCATAAGTGGACTGTATTAGTCCGTTATCACACTGCTATAAAGAGCTACCTGAGACTGGGTAATGTATACAGAAAGGAGGCTTAATTGGCTCATGGTTCTGCAGGCTGTACTGGAATCATGCCTGAGGAAGCCTCAGGAAACTTACAAACATGGCAGAAGCCAAGGGGAATTTGGCATGCTCTACGTGGCTGGAGTACAAGGAAGAGAGAGCAAAGAGGGCGGTGCTACACACTTTTAAACAACCAGCTCTCTTGAGAACTCACACACTATCACAAGAACAGCAAGTAGGAAGTCCACCCCCAAGATCCAATCACCTCTCACCAGGCCCCTCCTCCAATACTGAGGATCACAACTCTAGATGAAATTTGACCAGGGACACAGACCCAATCCATATCATGGACTATGAAAATCTCCAGCAAAGAGACGCATAGATTAAGACAACCAACATAAAGAAACAAGGAAAAGATATGCACACTGACTCTCAA
This sequence comes from Macaca thibetana thibetana, assembly GCF_024542745.1. Lineage (NCBI taxonomy): Eukaryota > Metazoa > Chordata > Mammalia > Primates > Cercopithecidae > Macaca > Macaca thibetana. Next base: position 130,912,700 of record NC_065583.1, on the reverse strand, counting down.
AAGATTCAGAAAAAGAAGCCAAGTAATATATAAAAATATCAACTATGTGACTATATTTGGGTGCATGTGCATGGATGTCAAAATAGCATGTCTTATGCAATTTTGTGAAAAATATTTTGTTTGATAAGACAGAGAATATGAGGTTTAGAGCACTAGAAGGTTAGTCTACTATGTGACTTCCCATGGGAAATCGAGCAAATGAATACATAAATAAATAATTAGGAAGTCCCCTGCTTATGACATGTAAGCAATTTCTGGTTGGGTGTGTTCATTGAATGCAATCTAAACCACACAGCTTAGTTGTTTCAGTAAATAACAAACAAGCCCTGTAAAATAATGTAATATTGTTGCTTCCGTTGTTTTTCAGAATTTCATATGTATGAAAAAGAAGTTGAGCACTGTTGATATTAATGGTGATACAGCATTAATTTTGAAAATGTACCAAGAATGAAAAATAGTTTAATTTACTGGTCAAAAGCAAAATTCTATTATTTCAATGTAAGGCAATACAGAAATTAAGAGAAAGCAAAAATTCATGTTGGTAGCAACTATAACAACAACAAATTTTCAGGATTTTGTATTTAGGAAAACATAATTATTGCTCTAAAAATAGTAACTGAATTTATTTTTTAAATCAATGCTAAACCAACATTTTGTAAAGTTAAAAATTTAATAAATTTTTTGTATAAAGATATAGCTGGACTCTGAGTTTTATATTGAGGTATCATTTGAAAAACATATTTTTCAAAGAAATTAAATATTTATATATTCCAGTTTTACTTTAATCAAGACACTATCAAATTAACTAAACACTTCTAAAAACTAATGAAAAGAAGTTATCATCAAGATGATTGAATAAGGACCTCTGTTAATCCTCTTCTCAATAAAGAGTATGGGAACACTGGTACAAATGGTCAGACTCAACATTTTCAGAACATTGGAAATGGATCAAAGGCCTGCAGCCTTCCAGGAAGGATTTATTATATGTTGTAATTTTGTGTTTGTTTGTTTTTTGAGACATAGTTTTGCTCTTGTCACCCAGGCTGGAGTGCAATAGCGTGATCTCTGCTCACTGCAACGTCTGCCTCCCAGGTTCAAGTGATTCTCCTATGTCAGCCTCCCAAGTAGCTGGGATTACAGGTGATTGCCACCATGCCCGGCTAGTATTTGTATTTTTAGTACAGATGGGGTTTCACCATGTTGGCCTAGCTGGTCTCGAACTCCTAACCTCAGGTGATCCACCTGCCTTGGCCTCCCAAAGTGCTGGGATTACAGGCGTGAGCCACTGTGCCTGGCATGGAAGCATTTATTGAAGAACAAATAAATGAACTTCAGTAAAAGCAGCAAGTATTGTTGCATTTTCACTTGCCCTACTGCCATCCCTTTCTCTCAGCTCTGAATGATATGGACTAGGCCAGACAACCAGCAGCCAGAAATCGTAGTGAAAACCAGTAGCCTCACAGCCATTACACATGATAAGGGGAAAGAAGTTTATCAAAGCCCCATTCTCAATTATCAATCTTTGACCTATCTGGTGATTCCTTGAAAAAAAAAAGACCCACTAAAAATGATTGTCTTTATTTGACGTAACTCAGAGTTCATCAATTTTAAGATAAATTTTCTTGGTGAGCTTTTGTTGAAAGCAATAAGCAGCAATTATTTAACATTATAGATGCCTGTGGCAGTGGGCAACTGTTGGAGCAAAACATAAGCTAACAAATATATTAAACCAAAAACTTGGGGAATGAGATGTCCATGGGGTCTTTGAATCGCTTTGACATATTTCTTAGTATTTAAATGCCATGCACACCTCTAGGTCTGAGGGCCTCGCTGATGATTATAGGCAAGCTGCAATACACACAGACAATTCTTTGGCAAAAAATGAAAGCCTGATTAACTACAAGCTTTTAAGACCATCACTATAAATCATTAGCTATTCACTAAGTTAATCCAGCAGAATCTTCAGTAGCGATACAATCACAAAACGAATATATGCTTTACATAAATCAGTAAGGTCACTAACACAAAAACAACAACAAAATCTGGATGGGAAAGATATAATTTCCAGAACTGCCCCATTATACTATCTGTATATCGATTTTCAAAAACACAAAACATCCAAAGAAATAAGGAAGTATATCCCACATACAGGAAAAGAAGCAATCAATATAAACTATCCCAAAGTGATAAAATCAGTCATTAAAAATATATCCAAGGAACCTAAGGAAAACATGTTTATACTTCTAAAGAAAAATATGAAAATAATGTTTAGCAAATATAGAATACTGTCAGTCCATCTGTGCTTGTATAGCAGAATATTCGAGATTGGGTAATTTATTTTAAAAAGCACATACAAACAAAATGAATTTCTGTTTCCCAGTTCTGGAGCCTGGGAATTCCAAGATGAAGATGGTAGCAGTTTGGCATCTGGTGAGAGAGCAGTGTCTGCTTCTAAGATGAACCCTTGAAATGTAGCATCCTTTGGAGAGGAGAACCACCGTTCTGCATGTGGCAGAAGAGGAACAGAGAGCAAGTTCACTTTCGCAAATCATTTTTATAGCAGCATTAATCCATGTGTGAGGATACAGCCTGCATGATCTAAACACCTCCCTTTAGGTCACAGCTTCCAACACTGTTGCACTGGAGATTAAGTTTCTAACACATACATTTGTGGAGGGACACATTCAAACCATATCAAATACCAATACAGTGATGAAAATTATAAATGAAAAAAAATGAAACTAGAAATTCAGAAGCTGAAAAGCATAATACCTGACAAGAAAAATTTACTGGAAGGGCTTCAGAGCCATTTTTTCTTAAAAGAAGATAATAAACTTGAAGATAGCTCAATCAATATAATAGAGTCTGAGAAATAGAAGAAAAATGAACTGAGCCTTTAAGACACATGGCACAGGCTAGGCATGGTGGCTCACGCCTGTAATCCCAACACTTTAGGAGGCTGAGGCAGTTGGATCACGAGGTCAGGAGTTCGAGACCAGTCTGGCCAACATGGTGAAATCCCGTCTCTACTAAAACACAAAAAATTAGCTGGACATAGTGGCGGGCACCTGTAATCCCAGCTACTAGGGAAGCTGAGGCAGGAGAACCGCTTGAAAAAAGAAAAAAAAGACACATGGCACAGCATGAAGTACACTAATATAGACTTAATGGAGACAGAAAGAAAAGAGAGAGACACAGAAAACAAAAAACAAAAAACAAACCAAAAAAACACTGAAAGGATGTCGTCAGGAGCTCAGCTAAGAGAGGGAGAGAAAGCTGAGCTGTTTTGTCTATATAGCCAATTAAAGGAACAAGCCGAAAATGAAAGAGTTAAGCTTTTAATCACTTACTGTGATGGTATAAATAAGAGGATAAAACAGGAAAAAATGTTGACACCCCTCGCACCCCAATTTTATTTTCTCCCATGAAACAATGCATCATTGCAGAGTCAAGAGTCAAGTAGATCAGTGAAGATGTGTGGGTAATCCCAACAGTTGCAGGACAAACAAAGTGCTTCGGTAGCTTTATAACCTCTGGAGGTGGGAGAGTGTGATGTGGAAAAATTAAAAGCGAAAAAATACTAAGTCAGAGCAAAGGCCAGGAAGCAGTGAGACGACATAGTCAAAGTAATAGAAGAGAAAGCCGGCACATAAGAATTCTGTATTCAGCAAAATTATCCATCAAAAAGGAAAAGATTTAGAGATTTCCAGATTTAAAAAAAAAAAAAAAAAAAAACCTGGCAATTTTGTTACTAGTAGATCTTATCTATGAAAAATATGCTAATGGAAGTTCTTCAAACTGAAATGAACGGCAATAGACAACTAAGTGAATCCACAAGAAGACAAAAAGAGATTCTGCAGGGGTAACTATACAGATAAATATCAGTATAAAAATAGTGTTTCTGCCTCTTATTTTTTCTATATGAATTAAATAATGATTGTGAAAAGCAATATTTATAAATTTGTGTTGATTTGCATACAGTGTATAAAGATGTAATTTCTATGACAATAACAGCACAGAGGACAAGAAGGGAATGAAAATACTGAGAAACAACATTTTGTATACTATCAAAGATAGGTGGATATTAAATGAAGAAATTATAAGATATTAATTTTATGAATGAGGACAACCAGTCAGAATATATTTCAAAAATATTGTGAATGAAATAAGTAAATGAAAATGGTACACATAAAAAATACTTACCACAAAAAAGTAGTAATTAAAGTACAGAGTAACAAAAGTACATAGAAAATTAATTAGCAGACATAAATTCTACCTCATTAGTAATTACATTAAATTTAAGGGATTAAAATTTACAGTGAAAAGGCAAAAGCTTTCCGAATGGATAAAAACATAAAATCCAACAGTATTTTGCCTTCAGAAGACACACTCTAAAGTTTTTTAACTCGAAAAGATAAAAACACAAATAAGTAGAACGAAAATGATGGCAAAGAATATACCACGTAATAATTACCAAAAGATTGGCTAATTTCAAACAAAATAGACTCTAGTACAGAAATTGTTAAAAAGATATTTTGTAATAATAAAATAATACATCCATTAAAATATATACATATTAAAAACAAATATGTATCTAACCCTAGATCCTCAAAGTACATAAAATATAAACTCATAAAATTGAAGGTAGATAGATGATTTAAAAACAATAACAGGACATTTCAGTTCTCCATTTTCAATAATTAATAGAATATCTAGGAATAAGATTAATAAGGCAATGAAACACCAAACATACTCTGGACCAACTAGATCTAACATATCTACAGAACACTCACCCAGCACCACTAGATTACATATTCATCTCAAGTTCATAGAACATTGCTCAGAATAGATTATGTCAGGTTTTAAAACAAGTCTCAATAAATTTCAAATAGTTGCGATCATACAAAATAGATTATTCCAATAATGGAAGGAAAGCTGAGAAACTAAACAATATATTCCTGAATAATTACTGGGTAAGATAATAAATCACAAAATAAATTAGAAAATAGTTTGAGATGAATGAAAATGAAAAACACAATATACCAAATTTTATCAGATACTGATAAACACTGCTTATGAAAAACCTAGAGCTGTAAATACTATGTTAAAAAAGAAAAATCTTAAATTAATAACTTAGGTTTTCCAATTAGAAGCTAAAAAACAAGCAAACTAAATACATAGCAAAGAGAGAAAGAATATAATAAAGTTTATATAGATAATAGAATAAACATGTATTAAAAAAATAAATTCAACAAAACTAATGTGTGTATTTTGAAGGAAAGTTTAAATAAATTAACAAATCTTTAGATAAATTTACCAAGATAAAAAGGAAGAATATTTGAATTTACATAGTCAGTTATGACTGAGAAAAACGTTGCTGCCAGTTTTGCAGAAATAAAACATTTTACAAATGAATAACATGGATAAACGTATGCCAATAAATTAGATAATCTAGGTGAAATAGAGAAATTTCTAAATAAATTAACGTCAAAGGAAATAATTCAACAAAAATATAAAATCTAAATAAAACTTCTATAAGTAAGGAGATTGAATTTTTTTTAAGTCCTTAAAAAAGACCTTAGAAAAGATGATTCCTGGAAAATTCAACAAAACCATTAAGATGAATTAACCCTGATTGTTAACAAACTCTTCCAAAACAGAGAAAGAGAGAAAACATTTTCCCTAACTCGTTCTATAAGGCCAGTATTACCCTGATACTAGACATAGACAAATGCATAACAAGAACAGGAAAGTATAGAATACCCTTTATGAATATGAATGTAACAATTTTTGAAAAAATACTAGCAAACCACATCCAGAACAACAACAAAAATAATTATACTCTATAACCAAGTGATATTTATCCAAATCCAGAGCAACAAAAATTATACTCCATAACCAAGTGATATTTATCCAAATCTAGAACAACAAAAATCATTATACTCCATAACTCAGTGATATTCATCCAAGTGTACTAGATTGCTTCAGCATATTAAAATAAATTAACGTAAAACAATGTTATTAACAGAAAAGAAAACAAAAATCCTTTATTTTATTATTTTTTTTTTTTTTTTGAGACAGAGTCTCACTCTGTCACCCAGGCTGGAGTGCAATAGTGCGATCTCACCTCACTGCAACCTCTGCCTCCCAGATTCAAGCAGTTCTCTCCCCTCAGCCTCCCGAGTAGCTGGATTACAGGCACACACCACCACACCCAGCTAATTTTTTTTGTACTTTTAGTAGAGAAGGAGTTTCACCATGTTGGCCAGGCTGGTCTCGAACTTCTGACCTCGTGATCTGCCCTCCTTGGCCACCCAAAGTGCTAGGATTACAGGCGTGAGCCACTGCGCCTGGCGAAAAGACAAAAAATATTTTAATAGACAAGAATTTAACAAATTCACATATTACATTATGTGATTTAAAAGAGATAAATGAACACTTTCTTCTTAAAATTAGAAACAAAGCAAAGATGTCCTTTCTCATTACTTCAATTCAAAACTATTTTGTAAGTTCTTTTTTTTTTTTTTTTCTTTTTTTGAGGCCGAGTCTCCTTTTCTGTCTCCCAGGCTGGAGTGTAGTGGCGGGATCTCGGCTCACTGCAAGCTCCGCCTCCCGGGCTTACGTCATTCTCCTGCCTCAGCCTCCTGAGTAGCTGGGACCACAGACCGCCGCCGCCATGCCTGGCTAATTTTTTGTATTTTTTTAGTAGAGACGGGGTTTCACCATGTTAGCCAGGTTGGTCTCCATCTCCTGACCTCGTGATCCACCCACCTCGACCTCCCAAAGTGCTGGGATTACAGGAGTGAGCCACCGAGCCTGGCCTGTAAGTTTTATCCAGTGGTAAGAGAAAAAATAAGAAAAAAAAAAGATACAGCTGAAATCAGAATTAGTAGTGGAAGACTAAATTTGTTTTCCCCAGGATGAGTAGAAAGGGAAGAATATCTGAATATGGATTCTAGCAAGGAAATTTAGGAATGAATATAAATATAATGTGAATAGAGCTTATTCTAATTCTTCCTTTCCAATTTAGTTGCAGATGACATGGTATTGTACATTTAAAAGCCCTAAGAACTGCATACATGCAAAAAATTATTAAAGCTATTAAATCAGTTTAACAAAGTTGTAGAACACAATTTAATGTATAAAAGTAAATAGTGTTTATATGAACTAGTGATTAACAATCAGAAAAAATAAGAAAATGTTATTAATAATAGCATCAAAGAAACATATTTAAAAATAAATTTAATAAGAGAAAGGCAATATTTTACATCAGATACTATAAAACTGCACTGAAAGACATTAAAGACCAAACTAAATGTGAGAACATCTCATGTTCAAGGATTGGAAAATAGTATTGTTAAGGTGGCAGTATTCCTTAATTAATCTGCAGATTTAACATAAGTTTTATCAAAATCCCAAATGACTTTATTGCTGAAACTTCTATTCTGATACTAAAATTCATGTGGAATTTCAAAAAAAGAGACCCTAATCGTAAAATGATCTTGAAAAAGATAAAATGAAAGAAGACTAACTTCATGATTTAAAAACTGACTGCAAAGCTTATAGTAATCCAGGTTGCATGGGCTAGTATAAGAATAGATGTAAAGAGTGACATGGCTTGCCTGTGTCCTCATCCAAAGCTCATCTTGAATTGTGTTTCCCATAATCCCCATGTGTCATGAGAGGGACCCAGCGAAGGTAATTGAATCATGTGGGTGGTTACCCTCATGCCTCTGTTTTCATTGATAGTGAGTGAGTTCTCACAAGATCTGACAGTTTTATAAGGGGCTTCTCCCCCTTTGCCTGGCAATCATTCTCCTTCATGCTGCCTTGTAAAGAAGGACATGTTTGCTTCCCCTTCTACCATGACTGTAAATTTTCTGAGGCCTACCAAGCCATGCTGAACTGTGAGTCAGTTAAGCCTGGTTCCTTTATAAATTACTCAGTCTCAGGTATGTCTTTATTAGCAGCGTGAGAATAGACAAATACAGAGATCAATGGAATGGAATTTATAGAATAAAAACAAACTCATGTATTTATGATTAATTGATTTTGACAAGGATGTCAAGACAATTCAATGGGGAAAGAATAGTCTTTTCAACAAACAGTGATGAGACAACTAGTTATCCACATGCAAATAATGGTGTTGGACCTCTACGTTATGTCATATATGAAAAATAAAAAACCTCAAAATGATTAAAATACCGAAATGTAAAAGCAAAACTATGAAATTCTTGGCAAACATATGTCCAAATCTTTATATCATTTTACAATATGATTTATTTCATACAATATTAAAACACAATAAAGAAAAGAAAATGCAGACATATTTAGCTTCATCAAAATAACAAATATTGTGTTTCCAAAGACACTATAAGGGAAATGAAAAGATAATCCATAATTAGAAGACAATATTTACAGATCATATGTCTAATAAAGGAAAAGTGTTCAGAATATTTATACATATATTGTGTTATATACAATTATCACTCATAAGAGGGAGTTGAATATTGAGAACACATGGACATAGAGAGGGGAACAACACACAACAGGGCCTGTTGGGGGCTGGGGGTGGGAGGTGAGGGGAGGAAATTTAGAGGACAGGCCAACAGGTGCAGCAAACCACCATGGCACACGTATGGTTATGTAACAAACCTCCTCTTTCTGCACATGCAGAATCAGGAAACTTGAAAATAAGACACCTTTAGGAGCTGAAAAAAAAAAAAAATAAGAAAAATGAACCGAACCTAATGAACTTGTGGGGCACTATCAAATGCACTAACATATACATCATAAGAGTTCCAGAAAAAAAAAAAAAAAGATGAAAAATTAAGGTAAAAAAATGAAGAGAGAGTGGAAAAAATCTTTGTAAATTAGATGAAAGACACAAATATTCACATTCAAAAAGCTCAGTAACTTCAAACATGACAAACTCAAAAAGATTGACACTGACTCATTGTAGTTCAATTGCTGAAGCCAAAGAGAAAATCTGAACCCAGCAAGAGAGAAGTTACTCAACAAGTACAAAGAACTCTCAAGAAGATTATTTATCTTCAGCTGATTTATCGTTGAAGACAGTGGAGGTCAGAAGGAGTGGGATGATATATTTAAAGTGCTGAAAATAAAATAGCAAACACAAATAACAAGTTTTCAAAAAGTTAAGAAATTCTTGGGTAAACAAAAGCTAAGGAAGTCAGTATGTAGTAGATCTGTCTTACAAGAAATGCTAAAAGGAGGTCTAGCAAAAATGAAGTGATAATAGACAGTGACTTGAAGCCATATAAATGAGTAAAGAAAACCCATAAAGGCAGATAAATATAAAATTAAGTGTTACTGTGCATTTGGTTTGTAACTCTCTATTTTCTATATGATTTAAAGGTAAATACAGAAAATAATAATTATAAATGTCTATGTAAAAATGCAGTGCATGACAATAACAATATAAAGGAGGAAGGATGGAGATGTATAAGAACTAAATGTTTTTTAACTATTGAAATTTAGTTGGTATTATTAAAACTGTGTTTTTATGTTTAAGTTGTTAACTGTATTTCTCCAGATAATCACTAAGAAAATAACAAAAATATACAGAAAATAAAAGGAGGGGTTCAAAATGGCAGGCTACAAAAACTTAACCAGGTAATTAATAAGGCAGTGATGAAAAAAGTGAGAAACAAAAACACATACAACATGCACAAAGCAAATAGCTATAAGGCAAAGTTGTTTCTTATCAATAATTAAGTAAAAAGTAAATTGATTAAATTTTTAGTTAAAAGGTTGAGATTTACAGATTATATCAAAAAGTGTCCCTTGCAAGCGACATATAAGAAACTCAGTTTAGAAACAAACAAACAAAAAAAGACTTTGAAAGACAACCAATCCTGTTTTAAAAATTGGCAAAGGGCTTGGGATTGACATTTATCCAAAGAAGATGTACCAAGGGTCAATAAGCACATACAAGCTGCTTAACATTATTAGTTATTAGGATATGAATATCTAAGCCACAATGAGATGCCATTTTACACATACTAGGATAGCTATAATTTAAAAATAATGATGAAAATTAACAAGTCTTGGTAAGGTTGTGGAACAACTGTTAACTCTCATATATTACTTTTGGGAATGTGAAGTGATACAGCTGTTTAGGAAATCAGTTTGGAAGTTCCTCAAAATGTTTACCAAATTGTTATGATATAGCCTAGCAATCTGCAGCATTTCCTTCACAATGAAATTCCATATATCTACACAAAAACTTGTACACACATTTTATAGCAGTATTTATTACACTAGCCAAAAAGTGGAAACAATCCAAATGTCTTTCAACTGATGAATATGTAAACAAAGTAGATTACAGTCGCATAATGACAAATCATTCAGCTCTAAAAATTTAGGTCAAGAAGTACTGCTACATGTTACAGTATATGTGAGCCTTGAAAACATAATGGTAAGTCAAAGAAGCTAGACATGACAAGCCAAATATTGCATTATTTCATGTATGTAAAATATCCAGAATAGGCAAATCCATACAGATCTAAAGTCGATTAGTGATTGTTTAGTGGAGAAAGAGTTATGTGTACTAACTGCTAATGTATTTGATCTTTCCTTTTGAGGTGTTGAAAAGGTTCTGGAATTAGACAGTGGTGAGAGCTACAGAACTTTGCGAATATGCTAGGAGTCACAAAATTGAATATTTCTGAAATACATTTTATTATGTACACTAAGCATCACAAAATTGAATATTTCTGAAATACATTTTATTATGTATACTGAAGGTATACCCACAAGACGGTATGTGAATTACATCTCAGTTTAAAAATATATAAGAAAACAATCTAATAATCACTGATATTCCATACCTTATCATAAAGTCAAGAGAGATTGCATCGCCACAGTGGCCCTTAACACTTAATTCTACATCATCAAATGGTGATGGGACCTTGAGCCTTTAGATCTTATATTCAGTGGTATCTAAATAGACATAAGAAGGATTGCATTCTGAAATGTCAAGATGTGAGATACAATTGGTTTTATATCCCTACGGAGCTGATGATGCGTATATCTTTGATCTGAAAACATTAGATGACAGAAGATATACAAGAGGAATATCCTTCTCCCAAAATGCACAAATACCCATCACGCTCAGATTGAAATGTATTAGAAGAGTAGATCTTGTCTTTTAAACCTAAAAGCAAATATCTCTCCTAATGTACTAGAGAAAAATAAGTTTTACAGCTTTCCATTACATATTTTTATTTTTTTTTAAGTTTTACACATGTACAAATAATATATTTTGGTATCATTCCAGAGATACAATGAATATATACTTAAAACACTGAAATACACTTATAAGGCAAATAAGGAGTTAATTTTAGGGGAACACTGTGGAAAGCCATGTCCTTATGTGATTTTTTTTTTTTTTAAAAGCTCAATCTGAATTTGTTTACACTGCTCAGATTTCCCATGTTAGATTCATCTCTTTTTAAAAACAGCACTTAAGTGTTTTAATTCACCAAATTTAATGTCTGGAAGTTGCCTACTTGCAACTATGTAGATAACAAATTATTTCATCTTATTGTCATTGCTTCATTAATTTTCTGCAGGTTAAATTCATTGTAGTTTATACTTTCAAGTTACATATTATATCAGCAATTTTCAAGCTCTTATTTAATAAAAACAATTTAACCAAAACGATGAGGGCAAAATTAGAGTCCAATGGAAGGAATTTTTTATTATTAAATACCGTGTACTTCCCACAGGTTATACTACTTATACATGGCTTAATGGTTTCTAAACAATACTAGTTTGTTTTCATATTAATGCAGTTAATGTTTAAATACTATGCCAGAATAAATAAAATAAGACCTTATAATTGCCATGAAACTTGTAGAATCTTTACAGTCTACATCTTATTCTGAATATTAATTGAATTAAATTACAGCACCCCTTTTCTCTGAGCAGTTTTCCTGCTTCTTTGTTTGTTCTGCGGCTATCCCTATTATATCCCAGAGTTCTGATTCATTTAGTATCTTGAGCAGCAATTTAAAGACAAATGGCATTATGTCACCCCACTACTCAAAACCCTGCAATGACTTCCATTTCTATTTATAAATAAAAGGCAAACATCTTTCCATGGCCTACAAGAATGGACATTATCTGAACCTCCCCTTGATTCTGATTTTATTCCCTTCCCATTGTTCTCAGACATAAAATATAACCTTTGCCTTTCCTTGGTCACATTAAGCTCATTCTCACCACAATACCAGTGTGTGGTTCTTTCCTCAGCCTAAAAATAATGTTTTGGATAACCACAGTGAATACTGTATTAGTCTATTCTCATGCTGCTATGAAGAAATACCTGAGACTGGGTAATTTATAAAGAAGTTTTAATTGACTCACAGTTCTGCATGGCTGGGAAGGCCTCAAGAAACTTACAATCATGGCACAAGTGAAGGAAACACATCCTTTTCACATGGTGACAGGAGAGAGAAGTCCCGAGCAAAGGGGAAAAACCCCTGATAAAACCATCAGATCTTGTGAGAACTCAGACTATCATGAGAACAGCATGAGCATAACCACCGCTATGATTCAATTATCTCCCATGGGGACCCTTCCGTAACACATGGGGATTATAGATATTACAATTCAAGATGAGATTTGGGTGGGGACACAGCCAAACCATATCAATCTGCCCCTGCCCCCCCCCCCATATCTCATGTCCACGCTTTTCAAAACACAAACATGCCAGTCCAACAGTTCCCCAAAATCTTAACTCATTCCAGCAATAACTCAAAAGTCCAAGTCCAAAGTCTCATCTGAGACAAGGCAAGTCCCTTCCACTTATGAGCCTGTAAAATCAAAAGCAAGTTAGTTACTTTCTGGATACAATGGTAGTACAGAAATTGGGTAAGTACACTCATTCAAAATGGGAGAAATTGGCCAAAACAAGGGGGCTACAGGCTCTATGAAAGTTTGAAACCCAATTGGGCAGTCATTAAACTTTAGAGTTCCAAAATGATCTTCTTTAATTTCATGTCTCACATCCAAGGCATCCTTATGTAAAAGGTGGGCTCCCACAGCCTTGGGAAGCTCAATCCTTGTGGCTTTGCAGGGTACAGCCCCCTTCCCAGGTGCTTTCATAGACTGTCATCAAGTGTCTGCAGCTTTTCCTGGTGCACAGTGCAAGCTGTCAGTGGATCTCCCATTCTAGGACCTGGAGACTGATGGCCCTCCACTCACAGTTCCAAAAGGCAATGCCCCAGTGGGGACCCTGTGTGGGGGCTCCAACCCCACATGTTCACTCTGCACTGCCCTAGCAGAGATTCTTCATGAACCTGCAGCAAACTTCTGCCTGGACATCCAGGTGTTTCCATACATCCCCTGAAATCTAGGCAGGCATTCCCAAACCTCAATTCTTGACTTCTGTGCACCTGTAGGCTCAATACCACATGGAAATTGCCAAGACTTGGGACTTGCATGCTCTGAAGCTACAGCCCAAGTTGTACCTTGGCCCCTTTTAGCCATGGTTGAGTGGCTAGGATATGAGAATCAAGTCCTTAGGCTGCATACAGCAGAAGCACACTGGGCCAGAACCAGGAAACCAATTTATCCCCCTAGGCCTCTGGGCCTGTGTTGGGCGGTGCTGCCATGAAGGTCTCTGACATGCCCTGGAGACATTTCCCCATTATCTTGGTAATTAACATTAGGCCCCTTGTTAATTATGCAAATTTCTGCAGCTGGCTTAAATTTCTCCCCAGAAAATATTTTGTTTTTGTTTTTGATTTTTTGTTTTCATCATGCTGCAAATTTTCCAAACTTTTATGCTCTGCTTCCTCTTCAACATACTGCTGCTTGGAAATTTCTTCTGCCAGATATCTTAAACCATCTTGCTCATGTTCAAAATTCCACGCATCTCTAGAGCAGGGTCCAAATGCCTCCAGTCGCTTTACTAAAGCATAATAAAAGTCATCTTTGCTTCAGTTCCCAATATGTTCCTCATCTCCACCTGAGACCACCTCAGCCTGGACTTGTCCATGTGACTATTAGCATTTTGGTCAAAACCATTCAACAAGTCTCTAGCGAGTTCCTAACTTACCCACATTTTCCTGTCTTATTCTGAGCCCTCCAAATGGATCCAACCTCTGCCTGCTACCCAGTTTCAAAGTTGCTTCCACATTTTGGGGCATCTTTACAGCAGCACCTTACTATTTCTATTACCACTTTATTGTATTTATTTGTTCTCACACTTCTATGAAGAAATACCCAAGACTGGGTAATTTAAAAGAAAAGAGGTTTAATTGACTCACAGTTCTGCATGGCTCCAGAGTCCTCAGGAGACTGAGAATCATGGTGGAAGGGGAAGCAAACACATTCTTCTTCATGTGGCAGGAGAGACAAGTGCCAAGCAAAAGGGGAAAAGCCCATTATGAAACAATCAGCTCTCAGGAGAACTCACTGTCATGAGAACAGCAGGAGGGTAACCGCCCCCATGATTCAATTACCTGCCATGAGGTCCATGCCAGAACACATGGGCATTGTCAGAACTACAATTCAAGATGAGATTTGGGTGGTGGCACAGCCAAACCATATCAGGTACTAGTTATTTTATCCGGGAATATGCTTAACTATCTTGTTAGCAGAGAGGCTATTCCATTCCTAAGAAATTTTTATACCTCTCAGTTGGAGTTTGTTCTTTTTCTTCTGCTTATTTTATTTTGCAAAAGATTCTCCCCTTACTCATGAGGAGGCTGCAAAGGTGCCAGGTGTAATGTCAACTCAGCTTCATGTCTGGAGTGAAAGCTTGGAGGTGTCCTGACTTTCTTGTACGCTATAATGCTAAGGAGATAATAGTGGCACCATAATATTGACATGAACTATGGGTAAGTGAGTGGAATGAGTTCATTCACTTAGAAAAAATACTCATTGTCCGTTTGTGAAGTTGAGGAGGAATAAAGCCATCCAAACTGTGTGAGCTAAAATGAGGAATAGGCGGTTGCCCACAAAAATGAATGTACTCTTTTATAGGTTATAAGTAGACAGAAAATAGGAAGAAACAGAAAACAGTAATGTCAAATACTCTGGTAAGTCAATAATGTACAGATACTCTATTAAATAAAATATGTATATATTTAGATAAAGATAATATTATTGCATTCTAAATTGTGACTACATTAGAGACATGTGGGAAAGTACAGAAAAGCAAACAACTATCTCATTTAATGCAAAACTCTTGAGATAGTTATTATCAGAATTTTTATATACACACATCCATATATAATTGAAAATGAGTCTATTTTGTACAATAACATAAAATAGCTTTTAAAATGCAATCATATATACCTTAACTCATTTTTCCATATTACATTTCATTTCAATGATGGAACTATAATTTCAGTGATTCTTTTCTCTATTACTAAACATGTAGATTATTTCTAGCTTTTTAATATTTTAATCTTTGCCATATTGAAAGTTCCTGTAGATAGTTAGTGATGTCCCATGAACATTTTCTTAGAATAAATTTGTAGAATTGAGATCAGTGGAATACTTTTAAATCACTGATGTATGTTATCCCTCAAGAAATTCTAGGTTGTCACCTTTTCCCAGGTAATTAGATTTTAGTCTCCATTATAGTTGACATAATGATGAATAAAATCCATTTACTAGACTTTGGCATTGCTAGCTTCTTTGTTTGATTGGCAGAGTCTAGGGTGGTGCACATTGTTAAATATTAATGTGTCTAAAATTTTCATATTCCTGAAAAACTAATATTAGCCACCCATCGAAACTCATAGGAAGGGAAAAATCTCTGAAGATAAAAAAGGCCTGTTTTTTTTCAACCAAACACTACAGCCAAAATAATTGGCAGATATTTTCTATTGTTGTTTCATTGTTTTAAAATACACTGAATGTCATTTACTATATTAATAGATTAAAAGCAATCTACAAAAATAAAAAAAGATTTCTTATTCTATGAATATATTTCAAATAAAATTAACAAGGGCTATTGATTGTAGAAATAGGAGGTTTTGAACTGAAAACAAAGGAAAAGATGAAATTTTCTTTCTCTCATTCTCTCTCTGTCCCTACCCTATCTATCCTTCCTTCCTTTCTCTCTCCCTTCTTTTTTTTCCTTTTTATCCTTTGCTATTGGATATTTTTTACCATGAGTATGTGTTATTTATTTAGAAAATAATTAATTAGCAATGCAACTTTCACTACATGAAAATGATTATATTCACTTTAGTTTTTTTCAACAGTAGACAAATGTAATTCTTACCATTTAATACAATAAAAGTCTCCATTTTGATATAAGGTGAATAAATTGTTTTCCTCCCTACCTCCTCATAGCCAAATAAAGCTTTTCAATAAAATTCATTTTAAAATCTATCTTTATATGTTACATTTATGCTTATACTTTGATTTTTTCTGGCCTTTCTATATGAATCTGTACTCTTTCTGTCTAATTCTGGGTCAATATTTTATTGATCCTGGCGTTTCTATATGTGTTCGTAGATTTTAAAATCTAAGTCTAGGTTACCTTTACTCATCGGTATTTTGGATTAGATTTTTGTAGCTGTTTTTATGAGGTATAATTGAGATACCTCATAAAATGATAATCGCATATAATTAACATGCACACTTTGATACATTTTGTCAGGTTATATACTTATGAAACTATGAGCACAATTAAGATCATAAACATATCCAATATTTCAAAAGTAATCATGAATCTGCCTTCTGTGCCCATAGATTACATATTCTATAGCTTTATATAAATGGAACTACACAGTATGTACTCTATTTTGTCTGGCTTCATTCACATACCTTAATATAAATTTTAAGATCCAATCATGTTGTAGTAGGTGTCAATAGTTCTTTATTTTATTGATGAATACTAAATGCTATTCTGTTTCTATGGTATACCAAAATGTGTTTATCCATTAATCTGATAGGAAACATTTGTGTTGGTCCAGGTTTTGGCTATCACAAGCAAAGCATTTCTGTATGTTTTATACATACATACATACATATATATATATATTTTTTTTTCACATCGAAATCATTTTATAGACATAAGCTTTTAATTTCCTTGTTTAAATAAATAATGTGATGGCTGGAATTCACAGCAAATTTGATTTTTTTTTTTTTTTTTTTGAGACAGACTCTTGCTCTGTTCAGCCAGGCTGGAGTGCAGTGGCATGATCTTGGCTCACTGCAAGCTACGCTTCCTGGGCTCTAGCAATTCTCCTGCCTCAGCCTCCCGAGTAGCTGGGTTTACAGGTGTGTGCCACCACACCCAGCTAATTTTTGTATTTTTAGTAGAGATGAGATTTCATCATATTGGCCAGGCTGGTCTCAAACTCCTGACCTCAGGTAATCCACCCACCTTGGCCTCCCAGAGTGCTGGGATTACAGGCATGAGCTACCGCTCCCGGCCCAAATTTGATTTTAACGTTTGAAGTCACCGTGAACCAGTTTCCCACAATTGTCGCATTTTACATTCCACCAGCAGTGTATGAGAGTTCCAGCTCCAACATCTCTTCCATCTCTTCACAAGTCCTTGGTATGGCCAGTCTTTATTTTAAACATTGTAATAGATATTTATTGATATTTCATTGTGGTTTTGATTCACATTTCTCTGATGATTAACGATGGTGAGCTTGTTTTTGTGCTCATTTGCCATTTGTATTTATTTTGGTTAATTTGTTTTAAGAAATGTACTACAGCTTTTACTGTTAGAGAAGTATAATCTCAAGTAACATCTTAAATCTTGACCCTAAGTTTGGAAATGTAAGGAAAAATCTTTTAGTTTGCTTTATTTCTTAACGAAAATGCTGCTATCTTGTTACTCTCCCTTTTAACACTGATTGCTTAGCCCTCTTTTCTCAACCTTTAATTTTTCTGTTGTGTTTTTGTGTGTCACGTCATGATGCCTGTCCAGCTTAACTTAATTTGTTCCTCCACCAGATAAGCAAGTCTGTTACTACAGAAGAACAGAAATAAACTATCATCATCTTTTATTAAAAAAAAGATTATTACATTTGCCTACTTCATCCCTCTTTTTGTGATACGCCTGGAACAGTGATCGTATTAAAACAAGCCCAGCTTTAGTAATATCGAAATTGATTCTAGAAAAGGGAAGGTTTGTCACAGAGAAGAACACTGGCATGAACTCATCTTTTGGTGACAGTAGATGTTCTGGCAGGTGTTCATTTCTTTATTACTTTAATGTTCCAAATTTCTAGTCAGCAATCATCTTGAACATGACTTGTTTTTAAGATAGAACTGTTCTGGTTGAGTAAAAAAGTAATTTATTGACACCTATTTGTGCTCAGAGAGTAATAAGGCAAGAATAAAATGGAGTAATTATTTTAATGACATTTTATATATTTATTACATGAGTTGTGCTCTACAAGTGCAGAGGAAATATGTCCAATTATCTCTTTAAGTGATGACTATTACTTTACATTTAACAAAACACTTAGATTTTGGATTTAGCTTGCTTTAATTACAAAATTAGGGATAGAGTTATATTTTGTACATTTGGTGGAGGAATATTAATTTAGGGGCCAAGTTATCTAGAAATTAATAAGTAAATACCTTAAGCGTATCCATTAGCATTAGTGTCACTACAACTGATATACAACCCCCCCCCCCGCTATATTTGACTGGCTTTAAAAAAAATTTAAAAATTTAAAAGTGGCATTCTAAATAACTTGCAATAAATGAGAAGAGGAAATTGCAGCTATCTAAATGAGTATCTAACAAATTTTATTTGGCTCATGTTAAGATACAGAAGTAGTAAAATGAAAGGATGTGTAAATCTAGCCCAGAGAATAATCTACCACTGTTCCCCTAAGGCTTACCAAATGCACAAGTACGTGGTGAGCTCCCCTGCAATCTTGCTTACCTTTTTTGGATTGACCCTGAATCACAATTAGTTTTTCAATATTCCATTTCCTGATTTTATCTTGTATTCCTCTTCAGAAAGAACCGTGAATGTCCACTTCCAATTTTAAGACATATGTAAAATGATCAAGAAATGAATTATTTTATGTTAATTACTTTTTTAATCATTTCAATGAATCAAACCCTAAATTTTCTAATGTTATATGTTTGTAAAATTGATTAAGAAGAGAAATAAGACAACAACTTGTGTTTATCAAATTGGGAAATTCCAATGTACACGAGAGGCTTTTATTCTTATTACTGCTATGGTAAAATTGTTCTATTGTAAGATAGCCCATAACAATAGAGGGAAAAAATTGAGTAAACAAGTATTCTGCTGTTAAAAAAAAAAAAAAAAAACACACACACAAACAAACATTATACACTTCCATGCAACTGTCAAATACCGTGAAAAACTGATAGGTTAAACTCAAGGTCATTTTACATGGTTAGACTTTCTCAAATAATTAGATTCTCCATTTAAATATTTACTAATAATACATTTTAAAAGGCAAAATAACTACTATTAAGACATTTTGTTTTACTCAGCATCATAGTTTCTGCTTTGTGACATCCATAGCGTTCTGTTAATAATTTAAATAATTGAGCTTAGGAAGATTGGTGTGTTAATTTAATTAAAACTTCTCTGCCAATTCTTCTTGTTATTTTGCCACATATTACTGCCAGTACTTTCATAAGCTCTGGGTGAAAGTTGTTGAGAAAAGAGTTTACAATTTGCAATGAATTTCTCTTTCTCCTGAAAACAGGAACCATTATAAAATTTTATTTAGCCTTTTATCCAAGATGGAAATACACTATATCCAGGATTATAGGCCTGTCATTTTTAAATTGCCCAGTGATTTAATGCTGACTTTCCTAGTCCAGCTCCATGGAAACCTGATTACTCTGCCTTGAAGTAGTAAACATGCTGCTTGACATCTAAACACATGCAGAACTATTGCCAAAGGCAGAGCATCTACTAATGATTTTCAGTGGTGTCAGCCAGGACAGTGTCGGTGACAGCCAAGTCAAGTGCAAGTAAAAGAGTGCTCATAGTGATCACTGGGAAAACTTGACTGGAGACAATATTTTCAAGCCACAGATTTACAGGTGAGTCAGTAAATTAAAGGTGATAATATGAATCTAAATAAATGAAGTCTACAGGCAGTAACCCAATCTAGGAATCAAAAGACCCAGATCTAGACCTAGCTCTAAACTGTGAAAGTCTGAAAAAAGTATATTTGCCTGTCAGAATTTATTTGCACACCTCTTTGATATAACTTTAACTTTTACTTTAGATTCAGGGATACGTTTGCAGATATGTTACATGAGTATATTGTAGGATGCTGCAGTTTGTGGTATAGTTCCCATCAGCCAGGTAGTGTGCATAGTGCTTAGCGGGTACTTTTTCAACCAATTGTCCCCTCCTTTTCTCCTCTCTCTAGTATATTCTGCAGTATCTGTTGTTCCTGTCTTTTACCTCCATAAGCGGAAACATGAGTTATTTGTTGGTTTTGTTGTTGTTGATGTTGTTCTTGTGTTAGTTCATTTAGGATGCTGTCCTCCAGCTGCATCCATGTTGCTGATAAATACATGATTCCATTCTTTTTCATGGCTTTGTAGTATTCCATTGTGTACGTGAACTACATTTTCTTTAGCCAGTCCCTCACTGTTGGGCACCTAGACATGATTCCATGTTTTTGCTACTGGAGATAGTGTTGGGATGAACATAGGAGTGTATGTGTCTTTTGGGTAGAACATTTTATTTTCCTTTGGGTATATACTCAGTAATGGGATAACTGAGTCAAATAGTAGCTCCTTTTTAAGTTCTTTGAGAAATCTCCAAACTGCTTTTCACACTGGCTGAGCTAATTTATATTCCCATCAACAGTGTGTAAGTATTCCTTTTTGTCCTCAGTCTTGCCAACCTCTGTTATTTTTTTGACTTTTTAATAGTAGCCATTCTGATTGGTATGAGATGGTATCTCACTGTGGTTTTTATTTACATTTCTCTGAAATTAGTGATAATGAGCATTTTTATGTTCATTGGCCAGTTGTATATCTGCTTTTGAGAAGTGTCTGTTCATGACCTTTGCCAATTTTTAATGGGATTATTTGATTTTTTTAACTTGTTGATTCGTTTAAGTTCCTTATAGATTTTGGGCATTAGAGTTTTGTTGGATTCATAGTTTGTGAATATTTTCTCCCATTCCTTAGATTGTGTTTACTCTATTGACAATTGATTTGAGATATGAAATAAGAGAGATAGAGCAAATAGGACCTACTACAAAATGCAAATATAGTTAGATCTCATTTACTGATGGAAGAACGGGCTTAAAGAAATTTAGTATCCTGTACAGGTTAGTAATTTATGGAACACGATTTTAACACCAGACTGTCAGATTTCACACATAGTCCACAGGCTTTTCCTTTTGCACAGCATTATGTTTACAAACAAATAATGTAGAGGTCAATGGAGGGGGTTGAAGACATTTTATAATAAATGAGGAATCATCTAGAATGTGTCACTTCCTTTCTTTTTCAGAAGTATCCTATTTATCTCTGTCTTCTCACTGTTGAGGGCCATTCAGTCTGGCACTCACAGGAGGCTATAGCATTGCTCCTTGCTCCAGAATTTTCTCCTCATCCACACTAGTCAGTATTATTTTACTGGTTTTCCTTTGGTAAATAAAAATAGGTAATAGTGAATATATCAAATAAACAAAGTTTTTGAAAACCTGGGGAAAGAGAGTGAGCCCAATGTTTTGTACAATGTTTTAGATGTTTTGTAATCACTTCCATTTTAAGCTTGTGTGATGAACTAAAGTTTACCATGTATTATTTTTCAATCTTCCAGTGAAGCTCTCTCCAATATGGGGGACTCTGTGACAACTTCATCCATAGAATATGGAGGAGATGGTGCAGTACCATATTCTGAGTCCAGGCTGCTTTAGCTTTCTGTCTTTTACAACAAACATCTTTAGAACCCAGCTACCATGCCATGGACATCCTGAGATACTTGAGGGGCCATGTGGAGGCAATGCATTCCAGAGCTGTAGCTGAGCTCCCAGCCAACAACAGGGTCAACCCTCAGCACTGTATGTGAAATACTATGCATATCCAGTCATGCCAAACTTCAAATGACTCTAGTCCCAACTTCTTTTCAAAGGCAACCACTGTGAGAGGTTCTAGTTAAAAAGTGCTCAGCTGGGTGTGGTGGCTCATGCCTGTAATCCCAGCACTTTGGGAGGTCTAGGCAGGTGGATCATGAGGTCAGGAGTTCAAGACCAGCCTGGCCAAGATGCTGAAACCTTGTCTCTACTAAAACTACAAAAAATTAGCTGGGCATGGTGGCAGGTGCCTGTAATCCCAGCTACTCAGGAGGCTGAGGCAGAGAATTGCTTGAACCCAGGAGGCGGAGGTTGCAGTGAGCCAAGATCTGCCACTGCACTCCAGCCTGGGTGTCAGAGAGAGACTCCGTCTCAATAAGAAAAAAAAAAAAGTGCTCAACCATCCTAGTCAACCCACAGAAGCATGATAGAAAACAGCATTTTTGTTTTTAGCCATTATTTTTTGTAGTGCAACAAACAACTAGAACAGATTTGTACACACCAGATATCTATCCATCATAGCAAATGCACTATACCTGTGCTAAAATACAACATACCAGGTAATATAGACATAGACCTGGCCCATCTTTGGCATCCATTTAAGTTTTATTATCCAGGATTCTAATCTACTAATATGGTTTGGCTGTGTCCCCACCCAAATCTCATCTTGAATTGTAACTCCCACAATTCCCATGTGTTATGGGAGGAAATTGGTGGGAGGTGATTGAATTATGGGGGTGGGTCCTTCCTGTGCTGTTCTCATGAAAGTGAATGAGTTTCGTGAGATCTGATGGAATTCCCCTGCACAATCTCTCTCTCTTTGCCGGCTGCCATCAGTGAAAGATGTGACTTGCTCTTGCTTGCCTTTTGCCATTATTGTGAGGCCTCTATAGTCATGTGGAACTATAAGTCCTTAAACCTCTTTTACTTTATAATTTACCCATTTTTGGATATGTCTTTATCAGCAGTGTGAAAACAGACTAATACACCTACCTTGAATTACAATCATTGTCTTTTTGTGTGTGTGTGACATGGAATTCACTCTGTCTCCCAGGCTGGAGTACGGTGGTACGGTCTCGGCTCATTGCAACCTCTCCCTCCTGGGTTCAAGCGATTGTTCTTCCTCAGCCTCCTGAGTAATTGGGACTACAGGTGCCCACCACCACACCCAGCTAGTTTTTGTATTTTTAGTAGAGACAGGGTTTCACCATATTGACCATTCTGGTCTCAAAATTCTGACCTTGTGATCCACCTGCCTCAGTCTCCCAAAGTGCTGGGATGACAGGCGTGACCCACCATGCCCGGCCTACAATCGTTATCTTAATGGGGATTAAATATTTTGGATTTCTCTATCTAGAACTTTCACAAGCAATTCAGACTGAACTAAATCATTTACTCTGCCTACTTTGTCATGTGCTTTCATTCCTATATTAACTTCTCAGGTTAATGAAAGGAGAATTTCAGAGTCACGTATTCTCTATAGATCTATCAATCTTTACTTGAACTGTTTTTGGCATCTGATTTCTTTATATTCTCTTAGTATCTTCAGTTAAATACCTTCTTGTATTTTACATATATTAATTAAAGTTTATTATCCAGACCTTTTCCTGTGCAATTTACCACTTACCAAATCTTCAATACAGTTCCTCAGATTACTTTTCAAAAGAAAAATGTAATAATGCCATTACTACACTCAGTTGATTCATTGAATTTTTTTTTCTTACTCTGTGACAGATCAGGGAAATAATGCAGACAGATCTCTGGAGGTTCAGAACTTCGGAACTGACTAAGATTCAGAGAGCCAATGCACGTTTTTACATGAGTAAAACCAAACAAAAATTGATACTAATAGGAAATATGCAGTTGGTACTAGTAGTGACCACGAAACTGTTCTAAATATCTTACATATATTAACTCATTGAATTCTCATCATAATGTTATGAGATACATACTACTATTATCCCACTTTATAGGTGAGGGAATTGAAGCACAAAGTTTAATTTGAACTTTTTTGCATGTCTCTATCCCTTTAAAATATGAACATTTCCTACACATTTACATTTAATAACACTGTTTTCATAAATGTCATACACAAAATAAATAGCATGAAAGCTGTGTCCTAGAATGTAAATTTGTGATATTGGTCAATTTCCATTATCACTAATTTTTTTTTTCCTTTTCCAACTATTAGGTTTGTGTGTTTTTAATGTTTACCATATTTTTTTAAATTTTATTTTTATCCTATTTTTAATTTTTTTCCACCACGGCCCTCCTCCAACATTATCATTATTTTATGTTTTATTTTTTATTCTTTTTTAATTTTTATTTTAAGTTCAGTGGTATAAGTACAGGTTTGTTACATTGGTAAACTTGTGTCATGGGGGGATTGTTGTATAAATTATTTCATCACCCAGGTATTAAGCCTAGTAACCGTTAACTGTTTTTGTTGATATTCTCCCTCCTCCCACCCTCCACCCTCTGAAAGGCCCCAGTGTGGGTTGTTCTCCCTATGTGTCCATGTGTTCTCATCATTTAGCTCCCACTTATAAGTGATAATATGTGGTATTTGGTTTTCCGTACCTGTGTTAGTTTGCTAAGGATAATGGCCTCCAGCTCCCTCCATGTTCCTGCAAAGGGCATGATCTCATTCTTTCCTATGGCTACATAGTATTCCGTGGTGTATGTGTACCACATTTTCTGTTCCAGTCTTTCATTGATGGGAATTTAGGTCGATTCTATGTCTTTGCTATTGTAACTTTACTACAATGAATATATGTGTACATGTATCTTTATAATAGAGTAATTTATATTCCTTTGAGTATATGCTCAGTAACAAGATGGCTGTGTAAAATAGTATTTCTGTCTTCAGGTCTTTGAGGAATCTCCACACTGTTTTCCACCATGGCTAAACTAATGTACACTCCCACCAACAGTGTATAAGCATTTCTTTTTCTCCACAAACTCACCAACATCTATAACTTTTTTGACTTTTTAAAAATAGTCTGAGTGGTGTGAGATATCTCATTGTGGTTTTTGATTCACATTTCTCTAATGATCTCTTATGATCAGTGATGTTGAGCTTTATTTCATGTGATTGTTGCCCACATGCATGTCTTCTTTTGAAAAGTGTCTGTATGTGTACTCATGGTTATTGTTAAAATGACAGTACTAGCCAAAGTAATTTATAGATACAATGTTATTCCCATTGACATTATTCACAGAACTAGAAACAACTATTTTAAAATTTATATGGAACCAAAAAAGAGCCTGAAGAACTAAGGGAATCCAAAGCAAAAAGAACAAAGCTTGAAGTATCATACTACCTGACTTCAAACTATACTACTGGGCTACAATAATCAAAACAACATGGTACTGTTACAAGAACTGATACATAGACCAATGGAACAGAATAGAGAGCCCAGAAATAAGACCACACACCTACAACAATCTGCTATTCAAGAAACCTGACCAAAACAAGCAATGGGAAAAGATTCCTTATTCAGTTAATGGTTCTGGGATAACTGACTTGCCAAATGCAGAAGATTGAAATTGAGCCCCTTCCTTACACCATATACAAAAAATAAGTCAATATGGATTAAATATTTAAATGTAGAACCCAAAACTATAAAATCCCTGAAAGACAACCTAGGCCGTACCATTCAGAATATAGGCATAGGCAATGATTTCCTGACAAATTGCCAAAAGCAATTTCAACAAGAGCAAAAATTGACAGATGTAATGTAATTAAACTTAAGAGCCTGCACAGCAAAATAAACTATCAACAATCAACAGAGTAAAGAGGCAATCTACAGAATGGGAGAAAAATTTTGGAAAGTCTGCATCCAAAACGGTAATGTCCAGTATCTATAAGGAACATAAACAAATTTACAAGAAACACAACCCCCAAAAACGTGGGCAAAGGACATGAACAGTCACTTTTTAAAAGAAGACATACATTTAATTTCTTAAAGCATCATATGTTTATCTTGCCATTGTTTGTTTTCTGTTTGTTATTTTTGTGGTTTATTCTCTTCTGGTTAATTCTTTTGATAACAACAGTAGTCCTTCAGAAAGAAGAATTTGGTAGTTATGTACCTTTTCTTTGCCCTGTGTATATCTGTCTGTCTCTCTTAAAAGTTGTTTTCTGAGTTACACTCTTACCAGAAAGCCTGAGCATGTTTTATATCAATTGGTATTATTTGCATTTATGAATGAATGAATGAAGGATTCATTATCACACTAGGGCCTCCAACATTTGGAAAATAAAAAAGAATATATATAAGGCACCACATCTACACTAAGTAATATAATTGCTGCTCCTCCATACAACATGCTCTTTATCTTCCCTCCACTACACACACACATACACACAAACATACACACACACACACACACACACCCCTCTCTGCCAGGGAATAAACACTTGTGTTCCTATGTTCTGCACACAGAGAGACAGTTTTTACCTAGTTGGTCTGCAATGGCACTTCTTATTCATTCTCAAGGATAATACTTGTTGTTTTGGGTCCAGAGTCTCTCACTGTTTTTCCAGCTGGACTTGAAAATTAGTCTGCCTTTTTGCAACCCTCTGCTGTATATTTCGTCAACATAACCATGTCCAATTTTTTTCTGAATCATTTTCAAGTCTTTCAACAAGTGAGACCAATGGCAACCTTTTTTATTCTGTTGTAAGTTTATTTCTTTTATTCATTTTCATTTTCATTTCAGTGAAACGAGATTTGGGACATGCATATATGTCATGTTTAATCACAATTTCCATCATCTTCATATCTTCTTCATAATTATGTATACATTTCATTGGACATAATACCTTGGTCTCTTCATATCATAATACTTGATTTAATTTTTTGCTCTATTTTAAAAATTTCACATTTTTAAAAATCCTGGTGGTATTTTTTTCTTCTTCGATTGTTTATTTAACATTGTTTTGATCTTACTAAGTACTCTAAAGTAACAGAAAGCCATTAAAGTTTACCGAATTTTACTGAGTAATACATACATCATCAGTCTCCTCAAAAGGCAGAAAGGACAGAGATTAGGTACTAGTTACTTTCCAGAAATAATCTTATGATCTGACATTTATTGCCAGGACAGCTGGTATTGTCTAGTTCCTTATGTCAGGAATAATTTGGCATTTATGTGGCACTTTACATTTTCAAAGTGCTCTTCAATCATTAATAAAACATTTCCCTCGATGTTCCTGTCAGAGAGGTCAGTATAGCTACCAGTAACTAGGACCACTTAATAATAAAATAGTGAAAGAGTTACCATAATCCTTTTTTTTTTGTCATGGTATTAATTTTCAGGCATGTAAAATTTGGGCATTTGTTAAAATCCATTAGCCACGTTGCATTACTTTCCATGAATTTAGATAACGGTGAGTTACCGTAAATAACATTGTGAAAAGCTTAAGAATTATAACTTTAATTTCAATTGCAGGCTGCAGTCAATGAAATCTACAAATAAACATATAGCAAATTCTCTTGGGACTCAGGGCTATTCTATTAACGCAGAGATTAGAGAATTCTAGAATTTTTAATGTTAGCAATATTTTGCCCAGAATTAAATAATGTAATACAGATTGACGAGAGGCTAAAATCATATTTATGAAAGATTACTGATTCTCACGTCAGCTTAAGGTAAACATAAAGCAGTATTTTTGCAAATATCTGAGTATAAACAGCAGGTAATATTCCCAAATGTTGGTGAACTAAGACACATCTGGAAAACATTATGGTTTGTGGAAGTTACCACACAATACAATTACTATACAATTATTGTCAGTTCACAAATGGTTTCTCTGTGTGTGTGTGTATGTGTGTATGTATGTGTGTACGATTAGTAGTGTCCTTGTGAAGTTTCCTTTACTCTGGCCTCATAAGAATACATTGGAAGTACACCCTGTTTTCTTCCTCTCTAAAGTTATCTTAACTTATTATTTGTTTTTGTTTTTGTTTTCATTTAAAAGGGTGTCAGTAATAACACCTATTTATTTCCAAATAGAAATAAAACTATTGAGAAATATTTTTATTATCCTGTAATACTTTTTTTTGAGAAATTTGTCCATTTCATTCTTGATGTCAATTTTCTTATGAAAAAGTTTTATATTCTCACCCGCTTATTTTTCTAATATTTTTATTTTTATAGTTTTTTACTTTTTCATTCATTATATTGGTACTTTGCTACATCGATTTTGTTTGTATCAGTCTTATGAGTGCATTGTCATTATTATAGAATAGTTTGAATTTCCTAGTATCATATATAAAAAGGGCCATATCTTATATACTCTTTTGTGTCTGGCTTCTTGCACTCTACATTATGATTCTGAGATCCATTTATGCAGTTGTATTTACGCATAGATTGTTTTGTTGTTGTTGTTGTTTTGTTTGTTTGGGACAGTGTTCACTCTGTCACCCAGGCTGGAGTGGAGTGGCGCAATCTCAGCTCATTGCAACCTCTGCCTCCTGGGTTCATGCGATTCTCCGGCCTCAGCCTACTGAGTAGTTGGGATTACAGGCACCCACTACCATGCCAGAATAATTTTTGTATTTTTAGTAGAGATGGGGTATTGCCATGTTACTCAGGCTGGTCTCAAACTCCTGACCTTAGGTGATTGGCCCGCCCTGGCTTCTCAAAGTGCTGGGATTACAGGAGTGAGCCACAGCGCCCAGCCTAGAGGTTTGTTTTTTGTTTTTTTTTTTGAATAGTGTTCCATTGTATGTATATATCTCATTCTGTATATACATTCACCTGTGGATGGACGTTGGAGTTTCTTCCAATTTTGTGATTGTTAATAAAACAATCTAAATAATTTTACAAATAAAACCATGCAAGTCTTTGTGTGAGGCATATGTTTTCATTTCTCTTATGTGAATACATTGAGGTCGGGTGCTTTGGATCACACCTGTAATCCCAGCACTAGGGGAGGCTGAGGTGGGTGGATCACTTGAGGTCAGGAATCGAGACCAGCCTGGGCAACATGGTGAATCCTTATCTCTACTAAAAATACAAAAATTAGCCAGGCATGGTGGCACATGCCTGTAATTCCAGCTCTTTGGGAGGCGGAGGCGCCAGAATCTCTTGAACCAGGGAAGCAGAGTTTGTAGCGAGCTGAGATCGAGACACTGCACTTCAGCCTGGGTGACAGCATGAGAGTCAGTCTCAAAACAAACAACACACACACAAAACAAACAAACAAACAAACTCATAAATATATTGGAGTGGAATAGCTGAAATAGCTGGGTCATGTAGTTAGTGTTTATCTCTCAACTGACATTTCAATTCATTTCTTAGGTTTTCAGGTATACTTTATTGTATTATTGCATAGCAGTTTATGTGAGAGAATGACTATATATACTTAACTTTTCATAGTTTATTTGGAATCAATAATCCCACTCACATAAGATCTAGAAATTTTAGATAGTTTCTTCTAATTACTGTCTTTCATCTATGCTTGTTGTATGACATAAATCTGTATGCAGTGCAACTCCCATAAGACAAGACTCATAAATCAAAAGGAAACAATGTATTTTATATTTACTCACACATATACCATTTCTGATACTCTTCATGTTTTTCTAATGTCATATTTCTTCTTCATAGAGAACTTCCTCTAGAATTGTTTGGTCTGCTGGTAACAATTGCTTATAGTTGTGTTTTATTAGAAACCTTCTTCATTTTGCCTTTTTTTTGAGAAATATTTGGATAATACAGATAAAATTCTGTTTGGATTTTTTTAAAATTTATTTTTAATTGTTTTCTGCCCTCTATTATTTCTGATAAGAAGTCTTTAACCACTGAAAATTTATTTCCCTATTTATAACATATTATTTCTGTTTGGCACTTAGAAGTTTTAAAATAAACTGCTGTTTTCAGTTATTTGACTATGACAATGCCATAATCACTTTTAAAATTCTCTTTAGTTTTGACGGATTTCTTAAGACAGCAGATAAATCCAAACTTACTATCTTTCTCATTTCCATTCCATTATTAAGCACATTAAAAATTTTTTACTTCACAGTTTTTACTTTTATGTGTAAAATGTTTAATTTAAAAGAAATAACCATTTACATGTTGGGATTTCCCATACTTTTATGGATTATAAGTATTATTGATTGATTGATTATATTTGCATATCTGTAACAAGTATTTGTCTGTGTTTCTTGCATTGTATATTATTATTCTGTGTTTATTTCATATATATATATAAACACATATATTTCTATTTTGTATTATATATATGGTAGTTTCCCCACTCAATCATGGTTTTCTTTTCTGCAGTTTCAGTTACTCATCAACAGAGGTCCAAATATATTAAATGAACAATAGATATTTTGACAGAGAGAGAGAGAAAGTGAGAAAGAGACCATATTCTCACAACTTTTATGACAGTATATTGCTATAATTGTTTTGTATTATTATTGTTAATTCTGTACTGTGCCTAATTTACAAAGTAAACTTTATCATAAGTACTTATGTACAGGAAAAAATGTACTATCCACCCTTAGTACCCAGTATCAAGGCTGGTCTCAAACTTCAGATCTCATGATCCGCCCATCTAGGCCTCCCAAAGTGCTGGGATTAGAGGCATGAGCCACAGCGCCCACCCAGTGCATGTTTTATATAATGGCCAAGTGGTAATTTTTCTTGTGCAAGAAAGAACCTTCGTGTAGTGGATCATGGTAGAATCTAGTGAGGTGGTAACTGTGGAGGTCAGTGTCATCAATGGCTTTTCGTAATGCTAGAAAAGTAAGTCAGATCATGATGTCTCTGGCAGACAATTTTTTGTTATTTTTGTAAAAAGCTTGAAATCCATAATAACACAATAGGTTAAAAATAAGTTACATTCCAGAAAAAACTTCCATATGTGTATGAGTGTGTAGGAAATATAATGTGCACTGAAAAAGTACTTAGATATATGATAGCTGCTATACTCATTATTTTCTCAATTTATTTTTGCCAGTTGTTTTGGCTTTTGCTTTTTTAACTTTTTTTTATGCCGATACAGGGGATCTAATTGGATTTCTTCACAATTTGGGGAAAATGTGATGAACAATTTTAAATATTTGTTCTTAGTGGCTTTGTTTTATGACAGCATGAATTACATTTTTAAAAACTTACGTTTGCTTCTTCTTCTTGAAGGTTACAAAAGAGAGACCAGTTGGCTTTTCCAGCTGTCTGATTCATAGTGATGATAGCTCATATTAGTTTAATAGTATTGGCAACGTGTCACATCATCTACCTCAATTTTAGCAGGAAGAGCTGGCAGGACTTGGTTTAAATGATAACTACAGGTTTCTGGCATAATGAAAAGCAGATATAACTTTCTTTGTTAAAAATCTACTCAAAATACCACTTTATTCTCGTGTGTTTCTTTTTTTTGTTGTTGACCCGTAATAGTTGTATGTATTTATGAGATACAGAGATATATTACAATATATCAAGGCAATATTTAAAGATCATATCAGGGTAATTAGAAAATCTATAACTTCAAACATTTATTATTTTGTGTGGGCTGGGAACATATAAAATTTTCTCTTTTAGCTTTTAAACATAAACAATAAATTATGGTTAACTATATTCAACCCACAATGTTATAGAACATTAGAACTTACTCCTCCTATCTAGCTGTAATTTTGTATTTGCTTACCAGCCTCTCTCTATCCTCCCCTCCTCACTACCTTTCTCATCCTCCATAGACATAATTCTACTCTCCACTTTTGTGAAACAAAATCATTTTTTAGTCTCCACATGTAAGAGTGAACATGTGGCATTTATTTTTCTGTGCCTGACTTAGTTTGCTTTATACAGTGTTTCTTGTTTTAACTCAAGAAAAACCAATCGGCTTAGCAGGGTCTTCAAACCTCTACATTGAATAGGCTTATTTCAACCTCGAGAAAATCTTCCTCACTGGCCATTTGCTATGCGTGTGTGTGTGTGTGTGTGCAACGGAGTTTTGCTCTGTCGCCCAGGCTGGAGTGCAGTGGCGCAATCTTGGATCTCTGCAACCTCAGCCTGCAGGGTTGAAGCGATTCTCCTGCCTCAGCCTCACGAGTAGCTGGAACTACAGAGGCCCACCACTACTCCCAGCTAATTTTTGTAATTATTTATTTTTATGTATTTTTTTATTTTTAGTAAAGACAGGGTTTCACCATCTTGCCCAGTCTCGTCTCGAACTCTTGACCTTGTGATCCACCCCCCTCGGCCTCTCAAAGTGCTGGGATTACAGACATGAGCCACTGCGCCCGGCCCTCACTAGCCATTTTCTAGCTCCAATAAAATTCTCCTTATGTGTTGATACAACCAACTTTATTTCCTTTTTGGGTCCTTTATTCCTATTATGTTTTTGACTGGAAATTTCTTCCCTCATGTCTCTGCTTATCTGGCTTTGGATGATGTAACGTAAAGGCTAGAGCACTGACATGGCATGAGACTATTCTTGTACCTCATGAATTTGACACCTAGAGATAGGATCATTTGTAATATTCCCTCTTCTACTTCGCACTTTTTTTCCCAAATAATCATGGGATGAAAAGAATAATAATAGCAGCTATTAAAGAAAATGTAGAAAATGAGCACTGTCTTTACTGAACTCCATATCTATAATCAAGTAAGAAAATAAATTAGAAATTAAATAAAGAGTAAAATAATGATGTATATATAATGAAAGAAAAATGAGAAATTGATAAGTATACATTTTACTTACAGTGATAACATTTCTCAAAATAAATAAAAACAATATGAAAATATGTTTATAAAATAATAAACTCTGCAAAGCTTACAGAATGATTTCCACATATATTGACAGCTCTGGAGTAAAACAAATTCTGTTTCTTCATCTTTATGAACACGGAACTATTATTGCTTCTTTTAAAATCACTACCTATACTAGATTATTGGACTACATGGCTTAAGAACAGGAACTGCAACTAATCGAAATAAACTGAAAGAATTTCAAAATGTTACAAACTTACAACAAAGATCTTTAGCTGAAACCGAGGCTTTTGGAGGGAGAGGTTTATAACTGGGAGTTCTCCAGATCAATTGTCATGTATATTACAATATTTATTAAAATATCATTTAAATGTGTTAATACAATTTACATGTGCAAAATATTCCTAAAATCAACATAATGAGCAATTGTTTAAAAGCCCTCAATAAACTAAGCATTAAATGACGATGCCTCAGTTTGACAACTACCTATGACACACCCACAACCAACATCATACTGAATGGGCAAAAGCTGGAAGCATTCCCATTAAGAACAGGAAGAAGACAAGGATGCCCACTCTCACCACTCCTAATTCAAAGTAGTACTGGAAGTCCTAGCAGATCAATCAGGAAAGATAAAGAAATATGTGGAACTGAAATAGAAAAAAAGTAGAATTATCTTTCTGAAGAGGATATGATTATATACGTAGTAAACCCTGAAGACTCTGGCAATGGGCTCCTAGAACAGACAACTTCAGTAAAGTTGCAGAATACAAAATCACTGTACAAAAATCAGCAGCATATCTGTATACCAATAATGGTCAAGCTGAGAGCCAAATCAAGAATGCAGTCTCTCTTTACCAATTTGGATGCCCTTTCTTTCTTTCTCTTGTCTGATTGCTCTGGCTAGGACTTCCAGTACTATGTTGGAGATAAGAGGTGAGAGTGGGCATCCTTGTCTTGTCCCAGTTCTCAGAGGAAATGGTTTCAACTTTTCCCCATTCAGTATTATCTTGTCTGTGCGTTTGTCATAGAGGGTTTTTATTACATTGAGGTATGTTCCTTGTACAAATTGAGTCAGTGTTTACTGTTTGGGTGATGGGTGCACCAAAATCTCACAATCACCACTAAAGAACTAAGAAAACAACACCTGTTCCCCAATAACTTACAGAAATTAAAAAAATAAAAACATTGCAATCCCATTTATAATAACCACACACAAAAATAAAATACCTAGGAATATGTCTAATCAGGGGAGTGAGAAATCTCTACAAGGAATATTCAAAACACTGTTGAAATAAATCATAGATGACACAAACAAATGGAACAACATTTTATGCTCATGGATTAAAAGAATCAATATTGTTGGCCAGGCGTGGTGGCTCACACCTGTAATCGCAACATTTTGGGAGGCCAAGGTGGGTGGATCACGAGGTCAGGAAATCGAGACCATCCTGGCTAACATGGTGAAACCTGTCTCTACTGAAAATACAAAAGATTTAGCCAAGTGTGGTGGGGGATGGCTGTCGTCCCAGCTACTCAGGAGACCGAGGCAGGAGAATGGCCTGAACTGGGGAGGTGGAGCTTTCAGTGAGCCGAGATCACGCCCCTGCACTCCAGCCTGGATGACAGAGTGAGACTCCATCTCAAAAAAAAAAAAAAAAAAAAAAAAAAAAAAAAAATTCAATATTGTTAAAATGACCATACTACCCAAAGAAATCTATAGATTCAATATGATTTTTATCAAACTACCAAATCATATTTCACAGAATTAGACAAAACTATTGTAAAATTCATATATAAATAAAAAAGTGCCTGAATTACCAGAGCAATTCAAGGCAGAAAAAACAAAGCTGGAGGCATTACACTACCCAATTTCAAAGTACACTACAATGCTACAGTAATCAAAGCAGCATGATATTGCTACAAAGTAGACACATACACTGATGGAACAGAATAGAGCTTCCAGAAATAAAGTCATATACCTATAATCATCTGATCTTTGGACAAAGTCAACAAAAATAAGCAATGAAGAAAAAATTCCCTGTTCTATAAATGGTGCTGTGATACTGACTAGCCATATGCAGAAGAATTAACTGGACCCCTCAATTGTACCGTATACAAAAATTAACTTAATATGAATGAAAGCTATAATGGTAAGACCTAAAATCATAAAAATCCTAGAAGATAACATGGGAAATACCATTGGCCTTGCAAAACATAAATAATCCCATGAAAAAGGGGCAAAGGACCTGAACAGAAAATTTGCAAAAAAAACAAAAAAGACATACAAGCAGCCAAGAAATATATGAAAAAATGCTTCACATTCTTAATCATCAGACAAATACAAATCAAAAACACAGGGAGATGCCATCTCATACCAATCAGAATGGCTACTATCATAAAGACCAAAAAATAACAGATGTTTGCAATGCTGCAGAAAAATGGAAATGCTCATACACTGTTGGTGGGAATGTAAATTAGTACAACCACTGTGAAAAGCATTTTGCAGATTCCCAAAATAAGTGAAAAATAGAACTATCATTTGACCCAGCATTGTCATTACTGGGTATGCACCCAAAGGAAAATAAGTCATTCTACCCAAAAGAAATATAAATTGTGTTCATCACCACACTGTTCACAATAGCAGACTGAATCCACTGAGGTGCCCATTGGGGATGGTTTGGATAAAGAAAATGTGGTATATATAAACTACGGAATACTACACACCCATTAAAAAGTAACTAAATTATGTCTTTGCAACAACATGGATGCAACTGGAGGCCATTATCCTAAGCAAATAAACACAGCAACAGAGAGCCAAAAATAGTGTGTTCTCACTTAGATGTGGGAGCTAAATACTGGGTAGACATGGACATAAAGGTGGGAATAGACACTGAAAACTACAAGGGGAGAAAGGAAAATGGATTAGGATTGAGAAACTACCCATTGTGTACTAAGCTTACTATCTGTGTGACGGAATCAATGATACTGCAGACCTCAGCATCACACAGCATACCCATGTAACAAACCTGCATATGTAGCACCTGAATCTAAAATACAAGTTAAAATTAAAAAATTTATACAGACAATGCATCTCCTTAGTTTCTGCACCCAGATGAAGATTGTTCTGATTATCCAACCTTTGTCTTATTACCTTAGCTTTGTTATGCTATTGAGTCAGATGACTCCTTCAATCCAAGCTCTATCATTTACAAAAATATGATTTTGGGAAAGTCACTTTTAGCTTAACACATTAACTTTCCATAAATGTAGAAAATTTTATCTCATATGGTTAGAGTGAGAAATAAATTAGTATTAGATACATAAATTAGTTATAAATACATACATATATACATATACACGTACCTTTGAATTTATATCACATATGCATTAAATGTGGTATACACACAAACACATACACAGATATTTTGGACTGATTGACAAAACTATATCTAATAGTTATAATTTTTAATCACTCTACTAATGATATCCTATTATTTCCTTCTATTTTTAGTCAACCTATAATAACATATGATGATTAAACACATTTATGGGATGCAGAGTAATATTTCAGTACTGGAATATTTCAATTTCTCATTACAGTTTCAATTTGTGTTTCCCTCCTTATTAGTGATGCAGAGTATTTTTTATTATATGTTGGCCACTTATATGTCTTTTTTAGAGAAATGTCTATTCAGATCCTTTGCTGACTTATTACTATTATTTGATTTCTTTGCTATTCAGTTATTTGAATTCCTGGTATATTCTAAATATTTGTCCCTTGTCAGATGAATAGTTTACAAATATTTCTTCTCATTTTACAGACTGTCTCTTCACTTTGTCAGTTTTTCCCTGTATTAGTCTATTTTCCACTGCTGATAAATATAGACCTGAGATTGGGCAATTTACAAAAAAAACAACAACAACAATGAAAGAGGTATATTGAACTTACAATTCCACGTGGCTGAGGAGACCTCACATCGTGGGGGAAGGTAAAAGGCAAGGAGGAGCAAGTCACATCTTACATGGATGGTGGCAGGGGAAGAAAGAACTTGTGCAGGGAAATTCCCCCTTATAGAACCATCAGATTCTGTGAGACTTATTCACTGTCATGAGAACAGCATGGGAAAGACCAGCCCCCATGATTCAATTATCTCCTACCAAGTCCCTCCCACAACACCTCCTTCCCACAACATGTGGAAATTCTAGATGAAATTTGGATTCGGACACAGCCAAATCATATAATTCTACCCTGGCCCCTCCCAAATCTCATGTCCTCACATTTCAAAACCAATCATGCTTTCCCACCATTCCCCCAAAGTCTTAACTCATTTCAGCGTTAACTCAAAAGTCCGCAGTCCAAAGTCTCATTTGAGACAAGGCAAATCTCCTCTGACTATTAGCCTGTAAAATGAAAAGCACATCAGTTGCTTCCTAGATACAATGGGGGTACAGGCGTTGGGTAAATACAGCCATTCCAAATGCGAGAAATGGGCAAAAATAAAGGGGCTTCAGGCCCCATGCAAGTCAGAAATCTAGTAGGACAGTCAAATCTTAAAACTTCAAAATGATTTCTTTTGACTCCCATGTCTCACATAAACATCACACTGATGCAAGAGGTGGGTTCCCATGGTCTTGGGCAGCTCCACCCCTGTGGCTTTGCAGGATACAGCCTCCCTCCCAGCTGCTTTTACAGGCTTGTGTTGAGTTTCTGTAGCTTTCCCAGGCTCACAGTGCAAGCTGTAGGTGGATCTACCATTCTGGGGTCTGGAGGATGGTGGCCCTCCTCACAGCTCCACTAGGCAGTGCCCCAGTAGGGACTCTGTGTGAGGGCTCTGACCCCACATTTCCCTTCCGCACTACACTAACAAAGGTTTTCCATGTCTGTCCCGTCACTGCAGCAAACTTCTGCCTGGACATCCAGGGGTTTCCATACATCCTCTGAAATCTAGACAGGGGTTGCCAAACCCCAATTCTTGAATTCTGTGCACTGGCAGACTCAACACCACATGGAAGCTGCCAAGGCTTGAGATTTGCAGCCTCTGAAGTCACGGCCCAAGCTCTACATTAGCACCTTTCAGTCAGAGCTGGAGTGGCTGGGACGCAGAGCACCAAGTCCCTCAGCTGCACACAACACAGGGACCCCGGGCCCAGCCCACAAAATCACTTTTGTGTCCTAGGCCTCAGGGCCTGTGATTGGAGGGCCTGCCATGTAAACCTCCGAGATGTCCGGGAGACATTTTCTCCACTGTCTTGGAGATTAACATTCAGCTCCTCGTTATTTATGCAAATTTCTGCAGTAGGCTTGAATTTCTCCCCAGCAAATGAGATTTCCTTTCTATTGCATTGTCAGGCTGCAAATTTTCCAAACTCTTACGCTCTGCCTCCCTTACGAACCTGAATACCTTTAATAGCACCAAAGTCACCTCTTGAATGCTTTGCTGCTTAGAAACTTCTTCCACCAGATACCCTAAATCATCTCTCTCAAGTTCAAAGTTCCACCAATCTCTAAGGCAGGGACAA
Source organism: Macaca thibetana thibetana (assembly GCF_024542745.1). Classification (NCBI taxonomy): domain Eukaryota; kingdom Metazoa; phylum Chordata; class Mammalia; order Primates; family Cercopithecidae; genus Macaca; species Macaca thibetana. The sequence continues at coordinate 130,874,394 of NC_065583.1, read as the reverse complement.
AATGTCACCAGTCTCTTTGCTGAAACATAACAAGTGTCAACTTTGCTACAGCTCCCAACAAGTTCCTCATCTTCATCTGAGACCACCTCAGCCTGGATTTTGTTGTCCATATCATTATCAGCCCTTTGCTCAAAGCCATTCAACAAGTCTCTATGGAGTTCCAAACTTCCCCACATTTTCCTGTCTTCTTCTGAGCCCTACAAACTGTTCCAACCTCTCCCTGTTTCCCAGTTTCAAAGTCACTTCCACATTTTCAAGTATCTTTCCAGACACACCCCACTCTACCGGTTTTACTCTACCAGTTGAATTTACAGTATTAGTCCATTTTCATGCTGCTGAAAGACATACCCGAAACTGGTTAATTTACAAAAAAAAAAAAAAAAAGAGGCTTATTGGACTTACAGTTCCACATGACTGGGGAAGCCTCACAATCATGGCAGAAGGTGAAAGGCAAGCAGAAGAAAATCACATCTTACATGGATGGCAACAGGCAGAGAGAGAGCTGGTGCAGAGGAACTCCCCCTTATATAACCACCAGATCTCGGGAGACTTATTCACTATTACAATAACAACATGGGAAAGACCTGCCTCTATGATTCAATTACCTCCCACCAGGTCCCTCCCACAACATGTGGGAATTCAAGATGGGATGTGGGTGGGCACAGAGCCAAACCATATCATTTCCTTTGCTGAGTAAAAGCTTTTTAATTCAAGGTAGTCTCAATTTTCTATTTTTTATTGCCTGTTATTTTATATCATTACATCATTATATATCACTATGATATATTAATCATTATTTATTTTATCTTGTTCTTTTCAGCACATGCATATAAAAGCCATCCTCAGCAGTCCCAAACTCTTCCTTTTACTCTCTAAAATAATGCTTGGCAAATAGTTGAAGGTCAGTAAGGGCTTCAGGAATTCATATTTACATGTATAATTATATATGAATATGTACAATAGATACACGATATGTCATCAAAATATTAATGGAAAATTTATGTTATGTTTAAAAATCTATGCATGACTTTCAACTTTTTTGACACTAAATTATATTAATTTATTACATCTCAACAGAATCTAGTTTCAGACACTAAAACGGAAAAGACATCAGTTTGAAAAAAAACCCTATTAGAGCAACACGAATTGTGTTAAATTGAAGGAATGACAAAAATCAAACTTATTGTGAAGATTGAGGGGATGAACGGTGAAATCATTGATGCTTTGTACAAAGTTTTTAGGGAAAGTACTTAACAGAAACCAACAGTTTACAAATAGATAACTCATTTTAAGACAGGATGTTGAAGATAAATCCCACAGCAACAGATAATTTGTATCAATTTTCAAGGAAAATAATAATATTGTTTGTGACCTAATTGAAAAGGAATGGTGATTAACAATGGAAACAATAGCCAGCATTATAGTTATGTCAATTGGTTCAGCTTACACAATTGTGACTGAAAAATTAAAGTTGAACGAACTTGCTATTCAATGTTGTGCCCATTTCAGCTTCAGAAAAAAAAGCAGAGCTTTCAACAAAAGTTTTAAACAAGTGAGATTAAGATTCTGAAGCGATTTTTCAAAGAAGTGCAAGGAGGGATGAAACAGTATGATTCTGAAGAGAAAGCACATCCAAAGCAATGGCTACCAAGAGGTGGAAGCGGTGCAGTTAAAGTAAATGTGGATTGGTCAAGAGCATAGCTCATGGCAGCAGTTTTTTGGGACACTCAAAGCATTTCGTTTGTTGACCTGCTGGAGCTCCAGAGAACAATAATATCTGCTTATGATAAAAGTGTTTTGAGAATGTTAACCAACGACTTAGCAGGAAAACAACCAGGAAAGTTTTACCACAGAGTCTTTTCCACCATGACAATGCTCTTGCTCATTCCTGTCCTCAAACAAGGGCAGTTTTTTTTAGAGTTTTGATGAAAAATATTAGGCGTCCACCTTCCAGTCCTGATTTGCCTCTTTCTGACTTTTTTTTTTTGTTTCCTAATCTTAAAAAACTATATGAAGACCACCCATTTTCCTTAAGTTAATAGTGTAAAAAGGACTATATTTACATGTTTAAATTCCCGGGACTCTCAGGCCTTTTGGTATGGACTAAAGAGCAGGTATCACCACTTACCAAAGTGTCTTGAACTTGAAGGAATTTATTTGAAAAATAACATTTTTTAATTTTAATTCCCTTTTCCACAGACTTTTTAAGGTCCCTTCATGTGTGTGTCTTTCACTGTATTTAGAGGAGCAGGAAAATTACATGATTATGCAAATTTTTGAGGCAATAATGATCCCATTTATTGCTGTGGGAAATATTTAAAAAGGATCTAGTTTTAGACAAGAATGAGAGTTTCATTTTAGATGTAGCTTGTTAAATATTATAAAAGACAGGATTGATATGATATCAGAGATGTAGAGATAAACTAGGCATAAGTGGTGCCACATTACTTAAAGGGAAAATAATTGTGAGGAAGTAAGATATCAACTGTATGTCAAATTGAAGAGAATTCCTATTAAAAGTTCCATTTCAGTTAGCAACATAGCAATTTTAGCAAAATAGTGATGATGTGGTTTGGCTCTGTTTCCCCACCCAAATCTCATCATGAATTATAATCTCCCTGTGTTGAGAGAGGCATGTGGTGGGAGGTGACTGGATTACGGGGACAGTTTTCCTATGGTATTCTCATGAGAGTGAATGAATTCTCACGAGATCAGATGGTCTTAAAAGTGTGGCAATTCCCCTTTGCTCAAGCTCTCTCTCTCCTGACAACTTGGGGAGAAGGTGCCTGCTTCCCGTTCATCTTTCACCATAATTGTAAATTTCCTGAGGCTTCCTCACCTATGTGGAACTGTGAGTCAATGAAACCTCTTTTTTAAATAAATTATCCAGTTTCAGTTTGAAAATGGAATAATACAAATGATGATGGAGTTTTAAGTGTAGAAGTCAGCTGAGAAAGTATAAAAGAATAATTGATAGGTTAGGATATAGAAGCTGTTTTTAAAAAACATTTTCTAGAATTGTAACAGAGAGTCAATGACAAAGATCATAGCTGGGGAGGGATTTTTAATACTATTTTTGTTTTGTGTTTTATTATTTTTATTATTTAGATATATGTTATTTTTAATTGACACATAATAATTGAATATATTTATGAGTTACTGTGTGATTCTTCCATACATGTATATAATACATAATGATCACATCAGGGTAATTCACATATATCACCATAAACATTTATAATTTATTTGTGATGAGAACATTCAAAACCCCTCATCTAGCTACTTTGAAATATATTTTTGTTTTGTTTTATTTAAAATATATTAAAATATATTTTAATACATTATTGTTCACCATATTCAATCTATTGTAAACATCAAAACTTATTCCCTCTAACTATAATTTTGTCCCAATTGACCAACTAGCCCCTCCACTGCTCTTCAGCCCTAATAACCCCTATTCTACTCTTTACTTCTACAATAACCTTCTATAAGGTCATTTTTTTTGATATTGCACATATCAGTGAGATCATGAAGAATTTGTTCTTCTGTGCTTTGCTTATTTCATTTGATATAGTATCCCTATCTTGTCACAAATGACAAGATTTCATTCTTTTTATGGGTGAATAGTATTCAATGGTGTATATATAGTACATTTTTAAAATGTGTTCATCCATTCATGGGCACCTTTGTTGATTCTATATTTTAGCTACTGTGAATAGTGTTGAAATAAACATGGAAGTACTGATATCTCCTTGACATACTCATTGCCTTTTTTTGAGTGTATACCCTGTAGGGAACTTGCTTGATCATATGGTAGTTCTATTTTTAATTTTTGGGGAATTTCTGTATTGCTGACCATAATGGCTGTGCTAACTTAATTCCCACCAAGAATGTGTAAGAGTTCTCCTGTCTCCACAATCTTACCACCAATTTTTTATTTTTTGTCTTTTTGATAATATTTATTCTAACTGAGGTGAGCTATATTGTGATTTTGATTTGCATTTTCCTGATGATTAGTGATGCTGAATATATTGCATATTTTTATATACCTGTTGTCCGTTTGTATGGTTTCCTTGATAAATGTCTATTAGGTGTTTTGTCCATTATTTAATCAAATTATTCAATTTTTAAAAAAAATTACTATCGAATTGTTTGAATTTCTTATATATTCTGGGTTTTCACATTTGGAAAGATGTGTAGGTTCAATTATGCAAATTGCCTTGAAATTCTTGATAGTTTCCTTTGCTGTGTAGAAGGTTTTTAGTTGTATGTAATTCTATTTGCCTATTTTGGTTTTAGTTGCCTGTTTTTTTTTGTTTTTGTTTTTGTTTTTGAGTTCTTATTCACAAAATCATTGACCAGGCAAATGTCATAAAAGCATTTCCATTTTTATGTGGAATTGGTATTAGTTAACTAAAAGTTTTGATAGAATTCAGCAGTGAAACGATTGGTTCTATGTTTTCTTCTGAGCAATGTCATAGTACGGGGCCTTGCATTTAATTATTGAATTCATTTTAGTTGACTTTTGTAAACAAAGAGAGGGGCCTAGTTTTATTGTTCTGCATGTATTGAGTTTCCCAGAACCATTAAATACACTGTCATTTCCCAAGTATGTGTTCTTAATGCCTTTTTCAAAAATCAGAGTTGAATATAAATCTGTAAATTTAGTGCTGGTATCTCTATTCTGTTCCATTGGTCTATGTGTGTATTTTTATGCCAGTACCATGCTGTTTGGGTTACTATTGTTTTGTAATATATTTTGAAGTCAGATAATGTTATGCTTCTAGTTTTGTTCTTCTTGTTTAAGACTGTTTGTGCCATTCAGGTTCTTCTGTGTTTTCATACATAATTTAGGATTTTTTTTAATTATTTTAATTTTCAAATGTCAGTGGTATTTTGATAAGGATTGCATTGAATCTGTATAGAGCTTTGTGTAGTACAAACATTTTTACAATATTAATTTCCCCAATTTGTGAACATGAAAGATATTTTTAATTATTTGTGTCCTCCTCAATTTGACTCAACGGTATTTTATAGTTTTTGCTCTAGATATCTTTCATATGGTTTGCTAGTGGCATGAAGAAATGCTACTGAATTTTTATGTGGAATTGGTATTAGTTAACTAAAAGTTTTGCTAGAATTCAGCAGTGAAACGATTGGTTCTTGAGCTTTTGTATGATGGGAAACTTTTTCTTACTGATTAAATGTGGTGCATTTAATTAAAAAATAACTTTTTGCTATTCATCATAGGTCTGTACAAATTTTCTTCTTCTGAAGGATTCAATTTTGGTAGATTTTCAGTGTCCAGGAATGAATCCATTTTTTCCAAATTGTCATATTTTTTAGAATATATGTGTTTATAATCGTCTCCAATGATCCTAGTATCAGTTGTAATGTCTCATTTTTTTTTTCATTTCTTATAGTATTTATTTATTTATTTTTGGTTTTGGTTAGTCAGGCTAATGATTTATAGGTTCTATTTATATTTTCAAAAAACCAACTCTTCATTTTTTAATTTTTCTGGATTTTTTTAATGTCTATTTCATTATTTCTACTCTTATCTTCAGTATATACTTTATTCCACTAATGTTGGGTTTGGTTTGGTTTTTCTTATTTTAGTAGTTCCCGCAACTGCAATATCTTTAGTTTTTTTATCTCAGTGTTTATGGCTATAAACAACCCTCTTAGAAATGCTTTATCTTTATCCTATATGTTTGGATATGTGTTTCTATTTTCATTTGTCTCAAAAATTTCTTAATATTGTTTTTATCTTTTTATCAACTCATTAGTTGATTAGTTCAAGAACATAATGTTTAATTTCCATTTATTTGTACATTTTAAAGAATTTTCCTGTTATTGATTTTTGGTTTTATTCTGTGTCAGAAATTATATTTGATATAATTTTCATTTTAAAAATATTTTAAAATGTGTCTTGTGGACTAACACATGATCTATCCTAGAGAATGCCCATGTGAGGTTGAGAACAATGTGTGTACTGCAACTGTTGGTTGGAATGTTCTGTAAATGTTTTTTAGGTCTATTTGGTCTAGAGTGTGGTTTAGCTCTTTTCTGTCTGGATGATCTATCTATTGCTGAAAGTGAGATGTCAAAGTCCTATCTCTCCCCTTGGGACTATTAAAATTTGCTTTATGTATTTAGATGTCCTAAAGTTCTGTGCATATAATTATATACACTCATATAATTGTTATAACATCTTGCCGTATTAACCACTTTATTATTATATGTTGGCCTTCTTTGTCTCTTTTTGTAGTTGTTAGCTTGAAGTCTATTTTATTTGATATAAGTATAGCTCTTCCTACTGTTTTTTGGTTTCCATTTGCCTGGAATATTTTTTTTTCTGTCCCATCACTCTTAGTCTATGTGTGTCTGTACATGTAAAGTGAGTTTGTCATAGGCACCGTACAGTTATGCCTCTTTATTTGTTTGTTTTTTTAATCTATTCAATCACACTATGTCTTTTAATTGGAGAATTTAATCACTGACATTCAAAGTATGTATTAATAGAAAAGGACTAACTACTGCCATTTTGTTACTTGTTTTCTAATTGTTTTATAGCCCTTTCTCCTTTTGTTTAGGCTTTATTTATGGTTAGTAGTATATTTGAATTCTTCGCTTTTTATTTTTGGTTTATCGATTATAGGATCCCACTTTTAGTTACCATGAAGTTTATGAAAACATTCTATAGTTATAACAATTTATTTTAAGCTGATAAATTAACCATGTTTGCAAAAAAAAAATAAAATAAAACAAATAAAGCTGAAAACTTTATCTCCCCTCCACATTTTGAAGTTTTGAAGTCACACATTTTTTTACAGTGCCTATCTCTTAACAAGTTATTGTAGTTACTACTTTAAACAGGTTTATCTTCTAGTCTTCATATCTAAGATATATTTCTTTACATACCACAATCACAATATTGGAAATAAAATTATACTAGCAATCTTTTGTTTTAAAGCTCTCTTGGGCATTTTTATTTGGGCAGACTTCATACTGATTAATTTCCTCAGCTTTTATTTGTCTAGGAAAGTTGTTATCTCTTTCATTTATGAAGGATAGCTTTGCTAGGTACAGTATTCTTGCTAAGCAATGTTAACACTGAATATATTTTTTCCCTTCCTCCTGGACTGCAAAGTGTTTGCTGAGAAGTCTGCTGCCAGGTATATTGGATTTTCCTTAGATGGTATCTCCTTCTTTTCTCTTGCTCCTTTAAAATCCTCTTTGTCTTTGACTTACAAGTTTGATTATTAGGGTCTTAGGGTATTAATATTTGGGGTGAATCTGATGGCTGACAGTTGACCTTTCTGTATCTGGCTGTTTATATTTTTCTCTAGGTTTGGAAACTTCTCTTATTATGTCTTTGAAGAAGACTTTATACTTCTTTGTCTTTCTTGATTCCCTTTTGAAGCCCAATAACCAAAATCTTGCCCTTATGATGTTGTCTCATAGATCTTATATTCTTTCTTCATTTTTTATTGTTTATTTTTTATCCCAAATATGTATTTTAAAATAGTCTTTCTTCAGTCTCATTGATTCTTTATCTTGTTTGATCTTTTTTCTTGTTAGCGCTCTCCACTGAACTTTTAATTTTTTTATTGTATTTTTTGTATCTAGGATTTCTGGTTTTTATTATTTCAATCTCTCTGTCAAAATTTTCTGATAAATTCCTGTATGGTTTTCCTGTGTTTTCTTGAAGCTTGTTGAGCTTCCTCAAAGTAACTATTTTGAATTCTATATCTGAAAGATCACACATCTTCCCCACTTTAAAGTGGGTATCTAATGCATTATTTTGTTCATTTGATGAGGTCATCTTTCCCTGAATATTCTTGATGCTTGTGGATGTGTAACAATTTCTCTGCGTTGAGGGATTAGGTATTTATTCCTGGCTTTGTGGTCTGGCTTTGTTTGTATTCATCTTTTTTCCAAGGCCTTTCAGAGATTCTAAGCAGACTGACTATTGTGTTTCCTGAGCCTGCAACCACTGTAACCATCGCAGCACTAGACTAAACATAAACCCAGCTTTTCTGAAAGTCTCTCAAGGGCTCTGAAGTTGATGTGGCCCTCTGGCCTGTACAGACCTGGGGGAGACTCAAAAAGTTTACCTAGGCTAGTTGGGAAAACTGGCCAGGGATTCCAGCCTGAAAGCTTGTCTTGATGTACCAGATAAACACATCTCACAACAGATTCCCACAAAGGCTGAATAAGTCCTCAACTGCAACAACATGGGCTGGAATTGATACTGGGTACCCTCAGGATCATCTGTGGGCTGAAAGTTGATGAGCATGACACAGAGGCTAAGACTTCTAGACTGTGAGATATACTGTGCCTCTCTCTGGGTTCCTGTGTAAGCAGTTCTGAGCTGAGACTTCAGCTGAGGAAGACTGGAGCCAACCCACATAGTAACTTTCATGTTTACTGCTGAGACTGACATTAGCAGGCATATGAGCCTATTCACTGAGGCACTAGTAGGCACAAGTCCTCCTGGACCCCTTGATAGATGGTTAGGTTTGCAAATTCCAGACCAAATGGGGTTATAGATAAGCCCCTTGGGAATGAAGTTGTTTCTGGGCTTGTATCTGGGAGCAGGTTCAGCAGATCAGCAACACAGGTCCTGGTGCACATTCTCAAAAAACCTTCCAATGTCTTGGGCTCCATCAGAGTTTTATAGCCTCCTACATGAATCCCAAGGCTCCCAAAGAGAAACTTTTGTCTGTGAGTGATTGTGGAATTCTTGTTGTTGTGGAGGGCTATAAGCAGGTCACCATCTGTTACACCATCCTCCTGATGTGACTGTTATAATAATGTTTTCAATAAGAGAGAGCTACACTGCCAGTAAGGTAGGCTCTGTTTCACATGGACCTATTGAGCACCACACATTGAGATGTGCTGTAAGTGTAAAATGCACACCAGATTTTGAAGACTTAGTAAGAAGAAAAAAAAGCAAATAGTTTCCTAAGAAGTGTTCATATATAGTACATGTCAAGATTATATTTTTATATGTTGAGTTAAAATATATTCTGCAAATTAATATCACATGTTCCTTTCACCTTTAATGTGATTACATATGTGACTTGCCTGTGAAGCTTGTATTATATTTGTATTGAACAGAGCTTATCTAGAATATATTTGGGTGCTGATGGGAGTAATGAGAGAGAGAGAGAGAAAGAGAAAAGGAAAAGAATAATAGATTCTCTAAAATTCTGAAGACAAAGAAGAGATGAGATAGTAAAGTTGATTTAGTTTAAACTTTCAGAAAAAGTACAGAATGTGGAGAGTCAAGCAGGATTCTTGAATTATTCAGGAAAAGTTTAAAGTTCTGTTATGCTTTCTATATCTAATATACATAGCAGAATTTCAATAAATTGCTAGTTTGAATCATGGCAGCAAGCTATAGTAGACACATCATAGGGTTCCTCACGCTCCCCATGCCCTGGCTCTCACACCTTTTATAATCATTTCCAGTGAGTGGAGATGGGTCTGTAACTTGCTTCTAGCTAAGAGAAGATGACAAAGGTGATGAGGTTTTGCAGATGTAATTAAATATCCCCATCAATTCATTTAAAGTTAATAATGATGTAGATTATTTTGTGATAGACTGACTTAATCGGGAGAGCACTTTTAAGAGAGGGATGAGGAACCTCCCTGAGGCAAAATATTGGCCTTTTTGCCTTGATTATAAGCAGTCTAACCAAAGAGGTCCACATGCCAAAGAACTGCAGGTGGCCTCTGGGAAATTTAAGCACCTTTTAAAACCTGAGGGTGGTCCCCAGCAGAGGGACAGTGGAAAGCCCTTAGGCAAATATTCAGGAGGAAATGACTCCTGCCAAAAACCTGAATGATGTTGGAAGTCTCTCCCCAAGTTGAGTCTCTGGATGGGAATGGTGTCTGCTTACAGCCTGACTGCAGCCTTCTGAGACCCTGAGCAGTTATGCCATGTCCAGACTCCTGACCCAGGGAAATTGTGAGATATAATAAATGCAGGTTGTTTTAAACCTCCTAGTTTGTAGTTTTCTGTAATGCAGCAACAGAAAAATAATATATAGCCATTTCTGCTTTCATAATTTGGGTGTGGCTTTCCAGAGTTCTGGATGTCTGAAGAGCTGAGTTACAGTTTAAATCTCTTTTAATCTTCTCATTTTTCTGTTGTATATCACTTTGCTCTTCTGCAAAGCATATGCAAAAACTTCAGTGTCAATTAAAACTTAATGATTATTTCTAACTCCAAAAGTATATTATTGTTCAATTATTAAATAGAAATTGTCAATGATCATTTTCTACCACTTGAGAAGCCACTTTACCACTTTTTAAAAAAATTCAAACCATCTACAGACATTGACAACAGACCTGTAATTATACCAGATAGTGTGCACTAAAGAACAATAAATATATAATTACTAGGATAAAACTGTCATAAAAATTCTTCATTCAATTAGAATTTGGCAATTCACCAGTAATGACTTCTAAAGATCTTTTTCAAAAAAAGAATCTGCTGACATTTTATATCAATCTTATATATTTAAAGTATTTAAAAAGCACTTGAGTTTTCTTTTGAATAAACAATACTCATGAAAATGGAGTCCTGATAATAGGCACATGATAAATACATTTGACACAAAATTAACCTGCTTTATACTCTTCTAAAAACCCATATCACGTGGTAAGGACAACAGATTCTCAGTCCTAGAAGTCAAGTCTGATTATGAAAAATAACAACTACTTTTTCCCCTTCTTATATTTACATCAAATTATAGAAGAGCTTAAATCTTAAGAGCAAAATCAATAGGAAGATCTTAGAGTAAAACATGCACACACATTATAAAAATAACTGGCAGGTTTTGAAAATGGATGATGATATGTAATAAACTAATGAAGGTAAGTATCAATAGGGTGGTGTGGAGGCCTACACTATATTTACTTTTGTAAAGGTTAATATTTCTATTGATGATCCAGAAAAATAAGTAAAAGCAGCCCACTAACTATATTTTCACATGAAATTAGATTAAAGGATATGTGAAGGGAAAGGAGAAAAAATATAAATCAAATAGACTATGACAAGATTACAGCAAGCCCTTCTAGTTGTTGACAGTGTAAAACTTCAATCTAAGAGGTCTTCACACGAATCAGAGTGGAGATGAATGCCAATGGGTTCAGTGATGATTTCATTATTTAGAACTGAAATAAGGAAAGGCATGTGAGAAAAAAATATTGGAATGTATCAAAAAATGGTTCATTATTGCACATAAAAGGTAACAGCACAAAGCTATTCAGGAGGAAATGGAAAACACATCAGTAATTTTTTTAACTTGAAAATGAGTTGTGAAATTTGAGACATTTGATTTGCAACAATTAAATGGCCTAATACATGAATCTGTATGGATGGAAAAAGGAATCAGGAGGCATGAATCAGTCACAACATTCTGCCTTATGTAACATGTTACATATAAACTAGAACTGTGACATTATTTTTGATTATGAATGAAAAACCATTTTTGTAAAATGTATAGCACATTTGACATGAAGTAAGGTTCTTCTAGAAATAAGGTTATTCTTGTGCTGTGTTTGTTCCTATACTTGAAAGTTTTGTACAGTACATTTTTTCTTGAAAAGTGACATTCATAATACACATTTTCTTCTATTTTTCAGAGATACTTAGAAAATAAAACTGTATTTACAGCTTTGGACCCCTTCCTTACAATATTTCTTCATCCATCTCACTTTGCATTCTTCTCTGAAACAACAGCTTTTTGATTCAGATACACTTCATACATGAACAGTTGAACAGACAGAGGATGATATGTTCAGTAGCCTCCAGGATTGTCCAAGCTCTACAATTTCCCAGCTATCCTTCTTGGGATAAGTTGCTAATCTTTATTTTGAACTTCAATTTCCACAGTTAGAAAATAAGTCAGTGTTGGGGTGAGACTTGAATAAGAAAATGCTATCTGCAAAAGTGCTTAATGCATATAAATAATATATAAAATTTGATGACAAGTCTATTTCATACCAACAGGTAAAAACAAATGAATCAATCCTTCAGTGACTGGGCTGACGATTAGTCTTTTTCTACACAATAAAATCCCATTTTTCATAATCTACTTTTATGTACTTTTATTGTCTGTGGGAGCAAGTTGATTGTTTCCTCACCTTTTCTCTTGCTCTCCCTACATGCATCTAAAATTTGTAGGAAAACATGAGTCCAAAATGAAATTATTAAACAATCTCTTTAGAACAAAGTTTTTAAAGATAGAAACATGTCAATTGAAAGCAAATTAAAATAATAATAATTAAAACATAAAATATCCAAAGGCTCAACACATTCTTTCTCTCAGACTTCTTGTAGAATCATACAATCCAAGCATTTTTTTTTCAATAAATATTTAAAAACTCTTTTTTCTTGGAATTCAAAATACAGGAACTCTAAAACAAGTTTTGTGAAACTTTTATAAGATAATGAAAATTTCTGAAATAAAACAAAGAAGGTTAAAAAGGTGGGGAAAGGGGGTAAATGTTCTAGCTGTCTTCTATGCTTTAGTATTTAAGCCATTTTAAGATGAAGTATAAAAGTGTAAACTGATTTATAAACAGTGATGAAACCAGATTAATTCCAATATATTAATGCGTTTGAATCCTTTGCAGAGGACTCACGAATCTTATTTATCACGCTCATCCTTCTGCCTTACAGTAGTAGCTTTCAAGTAGAATCTGATGGTTGATTTACTGACGCATTCACTAAATGGAAATATTGATATATTTGTGACAATCCTAAGTTGGGTTTAAACTTAATTGATTTAGTAACTCTATGATATTGGGCAACTACTTAATATTGTTAAACAGTTGTTGATCCATTTATAAAATAAATATATTAATAGCCATCAGTTCCAGATAAACTGAAAGGCAGTTAGAGATACAAGGTCTGATGTGGGGCACTGCAAAAAAGCTTATCATGGTCACCTCTGTTTAACTGCATACACTAATGAAATAAATCTGTGAAATCTAACCTTCTAAAGTAATGGCTCATTTATTAGGAGGCAGTAGACCAGGAATAAAAGCCACATTTATGAATTTTTAGTATCTCTAAATGTTATCTTTAAAGATATGCTCATACTCTGAATATCTTCCCTTATGAACTATGTGTCTGATAATAGCTTCAATATTTTGGCCTTCATTATGGTCACTTTGAGGTTACTTATTTCTATTAATTATTTGTTAAAAGCTAAGTAGTTAAATTGGGTTTCACACTATCACCCAACCACCAGCCCATTCAGCCCAATGCAGAGACCAGTGCTCAGTCCTCTGCCATTGACACTGATCAAAAGGAGAATTCTAGTAAATTCATTGGTCCATGTTTCCCTTGGCTATTTCTGTAGGCAAGAAGGCTTTGAAAATTTTTATTCATTAACTCCTAAAATGATCATTGTTAAAAGTGGAGGCTTAAAACTCATTGGACCAAAGTGTTTTTCTTTTCTTATTAAAGACTCGACTCCAGATTCAAATAGAATTTCCAATTATATTGTGCCACTTAGAAACTGTAAAATACAGGGAAAGTCACTTAACGTTCTAATGGTTTAGTTTATCATCTATAGAGGAAGATGGACAAAGAACCAATATTTGAAATTTTCTTTTCTGTTTTTTTTTTTTTTAACTACAAATTGAGTTAAGCCCTTAAAAATGTTAACACAGGGCTTGGCAAATAGCAAGTAATTACTCCATAAATGTTAGGTATCATTATTTGCCTTATGGATGTAAAAATACCACACCATACTTTTTATAATCAAAAGTTAATGATAAGTATAGAATTATTTTCTTATATCAAAATAAAAAATGCATTTTTAATCTATATAGAAAGAGACCACTGCATACAACTTTCACCCACTTATCTTCTCTAGTCTCAGGCTAGAACACAAGAATAAAATAAAATCAAATAAAAAGAAGATAAAAATAATTATCACAAACTATGTCTGTGTTAAGAATTACAAAATATTACTGGATGTGAAATACTTAGCTTAGTATTTACAGACTTACAAAATGTTAGTGGATGTGAAATACTTAATATAGTCATGGCACAGGAAATGCTTACTAATTATCATTATTACTAATGTTTTACATTAGCATTAATAACTCTACAGCATAGAGAATATTCTTTTTAAAAATCAATTTAAGTGACTTTAAGGTGATTATTTATTTGCAATGTTTAATATAAATTCCCCAACTAAAAAAGAAGTAATTAAAACAGTCATACTTTAGAAACTTAAAAAAGAACTAATACATTTTATATAATGTGTCCGGTGCACTAAATTTTTTTGTATCATTTCAGTTATTAATAATGAGCAAGAAAATCAAGATAATTTTGTCTACATTGTGATATTCCACATGTCATGTCACAAGAGGATATCTCAAAACTGGAACTCTCAATTCAAAAACATAAAACATTTGTTATAGTGAGTGAACCAAGAAGATAATAGAAGCGAATTATCATGTATGAGAGAAAGTGGTAGTCAGATAGAGAACATAGGGAAAAACTCTCTGACAAGAAATGGTCAGCAACATTCTACCCTTTTGTTTGTTTATTTTTTATTATTATATTTTATTTATTTTTTTGAGATGGAGTCTTGCTCTTGTTGTCCAGGCTGGAGTGCAGTGGTGCAATGTGGGCTCACTGCAACCTCCGCCTCCCGGGTTCAAGTGATTCTTCTTCCTCAACCTCCTGAGTAGCTGAGATTAGAGGCACCGCCACCATGCCCTGCTAATTTTTGTACTTTTAGTAGAGACGGGTTTTCACCATGTTGGCCAGGCTGGTCTCGAACTCCTGACCTCAGGTGATCCACCCACCTTGGCTCGCAAAGTGCTGGGATTACAAGTGTGAGCCACCGTGCCTGACCTTTCTACCCTTTTAAACCACATAATAGTAACAATTCCCAGTTAGGTTTTGGGGAAGACACTGACAAAAAAAGGTAGTTCTATGGCTAATTCAGAAAATGGAATTTTATCTGTTGATTTGAGTCCCAAGACACAAAATTCGGCTAAAATTATGTATATACTAAGGGAGAAACCCTCTTAATGATCATTGACTTGGGGTCCCATATATGTCCAGAGGTACAAGTTCTCAATTATGTGGAAAATACTTCTATTTCTTTAGGTGAAGATTGAGTCTTTCAGTAACTTAGGTAAGGTGTGCAATAAGAAGCTACAATTGGCAAACGGAAAATGACATGCAGATTGAGTCATATACTAGGGGTAATTTTGTTAACAAATGAAATGTCTTCAATCCTTCTTTATAGAAGCCTTTTTCTACTTTAATTATGTAACACATATTAAATGAGACAACATGCTTCAAAAAATTTAGCTCGGCATTATTCCAAATAAGAAGTCACTAGGCCAGGTACAGTGGCTCACACCTGTAATTCCCAGCACTTTGGGAGGCCAAGGCGGGTGGATCACGAGGTCAGGAGTTCGAGACCAGCCTGGCCAAGATGGTGAAGTCCCATCTGTACTAAAAATACAAAAATTAGCTGGCCGTGGTGGTGGACACCTGTAATCCCAGCTACTCAGGAGGCTGAGGCAGGAGACTCACTTGAACCAGGGAGGGGGAAGTTGCAGTGAGCCTAGATCACGCCACTGCACTCTAGCCTGGGTGGCGGAGCAACACTCCGTCTCAAAATAAAATAAATAAAATAAAATAAAATAAAATAAAAAGTCACTAAATTTTTGTTGAAAGAATAAGTAAGTCATATTTCAAATGATTGCTCAGTTACCTAGGAGAATAAAAACATATTACAGTCGTCAAAACATTGAGATAGGAAAGATGAAAGATCTATTCATTTGCTATTGCTGCTAATGAACAAAAGGAGTGATGAATATTATCCTATCACTTTTGGTCACATGCAAAAACATTGTTACGTTTGAACCATGGCTCATTTCTGTGAGCCTTTCTAAGGAATCTCTTCTGGTATAACTGGAGGTATGGCTCTAGGGTGCCATTTCAAAAGAGTAAATGAATTGACAAGAGTACCTCCATTGGTAATGAATACACAGTTTATGTGTGTCTGCCCACCCAGACTTTTCTTCTGTCCATCAAAAGAAAGTTGAGTCTTCACTTTTTACAACTGATTGATCTGATAAATCAAAAGCTTGGAGAAAGTGAGAGCAGCTTTGTTCAATCACCATTGGCCCAAGTTTTTTTGATGATTTTTGAGGAGAAGCACAATTTAACTAAAACTAAACATGAAAGCATTTTTGTATGCTTATCTCAATGACCTGTATAAAACCTAGTAGTTTATCATTCATCTATGCATGATATTGAATTCAAAATAAGTTTGTAAAACTTTGATTTTACATACCTATTTCCCAAAGTGAAATAACTTATTAATAATATTTTTAAATAATTAGAATTACTTAAACAAGTTTGTAATCTGCAGGCTAGTACGTAGTATTTAAAGGACATATAAACAAAATTACAATGTGCAGAAATACTTTACACAAATTGTTGTTACTGCTCAACAAATTTTGCTTTCTCTGTTGTAATAACTCACCTTAGTTTGTATATTGCTCACTTAGATACATTATTGTAATTTATCATGTATTTTGAATTCTTCGAAGGATGATAAAAAATAAGGAATGTTATGAGTTCTTTATGAGAGGACCATGGGAGTAGTTGGACTGTGGAATCACAGTGATATTATTAAAGCTTACTAAGATTAAATTGTTTTTGGAGTATCAAGAGAGTGTAGGTACTATGGAGCTGATATCCACATATTTTTAATGCAGAAGACATTGTAGGGTCATTCCAAAAGCCAACACTGCAACATATGGTACAAATCAAGTATTTCTTGCCTTTTGTATGTTGCAATAGTTAAGGCAGGCAAGGTGATCAAAGATTTTTTAAAAAAAAAGAAAAAGAGAAGTTTCAAAATTAAACATTGGATTATAAATGCAAATTACAATTGTTTAATTTTATGCTTGCATAAATTTGCTAAACAAGAAAATAGTTTGCACGCATTTGTACATGTTAAAATAAAACTTACAACATCTATAAAGGAACTTTAGAAAGTACCCCTAACTTTTTATAATAGCGTAAGAAATTAGAATATATCTCAATGTAATAAAATAAAATAGAATTAAATTGTATTTTCTTCATCACTTGATTTTTAAAAAATAATTGTTTGCCCAATTTTGATTGACACAATGATCCCAACCCACGCATACAATTCCATGTTTTCAATTCTCTCTAAGGGTTTAACTCAGGTTTTAAAGGCATGTTAAACCCTGCCTTCAGTGTAAAGCCTTGATATGCCCTCACTGTAAAAGTCATTTTCTTATGTGTGAACCAAAATTGAGGATCATAAAGAATAGTGAAATGCTTAAAATTATGGCATTACCATATCATCTTGCTAATCAAATTTTACTTCTTAGTTGTAATTTTCCGTTGATCTTAACAGGCAAAAGATAACCAGCCTGAATCGATGTGACATGTCATTTTTTTTTCCACATTTTACTTTGTGTTGTTTGCAAGTTTGCTTCACTTTTCCAGCTTTTATTTTTTCCCACCAAAATAAACCTTTCTACTGTTGTTCTGTCTTATTATGGGAAAGTCTCCATTGCACAGTAACCCAACATATTTCTACTAATCCTGTTTTCTTCTTGCACTGCTTTCATCACTGTCAAGCAGTTTGTAGATACTTTTTTTTGCTATTTGAAAAGGCTAATCTTATAATAAAATCAATTTTTAAGACTTTAAAATAAAATTGACCAAGGAAGAATATAAGACCATGCCCTTCACAGTTTAAAATGCTTTCTAGGTATGCTGAGAAATAAGCAAACTACACTTCAATTTAGAATGGCCTCAATGAGATGATTCACAATGCAATTGAATATTAAAAAACAAATACCGTTCTAAAAATATGTTTTTCCTTGTGACTTGCCTCTTAGATGACGTCATCTTTCCTCCTTCCTTTTCTCACTTTTTCTCTGCCAGTGTACCAATACAGAGGCCAGATAATTTCTTTTCAGATTTTCCTTTCTTCCATGTATCTGTAAAATCACGTGTAGCAAACTGAAGCTTTTGCTGTCAAATTCATGTGGTTTTCTGAAATTAACTTCTGGACTGTGGTAGTGTGATAAATAGTAGTAAATATAAACAAATCCGAAAGCAAAGTGAAGCTGTTTTATTTTATAGCCTTATCACCATTTGTAATGAATGGAAATATATTTTCTTTTTCTTTAGATATTTTAACTTCTGTAATAGATGCAATAGAATATATTTTGTTTATAATTCACTGTCTTACCTCTTCATGCGTATGTGCTAATGCGAATTTATAATTTTTTGTGAAAAAATCCAACATACAAAAAAAACCCCTTTGTTAAATATAAAAATGGAATTTACATGAGATACACATTACATTGGTTAGATACTATTACAAGGAAGATTCCGAAACTGAAACTCTGCCAAGTAAAACAATTTCTGTCACAAAGAGAAGTCACACAATTTAACTAAAGTTTTAATGGACTTCTAAGTATTTATATAAAAGGCATTATGACATTATTATATCTACTATTTGAATAAGAGTTAACATTTGCTGAATAAGTACCATGTGCCAGGCACTATACTGAGCACATTTACTACCTCATATTTTCCATTTGAGACATTTCTAGGTATGTATTTTAATTATATATAGTGACAAGAAAACAGAAGTTCAAAGGGGTTAAACTTTCTGCACTGCAAAATAGATGGTTTACAATTTTCAACCTATTTTTTACTTAAACCACTTTTGTAATAATTCAAGCATCACGTGATACAATTCTGAAAGCTGAGATAATTTTCAGTACATTTATGGTAGACAACTTTTAAGTTGTAAGTAAATTAAAAAGTAGAAAACAGCTGAAACGTTAAACAAATTTTTTTACAAGCACTTAAATCATATTACTAAAAATTTAAAGGTAAGAACATTTAGACAATTTGACATTATTCTTAATACTTCTGTAAGCCAAAGGAACTGCAGAGAACAAATCTGATTAACTGACGCTTACCACATAAAAGAAGTGGGATTTTTAAAAAATTTAAATGACCTGATATTTTGAAAAAGGCAATCAAAATAGTTTTCTGTGACTTTTCATAATTAATTGAGCACCATGATCTTTCAAACTATTAGCTGGTACTAACAGTGTCAAGGTACTATACTATTTATCTTAGAAATGCAAATATTAGAAAAGTCATCAAAGCAGATTATTCATTCATTTATTATGTTATAAAGATTAATTGTTTCTATGTATAGGCATTTTGCCAATAAACTATGATGAGACGTTAAATAAATATTTACTAATTAATTACTATATAGTATATTTTACTCCTTAGTTTTGTTTTGGAAGATCACAGGGCTGGGTTTGGTGGCTCATGCCTGTAATCTCACTGTGAGAGGCCAAGGCAGGTGGATCATTTGAGAACAGGAGTTGGAGACCAACCTGAGCAACATGGCAAGACTCCATCTCTACAAAAAATGCAAATATTAGCCAGGAGTGGCAGTGCTCACCTGCTGTCCCAGCTACTTGGGAGGCTGAGATGGGAGCACTGCTTGAGCTTGGGAGATGAAGGCTGCAGTTAGCAGTGATCACACCACTGCACTCTAGCCTGGGGAATGAAGGGAGGCTCTGTGTAAAGAAAAAAAATCACAGGAATCTTTATTTTTTCCAATTTAATGTGTTTAAAGCTTTGTGTAGCTACTACATATATATGGCTTAAAAGCTGAAACTGACCCAATAGTTCCATAGACTGTTCTTTTGAATACATGTAAAAATTGACCATTCTCATCTTAAAGCTTGAAATATATTTGTTTTACTTGAATTTCTTCCACTGAACAGGACTTTCAGGACTCTTAAAAAAAGTGTCAAATAACTGCAACTTGTATCAAAAAAATGAAACTCACCAAATCACAGCGCCAGATGCATACCTCTCATTCATCACCATTGCTTCCTTGCCCCTCACTAGTTCTTGTTTTCTTACATATGGTAACATTTCTTCCCTGCTATATAAACCCTTAGTTTTAGTCAGGGAAATGGACTTGAGACTGAGCTCCCATCTTCTTTGCTGCAGCTCCAGATTAAAGCCTTCTTTTTTGGCAATACTTGCCAAAAAATTGATTGGCTTTTTTGATTTGGTCTCAGTGATTGGCTTTCTGTGAAGTGAGAAGCAGAACCTAGACAAAATCCCTGATGTAACAAAACAAACACACGTCCTAGAAGGCATACAGGAACTCAATTTCCTTACCTTCCAGGTTCTCATCCACACCTAAGCTCTAACACACACAGGTGGTTACTATGGGAATATCCATTTTTATTCTACATATTCTTTATGGATATAAAACCAAATAGGTAGTAATTACTATATTCATTTTAACAAAATAGAAGCCCATCAAAAACATGAAGGTTTATTCATAAAAGTACAAAAAAGCACCCTCACTCTTTTAACAGATGCATAGTATTCTATTATGCAGATATGCTATAATTTGTTTAAATTATCCTGTACAAATACACATATTAATGATTTTATTATAAATCAGAAGTTGTCAACCTTTTTCTTAAAGTGCCACCCAATAAATAATTTAGACTTTCAGCATATGATCCTTGTTGAAACTAGTATATTTGGCTGTACATAGCCAATATATAACAAAGTAGAAATAGCTGTTTTCCAATAAATCATTGTTTACAAAAATAATGGTTAGTCTACAGTCTGTAGTTTGCTGAAGGCAATTCATTGCTACAGTGCATTTATATTATCGCCAGCAATGGATGAGTACACCACTTTTCCACAGCCATACTAAATGAATCCACTATATTGCTCTTAGATTTTCTTTTGTATTTGCTTAATTGGGGGATTCAAAAATACCTGCAGAATTGTTTTTTTAATTTCTTTGTTTTTGCCTTCCACATCTATTAGTTCTGTTTAAACTTAAAATTCTTTATTTTCGTATTATTTTACTCGATATTGATTTTTATTTTGCAATCCAAGTGTTCCTTGTGGTGTTTTAAAAATTATTGTTTCTTTGTTGTAGTTTCAACATCATTCTTTATTTTGTGTTTTTTTTCTTTACCTGTTTCATGTGTTCTTTGATCTCAAAGTTTATTTCTAACTGTCAACTTATCAACTTTTTACTGAATTCTTGTTTTTTAGTTTTGTGATGGTTCACCTTCATGGACAGAGTTGCTTGTTTGTTTGTTTGTTTGTTTGTTTGTCTTTTGAGATGGAGTCTCGTTCTGTCATCAGGCTGGACTGCATGGCACAATCTTAGCTCACTGCAACCTCCACCTCCCGGGTTCAAACAGTTCTCCTGACTCAGCCTCCTTAATAACTGGGACTACAGGTGCGCACCACCACGCCCAGCTGATTTTTGTATTTTTAGTAGAGACGGGGTTTCACCATGTTGTTCAGGATGGTCTCAGTCTCTTGACCTCATGATCCACCTGCCTTGACCTCCCAAAGCGCTGATATTCCAGGTGGGAGCCACCATACCTGGCCTGTTTAAACTTTTGTATTTATTTCTTTCCTGTTGTTTTGTTATGGTTTTGGAATTGAAGGTGAAGTAATTGGTAACATATTTTATTTCCTCTGCTGCCTGATAACCTGTTGTAATGGGCTTAATATGGTTTCCCATTTTCCTAATTTCATTGTTCCTTATTATTATCCAAGAGATTTTTGGTGTGTACATAATGAAAGCCCATTTTTAGTACTCACAATAAAATTATTTTGGTGGAGGGCATATTATTCTTTCAGGTTAATTGTTTTCAACCTAAAGGTCCTATTTATTTCCAAAGATTTTCTTTGTCTTTTATATATGGCTTCTTTGGGAGATTCTGTCCCTGTTCCTGCCTACTCTGTGCCTCTAAAATAAAGCAAGCCCTAGATGACCTATGCTGCCAGTTTTAACTCTAGTTTCTGTAACTTCTCTTTTGAAAAATTAAAGGGGTCCACATTTTCGGGAAGGGTGTTTTGGTAAAATTTTCTGAGATTTGCCTATGTTGATCCCTCTGAGTACTACTTATCTTTATTTCCTTCCTTACTGCTTCTACTCTATCTGATAGCTGACTATGGAAGCTCTTACATGGAATTAGTGTATGCATTAAATTAACCTTATTTTTCATTGCTAAATGGGTTTGAATAATTTGCTATTTTATCTCTCTCTCTCTCACACACACACACACACACACACTCTGCAAGGAACAGTTTTAAAAGATCTTTTATAGGATCTTTTTTGTAAGTTATTGATTTAAAATTCAAAATGAATCTTAACTATATAAACTTTATTTTAATAGCTATTTAAGATGTGTTCATAAATTTTCTTATGTGATACAATACAAATCCTGCATAGTGTTAAAAAGATAGAGTTTATCACAAAGTATCTACTAGTTTATGTGTTCTTATTTTTGATGGGATTCCATGTTCTTCTGATAATCTATTAAGTCGTTTTTTTCCAAGGATTGAACAAAATAAGTTACAGCCTAAATGTGAATAAAATTTAAAAAAATATTTATTATGCAAAGATAATTATATTGATAACAGTAATAGGAAAACTATAGTAATATGAAACAAGAAACTTTTTATAAGTAGTATAACCTTGAACACTGGCACTTTGACTTGTAATTATTCTTCTAAGGTGACCCAATTGGATCAAACTTAATTAAGATCTGCACTCTCATAAAATAGATATTACCTTGATTACTATGCATGGAATGTCAGCAATCATACTCCCACATGTTATTTGTAAGGGAACAATAACCAAGACTCATTTATTCTAAAGCTATAAAGAAGCATAAAGGTGGAAGGCATTGTAAGGTCATTGTGTCTATTTTCTTTTTAATATAACAATTAAAATACCTTAAACCACCAAACTTCTCTATATAAAAAATAAAAAATTTAAAGCATTTTTTTTCTTTATAAGATGTAAAAACAATACTATAGAAAAAATGTGAGCAACTGAAAGTATTTTTATGGGTATGTGTTATACTTTGATTCATTTCCCTATTGTCCTTAAAATGGTGTTTTGATCATCCTCTTTAATTCTTCTACATTTTCAATGTCCCCAAATCCTGCATACACCAGAAGCACTAAAGTCATCATATATTAAAAGTAAATAAATGTTTTCTGAATCAAAACATTTTACTATTTTCCAAGCTTGCTTCTGCCACTAATTTAGGATTTGAAT
This sequence comes from Macaca thibetana thibetana, assembly GCF_024542745.1. NCBI lineage: Eukaryota > Metazoa > Chordata > Mammalia > Primates > Cercopithecidae > Macaca > Macaca thibetana. The sequence goes on along the minus strand of NC_065583.1, from coordinate 130,851,187 downwards.
TTTTAACAAATATTTTAAAATCAGTATGGACTATTTAAAATTTTAACTCTAGTCTTATTAGACTATTCACATCGTGACTTCAGTCTTAATGAAAAGATATTCTACATCATATTAATGTAGGGTAATTATTAAGATATAAGAGCATTGTTGTCTCTGTATTGGAAATAAATGTAATTTAGGAGACATAAAATTTATTATTTCCCTATCTCATTCTTATATATGATTACTAAATGTTATGCTAAAAAGTGTTATTTTTGGCCAGGCGTGGTGGCTCGTGCCTGTATCCCCAGCACTTTGGGAGGTCGAGGAGGGAAGATCACTTGAAATCAAAAGTGTGAGAACAGCTTGGCCAACATGGCAAAACCCCAACTCTATTAAAAAAAGACAATAAGATAATTTGCCAGACCTGCTGGCAGGCACCTGTGGTCCCAGCTATTCAGGAGGCTGAGGCAGGAGAATCATATGAACCTGGGAGGTGGAGCCTGCAGTGAGTTGAGATAATGCCACCACACTCCAGCCTGGGTAACTGAGACTCTGTCTAAAAAAAAAAAAAGTATTGCTTTTTATATGATTGGGAAAATAAACAGATTATAAATTAATATTTTAAGACAGATTTATCTATTGAGCCGAAGTTTTCTTTTCCCGTGGTGTCCTTGTCTGACTTTGGTATCAGAGTATTGTTGCCCTCATAAAATAAGTTTGAAAGTATGCTTTCCTACTCAATTTTTTTTGAAAGAGTTAAGGTTGGCATTAATTATTTTTTAAATGTTTGATAGAATTCACCAGTAAAGCCATCCAGGCCTGGGCTTTTCTTTGCTGAAAGATTTTTGATTAATGATTCAATCTCCATACTAGTTACAGTTTGTTCCAACTTTCTATTTCTTCATGATTTGGTCTTGCTACATTATCTGCTTCTAGGAATATATATTTCTTCCAGGTCATCCAATTTGGTGATGTATAATTGTTCATAGTAATATCCTATGCTTTTTTTTTATTTCTGTGGTATTTGTTTTAGCATTTTCTCCTTCATTTCTTTGTCTTCTCTCTCTTTTTAAGGAAGTCTAAATAAAGATTTGTCAATTTGTTATTCTTTCAAGAAACGAATTCATGGTTTTGTTGATATTTACCATTAATTTTCTGTTCCTTATTTTATTACATCCACTTTAATCTTTATCAATCATTTTCCCAGAGACGTGAAGTTATGCTATTCATTTGTGATTTTTATTCTTTTTATAATGCAGACATTTATCATGATATACCTCCCTCTTACAACTGCCTATGCTGCATCCCGTAAGCTTGAATATGTTGTATTTTTATTTTTATTTATATCAGATATTTGTAATTTCTTTTTTTAAATTTAACTTTTATTGTAGTTTCAGGGGTATGTTTGCAGGTTTATTACATGGGTATATTTTATTGCACTGAGGTTTGAAGTACAAATTACCTTGTCACCCAGGTAGTGAGCATAATACTCTGATATGGTTTGAATGTTTGTCCCCTCTAAATCTCATGTTGAAATGTGATTCACAATTTTGGAAGTGAGGCCTGGTGGGAAGTGATTAGATCATGGAGGCAGATCTCTCCTGAATGGGTTAGCACCATCCTCTTGGTGATAAGAATGGGTTAGCACCATCCTCTTGGTGATAAGAATGGGTTAGCACCATCTTCTTGGTGATAAGTGAGTTCTCCTTCAGTTAACTCATGTGAGATCTGGTAGTTTTAAAGTTTCTGGGACCTTTCTCTTCTCTCTCTTGCTCTTGCTGTCAACATGTGACATGTCTGCTCCCTCACTGTCTTCTGCCATGATTGTAAGTTTCCTGAGACCCTCGCCAGAAGCAAATGCTGGAGCCATGCTTGTGCAGCCTTCAGAAACATGAGCCAATTCAATATATTTTCTTTACATACTACCTAGCTACAGGTATTCTTTTATAGTGATGCAAATAGACTGACACATACATACATAAAAGGTGTATGTGTTACAACCCTTGTCCCACTGTCTGCCCTCTTTGGAAGTCCCCAGTGTCTTATTCCCATCCATATGTATTCAGTATTTAGCTCCCACTTATAAGTAAGTACTTGCAGTATTTGGTTTTCTGTTCCTGCAGTAATTAAGATAATGGCCACCAGCTGCATCCATGTTGCTGCAAAGGACATAATTTCATTCTTTTTTATAGCTTCATAGTATTCCATCATGTATATATGTCACATTTCCTTTTTGTGTTAATGGACAACATGATTTACTCCAGGTCTTTGCTATCATGAAAAGTACTGCAGTGACAATATGAGTGCATATGTCTTTTTGATAGAATTAATTATTTTCCTTTGAGTATATACCCAGTAATGGGATTGCTGAGTCGAATGGTAGTACTGTACTGTTTTAAGTACTTCGAAAAATCTCAAAACTGCTTTTTTATTTTCCAGTGGCTGAACTAATTTACATTCCCACCAACAGCATATAAGTGTTCCCTTTTCTCACAAACATCTGTTATTTTTTGTCTTTTTGGTAACAGCCATTATGACTAATGTGAGCTGGTAGCTCATTGTGACTTTTATTCACATTTCTCCTTCCATTTACTTCTCTTTCATCCATTGTATGTTTAACAGTATGTTATTGTATTTCCACATTTTTCAATTTTCTCATTTTCCTTTTGCAATTGATCTTTAGTTTCACTACATTGTGGTCATAAAAATTAATGGATATAATTTTAATCTTCTCAAATTAATTGACTTGTTTTGTGACATAATATAAGATTTACCCTGATGCATAATGTGTATGCATTTGAGAAGAGTGTGAATTCTCTGTTGTTGGATGGAATGATCTGCATGTTTGTTAGTCTATCTGGTGAGTGCTGTTTAAATGCTCTATTTCCTTATTGATTTTCTGTCTAAATGTCCTATCCTTTATTGAAAAGGGAGTATTAAAGTCTTTTACTATTGTTTTATTGCTTTTGTCTTTTCTCCTTCAGATCTGCCAATGAATCCTCAATATATTCTGGTGCCTTGACATTAGGTATATCTATATTTGTAATTGTTCTATCTTCCTGGAAAATTGACCCTATTGTTACCATATAATTTCCTTATTTGTTTCTTGAAGTTATTTATTTTTTTCTTTAAGTCTTTTTTGTGCTTTTTTTTAAATTACTATTTGTATGTAATATATTTTTCCATTTCTTCTCTTTCACCTCACTTCCAATCTTGAGAATCACATTTCAATAAGAGATTTAGAGATTGCAACATGAGATTCTAAAGTGAGTTTCTGATAGACCTTCAATAGTTGGGTTATGTGTTTTTATCCATTCAGCGACTCTATGTCTTTTAATTGGAAAGTTAGTTTGATTTTTTCATATTTAAAGTATTACTGATAGGAAAGAATTTTCTATTGACATTTAAAAATGTTTTCTATTATTATTAACAATGTTTTGTCTGTTTCTTCCTCTTTTATTTTCTTCTTTTGTGTTTGCTGATTTCTTGCGTGAATATGCTTTTATTCCTTTGTCTTTGGTACAACTTGTATATGTATTTTCTTTGTGATTAACATGGGGCTTACATAAAATATATTATAGTTACAACAGTTACTTTAAATTGATACTAATTTAAATTTCATGCATGTAAAAACATATAGATGAATATAGATGCAGACATTTTTGAAAAATTCTAGCAAACCAAATTCAACAGCACATTAAAATGATATTACAACATGACCAAGTGAAATTTATATACAGGATAAAAGGATGGTTCACCATATAAAAATTAGATGATGTGGCATACCACATTGACAACATAAAGAGTAAAATTACATGTTCATCTCAATAGATACAGTAGAATTGTTAGACAAAAATGTCATAATGTTTCATGATAAAATCTCCCAACAAACTAAGCATAGAAGGAAAGGATAAAAATGTATCAAAGGCAGTATATAAAAAGCCCACAGTTAATATTATACAAAAGAGAGAAAAACTAAAACCTTTCCTTTAAAATCAGCAACAATGCAAAGACATGTCCACTCTTCCACTTTCACTACTTTTATTCAAAATGTTACTAAATATGGCTAGCCAATTTTCCCAGCACCATTTATTAAATAGGGAATCCTTTCCCCATTTCTTGTTTCTCTCAGGTTTGTCAAAGATCAGATGGCTGTAGATGTGTGGTATTATTTCTGAGGACTCTGTTCTGTTCCATTGGTCTATATCTCTGTTTTGGTACCAGTACCATGCTGTTTTGGTTACTGTAGCCTTGTAGTATAGTTTGAAGTCAGGTAGCGTGATGCCTCCAGCTTTGTTCTTTTGACTTAGGATTGTCTTGGAATGCAGGCTCTTTTTTGGTTCCATATGAACTTTAAAGCAGTTTTTTTTCCAATTCTGTGAAGAAACTCATTGGTAGCTTGATGGGGATGGCATTGAATCTGTAAAATTACCTTGGGCAGTATGGCCATTTTCACGATATTGATTCTTCCTATCCATGAGCATGGTATGTTCTTCCATTTGTTTGTGTCCTCTTTTATTTCACTGAGCAGTGGTTTGTAGTTCTCCTTGAAGAGGTCCTTTACATCCCTTGTAAGTTGGATTCCTAGGTATTTTATTCTCTTTGAAGCAATTGTGAATGGAAGTTCATTCCTGATTTGGCTCTCTGTTTGTCTGTTACTGGTGTATAAGAATGCTTGTGATTTTTGCACCTTAAGTTTGTATCCTGACACTTTGCTGAAGTTGCTTATCAGCTTAAGGAGATTTTGGGCTGAGACAATGGGGTTCTCTAAATATACAATCATGTCATCTGCAAACAGGGACAATTTGAATTCTTCTTTTCCTAACTGAATACCCTTGATTTCTTTCTCTTGCCTAATTGCCCTAGCCAGAGCTTCCAACACTATGTTGAATAGGAGTGGTGAGAGAGGGCATCCCTGTCTTGTGCCAGTTTTCAAAGGGAATTTTTCCAGTTTTTGCCCATTCAGTATGATATTGGCTGTGGGTTTGTCATAAATAGCTCTTATTATTTTGAGGTACGTTCCATCAATACCGAATTTATTGAGCGTTTTTAGCATGAAGGGCTGTTGAATTTTGTCAAAAGCCTTTTCTGCATCTATTGAGATAATCATGTGGTTCTTGTCTTTGGTTCTGTTTATATGCTGGATTATGTTTATTGATTTGCGAATGTTGAACCAGCCTTGCATCCCAGGGATGAAGCCCACTTGATCATGGTGGATAAGCTTTTTGATGTGTTGCTGAATCCGGTTTGCCAGTATTTTATTGAGGATTTTTGCATCGATATTCATCAGGGATATTGGTCTAAAATTCTCTTTTTTTGTTGTGTCTCTGCCAGGCTTTGGTATCAGGATGATGTTGGCCTCATAAAATGAGTTAGGGAGGATTCCCTCTTTTTCTATTGATTGGAATAGTTTCAGAAGGAATGGTACCAACTCCTCCTTGTACCTCTGGTAGAATGGGGCCTATCATGGGGAGGGGGGATGGGGAGGGATTGCATTGGGAGTTATACCTGATGTAAATGACGAGTTGATGGGTGCAGCACACCAACATGGCACAAGTATACATATGTAACAAACCTGCACGTTATGCACATGTACCCTACAACTTAAAGTATAATAATAATAAATAAATAAATAAAAAAACAAAAAAAAATGTTACTAAAAACTTTTATAAGAGTAAATAGGCAAGAAAAAGAAGTAAAAGACATTCACTTCATGACAAAAGAACAAAGTGTTTCTGTCTCTCTATATGTGATTCTATATATAGGAAGCTTTAAACACTGTATGAAAACAAAAGGTAGAATGGATAAACTAAGTAAGCCTGCAGAGTGCAAAATTGATGTATGAAACCTGTGGTGTTTTTCTACACTAATGATGAACTATTCAAAAAAAGAAATTAGGGGGGGGTGGAGCAAGATGGCCTAATAGGAGCAGCTCCAGTCTCCAACTCCCAGCGCGAGCGACACAGAAGACCGGTGATTTCTGCATTTTCAACTGAGGTACTGGGTTCATCTCACTGGAGAGTGCCGGACGATCGGTGCTGGTCAGCTGCTGCAGCCCGACCAGCGAGAGCTGAAGCAGGGCGAGGCATTGCCTGACCTGGGAAGCGCAAGGGGGAAGGGAGTCCCTTTTCCTAGCCAGGGGAACTGAGACACACAACACCTGGAAAATCGGGTAACTCCCACCCCAATACTGCGCTTTAAGCAAACAGGCACACCAGGAGATCATATCCCACACCTGGCCGGGAGGGTCCCACACCCACGGAGCCTCCCTCATTGCTAGCGCAGCAGTCTGTGATCTACTGGCAAGGCAGCAGCGAGGCTGGGGGAGGGGCGCCCGCCATTGCTGAGGCTTAAGTAGGTAAACAAAGCTGCTGGGAAGCTCGAACTGGGTGGAGCTCACAGCAGCTCAAGGAAACCTGCCTGTCTCTGTAGACTCCACCTCTCGGGACAGGGCACAGTAAACTAAACAAAGGCAGCAGACACCTCTGCAGACGCAAACGACTCTGTCTGACAGCTTTGAAGAGAGCAGTGGATCTCCCAACACAGAGGTTGAGATCTGAGAAGGGACAGACTCCCTGCTCAAGTGGGTCCCTGACCCCTGAGTAGCCTAACTGGGAGACATCCCCCACTAGGGGCAGTCTGACACCCCACACCTCACAGAGAGGATTACACCCCTGAGAGGAAGCTTCCAAAGCAAGAATCAGACAGGTACACTCGCTGTTCAGAAATATTCTATCTTCTGCAGCCTCTGCTGCTGATACCCAGGCAAACAGGGTCTGGAGTGGACCTCAAGCAATCTCCAACAGACCTACAGCTGAGGGTCCTGACTGTTAGAAGGAAAACTATCAAACAGGAAGGACACCTACACCAAAACCCCATCAGTACATCACCATCATCAAAGACCAGAGGCAGATAAAACCACAAAGATGGGGAAAAAGCAGGGCAGAAAAGCTGGAAATTCCAAAAATAAGAGCGCATCTCCCCCGGCAAAGGAGCACAGCTCATCGCCAGCAACGGATCAAAGCTGGACGGAGAATGACTTTGACAAGATGAGAGAAGAAGGCTTCAGTCCATCAAATTTCTCAGAGCTAAAGGAGGAATTACGTACCCAGTGCAAAGAAACTAAAAATCTTGAAAAAAAAGTGGAAGAATTGATGGCTAGAGTAATTAATGCAGAGAAGGTCCGAAACAAAATGAAAGAAATGAAAACCATGACACGAGAAATACGTGACAAATGCACAAGCTTCAGTAACCGACTCGATCAACTGGAAGAAAGAGTATCAGCGATTGAGGATCAAATGAATGAAATGAAGTGAGAAGAGAAACCAAAAGAAAAAAGAAGAAAAAGAAATGAACAAAGCCTGCAAGAAGTATGGGATTATGTAAAAAGACCAAATCTACGTCTGATTGGGGTGCCTGAAAGTGAGGGGGAAAATGGAACCAAGTTGGAAAACACTCTTCAGGATATCATCCAGGAGAACTTCCCCAACCTAGTAGGGCAGGCCAACATTAAAATCCAGGAAATACAGAGAACGCCACAAAGATACTCCTCGAGAAGAGCAACTTCAAGACACATAATTGCCAGATTCACCAAAGTTGAAATGAAGGAAAAAATCTTAAGGGCAGCCAGAGAGAAAGGTGGGGTTACCCACAAAGGGAAGCCCATCAGACTAACAGCAGATCTCTCGGCAGAAACTCTCCAAGCCAGAAGAGAGTGGGGGCCAATATTCAACATTCTTAAAGAAAAGAATTTTAAACCCAGAATTTCATATCCAGCCAAACTGAGTTTCATAAGTGAAGGAGAAATAAAATCCTTTACAGATAAGCAAATGCTTAGAGATTTTGTCACCACTAGGCCTGCCTTACAAGAGACCCTGAAGGAAGCACTAAACATGGAAAGGAACAACCGGTACCAGCCATTGCAAAAACATGCCAAAATGTAAAGACCATCGAGGCTAGGAAGAAACTGCATCAACTAACGAGCAAAATAACCAGTTAATATCATAATGGCAGGATCAAGTTCACACATAACAATCTTAACCTTAAATGTAAATGGACTAAATGCTCCAATTAAAAGACACAGACTGGCAAACTGGATAAAGAGTCAAGACCCATCAGTCTGCTGTATTCAGGAGACCCATCTCACACGCAGAGACATACATAGGCTCAAAATAAAGGGATGGAGGAAGATTTACCAAGCAAATGGAGAACAAAAAAAAGCAGGGGTTGCAATACTAGCCTCTGATAAAACAGACTTTAAACCATCAAAGATCAAAAGACACAAAGAAGGCCATTACATAATGGTAAAGGGATCAATTCAACAGGAAGAGCTAACTATCCTAAATATATATGCACCCAATACAGGAGCACCCAGATTCATCAAGCAAGTCCTTAGAGGCTTACAAAGAGACTTAGACTCCCATACAATAATAATGGGAGACTTCAACACTCCACTGTCAACATTAGACAGATCAACGAGACAGAAAGTTAACAAGGATATCCAGGAATTGAACTCATCTCTGCAGCAAGCAGACCTAATAGACATCTATAGAACTCTCCACCCCAAATCAACAGAATATATATTCTTCTCAGCACCACATCATACTTACTCCAAAATTGACCACATAATTGGAAGTAAAGCACTCCTCAGCAAATGTACAAGAACAGAAATTATAACAAACTGTCTCTCAGACCACAGTGCAATCAAACTAGAACTCAGGACTAAGAAACTCAATCAAAACCGCTCAACTACATGGAAACTGAACAACCTGCTCCTGAATGACTACTGGGTACATAACGAAATGAAGGCAGAAATAAAGATGTTCTTTGACACCAATGAGAACAAAGATACAACATACCAGCATCTCTGGGACACATTTAAAGCAGTGTGTAGAGGGAAATTTATAGCACTAAATGCCCACAAGAGAAAGCAGGAAAGATCTAAAATTGACACTCTAACATCGCAATTAAAAGAACTAGAGAAGCAAGAGCAAACACATTCGAAAGCTAGCAGAAGGCAAGAAATAACTAAGATCAGAGCAGAACTGAAGGAGACAGAGACACAAAAAATCCTCCAAAAAATCAATGAATACAGGAGTTGGTTTTTTGAAAAGATAAACAAAATTGACAGACCACTAGCCAGACTAATAAAGAAGAAAAGAGAGAAGAATCAAATGGACGCAATTAAAAATGATAAAGGGGATATCACCACCGACCCCACAGAAATACAAACTACCATCAGAGAATACTATAAACACCTCTACGCAAATAAACTGGAAAATCTAGAAGAAATGGATAATTTCCTGGACACTTACACTCTTCCAAGACTAAACCAGGAAGAAGTTGAATCCCAGAATAGACCAATAGCAGGCTCTGAAATTGAGGCAATAATTAATAGCCTACCAACCAAAAAAAGTCCAGGACCAGATGGATTCACAGCTGAATTCTACCAGAGGTACAAGGAGGAGTTGGTACCATTCCTTCTGAAACTATTCCAATCAATAGAAAAAGAGGGAATCCTCCCTAACTCGTTTTATGAGGCCAACATCATCCTGATACCAAAGCCTGGCAGAGACACAACAAAAAAAGAGAATTTTAGACCAATATCCCTGATGAACATCGATGCAAAAATCCTCAATAAAATACTGGCAAACCGGATTCAGCAACACATCAAAAAGCTTATCCACCATGATCAAGTGGGCTTCATCCCTGGGATGCAAGGCTGGTTCAACATTCGCAAATCAATAAACATAATCCAGCATATAAACAGAACCAAAGACAAGAACCACATGATTATCTCAATAGATGCAGAAAAGGCTTTTGACAAAATTCAACAGCCCTTCATGCTAAAAACGCTCAATAAATTCGGTATTGATGGAACGTACCTCAAAATAATAAGAGCTATTTATGACAAACCCACAGCCAATATCATACTGAATGGGCAAAAACTGGAAAAATTCCCTTTGAAAACTGGCACAAGACAGGGATGCCCTCTCTCACCACTCCTATTCAACATAGTGTTGGAAGTTCTGGCTAGGTCAATTAGGCAAGAGAAAGAAATCAAGGGTATTCAGTTAGGAAAAGAAGAAGTCAAACTGTCCCTGTTTGCAGATGACATGATTGTATATTTAGAGAACCCCATTGTCTCAGCCCAAAATCTCCTTAAGCTGATAAGCAACTTCAGCAAAGTGTCAGGATACAAACTTAAGGTGCAAAAATCACAAGCATTCTTATACACCAGTAACAGACAAACAGAGAGCCAAATCAGGAATGAACTTCCATTCACAATTGCTTCAAAGAGAATAAAATACCTAGGAATCCAACTTACAAGGGATGTAAAGGACCTCTTCAAGGAGAACTACAAACCACTGCTCAGTGAAATAAAAGAGGACACAAACAAATGGAAGAACATACCATGCTCATGGATAGGAAGAATCAATATTGTGAAAATGGCCATACTGCCCAAGGTAATTTACAGATTCAATGCCATCCCCATCAAGCTACCAATGAGTTTCTTCACAGAATTGGAAAAAACTGCTTTAAAGTTCATATGGAACCAAAAAAGAGCCTGCATCTCCAAGACAATCCTAAGTCAAAAGAACAAAGCTGGAGGCATCACGCTACCTGACTTCAAACTATACTACAAGGCTACAGTAACCAAAACAGCATGGTACTGGTACCAAAACAGAGATATAGACCAATGGAACAGAACAGAGTCCTCAGAAATAATACCACACATCTACAGCCATCTGATCTTTGACAAACCTGAGAGAAACAAGAAATGGGGAAAGGATTCCCTATTTAATAAATGGTGCTGGGAAAATTGGCTAGCCGTAAGTAGAAAGCTGAAACTGGATCCTTTCCTTACTCCTTATACGAAAATTAATTCAAGATGGATTAGAGACTTAAATGTTAGACCTAATACCATAAAAATCCTAGAGGAAAACCTAGGTAGTACCATTCAGGACATAGGCATGGGCAAAGACTTCATGTCTAAAACACCAAAAGCAACGGCAGCAAAAGCCAAAATTGACAAATGGGATCTCATTAAACTAAAGAGTTTCTGCACAGCAAAAGAAACTACCATCAGAGTGAACAGGCAAGCTACAGAATGGGAGAAAATTTTTGCAATCTACTCATCTGACAAAGGGCTAATATCCAGAACCTACAAGGAACTCAAACAAATTTACAAGAAAAAAACAAACAACCCCATCAAAAAGTGGGCAAAGGATATGAACAGACATTTCTCAAAAGAAGACATTCATACAGCCAACAGACACATGAAAAAATGCTCATCATCACTGGCCATCAGAGAAATGCAAATCAAAACCACAATGAGATACCATCTCACACCAGTTAGTATGGCAATCATTAAAAAGTCAGGAAACAACAGGTGCTGGAGAGGATGTGGAGAAATAGGAACACTTTTACACTGTTGTTGGGATTGTAAACTAGTTCAACCATTATGGAAAACAGTATGGCGATTCCTCAAGGATCTAGAACTAGATGTACCATATGACCCAGCCATCCCATTACTGGGTATATACCCAAAGGATTATAAATTATGCTGCTATAAAGACACATGCACACGTATGTTTATTGCAGCACTATTCACAATAGCAAAGACTTGGAATCAACCCAAATGTCCATCAGTGACAGATTGGATTAAGAAAATGTGGTACATATACACCATGGAATACTATGCAGCCATAAAAAAGGATGAGTTTGAGTCCTTTGTAGGGACTTGGATGCAGCTGGAATCCATCATTCTTAGCAAACTATCACAAGAACAGAAAACCAAACACCGCATGTTCTCACTCATAGGTGGGAACTGAACAATGAGATCACTCGGACTTAGGAAGGGGAACATCACACACCGGGGCCTATCATGGGGAGGGGGGAGGGGGGAGGGATTGCACTGGGAGTTATACCTGATGTAAATGACGAGTTGATGGGTGCAGCACAGCAACATGGCACAAGTATACGTATGTAACAAACCTGCACGTTATGCACATGTACCCTACAACTTAAAGTATAATAATAATAAATAAATTATAAAAAAAAAAGAAATTAAAAAAAAAGCCTATTCTCATTTACAATAGACACAAAGAGAGTAAAATGGGAATGAATTTGACTAATAAGGTGAAACATTTGACAGGGAAAGTTATAAAATATTTCTTAAAGAAATCAAAGAAGATACAAACAAATGGATACATCTGCATTCAAAAACCACTCTTAAAATCCCAATGGAATTTTTGTATAGAGATAGGAAAAACAATCTTAAAATTAATATGAAACCACAAAAGATATCCAATAGCCAAGGAATCTTGAGAAAGACAAGCAAAACTAGAGACATTACATTTGTTGAATTCAAAATATATTAAAAAGCACAGTGTTAAATCAGTATGGTACTGACATAAAGACAGACATACAGACAAATGGAAAAAAGCAAAATTTAGAAATAAATTTATGAACATATGGGCAACTGATCTTTCACGGAGTTGTCAAGAATAAACAATGGGAAAAGAATTGTCTATTCAACAAATGTTGGCATTACAAGTGCAAAAGAATGAAATAATACTGTTAGCTTATCCCATACAGAAAAATTAACTCACGATGAACTAGTTACTTAAATGTAATACCTAAAACTATAAAGCTTCTAGAAAAAAAGTCAGGGAAAAGCTCCTTATCATTGGTTTGGACAATAATTTTATGGGTATGACACCATAAGCACAGGCAACAAAAACAAAAATACACCAGTGGAACTACATCAAACTAAAATGTTTATGCACAGTAAAGGAAACAGTCAACAAAGTAAAAAGGAAGCCTACAGAATCAAAGAAAATATTTGCAAATCATTTATCAGATAAGAGGTTAATTTCCAAAATACATAAGAAACTTATACAACTCAATAGCAAAAGACAAAAGAAACAAAAACAAAAACTTGATTAAAACTGGGCAAATAACCTGAAAAGACATTTCTCAAAAGAAGAAAGACATGTGGTCAACAGGTATATGAAAAGATGATCAACCTCTCAAATCATCAGAGAAATACTGCAGTGAGATATCACCTCATAGCTCTCAAAATGACCATTATGAAAACAAAACAAAACAGCAAAAACATCCACAATACAAGTGTTGGCAGGTATCTGGAGATACTAGAACTTTTGCATGCTGTTAGTTGGAGTGTAAAATGGTGTGGCCTGTATTTAAAGAGTTTTGAGATTCCTCAGACAATTAAAAAGAGAACTCTCATATGTAATATGCCATTTTAAGCAATCCTTTTTTCAGCAATTCAATTTCTGAGTACATATCTATCTAAAAATATGAAATCAGGATGTCAAAATGAACATATAGAATGGGAGAAAGTATTTGCAAACTGTAAGTCTGACAAGTGTTATTTTCCAGAATATTTAAGGAACTCAAACATCCCAGTAGCAAAAAAAAAAAAAAAAAAAAAAAGAAAAAAGAAAAAAGAAAAAAAAGAAAAAGAAAAACAAGTAATCCAATTAAAAGTTGGGCAAAAGATCTGCATAGACATTTCTCAAAAGACGACATACAAATGGCCAACCGGTATATTTTTATAAAGCTCAGAATGACTAATCATCTGAGAACCACAAATCAAAATAACATTGAGATATTACCTCATTCCAGTTAGTATGACTATTGTTAATAAAAGCAAAAAAAAAAAAGAATGCTGGCAAGGATGCAGAGAAAGAGGAACTCTTATGCACTGCTGTTGGGAATGTAAATTAGTACAACCATTATGGAAAACAGTATAGAGGTTCTTCAAAACACGAAAAATAGAACTACCATATGATCTAGTAATCCCACTACTAGGTATATCTCCAAAAGAAAGGAAACAGTATGTCAAAAATATATATATATATTTATATATATGATTTCAATGATGATGACAAACTTTTCACCATGTTTATCAATAATTGATGTGTTTCTATCACAGCGCATGATGTTTAGTTTATCAAAAACTGAAAAGACTGGTACAGTGTTTCCACTATCAAAATTATAAATGGAATTAAATGTTAATAATTAATAGATATATCAAATATTAAAATTAGTAATCAAAGAACAATAGCTTTAGTACATACTCATTATATTTAGGATATGTCTGTTAAAAAGAATTATCCATTATGCATGCTACTTTTCACAATCAGTTGTAAATTATTTCTTAGCTATGCTTAAGAATCTTTAAAATATTATGTTTTCAGACTTAGGACAGATGAGTGATTTTTTAAACTTTAATTCATATATTTCAACATTATATCTATGACTTACAGATAAAACAATCAAAACTTCAAATTTCAGAGTCTGATAATAATGAGTCAGAAAATAGTCATCTTCGTTTGGTAAAAAGTACATTTCTTGTAATACCTGGAAAGTTAAATAATATTTACTTTGATAAGACTATCCATTACAGTTTTATAAAATTTTCCTGGTTATAAAGAAGCCACTATTAACTTTTTTTTTTGTTTGTTTGTTTTTTGAGACGGAGTCTCGCTCTGTCGCCCAGGCTGGAGTGCAGTGGCGCGATCTCGGCTCACTGCAAGCTCCGCCTCCTGGGTTTACCCCGTTCTCCTGCCTCAGCCTCCTGCGTAGCTGGGACTACAGGCGCCCGCCACCGCGCCCGGCTAATTTTTTGTATTTTTAGTAGAGACGGGGTTTCACCGTGGTCTCGATCTCCTGACCTTGTGATCCGCCCGCCTCGGCCTCCCAAAGTGCTGGGATTACAGGCGTGAGCCACCACGCCCGGCCCACTATTAACTTTTTATTTACCCCAAGAAATACTCAGCAAGTTGTGCTAAGGGATTAAGGAATGTTTTGGATAGTAATAATTTTTTTTAATGAACACATTAATAGTGTGAGCTACAGTATCTATAAAAATGTATTGAACTACTATTTTGAAGATTTTTAAAGTCTCTAGAATTCATTCATTTAAAAAATTATCTCTAAGTACTACTACATAATGAAATCTTCTGTTAAACTCTTTGTATCGAGGAGTTTTAGAGGTTAATGTTACTTTTATGTAATACTTAGAGTATATCACTGTGTCAGGTAGCAGCAAAATCTACTTGATACCACTCAGGAACAACAGGAGATTTGATTTGTATTTTAATATTTAAATTGGCAACATATGAGCACTTGACTGCTGAAAAAATTTTATACAAAAATGAACATTTATGGATGTTTTAGTAATTTAAATATTACCTTCCATCTTCCATCTGATATATTCTACTATATTTCCTACCAAATGTATTCAAAATTATCTGAATCTATTGTCCATGGATCCCAGTTTATTCTTTATATTGTACATTCTGTTATTCATAACATTTGTGGAGTTTTTATTCCAATTTTTTTCTTTATTATATGAAACCTCTAATTGCTTCTTTCCCAAGCAAATATATCATCATCTACTTAATTTTGCTTTCATTGTGGTTGTTTATGATACAATATGGATGATGATACTCTGCACATTTCAAAAATTACCTTTTTCTCTAAAAGCGTTTTTACAGTATTGTGTCTATATTTTATAATTAAGGTATTCTGATTTTTAAAAAAATATTTATGGTATGTCAAATATATATTTTTCTTATTTGTAGTTCAAAGCTTGCTTGATCAATATTGGTATTTACACTGCTTTTCTTACTTAACTATGGAATCTCTCTCCCTAGGTATAGATACAAATTCTGATAAGAAAAAAATATATATGTCTTTGCCCCATGGTTCAATAGAGAAAAACAGGGAATAGTGAGGATCCACATTTGAACAGGTTTTTCTACACAATATTTCTTTTTATTAAAGAGGTGAAACAACTCTTTAATCCTGCTGTTATATTTATTATATCAGAGGGGCTTTATTGCTGTTTAATCTATTATTTTAGAACAAAAACCCACGTGCTTGTTCCATCTCCCAATTCTCCCACTTATAGTTTGCAAATGAAAAAGTGTTATTGAGTATTTTTGATGGCCTTGCTTTCTCTTCAGTGTTGAGTGGTAGAGTTCTTCGGTCTTCGGACTTGACTATCCCTTAATTTGTTACAGAACTTATAGAAACGGAATACTCCTAAAAGCAACTACAATAGGTTACTATTTGTAAATCTAGAACTGTTGTGGATTTTATATTTTAAATTTACTCTGCCATTTGAAATGAATTCTAATGTGGAGAAATAAATTCTTGTGTATAATAAAATTTATTGAGACAAAACTCATGGGTTTCTTTAACAAGAGCACTCCACCTTATTTTCCATTTTCCAACATCATATCAATGAAATTGAAATTACTAATTTGCCAAGAAAAAAGTGAAATGTTCTTTTTGTTTTTTATGTATCAGAAACAAAATTCTTATTTCCACTCAGGTTAAGAATAAGAGAAAGATGATCATTATGATTAGTAAAATTCTACTCAGAAATAGAGGTATTAGCTAAAGCAATTAGATAAGAAAAAGCAGTTATAGTCTGAATAACTGAAAATTAAATACAACCATATTTATTAGCAGATTGCATAATTATATATTTTGTTAAATCCAAAATTCAATACAAAAGCGATTCAAAAGGGACACAATATAATAAAACGATATGATTTAAAATTATCAAACTAGTCAACAGCCTTTATAAATAAAACAAATGAAAGGGCAATTTTATGAGAGTGAAGACTCAAGTTACAATAACAACTCAATTAAAAGAAAAAAATTATAGTAAAACATCAAGTAGAAAGCATATACCATTAAATTACTATGAAAGTGTAAAATATTGTGGTTTACCAACATCAACACAATGAAAAACATACCTTCTTTTCACATTCAAAGGCCAGATTTTACCTTTAGATCTGTCAATGACATCCAATAATGCATATGTGCTTAGGTTAATGGAAAAAAGTAAAATTGACCTAACAATATAACTGAAATTTTCTTAAAGGCTAAATAAGAATAAAATCTTCCTCAATGAAATGGAATTGTTTTATTTTATGATAAATCAATAAATACTATATTAGATACAGTATTTAAAATGTCTAGAATCTACATATATTTTCTTTATATGCAAAGGGAATTTCATTTTCCGAAATAAAAGAAAAACCATATGATACATCATCTAGCCCTCAGATTTGGGGGCTGGTTAATTTTAATCATAGTAAGTGTAATAATAAAACAATGTATAGCGTGTTTAGCAGTCTTGAAAACGTATTTTAGAAAATATTAGAAATAGGTAAGATAAATGGGTTACCGCTTTCTAAGTCTGAAAACTTTTCTAAGTTGGGATTTTTAACCTGAGTCCATTTGTTTCCTCTAGGAGGTCCAAAATTTTTATCACAAAGAGGTAATTACTTTGTATTTTTAAAATAATTAGATATTCTAACATAACTAAAGATCATTTGAAAACTAGAACAAGTAAAATGCTATTTAGAATACAAAACAAAAAAATAACTAGGTGTTCAAAGAAGTATACAAAGTAATAGAAATACTGTCCTAAATTAGAGAAGTGTATATTACTCAAAAAATAATTGGAACCAATTCTTCTAAATGACATGGTACTTAGTACAACTTAAATTTGGATAGAATTGTCAAAGAGTAGTTATATGGGCATATCCATAAAGTCTCGTGATAATTAAAGGAGGCTTCACAAGACAAAGCATAGCCAGTCTGCTTAAAGACAGCTCAGGAGACTCATATAGGACTATCTGAGTGTTTTCAGTGTTTTATAAAATATCTTTTAATGAAGCGTATAAAGCATGTTATTGTCATGCAACTCATCTAGTGCTAATTACCTATTTTTCCTTTTTTGATGTATCAGTGATGTTGATACCGCTTTCCAGAAGATACTGAGGAAAGATCATTTGTCACAGCACAACTTTATGTAAAAGGACTATGAGGGCTGTGATTTATTAGTATTTATCCTAAATGATAAATTTTAAATATTTCCAGACATTAAATTTGCATAATTGTATAATAAATCAATTTTTTGTTTTACAGATTTCACAGAATTGACTGAAACTCTATTAGCATTTGCTCCCCTCCCCAAAATAAAACCAAAAATAAAACCAAAGCATTTCATGATAAGGTTTATTTGTCTTATAGGTTAAATCCCTTGACTAGCATTATGCTGCAGAATTTGTTCTGTTTTTCTTATCAAAATAAAAGTAAAATGACAAGTACTGAATATGTTTCTTTTTAACCATTCAAAATCCATACCCAAACTCTCCAAAAATTAAATCTTACAACTGGAAAGAAGCTAAAACTGCACCTGCTTCAAGGAAATGTAAAGTGGCAGAACATTTGCAAGTTGAAAGTAATCATTTTCCTGTGGAATATAAAACCTCACAAAAGAAACTCATGCCTTGGAGAAATGGAATCTGATAGAACATTCACTTGAAACACACACACACACACACACACACACACCCCTCACAACAAAAACACCAAAAAGCCTTGTGAGACATATGAGGAAAGAGTAAAAATGAGCTAAAAATGCAGTTGTTCTCATTCATAAATTTACAAAAGTTCTCACAAATAAATGTTGTCATTATTTGAATCTTGTTAAATGGGACTTGGAAATCAAAGACTAGAATCAAAGGAGCAAACAGAATACTGTGCTTAAATATGGTAAATATAGCCAGTTATAATAATAGGTTCACATATTTGCAAAATAAAATGCAGAAGAGTTAGAAACAAAATTCTTAAAACTGAGCATAAAGATCTGAAAGCCAATATTTATTTTAAAGTTATTTTATATTTTATTTTTTTATGTATTACATTTCAAGTTCTAGGGTACATGTGCACAACGTACAGGTTTGTTACATATATATACATGTGCCATGTTGGTGTGCTGCACCCATTAACTCATCATATACATTAGGTGTATCTCCTAATGCTATCCCTTCACCCTCCCACCACCACACAACAGGCCCTGGTGTGTGATGTTCCCCATCCTGTGTCCAAGTGTTCTCGTTGTTCAATTCCCACCTATGAGTGAGAACATGCGGTGTTTGGTTTTCTCTCCTTGTGGTAGATTGCTCAGAATGATGGTTTCCAGCTTCATCCGTGTCCCTACAAAGGACAGGAACTCATCCTTTTTTATGGCTGCATAGTATTCCATGGTGTATATGTGCCTCATTTTCTTAATCCAGTCTATCATTAATGGACATTTGGGTTGGTTCCAAGTCTTTGCTATTGTGAATAGTACCACAACAAGCATACATGTGCATGTGTCTTTATAACAGCATGATTTATAACCCTTTGGGTATATATCCAGTAATGGGATGGCTGGATCAAATGGTATTTCTAGTTCTAGATCCTTGAGGAATTGCCACACTGTCTTCCACAATAGTTGAAATAGTTTACAGTCCCACCAACAGTGTAAACGTATTCCTATTTCTCCTCATCCTCTCCAGCATCTGTTGCTTCCTGACTTCTTAATGATCGCCATTCTAACTGGTGTGAGATGGTATCTCATTGTGGTTTTGATTTGCATTTCTCTGATGGCCAGCGATGATGAGCATTTTTTTCATGTGTCTGTTGGCTGCATAAATGTCTTCTTTTGAGAAGTGTATGTTCATATCCTTTGCCCGCTTTTTGATGGAGTTGTTTGATTTTTTCTTGTAAATTTGTTTAAGTTCTTTGTAGATTCTGGGTATTAGCCCTTTGCCAGATGGAGAGATTGTAAAAATTTTCTCCCTTTAGGTAAGTTGCCTGTTCACTCTGACGGTAGTTTCTTTTGCTGTGCAGAGCTCTTTACTTTACTTAGATTACGTTTGTCAGTTTTGGCTTTTGTTGCCATTGCTTTTGGTGTTTTAGACATGAAGTGAAGTCCTTGCCCATGCCTATGTCCTGAATGGTATTGCCTAGGTTTTCTTCTAGGGTTTTTATGGTTTTAGGTCTAACATTTAAGTCTTTAATACATCATGAATTAATTTTTGTATGAGGTGTAAGGAAGGAATCCAGTTTCAGCTTTCTACATATGGCTCACCAGTTTTCCTGCACCACTTATTAAATAGGGAATCCTTTCCCCATTTCTTGTTTTTGTCAGGTTTGTGAAAGATCAGATGGTTGTAGATGTGTGGCATTATTTCTCAGAGCTCTGTTCTGTTACATTGGTCTATATCTCTGTTTCAGTACTAGTACCATGCTGTTTTGGTTACTATAGACTTGTAGTATAATTTGAAGTCAAGTAACATGATGCCTGCAGCTTTGTTCTTTTGGCTTAGGATTGTCTTGGCAATGCGGGCTCCTTTCTGGTTCCATATGAACTTTAAAGTAGTTTTTTTTTTTTTTTTTTTTTTTTTCCAATTCTGTGAAGAAAGTTATTGGTAGCTTGATGGGGATGGCATTGAATCTATAAATTACCCTGGGCAGTATGGCCATTTTCACAATATTGATTCTTCCTATCCATGAGCATGGAATGTTTTTTCCATTTGTTTGTGGCCTCTTTTATTTCACTGAGCAGTGGTTTGTAGTTCTCCTTGAAGAGGTCCTTCACATCCCTTGTAAGTTGGATTCCTGGGTATTTTATTCTGTTTGAAGCAATTGTGAATGGGAGTTCACTCATGATTTGACTCTGTCTGTTACTGGTGTATAGGAATGCTTGTGACTTTTACACACTGATTTTGTATCCTAAGACTTTGCTGAAGTTGCTTATCAACTTAAGGAGATTTTGGGCTGAGATAATGGGGTTTTCTAAATATATAATCATGCCATCTGAAAACAGAGACAATTTGACTTCCTCTTTTCCTAATTGAATATGCTTTCTTTCACTTGTCTGATTGCCTTGGCCAGATCTTCCAACACTATGTTGAATAAGAGTGGTGAAAGAGGGCATACCTATCTTGTGCCAGTTTTCAAAGGCAATGCTTCCAGTTTTTGCCAAGTTGGTATGATATTGGCTGTGGCTTTGTCATAAATATCTCTTATTATTTTGAGATAGGTCCCATCAATACCTAGTTTATTGAGAATTTTTAGCATGAAGGACTGTTGAATTTTGTTGAAGTCCTTTTCTGCATCTGTTGAGATAATCATGTGGTGTTTGTCTTTGGTTCTGTTTACATGCTGGATTACGTTTATTGATTTGCATATGTTGAACCAGCCTTGAAACCCAGGGATGAAGCCCACTTGATTGTGGTGGATAAGCTTTTTGATGTGCTGCTGGATATGGTTTGCCAATATTTTATTGAGGATTTTTGCATTGATGTTCATCAAGAAAATGTGTCTGAAATTCTCTTTTTTGTTGTTGTGTCTCTGCCAGGCTTTGGTATCAGGATGATTCTGGCGTCATAAAATGAGTTAGAGAGGATTCCCTCTTTTTCTATTGAACGGAATAGTTTCAGAAGGAGTGGTATCAGCTCCTCTTTGTACCTCTGGTAGAATTCGGCTGTGAATCCGTCTGGTCCTGGACTTTTTTAGTTTGTTGGGTCTTAATTATTGCCTCAATATCAGAGCCTGTTATTGTGTATTCAGAGATTCAACTTCTTCCTGGTTTAGTCTTGGGAGAGTGTTTATATCTAGGAATTTATCCATTTCTTCTAGATTTTCTAGTTTATTTGCATAGAGGTGTTTATAGTATTCTCTGATGGTAGTTTGTATCTCTGTGGGATTGGTGGTGATATCACCTTTATCATTTTTTATTGCGTCCATTTGATTCTTCTCTCTTTTTCTTCTTTATTAGTCTTGATAGCAGTCTATCAATTTTGTTGGTCATTTCAAAAAACCAACTCCTGGATTCATTGATGTTTTGGAGGGTTTTTTGTGTCTCTATCTCCTTCAGTTCTGCTCTGATCTTAGTTATTTCTTGCCTTCTACTAGCTTTTGAATGTGTTTGCTATTGCTTCTCTAGTTATTTTAATTGTGATGTTAGGGTGTCAATTTTAGATCTTTCCTGCTTTCTTTCGTGGGCATTTAGTGGTATAAATTTCCCCCTACACACTGCTTTAAATGCGTCTCAGAGATTCTGGTATGTTGTGTCTTTGTTCTCATTAGTTTCAAAGCAGATCTTTGTTTCTGCCTTTATTTCATTATGCACCCAGTAGTCATTCAGGAGCAGGTTGTTCACTTTCCATGAGTTGAGCAGTTTTGAGTGAGTTTCTTAATCCCGAGTTCTAGTTTGATTGCACTGTGGTCTGAGAGACAGTTTGTTTTAATTTCTGTTCTTTTACATTTGCTGAAGAGTGCTTTACTTCCAACTATGTGGCCAATTTTGGAATAAGTGTGATGTGCTGCTGAGAAGAATGTATATTCTGTTGATTTGGCATGGAGAGTTCTGTAGATGCCTATTAGGTCTGCTTGGTGCAGAGCTGAGTTCAATTCCTGGATATCCTTGTTAACTCTCTGTCTTATTGATCTGTCTAATGTTGACAGTGGGGTGTTAAAGTCTCCCATTATTATTGTGTGGGAGTCGAAATCTCTTTGTAGGTCTCTAAGGACTTGCTCTATGAAACTGGGTGCTCATGTATTGGGTGCATATATATTTAGAATAGTTAGCTCTTCTTGTTGAATTGATCCCTTTACCATTATGTAATGGTCTTCTTTGTCTCTTTGATCTTTGTTGGTTTAAAGTCTGTTTTATCAGAGACTAGGATTGCAACCCCCGCTTTTTTTGTTTGTTTGTTTTCCATTTGCTTGGTAGATCTTCCTCCATCCCTTTATATTGAGACTATCTGTGTCTCTGCACGTGAGATGGGTCTCCTGAATACAGCATACTGATGAGTCTTGACTCTTTATCCAATTTGCCAGTCTGTGTCTTTTAATTGGAGCATTTAGCCCATTTACATTTAAGGTCAATACTGTCATCTGTGAAATTGATCCTGTCATTATGATGTTAGCTGGTTATTTTGCTTATTATTTAATGCAGTTTCTTCCTCACATCGATGATCTTTACAAGTTGGCATGTTTTTGCAGTGGCTGGTACCAGTTATTCTTTTCCATGTTTAGTGCTTCCTTTAGGAACTCTTGTAAGGCAGGTCTGGTGGTGTCAAAATCTCTCAGCATTTGTTTGTCTGTAAAGGATTTTATTTCTCCTTCACTTATGAAGCTTAGTTTAGTTGGATATGAAATTCTGGGTTGAAACTTCTTTTCCTTAAGAATGTTGAATATTAGCCACCACTCTCTTCCAGCTTGTAGGGTTTCTGCCAAGAGATCCACTGTTAGTCTGATGGACTTCCCTTTGTGGGTAATCCATCATTTTTCTCTGGCTGCCCTTAACATTTTTTCCTCCATTTCAACTTTGGTGAATCTTACAATTATGTGTCTTGGTGTTGCTCTTCTCAAGGAGTATCTTTGTGGTGTTCTTCATATTTCCTGAATTTGAATGTTGGCCTGCCTTGCTAAGTTGGGGAATCTCTCCTGGATAATATCCTGAAGAGTGTTTTTCAAGTTGGCTCCATTCTCCCCATCACTTTCATGTAAACCAATCAGATGTAGATTTGGTCCCATATTTCACACAGTCCCATATTTCTTGGAGGCTTTGTTTGTTTCTTTTTACTTTTTTGTCTCTAAACTTCTCTTCTAACTTCATTTCATTCATTTGATCTTCAATCACTGATACCTTTCTTCCACTTGATCAATTTGGCAACTGAAGTTTGTGCATGAGTCACGTAGTTCACTTGCCATGGTTTGCAGCTCTGTCAGGTCATTTAAAGTCTTCTCTACACTGTTTATTCTAGTTAGCCATTTGTCTAATCTTTTTTCAAGGTAATCTTAGCTTCTCTGTGATGGGTTCAAAAATCCTCCTTTAGCTTGGAGAAGTTTGTTATTACTGATCGTCTGAAGCCTTCTTCTCTCAACTCATCAAAGTCATTTGCCGTCCAGCTTTGTTCTGTTGCTGGAGAGGAGCTCCATTCATTTGGATGGGAAAAGGCACTCTGAATTTTAGAATTTTCAGCATTTCTGCTCTGGTTTATCCCCTTCTTTGTGGTTTTATCTACCTTTGGTCTTTGGTGATGGTGTTGTACAGATGGGGTTTTGGTGTAGATGTCCTTTCTCTTTGTTAGTTTTCCTTCTAACAGTTAGGGCCCTCAGCTGTGGGTCTGTTGGAGTTTGCTGGAGGTCCATTCCAGACCCTGTTTGCCTGGGTATCACCAGCGGAGGCTGCAGAACAGCAAATGTTGCAGAACGGCAAATGTTGCTGCCTGATCCCTTCCTCTGGAAGCTTCATCTCAGCTGTATGAGGGAACCTGGCTGCACGAGGTGTCAGTCGGCCCCTACTGGGAGGTGTCTCCCAGTTAGGCTACTTGGGGGTCAGGGACCCACTTGAGGAGGCAGTCTGTCCATTCTCAGATCTCAAACTCCACGCTTGGAGATCCACTACTCTCTTCAAAGCTGTCAGACAGGGATGTTTAAGTCTGCAGAAGTTTCTGCTGCCCTTTGTTCAGCTATAACCAGGAAGGCAGGCCTCCTTGGGCTGCAGTGTGCTCCACCCAGTTTGAGCTTCCCAGCTACTTTGTTTACATACTCAAGCCTCAACAAGGGTGAACGCTCCTTCCCCAGCCTCGCTGCCACTTTGCAGTTCAATCTCAGACTGTTGGGCTAGCAGTGAGCCAGGCTCTGTGGGTGTGGGACCCTCTGAGTCAGGTGTAGGAAATAATCTCCTGGTGTGCCATTTGCTAAAACCGTTGGAAAAGCACAGTGTTAGGGTAGGAGTGTCCCAATTTTCCAGGTACCGTATGTTACAGCTTCCCTTGGCTAGGAAAGGGAATTCCCTGACCCTTTGTGCTTCCTGAGTGAGGTGATGCCCTGCCCTTCTCCATAGGCTGCACCCATGGTCCCACAAGCCCCAGTGAGATGAACCCGGTACCTCAGTTGGAAATGCAGAAATCACCCATCTTCTGTGTCACTCACGCTGGAAGCTGTAGACTGGAGCTGTTCTTATTTGGCCCTCTTGGAATCCCCTAAAGTTATTTTAATATATGTGTTCTGTTATAATTACATTTTGACTAAATTGTGATGGTTACCACTGAGTGTCAACTTGATCACATTGAATGATACAAAGTATTGATCCTGGGTGTGTCTGTGAGGGTGTTTCCAAATGAGATTAACATTTGAGTCAGTAGGCTGGGAAAGGCAGACCCACCCTTAATCTGGGTGGATATAATCTAATCAGCTGCCAGAGTGGCTAGAATATAAGCAGGCAGAAAAATGTGAAAAAAGAGACTGGCCTAGCCTGCCAGCATACATCCTTCTCCCATGCTGGATTCTTCCTGCCCTCAAACTTCAGACTCCAAATTCTTCATTTTTGGAATTTGACTGACTCTCCTTGCTCCTCAGCCTGCAGATGGCCTATTGTGGGACCTTATGATCATGTGAGTTAATACTTAAACTCATGTGTGTGTGTGTGTGTGTAGATAGATAGATAGATAGATAGATAGATAGATAGATAGACAGACACACACACACACTATATATATATACACACACACACACACACACACATACACATTCCATTAGTTCTGTCCCTGTAGAGAACCCTGACTAATACACTAAGTTGAAAACTATTATTTTAAAAAATAAAAATAAATATAATTTATTAATACATGCATGGTAGGTGTCATGAACTTAATGATCTTTGGCTCTATCTTTAATAATTTTTTCAACAAGTAAGTTTTTATTAACATGAATTTTTAATACCAAGCATCCAACCAGGGCAGGTCTGTGGCTCATGATTATAATCCCAACACTTCATGTAGGCTGAATTTGGCAGATTGCTTGAGCTCAGGAGTTCGATACCAGCCTGGACAGCCTGGTCCCTAGGAATAAAAAATAAAAACAAATAAATTAGACCAAGGTGTTGGAGCAAACCTATAGTTCCTGCTATTTGGGAGGCTGAGGTGAGAGGATTGCTTGAGCCAGGGAGGTCAAGGCTTCAGTGAGCTGAGATCGCACCACTGCACTTCAGCCCGTGTGACAGAGTGAGACCCTGCCATACACACACAGACACACACACACACACACACACACACACACACACACAAAAGCATCTATACCAGTATTTGGAGGAGGGTGGAAGAGGAGGAACATGAGGCAGTGGGAAGGAATTCTACTCTGTAGATAGTAAAGCTCTAGATTCATCCAGTTGTGGATTTTGTTGATGAAAAGAGTTAAACTATGTAAATTATTTGAAGAGATTTATTCTGAGCCAAATATGAGTGACCATGGCCTATGACACAGCCCTCAGGAGGTCCTGAGAACATGTGCCCAAGGTGGTCGAGGTACAGCTTGGTTTTATATATTTTAGGGAGGCATGAGAAATCAATCAAATACATTTAAGAAATATAATGGTTTGGTTCAGAAAGGTAGGACAACTCAAAGCAGGGGCTTCCAGGCTACAGGTAAATTTAAACATTTTCTGGTTGACAATTGACTGAGTTTATTTGAAGACCTGGGTTTAATGGAAAGGAATGTTCAGGTTAAGATAAAGGATTGTGACAACCAAGTTTTATTGTGTAGAAGAGTCTCTCAGATAGCAGGCTTCAGAGAGAGAACAGGTTGTAAAATGCTACTTATCAGACCTAAAAGGGGCCTCGCTCTTAGTTGATCATTTACTGCATCTGGAAAGAAAAGAAGGAGAAACGGGATTCTCTAGAGAATGTGGATTTTTCTCACAAGAGACTTTGCAGAGCAATTTCAAGGTATGGCAAAGAAATATATTTTGGTGTTAAATATGTTTCCTTGTGTTATATTTTCTATGTGTTAAGTTATGCTAGAGATAGATTGAAAACTAAGTTACAATATATAGGGTCAAATAAAACCCATCTGATGAGAATTTATGGTTTGTAGGGCATGACTTCCTAGACCCCATAGGTAGGAATTTGGGCAAGATAAAACTCAGAGCTTAGTCTTCAATTTCATAGTCCCCCAAGGACACATGATTCTTAAAAATCATGTACTTGTTCAGGACACTCTTGTCCCAGCAGGGTGCCAGCTTGAGCCACAGTCAGCTTCTTAGAGTCCCCGATGGTGTCATCCGTGTTGCATTTAATGCGGACCTTCTTCCCCAGAAAGTCGTGCAAACAACCTTGGTCATCCTGGCTGGAGCTGGAATTACCTGGTACCTACAGATGCGACAATCTTCTCGCTTGAGCAATGAATTCCATGATCTCTGACTTTAAATCAAGCTTCAAAGTGTTAGTCTGAGGGTTTACACATAAAAAACAAGTTTTAAGCACAGTTTAAGAAACCTGTTCAAAATAATGAAATTTTTTCAAAGCAAAGTCAGTATGCAAACTAAGGAATGTTCTGCTCCAGAATCTGCAATTTCTCCCCTTAAATCATGATAACTAAAGTTAAATTGTTAATATTTGATTTTGTAAGTAATATAAATGAATTAGATTATTATTAGCTGCAAATGGCTATTAAATAATGGCATTGTTTCAAAACTCTATTATTTGCCAGGGTTGGGGAGAAATTATAGATCTGTTTTTTTGATGTGGTTTGTACTCTGGAAGGTAAGGGGCCATTTCAAAGGTAAGAATATTTCAAAGTTCTCCTCACAGTATAAAGCATATAATAGGTCATCAATGATATCTACTGAATAAATGAATGAACAGGCAAAAGAATAAATACTGATAGGTTTTATGTAACATTGAAGTTAGTTTTGCTTTATTAGAGATTTATTTCTCAAAGTTGTTTCTTATATTCTTGTGATATTTTAAGAAATTAGTAAACAGAGAAACAAATTTTTTTTAAGGAAAAAACCTTTTTTTATTTGTAGAGGCAGGTTTTTTGTTTGCTTTTAAAGTATTACCATAAAACTCTATACACACTCACATGTAGGGAATTTCATTTTTAGCTTTAAAATATTTAGTTTTATTTAAAATATTTATTTTTATTTTAGTTTTAAAATATTTTTACCAATTAATACAAATATAAATTAATACCATTTATATTTTATAATATAGACATAAGAAAGGATAAATTGATGTCATAGTCATATAGGACATGCATTTTTAATAATATATTTGTCATAACCAAGTTATAAATCAATATAAAGAGTTTAGACTGGTGCCTGATAGATACATTTACTCTTTATTTACCTGATTTAATAGGCAAACAATCAAGAACATTTATCAAATGTGAACTATGCCCATGATCCTTTGCTTCCATGTCACTGGACTTTGTTGTTTCCAGTGTTTTTTAATTATTGCAATTTTTGTGAAAAACAGTGCCTCTTCTCATTCCTTGAGAAGATAAATGTGCTATGTATTTGAAACACTACTTTTCACTTGAACTTCGCCTCTTAAAATAAGACAATTAGCCAAAACCCTAAAATGGTAAGATTCCTGCTTACTATACGTGTTAGTTAGGGCTGCCTTACCAAACTATCACAGATTGTGTTGCTAAGAACACATTTTTTTTTTTTTTTAACAGTTCTGGAGGTTAGAAGTTTAAGGTGAACTTGGGGGCAAGTTTTGTTTCTTCTGAGTCCTCTCTCCTTGACTTGCCAATGACTACCTTTTTGCTATATCCTCACGTGTTTGTCCCTCTGTGCATGTACGTTTCTGGTGTCTCTTGGTTTGTCCAAATTTCTTTTTCTTATGAACACATTAGTCAGATTGAATTAAGGAACAAACTAAAGTCCTCATTTTAACATCATCACTTCATTAAAGACCTTATCTTCAAATGTAGTCAAATTCTCAAGTACTAGGAGTTGGAATTTGAGCATATGAGTTTGGGAAGAACACAGTTAAACCCATAATACTACTGTGATGCAAACATTACAAGTAAATAATTAACCTTAACTTGTCCATATAACCAAGATTGTTCATTTAAGAGAGATGACAGCTGAGTCCAAAGGAAAGAAAAAAAAAAAAGCTACAAAATGCAAGACACATAAATGAGTAAAGGCAATAAAAAGCAAAGTTAGGACAACACACATAAAATTGTTTTAATTGTGATTAATTTATTGTTATTTTCCAAACAATTCCAAAGTTTTACTTTCAGATACTGCCCATATATCATTCAGAAAAAATCTGTTTTAGAGAAAGTCATAAAAAAGATTGTTGTGGGATGGCTCTCAGAAATGCAGTTTATGCATTGGATTTCAATTGTATTTTAATATCAGCAAGATGTATTCTGGAAACCATGTTATTATACTATTGTACATTTCAGACACAATGTGATATTAAATATAATTATCCTAGAACTCATGAATACTGGATTGTTACCAGTTAAGACAACATTTCTTCTCCTGAGATTCTCAACAGAGTATTGGGACTCTGATTAAGGGCAAATTAAGAACAAAAACAAAATGCAAAAGCACTCAATTATTAACAAGCCTTGAGCTCCAACTTCACAACTCAGTAGATTGTTTAACAGGGTGCAGCTGGTGGCTTAAATGTGGTATTTAAATGATTTCTCTGTGGCCCTGAGCCTAGAGCCAATTGGAGAATGAGAGTTCAGAGTGACAAGAGTAACCGAGTGTGTGAAAAAAGGGAGGAAAAAAGTTCACATCTCCTGCTGTGCAGCATGAAACCATAGGCTTTTGACATTCAGCATCCTGAAAGAATATAGCCAACAATTTTCATCTCTGTGACAGTGATGGTTATATGTGTATTTATCATATGTGATATCACAATATGGTAAATATAGGTGTATTTTATCATAAGTGATCACATGTTATCATATGTGATATCACAATACACATGTTAAAATTATTTTGGAGATGTCTTAAATTCTCAGTGAAACATTTCAAAAATGATCTGAAAGTAAATATGAGAAAAGATGTGATATAATTATAACTAATATTAAGAACCTTACCCAGGACTACACAAATAAATGTCCTGTTCTCTGTAAAACAACACTATTTTCTTTCTTACTTTTAAGTTCAAGAGTACCTCTTCAGGTTTGTTACATAGGTCAACTTGTATCACAGGGGTTTGTTGTACAGGTTATTTCATCACCTGGATATTAAGCCTAGTACCCATTAGTTATTTTTCCTGATCCTCTCTTTCCTCTAACCTTCCACCCTCCCATTGGCCCCAGTGTGTGGTTTTCTCCTATATGTATCCATGTGCTCTCATCATTTAGCTCCCACTTGTAAATGAGAACTTGCAACATTCAATTTTCTGTTCCTGCATTAGTTTGCTAAAGATTATGGCCTCCAATTCCATCAGTGTTCTTGCAAAGGATGTGACCATCTTCTTTTTTATGGGTGCATAGTATTCCGTAATGTATATGTACCACATTTTCTTTATTTAGTCTATCATTGATGGTCATTTAGATTGATTCCATGTGTTTGTTGTTGTAAATAGTGCTCCAGTGAACATATGTGTGCATGTGTCTTTATAACAGAATGATTTTGGGTATATACCCAGCAATGGGATTGATGGATTGAATGGTATTTCTGTCTTTAGGTCTTTGAGTAATCATCACATAGTCTTCGACAATGGTTGAACTAATTTACACTCCCACCAATAGTGTATAAGTTTTCCTTTTCTCCACAATGTTGCCAGCAACTGTTATTTTTTGACTTTTCAATAATAGCCATTTTGGCTCTGTGAGATGGTATCTCATTGTGGTTTTGATTTGCATTTCTCTAAAGATTTGTACTGTTGAGCTTTTTTTTCATATGATTCTTGACCATCCACAACCTATATTCACTACTTCTTTTCTTTATTTCTGCTCAGGAAATGTTTTGCTTATAAGCTTTTGAAGTAATATATTCCTATTACTATTAAATTTATCCCTTGGGCAATCAGATATTTCTAAAAAGGGAAATGGACTTACTATTCTTATTAGATACATACTGGATGCCAGATACAAATGAAAAGCAAACAATATAATTAATTCTCCTGTGGATGGGGGTGTGTATGAACTGTATCTTGTTTTAGACTCATTTTCAAATCACCATGTGTTTTGACATATTCATGTTATTAATAACATTTAGTTCCCTGTCACACATATTTTTACTTATATATAAAATAAAATAGTTTTTAACATTCAATCAAAATTGCCAATTATCTGCATTTAACTAACAATCACCTGACATGGGATATATTAACAGAATGACAACATAGAAATAAAAATGGATGAAAAACAGTGAAATACTGTTTTAAAGATATCTTTCTTTTGACACTGAACCCTGAAATTGTGGCTACTTAACCACAGTAAGAAAAAGCATTTCCAATGATTTTATTCATCATTCCATGTAATAATCATATTATATTAAATTAAATGTTGTTTTTTCATTATTCTGATAAATAATCTGGTAAAAAGTATACGTATATTGTTAATAGTATTAAGTTTATCTACTGAGCAAAGCACATTGCCATAAATAATAGACCATTTTGGACAGCTTAATATTTAACTATATAGAGTCATAAAAATATTTCAACTTTTACTGAGCAATAAAAATATTGCTTGCCAAAATTGTTTTCAATTTTTATCAGTGCCATTTTTATAGGTGGATTAGGGAGATGGAAGCTTACATTTCATATATTTGCAAACAAATAGTTCTATACAATATACAAAAAATCATATCCAATGTATCTCATATAGACTATTGTTGCTAGACTTCCTCAAGTCTTAAATGGGATCATGATCCATTTATACTAAGGGAAATTTATATCTTTATATCCTCTATCGCCATCTAGCTCACTGCCTAGGTATTAACTTTTATGCTTATGCATATGTATGTGTGTACGTTTCTGGATGTGCACACAAATTTTTTGCATGTGCACGAAAGAATATCTTAAATACACCCCATGCATATTGAAGTGGTACTATTTTTACAGCGGATGCTGGTTAAATTTCCTTTTCCATTATTATCACTTGAGATCAACAAAATAATGTTTTCATTTTCACAAAAACAGAGGTCGTTCCTGAATATATGAACCCATTTGAACATTCATAATCCTTTGGTCCACACAATTGTATAAATGTCATAACAATGAAATTGGACTGAGATTGCTGCACAAAATCTTGAAGAAACACATAACCATGATGTGTTTTTATAATAAAAGATGTCTCAGCTACATATGGATTTTTCTTCTTTCCTGAATAATAATTAAAATAGATACACTCTTAGATAATTTTTTAAACTACAGAACTACTTTTTAAGATGTTTCATGTGTCTTGTTTAGGGTCATTGAATGCATAGACAAAACTTAATTGGCAGAGATGCATTTATTCTACAGCAAAGAGCAATGACCATCTGCTTGATTTGAGTTCCACGCTAAATTATTAGGCTACTGTTGCAATAAACTAGATAACAAACTACTCAAAATTTAGTTATCTATAATAGTAAGCAATTATCTTTTGTACTCGTGGTCTGTGCAACAATTGGAGCATCACCGCATCAGATTTCAGGGAGCTGGACTTGGCTCTGGGCTTTGAGTAGGGTTCAAAAGAATTCCACAGGGTCCATGATCCCCTTGGACAAACACTTCCCAGGGCATATTTTTCTCATAATGGACATAGAGTAAAAAGTGGACAGTGCCTGGCACAGTGGCAGATGCCTGTGGTCTCAGCTACTCTGGAGGCTGAGTGGAGAGAATTACTTGATTCCAGGAGTTTCAGTACAACCTGCAGCCTGGATAACATAATGAGACCGTCAAAAAACAAAACAAAACAAAACAAAACAAAAAAACAGATATCAAATCAGACAAGAACCTAACTGCTCATTGGACAAACCACTTCACATGACAAGTCCATAACCCGGGCAGAAGAAATTGTAGTGCACCCTGAAAAATATACAAAAGTGGATGAACATTTGCAGAAAATATTTACATGTATGCACACACAAGCAGGTCTCTGTCTAATGCCTGATACCTGC
Organism: Macaca thibetana thibetana; assembly: GCF_024542745.1. Taxonomy (NCBI): domain Eukaryota; kingdom Metazoa; phylum Chordata; class Mammalia; order Primates; family Cercopithecidae; genus Macaca; species Macaca thibetana. The sequence goes on along the minus strand of NC_065583.1, from coordinate 130,818,441 downwards.
TACTTTCTAGTAAAAGTTGAATTATTTTATTAAGAAACTTATTTTAGAGCAGTTTTAGTTTTACAGAATCACTGTGAAGATAGAACAGAGAATTCTCATATACTCCATACTCATTCTACCTTATTATTAAATTCCTAGATCACTATGGTATATTTGTCGCAACTAATATTGATCTATTATTATTAAGTAGAGTTCATGCTTTATGATTCCCTCACTTTTTCCCTAATGTCCTTTATCTTTTGCAGAATTCCATCCAAGCTACTACATTACATCCAGTAGTCATGTCTCCTTAGACTACTCTTGGCTATGACAGTTTTTCAAACATTCTTTGTTTCTGATGACCTTGACAGCTTGGAGGATCACTGTTTAATCTTTTTGTGGAATGTCCCTCAATTGGAATTTTTTCTGAAATTTTTTTTGTTTGTTTTCTGATTAGACTGGAGCGTTGTGTTTTGGGGAGGAAGATCACAAGATAAAGTACCAGTCTCATTACATCATATCAAGGATATGTACCATCAATATGATACACTTTCTATATTAATATTACCATGTGGCCTCAGGTCAAGTTGTTCCTAGGAGAAACTGAGGGTTGGGCTGCTATTTCTCATGGCCCAATAATGAGATGCAGATGAACTGGGGAAGAAGAGAGTTTTAATTTCTGTAACCAGTTACGGGGGAAGGCCTGGAAATTATCACAAGACCAACTCAATACTACAAAGTTTTACAGAGCTTGTATACCTTCAGAACTATATGTCTACTTGTAAGTGTGCATTCATCTAAAGTCATAAGTGATTAACTTCTTTTAATCTACATCTAAGGTCTGAGTCCTGAAGACATTCTTCTGGAGCCTTAGAAAGTTTAGTTAATCTAAATGGGTATAGGTGCTGGGGTAATTACCCTTCTCTTGTCTCCTACCAAATCATAATGATTTGGGGAGTTCCTTTAGACCCGAATGAACTTGTTTGTGGAGGCCTGGGGAGTTTCTTCAGACCCTCAGTAAAACTTGTTTAATCCTAAAAGGGTCCTGTTGAGAATTCCTTCATTATCTTGTCATGCTTCAGAGCCCAGGAAAAGCTTAGGCAAAACTCCTGGTGGGCTCTTTGTTATATTCTAGCCTTTGTATAAGGGTACTGGCTCAATCCTTTTTTTTTTTTTTTGAGACGGAGTCTTGCTCAGTCTCCCAGGCTGGAGTGCAATGGTGCGATCTCAGCTCACTGTAACCTCCACCTCCCAGGTTCATGCAATTCTGCTTCAACCTCCCCAGTAGCTGCGATTACAAGCACCTGCCACTATGCCCGGCTAACTTTTGTATTTTTGTAGAGACTGGGTTTCACCATGTTGGCCAGGCTGGTCTCAAACTCCTGACTTCATGTGATCTGCCTGCCTCAGTCTCCCAGAGTGCTGGGATTACAGGCATGAGCCACCGCGCCTGGCCTCAATCAGCTTTTAATGTTTAATTTAGCTATTCAGTCAGTGCTGGGATGGTTGTAATGGAGGCCTGAATTAGTGAGACATGGCCTGTCACAAAGTTACTCTATTTTTTCTTCATTTTCTTACAGTACTTCTTCAAAGCAAGTCGCTATGCATGATCATACTTAAGGATTGGGGAGTTATGCTGCATCTCCTTAAGGACAACATATTTCCAGAGATAACTTTAAATTCTTCTATATGGAAAATTAGTCTTTCTTCATTTGTTTATTTATTTAATAATTTTTATACCAACCTGGATTCAGAAATATGTATTTTCTACTTATATTTTTTTTAATTTGCCTAGATTTAGTGGGTACAAGCGCAGTTTTGTTACATGGATACATTACATAATACTGGGGTTTCGGCTTCTAGTCTACTCACCACCTAAATAGTGAACATTATCCCCAATACTTAATTTTTAAATCCTCACTTCTCTCCTGCTTTGCTCCTTTTTGAGGTCCCCAGCGTCTATTATTTCCTTATTTATTTCCATGGATACCTATTTCTTAGCTCCTACTTGTAAGTAGGAACATGTATTTTAAATTCTGTTTCTGCATTATTTTACTTATGATAATGGCTTCCAGCTCTATCCACGTTGCTGCAAAAGACATAGTTTTGTTCCTTTTTATGGCTTTATTCCATGGTATATATACCACATTTTCTTTATTTTCTCATTCATTGATGCACACTTAGGTTGATTCCATAACTTTGCCGTTGTGAAAAGAGCTGTAATAAGCATACACTTGCATATATCATTTTTATATAACAGTTTATTTTCCTTTGGTTATATATTCAGTAGTTGGGTTGCTGGGTCAAATGGTAGTTCTGTTTTTAGTTTTTTGAGAAATCTCCATATATTTTTCCATAGAGGTTGTACTAATTTACATTTCCATCAACATTGTGTAGGCATTTCCTTTTCTCTGCACCCTTGCCAACTTCTGTTGGCTTTTTAGTTTTTTAATAGTAGCCATTCTTACTGGTGTGAGATGGTATCTTATTGTGGTTTTAATTTACGTTTCTCTGATGAATTGGGATAGTTAACTTTTTTTTAACTAGTCACTTATAAGTCTTCTTTTGAAAACATTCATTATGTCTTTTGCCCACTTTTCAGTGTTTTTTTTTGTTTGTTTGTTTGTTTTCTCAATGAGTTGTTTAAGTTTGTTGTGGATTCTGGATAGTAATCCTTTGTAAGAAGCATAATTTGTACATATTCTCTTCTATTCTTTAAATTGTCTGTTTACTCTGTTGATTATTATTTTGGCTGTGCAGCTGCTTTTTAGTTTAATTAAATTCATTTTCCTATATTTGTTTTTGTCACATTTGTTTTTAAGTTCTTAGTTATAATTTATTTGCCTTGGTTTTTACAGAGGTTTTAGAATGTCCTGAAGAGGTATTTTCTAGGATTTCTTCTCAGTTTTTATAGTTTTAGGTCTCACATTTGAGTATTTAATTCATCTTCAGTTAATTTTTATATATGATGTGAAATATGGGTCCAGTGTCATTCTTCTGCATGTGGCTAATTTTGCCAGCATCATTTATTAAATAGGGTATACTTTCCCCACTGCTGCACCTCAATGAAATAGAAATATGAGAATAAACTAGCACAAAGCTAGCAGAACAAAAAAGTAACAAAGTTCAGAGTAGAGCTAAATAAAATTGAGAACCAAAAAAATACAAAGGATAAGTCAAACAAAAAATAGCATCTTTGAAAAAATAAACAAAAGAAAAATGTGAAGATTCAATTAAGTCCAATTAAAAATGATAAAGGTGACATTTCAAGAAATAGCACTGAAATACAAAAGATTATGAGACTACTAAAAGCATCTCTATGTGTACAAACTAGAAAAACCTAGAAGAAATGGATACATTCCTGGAAAAAGATGAACTTCTAAGATAGAATCAGGAAGACACAGAAACCTTGAACAAGCCAATAATGAGTAATGAAATTGAAGCAGTAGTAAAAGAAAAAATGTTCCAACAACAAAAACCAAAAGGCCTATGACTAGATATATTAACAGCTGAATTTTACGAGATCTACAAAGAAGATCTGGTTGAACTTACTGAATCCAATCTTATTGAAACTATTCTATACTTATATTCTAATATTATATTATTTATTTTGTTACTCAAACTTTTCCCAGAAATTTCAGTCTTCCTTTACTTTTCTATTCTGGTATCAATGTGTACATGTGTGTCTGCGTGTTTTCAGTTTCTTACTTTGTGACACTGTGGAATGCTCTATACTCATCTTGCAAATTTTCTGTCCTTTCTCCAACAGCCCTGGTTTCTTCTATGGAGGATGGTATTAGAAACCAAGATATGGGCACTATATATGGTTGTTACTACTGGGATTGTGTTGACTTTAACTACCTTTGACTATAAAAACACCAGTATCTCTAAAAAGACATGTAAAGATAAAAAAATTAATGTTTAATGCAAATATATTTATTTTCAACAAGTTGCACTTTCCTTAGAGTCAAAGTAAGCTAACTGCGGTGTAATACACACTTGGAAAAAGTGTAGAGACAGCAAATTTGGGATGTATTTCTAGCTAAAGGGAATCTTTACATATATATGTGTGTGTATATATATATGCACATGCATATATGTGTATATACATGCATATATGTGTATATACTTACATTTATAGAGACATGTATAAATATGCACTCACATATAAATAAACATAGACAAATATGCCTGTGTGTGTGTGTGTGTGTGTATATATATATATATATATGAGAGTGATAAAGATAAATCATTTGAATTGTCATTAAAATTTTGCCTAAATTTAGCCGTGGTCATTTCTTTATATGACAAAAATATACGGGTCATTATGATAGGTAAATAATTGTTATTTTTAAAAGGATAATAATAAATATACATGCAAATTTAAATGTATACTTTGATTTCAATTTGGGGAATTAGTTAAAAATTTCTCAGCGATTAAGAATATAGACAATTTTGATAATGGTGGTTGTGCTAATGCTAAAGCATGTAAATTCAACTTTCTAATTTCATCACCAATACACTATATTTTAGATGAACACTTTCTAGTTCCTCTTTTTGTCTTCCCAGGCCAAGCCCAGATCCTCATTATAAGCCAAGGTAGTGAAACACACTGATTCCTGGGAATTTACTTCTGAATGATTTTCTTCATTCTAATATTTTATTCTAATGACTCTTGTTTGCTCCTTTGTCACTCTGTTGCCTCTAAAATAAGATTTTTGTAATTCTCCGTATTTCTAGTTGTTATTAGTGAAAGTGATAGCCTACTACAATCCTGCGATCTGTAACAGGAAGTATAAAACTGATAGTACTTGTTCAAACAGTTGTTAATGTGTGCCACACTCCCCTTTACCAAGTAAATCCAATATGGCACATGGAATATGTATGTTACAACTATTTAAAGTGTCATCAGGCATTATTGTCATTGTTGTCAAAGGGATCTGATAAGGACATCACATTATGGTCTTCCTTGAAAAAGTAGGTGAACATCAATTACATATAGGCACAACTTTATGGCAAAAAAAGCAATATACTGAGATTGAGGTACAAAATTGTTTTCTGTTCCTAATTCCACCATTAAGTTGCACTCAACCTTGAGAAAATCACTACATTTCTCTGAAATTCAATTTTCTCATTTTAAAATCTAGGATAATGCTTATCCTGGCAAAAAGTTTGATGATATTTACATGACTGCATAGGAAGGAGACAGCTTGAATAGAATAGCAGAGCCTCAAGGTATTCATTATGCACTTTGCTCCCACAACATTGTGAAATATACTGTCCTACAGGCTTTTTATTTATGTTAGATTACCTTTCTTATTAATATTTGAAACTTGTTATAAATAGAACTAGTAGTTACTCAGTTACCATTCACTGCTATACTATCTGTAATAAGGGAATAATAAAATGATTTAATACAGCATAAGAAATTAGTTGAATTTTTGTTCCTAACCATGTATCTTGTGAAATTTTAGAGGATATGATACAGATTTATGGATAATAAAGTTATTTAAACAAAACAAGTAGCCTGTGTCTTTATATCTTAAAATAGAGCTATTAACTTGAAGTGGAATCAATGATGAAGGTTTTACTTAGTGCTTTTGAAAATGTATAAATGGCTTTTTCTAACAATGCCTCTCTTACTTTGAATATATAATAAATGAATAATGTAAAAATTATAATTACCACAATATAAGGACAAAAATAACAAAAGTATTAGAAAGGTAGAACATTTTGAAGATAGGTTCCTGAGAGCAGTGGTAGGTTTCTGTGAGTTAGAAATAACTTAAGTTTTACCAACACATTTCCGAATTTTGCCGCAAATCACTATAAACTTTTTGACAAGCCTCATTAATAGTATAAAGTCTGAAGTCTATTGAAAACAAATATTGGAAGCATAGAGTAGTTACATACTGTGTAATAAGAAGTATCATCCAAAAGCCCTTATCTCAACCCTTCATTAAATCATGCAAAGTGAAATTATTTCAAGACCACTCTGTTGGGTGAGCTTTAGATACAGTATAGGATAGACCACTGTACTAATGTACATATGTTATAGATTGTAGAAGATTTGTCAAATTCACTTTTTTCCTGAGTATTTTTATGAGGTTTTGATAAATACAGGATCAAATATAAAGACAGCAGATCTACCACCATGTTTTAGTCTTCATTGGTGAGTCAAATTTGGGCTAAGAAGAAGGATGAGATGAAACAGTTGGAACAAATGTTTAGCCATGGTTAGTGGAAATTTTTCAGTTCTTCAGCATCTGTTACATTATATAGTACTTGTGAGTTAGGATATTAGAGAAAAATATGAGCTTATTTTTAGAACTTAGGTTTTTATTCCTCAATAATATGAATATTATTTTATCAAATAACAAAAGCATCATTTCAGGCTATGGGCAATATTGAATTTAGGAAAAAAAGACTGTGAGTTTTTATTAGGAAAGACTGGGACCACTGATGGTAGCACATTGAAATTATGTGTGTATATATATACCAAGTGTCAGACTATGTGACAAAATATTGTTAGACATTTGCATTATGGCTTATATTGTAACAATGATAAATAAGTACCTAGAGACTGAAAAATAAGGAAGATGTGATTCTTCCATAGGAAAATTATGCCTAATCATAATTACATACAATTTAATCATGTTAGATGCTATTTCATTTTATTGTTTATTTTTTTCTGTGAAGAAGCTTTTTGTTTGTTGTATTCCTACTTGTCTATTTTTGCTTTCTTTTGCCTATGTCATTTGTGTCATCCATAAAACATCCTTGCCAAGACCAAAGTCAAGCAACATTTTACCTGTGTTTCCTCATAAGAGTTTTATGATTTTGGGACTGATATTTAAGTCTCTAACTTATTTCAAGTAAATGTTTATTTATAGCGTAAGATAAGGGTTAAATTTCATTTATTTGCATGTGGTTTTCCCAATGCTATTTATTGAAGACACTATCAGTTTTCCATTGTGCCCTTATCAGTTTAGTTGTTCATATATGCATGAGCTAATTTTGGGCTTTCTACTCTGTTCTTTTGGTCTATGTGTCAGTTTTTTATGTTAGTGCTATACTGCTTTGATTACAATAGCTGTGTAACATAGTTTGGAATCAGAAAGTATAAAGCATCTAGCTTTGCTTTTTCTTCTCAAGATTGCTTCGGTTATTCAGGGTCTTTTGTGATTTCATACAAATTTTATAATTTTTTTAAATATTTCTGTGAAAAAATGTCATTGGAATTTTGATTGAAATGTGTTGAATCTGCAGATTCCTTTGGGTAATGTCAACATTTTAACAATATTGATTCTTTCAGTTCATGAATACCAATGGTTTTTCCACTTGTTTGTGTCTTCTTCCACTTCTTTCATCGAAGTTTTACAGTATTCAGTGTTCAGATTTTCCATCCCCTTGGAAAATTTATTCCTAAGTATTTAATTTGTTGTTACACTATTGTAAATAGCATTGTTTTCTTAATTTCTTTTTCATAGTTTCTTATTAGTATATACGACCACAATGGATATTTGAATGTGGATTTTATATCATGTAACTTTACTGAATTCAGTTATTAGTTTTAACAGTTTTATTTTTGATGTACTCTTTAAAATTTTCAATAGATAAGACCATGTCTCTGCAAAGAGAGACAATTCGACTTTTTACTTTCTAATCTGAAAGTCTTTAATTTATTTTGCTTGCCTAATTATTCTGGCTATGACTTCCATTACTATTATCAATAAAAATGGTGAGAGTGAGCATTCTTGTTTTGCACCTAGTGTTAGAAGAAAAACTTTCAGCATATCACAATTCAGTATAATATTAGCTGTGGGCTTGTCATATATGCCTTTTATTATGTTGAGGTAGATACCTTATATACCTAATTTGTTGATAGGTTTAATCTTGAAAAAAATGTAGAACTTTTATCATGAAAGGATTTTTGTTTAATGTTTTATATGTGTCCATTGAGAGGATCATGATTTGTATGCTTTATTCTGTTAATGTGATGTATCACATTTATTATATTTTGTAGGTTGAGCCATCCTTGTATGGCAGAGCTAAATCTCACTTGATCATAGTGTACAATCCTTTTAATGTGTTGTTGAATTTTGTTTCCTACTCTTTTATTGAAGAATTTTGCATCTACGTTTATCAGGAGTATTAGTCTGTAATTTTTTTCTTGTAATGTCTTAGTCTTGCTTTGTTAACAGGGAAATGCAGGTCTTATAAATTTAGTTGGAAAATTATCTTTATTTATTTTTGGAAAAGTTTGAAATTATTGATACTATTTCTTCTTTAAATGCTTCGAAGAATTTACCTGTGAAACCATTCTGGACTTTTTGTGTTTGCTGGCTTTTCATAACTGCTTCTATCACCTTGCTTGTTATTGGTGTCTTCAGCTTTTCTATTTTTCTTTCTTTCTTTTTTTTTTTTTTTTTTTTTTTTTTTTTTTTTTTTTTTTTTTTTTTTAGACAGGTTCTCACTCTGTTGCCCAGACTGGAATGCAGTGGTATGATGTCGGCTCACTGCAATCTCCACCTCCCAGGTTTAATTGATTCTCCTGCCTCAGCCTCCCAAGTGGCTGTTATTACAGGTACTCACCACCACACCTGGCTAATGTTTACATTTTTAATAGACACAGGGTTTCACCATGTTGGTCAGGCTGGTCTCGAACTCTTAACCTTGTGATCCGCCCTCCTCGGCCTCCCAAAGTGCTGGGATTGCAGGTGTGAGCCACTGCATCCAGTCTATATTTCTTTATGATTCAATATCAGTAAACTGTATGTTTATACAAAGTTATCTATTTTTTTGAATTTACCAGATTTGTCAGCATATAATTATTTATAATAATTTATTTTTATCATTTCCATTCTGTGTTATCAATTGTAATATTTCTTCTTTATAACTTTATTTACTTGAGTGATCACTCACTTTTTTAAACTAGCTAAATGATTTTCAATTTTGTTTATTATTTCAAAAAACAACTCATTGATCTTTTATCGATATTTTTCTATATTCTCTAATCTGTTTGTTTGTTTTTTTTAATTTATGCTTAAGTCTTTTGTATTTGCTTCTTTCTACTAACTTTAGGCTTAATTTTTTTTTAATCTCTCTTTTTCTACTTCAAAATATGCAGTCAGGTTTCTTAAGATTTTTCTTTTGTCTTAGTGTAGGTATTTATGGCTCTGCATCTTCCTTTTTTAATTTTTATTTTTTTAAATTATACTTTAAGTTCTAGGGTACATGTGCACAATGTGCAGGTTTGTTACATATGTATACTTGTGCCATGTTGGTGTGCTGCACCCATCAACTCGTCAGCACCCATCACCTCATCATTTACATCAGGTATAACTCCCAATGTCATCCCTCCCCCCACCCATAATAGGCCCTGGTGTGTGATGTCCCCCTTCCAGAGTCCAAGTGATCTCATTGTTCAATTCCCACCTATGAGTGAGAACATGCGGTGTTTGGTTTTCTGTTCTTGCGATAGTTTGCTGAGAATGATGGTTTCCAGCTGCATCCATGTCCCTACAAAGGACACGAACTCATCCTTTTTTATGGCTGCATAGTATTCCATGGTGTATATGTGCCACATTTTCTTAATCCAGTCTGTCACTGATGGACATTTGGGTTGATTCCAAGTCTTTGCTATTGTGAATAGTGCCGCAATGAACATACATGTGCATGTGTCTTTATAGCAGCATGACTTATAATCCTTTGGGTATATCCCCAGTAATGGGATGGCTGGGTCAAATGGTATTTCTAGTTCTAGATCCTTGAGGAATCGCCACACTGTCTTCCACAATGGTTGAACTAGTTGACAGACCCACCAACAGTGTAAAAGTGTTCCTATTTCTCCACATCCTCTCCAGCACCTGTTGTTTCCTGACCTTTTAATGATTGCCATTCTAACTGGTGTGAGATGGTATCTCATTGTGGTTTTGATTTGCATTTCTCTGATGGCCAGTGATGACGAGCATTTTTTCATGTGTCTGTTGGCTGTATGAATGTCATCTTTTGAGAACTGTCTATTCATATCCTTTGCCCACTTTTTGATGGGGTTGTTTGTTTTTTTCTCATAAATTTGTTTGAGTTCTTTGTAGGTTCTAGATATTAGCCCTTTGTCAGATGAGTAGATTGCAAAAATTTTCTCCCATTCTGTAGGTTGCCTGTTCACTCTGATGGTAGTTTCTTTTGCTGTGCAGAAGCTCTTTAGTTTAATTAGATCCCATTTGTCAATTATGGCTTTTGTTGCTGTTGCTTTTTGTGTTTTAGACATGAAGTCCTTGCCCATGCCTATTTCCTGAATGGTATTACCTAGGTTTTCTTCTAGGGTTTTTATGGTTTTAAGTCTAACATTTAAGTCTCTAATCCATCTTGAATTAATTTTCGTATAAGGAGTAAGGAAAGGATCCAGTTTCAGCTTTCTACTTATGGCTAGCCAATTTTCCCAGCACCATTTATTAAATAGGGAATCCTTTCCTCATTTCTTGTTTTTCTCAGGTTTGTCAAAGATCAGATGGCTGTAGATGTGTGGTATTATTTCTGAGGACTCTGTTCTATTCCATTGGTCTATATCTCTGTTTTGGTACCAGTACCATGCTGTTTTGATTACTTTAGCCCTGTAGTACAGTTTGCATCTTCCTCTTAAAACTGCTTTTGTTGGCTGGGCACAGTGGCTCACACCTGTAATTCCAGCACTTTGGGAGGCCAAGGTGGGCGGATCACCTGAGGGCAGGAGTTTGAAACCAGCCTGGCCAACACAACAAAACCTTTTCTGTATTAAAAATACAAAAATTATACGGGCATGGTTGTCTATACCTGTAGTGTCAGCTACTCGGTAGGCTGAGTTAGGAGAATCACTTGAACCTGGGAGACAGAGGTTGTAGTGAGCCGAGATTGCACCACTGCATTCCAACTAGGGCAACAGAGTTAGACTCTGTCACAAAAACAAAAACAAAAACAAAAATAATTTTCTCTTTTATTCGTTGGTTGTTCAGGAGCATGTTGTTGAATTTAAACATATTTGTGAATTTTCTATTTTTTTCTTCTATTTCATCTCATTGTGGTTGGAAAAAATACTTTAAATAATTTATATCTCTTAAATTTGTAAAGACTGTTTTGTGGCCCAACATATGGTCTATTCTAAAGAATTTTCTATGTGCACAAGAGAAGAAATAGGAATTTGCTACTCTTGGATGGAATACTCTGTACAAGTCTTTTAGTTCCATTAAGTCTACAATTTTGTCCAAGTCCTCTATTTCCTTATTGATTTTCTGTCTTGGTTATCTATTCATTGTTAAAATGGAGTGCTGAAGTTTCTTACTATTATTATATACTGCTATCTATTTCTCTCTTCAGCTCAATTAATATTTGTTTATTTAAGGTCTTCAATTTTGGATGCATATATATTTATAATTGTTATAGCCTCTTGATGAATTGACCCCTTTATCAATATATAATGATCTTATTTCTCTTGAAAAATTATTCCATTTATATTTACAGTAAGTATTGATAGTTAAGGACTCAGTATTATTATTTTGTTAAATATTTTCTGTTTTGTGGGTTCTTTCTTTCTTTCTCTCCTGGTGCCTGCCTTTGTGATCTGATGGGATTTTCAAAATAGTATGTTTTGATTCCCTTCTCTTTGTCTTTTATATATCAACAATATATTTTTCCACTGTGGTTGCCATCCGGTGCCTGGTCTTGGAAGGTATCCTTCATGGATAAGGAGAAACAACAATACTTTCTCTTCAACTTTAACTATTTCCTTTATTATTTCTTGTAAGGCAGGTCTGGTGGTGATGAATTCCCCAAGCCTTTGCTTGTCAGGAAAAGTGCTTATCTTTCTTTCATTTCTGAAGGACAGCTTTGTCTGGTGTAATATTCATGCTTTTCTATTTACTGCTTTTCAACACTTTGAATATATTATTTTTTTCTCTTCTGGCCTGCATCATTTCTGATGACAGGTCTTATAATGAGATTCCTTTCTATGTAACATTCGCTTTTTCTCTTCCTGCTTTCACATTTTTCTTTGTCTTTTACTTTTGAGAGTATGATTATAATGTGACTTACTGAAGATCTGTTTCTGTTTAATCTATTTGGTATTCTTATGAATGCTGGTTTTTCTTTTCATACTTGGGGAGTTTTCTGTTATGATTCTTTGGAATAAGCTTTCTGCCCTTTCTCTATCTCTACTACTTCAGGAATCTCATATTGCACATGTTGGTTTACTTTGTAGTGACTCAAAAGTCTCATAGGCTTTCTGCATACTTTATCATTCTATTTTTTTCTCCTCTGGGTAAATTCAAATGATCTCTCTTTTTGTTTGCTTATTCTCTTTACTTGAATGAGTCTGCTGTTGCTGTTGAAATGGAAGTTTTCTTTTCAGTCTTTGTGTTCTTCAGCTCCAGAAGTTCTGTGTAGTTCTTTGTTATGTTTTTAAATCTCCTTATTGAACTTCTCATTTTGTTTCTGTATTATATTCCTGAGTTAATTTAGTTGTATACCTCTCTTCTCTTATACCTAATTGAACTTCCTTAAGAAGATTATTTTGAATTCTTTCTCAGGCATTTTGTAGATCTTCGTTTTGTTAAGGTTGGCTACTGATGCCTTATTTTGTTCCTTCAGTGTTGTTATGTTTCCACGATTATGCATAATCCTTATTATTTTTATAGGTGTTTGTGGATTTGAAGAAGTAAACACATCTTCCAATATTAACAGACTAGATTTGGTAAATAAAACACTTAACAATTAGCCCCTCCAGAGATTATGGCAAGTCAATTCATGGGATTCTAAGGTTGTTATGGTGCTAGAATCCTGAGAAGGGCTGACTTAGTGCCTGGGGACTTAAGAGTGTGCCTTGGGCCTGTGTCTGCAGGGGCCACCCTAGTGCCTGGAGTTATGGAGGTGGGCCTCGAGCTAGGGGCCACAGTGCTTTGCTTGGTATCAGATGGTCTTGGAACCTAGGGCCACAGGGACCAGCATGAAGCCTGGGATTATGGATGCCAGCTTGATCCAGGGGCCAGTCTATTGCAATGAACACTGAGACAGGTCTGATGCAAGGGCTTGCAGTGGCTTCAGCTGCTAACTTCAATCTATTTCCCCCACATGGAAGATAACTCTCTTCCTGCTCTACCAAATGGGCTTGGGGAAAGTGTGACATGAATAATGTAAAACTGTTTTTCCTATCATCTTCAAGACATCTCTTCCTATTTCTGTGTTCCACTCAGGTACTGTAATCTCTCACCTGAATTTCTCAGCTCCTGTGAAGCTATTTTTGCAAACCAGTATTTATTCAAATTGATATTTTCATGAAGACATAAGTGCTGAAACTCCTATTCCTCCATCTTGATGATTTTACTCACTGCCCAAAATTTTACACTGGATTCTGTTGCTTAATTCAAAGTTTAGACTGATCTTTAAAATATCAGACATATCAAATTTTGAAAATGTCCTAAGGTTTATAAGAATAGGCTCAAAATATATTTTAATACATGTACACTCTGAAATATAAGAAAACGCAAAATGTTTAAGATCCATGAATGACTTGGTCAAATGATGTGAAGAACACTGTTGGCAAGGGTAAAAAGAAAATAATAATAAATGAAAACAATGAGTAGTCTTACACTGAATAAGGTTAAAGTCATTTATAAGATGTATTTGCTTTCAAGAAATTCACTTCAGGAATCATGAACTTGAAAGTGCCCTGAAAGGTTCTGATTTTGTGAGGTTCAAGAGTAATAACCAAAAGAAAAATGTGTATGTATGACAAAACCTCTCAGAGCTTATCACAATGGAACTAGCAAAAGACTCAAACAGTTTCAGTCAGCAATTCCTCAAGATGCTCAAGGAAAACTTAATGTTATGAAAAAAATCCAGTGCCTTGTAGTTGCACTTGAAATACAGTTTTTGCCTTTCAGTTGCATTAAGCAAGTAACCCTAAGGTCTGCAAAAGTAGCTAGAGTCAGAATTTAGATACAGACAGAGACAAGAGGAAATAGAAACCAAGGCATAGAAGAGGGAGAGAATGAGAAAGAATGAGAGGACGTCATACTTCGTTGTCCAGTGTCATAGCCGTTAGCTACATGATGTTATTTAAAATGTAATTAACTGAAATAAAATTTTAAAAATTCAGCTCTTCAGCCTTGCTAGCCACATTTTCAGTGTTTAAGAGTCACACATGACTAGTTGTCATCATACTGAATAATGCTGATGAAGTATATTTACATTGTTGCAGAGAGTTCTGGTAGAAAAAGCTGATTTAGAAAATAAGAGAGAAAGAAAGAAACCAGAGGGGACGTAATCACGGGCTTAAACTGATGGATGAGTGAAATAACAAGAGTTAGTGAGAGTAAGAGGTAGACATTAGAGAGATCAATTTTTGTTTTATTTTTATTTTATTTTAATAGTTCGGGGGTACAGGTGGTTCTGGTTACATGGATAAGTTCCTAAGTGGTGATTTCTGAAATTTTGTTGTACCTGAGCAGCAAACACTGTATCCAACATGCAATCTTTTATCCCTCACCCCAGCTCTCACCCTTCAATTTTTCAGACTTTCTTGTGTAACTTACAGAAAAAATTAAAGTAAGATGCAATGTAGGAACAATAAATAGGTACAGAAAAAGTGTGAAAGCCTAAAAAGATCTGACCTGTTTGGTTTGTGGTTTAAAAAAAATCCATGACCATCACCCCAGCATGCACAATATTCAGTCTTTAAAAACTAAGGACTGAAAAGGTCAGGGATATTATAAATTAAGCTTCCAAATCGTTTTTAATTGCATCCATTTGACTTTTAGAAAACACAAAAACTTTACAATTTCAGAATCCCTCTCTTCATTTGTAGATAAAATAGAGCTACTACCTTATCGGGCAGAAAACAATGGGTGTTTTTTTTAAAAAAATAAGAGAGACATTATAAGAAAAGCAAAACCAAAATTATTAATACATTAAATTTTTGCTATAATTTGGTATCCTGACACTTTTCAAACTTTTCTCTGAAAAAAGGAATATAAATTGTATATGGAAAGTTAATTATTTTTTAAACAAAATGTATTTTAAAGATTAAGAAACATAATTCAGAAATGAAAGACAATCATCTAAATGTTATGTAGGAAAACTACAATATTTAAAAGAATAATAATTCAGTTAAATTCCTAACTAGGAAATTTATCAAATAGGATATTTTGGGCAGGAAATTTAAAGGGAATTTCTTCAGTTTTTAGATTACATTTTGCTTATTATTTAACTTGACATTTATACATTTGCAACTTCTGTATTTTATATTTATATATTATATATTTTCATATTTAGGGATATGAAATAGGAAATCAGATTATATATACAGGAATTTAAATGTAATGTAATCAATATTTGTTGCCTGCTGTTTTGAATGGTTATTTACCTACATGTTCACCAAGGATTACACTGGGAGCTCATTTGATTTTTATATTGAAAAACCTCTGAAAGAGGGATTACATGAGAAAAACACACTCTACAACGAGGACAAATATGGAAATATCGAGTCTCCTTGGAGGAAAAGAAGTGCAGAGTCTCTGTGAATGGGCTTTATAGTGGAAAATTTAAATTAAGGAGGAAACTTTAAGATACTGGATTCAAGAGAAACAATATGCATAAAAAATAGGTTATTGTTGCCAAGTAAAGAAACTGACAATGGTCAATTATCATCCTTTCATCCTTTCTTTCTTCTCATCCTTTGTTTTGAGAGAGTAGTTTATATTTACATTCTGTGTCTTTCAATTTGCTCCTTAAATTAGTAGAATAAAATTGGATTAAAATTCTATTGACATGACCATATAAAATAATGTACAAAATAACCATATTAAGATAATCTACTGAATTATTTTTATTTCCAAAATTCTTAAGAAAGTTCTTATTTTAATCCCCAAAACTTTTCAATTCTTATGTAAATGGTTTGACATCAGCAAAACTTTTCACTTTTCAGTTCTTTGATAACTTGGAAACTTTATGCCCATGAAATAATTTCAAGAGCGTTCTGACTTTTTTTGTTTGTTTGTTTGTTTGTTTGTTTTTGAGATGGAGTCTCGCTCTTCCTCCCAGACTGGAGTGCAGTGGCGCGCTCTCGGCTCGCTGCACCCTCTGCCTACCAGGTTCAAGAGATTCTCCTGCTTCAGCCTCCTGAGTAGCAAGGATTACAGACACGCGCCAGCAGGCCCGGCCAATTTTTGTATTTTTAGTAGAGATGGAGTTTCACCATGTTGGTCAGGCTGCTCTCAAACTCCTGATCTTGTGATCCGCCCACCTCGGCCCCTCAAAGTGCTGGGATTTCAGGAGTGAGCCATCGCACCTGGCTGACTTTTTCTTCTTAGACGTTTTCAAGCATTCCTCTTCATGTTTCTTATACTAGGGTTCCCTAGCATTCCCTTTTCTAGCCATTAACTGGTTGTTTCATTCAATTTGCCCGTGTCCCTTGTAATTTATTGCTGATGTCAATTACATTTCCAAATATACTTCCTGGGTAAAACAATCCTTGAGATTCTGACATGTTTTTCAACTCCTAGATTTCTCTACCTAGATAGAAAAATTTAGAACTCACCACATCATTTCTTTTCTCATATACTTAATTTTCTTGTTCTTTCTCATTTATACCACTGTCTCTTCTCCTTTTCTCCCCGTCATGTCTCTAATTGGTACTGATGTCTCTCATTTGTGTGTCTGTATTAACGGAACTGCATATTTGTGGAATTATCTGTAATCTTACTCTAATGTTCAACATATTGTATTGTACCATCATCTTAAATGCCTGTGACTTCCAGTAAGCTCCCTAAAATAAAGAAGTCATATTATTTTTTAATTGTAGAGGAATTTGTGATGAGTTGAACCACAAAAGTACATTGAGATTATTTAGAAGATGCCCATGTAATTTTTCAATAAATCATTTGGTTTCCTTCACAGTGGTAAAATTAATTCTGTTAAATAAATTATGAGACTGAGCTGGATGATGATTTATGATTCCTGGGCTTCTTTCAAATGGCTTTGATCATGCAAAGAAATATTATATTTTTAACTATCTCAGTCTATGATTAAACTGAAATCATGAAGGATTAGATATTTAGAGTGGAAGCAGAATACTGACAGACAGAGAAAGCAAGTAAGAATAGCAGAATAACTTTGTTTAATATTTGATAAACATGTTAATTAAAAGCAGAAATGACTCAACATAATTAAACAATATGAAGCAAGATTTATTTTGAACCACTTTGACAGTCTTAGATCTAAGTTTAGGCTTTTTGAGAATGAAATGCAATGACATTTACATCATTATGAAAAGAGTATAGTCTACTTTAAACCTCAATTACCAGAAAACTAAAATAACTTGAGATAAAATGTCATCCTTCAAGACCATATTAATGTATCTAAGTGCTTAGTAACAAATATAATCACCATGTCTGTGTGAAATTTTGATAGTTTTTGCTAAATGCTGCTTTCATGGTATCTATATCATGCTCAGACCTAGAAGATTTTCTATAAAATTTGAACATTCATACTATCATTTATGGTTCAATCACAGTTAATTGAGTATGCTCTTTCCCAAGCATGAACTAGGGCTGCAAATATAAATAAGGTCAAGGAGCCTAGAGTGATATAGCCAAATGACAGAAAATATGATATGTTTGGATGTAAGTAAAAAGAAATTGCATTTTTTTTTTTTCTTGTGATGGAGTCTCGCTCTGTTGCCCAGGGTGGAGTGCAGTGGCATGATCTCTGTTCACTGTAACCTCTGCCTCCCAGGTTCAAGCAATTCTCCTGTCTCAGCCTCCAGAGTAGCTGGTATTACAGGTGCCCACCACTATGCCTGGCTAATTTTTGTATATTTGTGGACACGTGGTTTCACCATGTTGGCTAGGCTGGTCTCAAACTCCTGATCTCAAGTGATCTGTCCCCTTTGGTCTCCCAAAGTGCTGGGATTACAGGCGTGAGCCACTGCGCCTGGCCAGAAATTGCTAATTTTTATAGAGGTACAGAGAAGTCTTGCTTCAATCCACTTGCAAATTGGAGAGAAACAGATTTAGGAATTGGACAAAACATGCAGGTAAGTATGAAGGTCAAGATAAGAGCACGGGGCAGATGGCTTTTGTTTTTATCTGGACTCTGATTTCTCAATTCTAGAAGATGGATACCAATAGGATCACTCTAATTTTTTTTAAGAATGTAGAGTTTATATATATATATATATAATGTGTGTGTGTGTGTGTGTGTGTGTGTGTCACACAGAAGTATTCTGGCACATTATTAGCACTCTATAAACACTGTTGTTATTGTTACTTATCTGTGACATTATTTATTCTCATACTAACAAGCAGTATCCCTTACATTAGTATCATGCATTATATTTTGTTTGCTGAAGATGCACAGAATAATTAGCGTTTAATGTTGAGATGACGGACTTTTTTATTGAATAAGTTCGTGCTCTCAAAGAGAAAAATCCTAGGAGAAAATAAGTAAAATATAAAAATATACAAAAGTGCTCTCATATATTTAATTATAGATGATTCTAAGCATATTACATGACAAAATCAATACAAGCAATTAACATAATAGATTTTTTAAGTTTTGTAGACATTTCACCCAAATATTTCTCAAAACTAAGCACTAGTTCTTACTGAGTTTCTAAGACAGAGAGCGGAACAGCAGTAGATAGTTACCTTGAAATGAACATAGACTTTGCATTCCAGTTTTCCTTCTCCCATCATAGTAGACTAATAAAACTTCATGAGTCTTTGGAGGGTTTTGTTTGTTTGTTTGTGTGTTTAGTTAAATGCGATTAGTGACACCAACATACAGTTTCCCTCTGGTTATCAGGTAAGAATAAAATAAGTTAAAAGACTGTGGCAGTATAGATTAAATAAAATTTTAAATGATAAATTAAGGCACTTTGAAGTACAGCTATAAGACAAATTGGTACCAACTACCTAGTATTTTATGTACTCTGTGGGTGGCAACACTTTCCATTTTGTTTATCTACTAAATACTGTAAAATAAAGTAGTATGTTTTGAAAATGATTTTCTGCAAATACCTTATTATGGATTTTAGCTGCTGAAGATTTCTCTGAAAATTCTCTGGTTTGGTATGAATATGGTATTTCCACATCGAGAATAAGATTCTTCCAAGTGTGTAGCTACTCCATAAAACAATAACTGCAGAGGTTACAGCAACAGCTTCTGAAAACACAATTTAAACTACTCAACCTGAAAATACACATGTATTTCAAACAAGTCAATTTTGGTAGGAAAAAAAAAAAAAAAAGAGGATCAAGTGCCATGTTTACATGTATTTGAACATTGGTGCCTTTGGGATCAATCTACTACTACCTTTCATATGATACTGTAATATTTGCTCCCTACAAACAGGAGGGGAAGCTGCCATCACAAATTGTCTAATGCACTGTGCTTTATGCAATCAACTTCATTTTTTTGACACCAGATATGCAATGCCACATTATTCCTTTCAAAGTTCAAGCTTGAAGCCAGGCATGGTGGCTCATGCCTGTAGAATTATAATCCTAGCACTTTGGGAGGCCAAGGTGGGTGGATCACCTGAGGTCAGGAGTTTAAGACCAGTCTAGCCAACATGGTGAAACCACGTCTCCACTAAAAATACAAAAATTAGCTAGGTGTGGTGTCGCACACCTATAATCCCAACTACTTGGAAGGCTGAGGCAGGAGAATCTCTTGAACCCGGGAGACCAAGGTTCCAATGAGCTGAGATCAGGCCACTGCACTCCATCCTGAGCGACAGAGCCAGACTCCACCAAAATAAAATAAAATAAAATAAAATAATTGTTCAAGCTTGAAGAAGAGTGATGAAAACAAGTTAAGGGGAAGAGGACATGAGGACATCTTGGTCAAAGAATACATAATTATAGTTAGATAAGATTAATTTTTAAAAAGACAGAATAGACAAATACATAGCAACAGAAAGTTGATAAGTGATTGCCCTGGTCCAGTTTATAGTGAGGACATAAATAAGAAATGACTATTAATGGTTGTGGAGTTTCTTTGTCAGGTATTAATGCTCTAAAACTGTAGTAATGGTTGTACAACTTTTTGATCATGCTAAAAATCACTGGATTATACACTTTAAAGGGGTAAATTTTATGATACGTAAATTACATCTTAATTGTAGATTAAGTTGTTTAAAAATATTTTTTCTGCATTTACCTTGCACCTTTTTATTTTGTTTTCTAACACAGGAATAAATATTTATGAATACCTAATATGCTATCTTTTAAAAATATTTATAATAGTTCCTGGATCAACATCTTGGTATTTTAATTTAAAAAAAAGGGAATTCTGTTACTTTGATATATTTCAGATCTATTAAAACAAATAATATAATAATTAATAAAATGAAATTAATTGTGAAAGCTAACACCTAATGAAGATAGATAATTAAATTTGTATGTTCATGTATGTAGACAATATATAGTATAGGCTTATTACCAAAGTTACTATAGACAATACTAATATATATATATACACACGCGCACACACACACACACACATATATATATTTATCCTCATTTACTTTTAAATGAAAAGAGGATAACAATGTTAAAGACTAATTTTTAAACTTATTTAACAAGTTTTTTTTTTTACGTATTTATTCCCTTTATTTCTCTTAAAAATTCTTAGTAGGAAAATGAAAATAATTTTTATTCACTAAGGTATCCATTTTGTAAAATTAAAAACACTGATGGCTAGTCATTCATTAATGTAGTTTTCCACATTAATAAAAGGTCTAAGGAAACATTGAAAAGGTACCTTGCAATGAAAACAAAATCTATAATCACGGTTGAATGACAAATTATATTTACATTTTCAAATTTTTTTCCTGTAAAAACTCCCTTTCCCCATGCAATTTTGGAAACTTTCTTTTTTATCTTAATTATAACTTTATGGTTTAATATTTGCCTGTCCACATTAGAATAGGGTGACACTACCACTTGCTCACAAATTATTGATGCAGAGGTGAGAAACAGGCACAGCATATACCATTAAATATTTAAGTAATTGAATTAGCACTTTAAGATGACCCTTATTATTTGTGCCCTTTAATACAGTGGAGATTTCAATTCAGGAGTTATTGATGTGGGCCAATGTGGATTTAAAAATGAAATTGATTTCCAACAGGTGAAACAAAGTATATGAAATAATAGATGTACACAAATAGAGTTTGAAAGATTTTTAAAATATTCTTTTAGTTGAACACTTTTTGGGTTTCCTTAGTTATTCCATAACTTTTATTATACGTTTTTGTTTTTTAATAAAAAGTAGTAAACATAATTTGAAAATTTCAGAGAAAATTACACAATACAGGTCTTAAAGCATGGTCAAATGGATTAATATAATTAGTTAATACAGATGTTTCTCCTAGGATTCTTATAGTTTGAGGTTTTACATTTAAGTCGTAATTCATCTTGAATTTATTTTTGTATAAGATGATAGGTAGAACTGCAGTTTCATTATACTGCATATAGATAGTTATCACAGCATCATTTATTGTATAGGATTTCTTTCCCTATTGCTTAATTTGATGATCAAATGGCTGTATACGTGCAGCTTTATTTCTGAATTATCTTCTCTTTGATTGATCTCTATGTATACATTTGCACCAGAACCATGCTCTTTTGATTACTGTAGCCTTGTAATATAGTTTAAAGTCAAGAAATGTGATGTATCTGGCTTGATTCTTGTTAGGATTGCTTTGACTATTTGGGCTCCTTCTGATTCCATATAAATTTTAGAATAGTTATTATTTTTTTCCTAATTCTGTGAAAAATGACATTGGTAATTTGATAGGCATAATGTTGAATCTGTAAATGTATCTAGGCAGTACCATCTCACACTAGTTAGAATGGTTTTGGTTAAAAAGTCAAAAAATAGGCGGGGCGTGGTGGCTCACTCTTGTAATCCCAGCACTTTGGGAGGCTGAGGCGGGTGGATCACGAGGTCAGGAGATCGAGACCAAACTGGCTAACACGATGAAACTCCATCTCTACTAAAAACCTAAAAAAATTAGCCAGGCGTGGTGGCCGGTGCCTGTAATCCCAGCTAATCAGGAGGCTGAGGCAGGAAAATGGCATGAACCCAGGAGGTGGAGCTTGCAGCGAGCCGAGATCGTGCCGCTGCACTCCAGCCAGGGCAACAGAGCAAGACTACATCTAAAAACAAACAAACAAACAAAGTCAAAAAATAACAAATGTTGGCAAAGCTGCGGAGAAAAGAGAACACTAATACACTGTTGGTTGGAATGTAAATTAGTTTAACTACTATGAACAGCAGTTTGAAGATTTCTCAAATAACTTAAATCAGAACTACCATTCAATCCAGCAATCCCATTACTGGGTATATACCCAAAGGAAAATAATTATTCTAGCCAAAAGTCACATTCACTTGAATGTTCATCACAACACTATTCACAATAGAAAAGACACGTAATCAACACAGGTGCCCATCAAAGGTGGATGGAATAAAGAAAATATGGTATCTATATACCATGGACAACTACTCAGCCATTAAAAATAATGAAAATCATACCCTTTGCAGCAATATGTATGTAGCTGGATACCATTATTTTAAGCAAATTAACATAGAAACAGAAAACCTTAAATACTTAATGTTCTCGCTTATGAGTGGAAGCTAAACATTGGGTACACATGGACATAAAGACGGGAACAATAGTCCACTGAGGACTCTTAGAAGGATGAGTAAGAGAGGGAGGCAAGGGCTTAAAAACTACGTATTGAGTACTATGCTCACTACCTGGATGATGTATTTAGTTGTACTCCAAATTTCAGCATCACACTATATATCTTTGTAAAAACTTCCACATGTACTCCGGTTCTAAAATGAAAGTTGAAAAATAAAATAAAATATGTCTCTATATGTGCTATAATATCACATTATCTAACCTCTATGTAACTAGTGTCCCAGAAGAATATATTTAAAAAAAGAAGAAGACAATCATTGGAAGATATAAGGAATGGGAATATTCCCAGTAGATGAAATATATTAATTATATATACACGAACTTTAGTAAAACTCCAAGCAATTTATAATATACAAATAGATGTACTATTTGTGTAATATACAAATAGATGTACTATTTATGTAATATACAAATAGATGTACTATTTGTGTAATATACAAATAGATGTACTATTTGTATATTATAAATTAAGTGATTTAAACCAAAGAAAAAGAGAAAATCTCAAGGGGCAATAAAAGAGTACTCAGTACATGTGCATGTGTCTTTTTGTAGTGGTACAACAAAATAAATGACTAGTGACTTCTGATCAGGAAAAAAAATAAAGATGAAAAGAAAATAGAATTTCAAAATGGCAGAAAGAAATCAGAATTTCAACCTAAAATTTTATATTCAGAAAAGGTATTGCTTTAAATTTCAGCAGGTTTCAAAAATATTTCCAATCAAAACCTCACAGTATTTCATTCAATAAATTTATGACAAAAATTAGTTAAAAAGTTCCTCAAGATGAAGGGAAAAACTAACAACCAGCTGTACACTATGTAAGTAAAAGCTCCATTAAAAGAATATACCTACAAAAATGTAAAAACACAATTTTTTAGTATTCTTTCATATGTAGAGTTGTAAAATTATTAATGGCTTAATATTATTTTAAATTAAGTAAAATAGAGAGTTTATATTGCAAAAGAAAGTAAAATATAAAACAACAAGTACACAAAACTTGGAAGAAAATAAACCTGTTTTACTCATCTAAAGTTGCTAAAATGATTATGAAATAGAATAACATTTGCATATTAAAATGCATAGCATAACGAAAAGAAACATAAATAGTTAAATCAATATATGGTATATTCACAACAAAGAAAACAGTGAAGACAAATAAAGAAAAACATTTAAAAAAATCAGATAAATGAAATCCAAATGGCAAGATGAAAGACTTAAATCAGACATATCAATTCTTAATTGTATATGTTTGAATGAAGCTTTTCAACTGAAAGGCAAAGATGCCAGACATAATGAACAAGTAAGGCCATATTATATATTGCTTACAAGAAACACAATTTAAATACATAGATATACTCAAGCTGAAACTAATATATTGGGAAATGACATAGTATGTGAACACTAACCTAAAGCGGCCCAGAGTGGCTATATTAATACCTATGTGGTATAACTTCCACAGGAAAGGAGCTTCCTTAACCTAACAGAGGGCACCTTAGGGCATCTAAGACTGTATTTATGATTAAAAAATTGAATGCTTTCACTTTGAGCTCAGCAGCAAGACAAGCCTATCTGCCTTCACCTTTTCCATTAAATGTTGTGTGAGAAAATATGTGAAATATATATTATATCTGATTCTTTTTAACAGATGCAGTGTTCTTTAAGTCTATAAAGTAATATTTATTTTACATGCATAAGTTAATTATATCAAGTTGCTTCTTTTTTTTCCCAATTGCTTTAGTTTCTGTTTTTGTAGTAGTTTTCTTCCTGGTGCTCTTGATCTATTCTCTCGTGTACAAGACAGGGGTACTAAAACAACAAGTTCAAGTAAATGCATGTGGGGATACTTGCTCATTGCGTTCTTTACTGTAGGATGATGATGATCTTTCTGCCACTTATCATTGTGAAAATCACTGCTGATGATATTTTTCTTTTTTTTTTTTTTAATTTGATCTTGGGTTTGTCATACATTTTAGAGAAGATAATGCCCATTTCTCATCACTCATTTAAATAAAATGTTAACAATTAGACCATCAAATAGTAGAAATATTTGGCTAGCCCTTAATCTCTCTGTGAACAGGATGTTCTCCCAACATTCAGGTTTTCATCTCAGGCCAGATAATTTTTGTTTGATGCTCTCTAGAGTATAATCCTATCTTCTCTAAAGGAAGTGTTTGGTTGCATGAGTGAGTTATTTAGTGTTGATTTGTGCGATTTTGGTGCATTGATCACCCGAGAAGAATACACTGTCCCAATTTGTAGTCTTTTATCCCTCACCCTCCTCCCACCCTTTCTTCCAAGTCCCCAGAATCCATCGTATGATTCTTATGCCTTCTCATCCTCTTAGTTTAGCTCTCACTTATAGTAACAACATACGATGTTTAGTTTTCCATTTCTGAATTACTTCACTTAGAATAATGGTCTTCAGTTCCATCCAGGTTGCTGCAAATGCCATTATTTCATTCCTTTTCATAACGGAATAGTATTCCCATCTTCTTTCAAGCAGAGAAACTGCTATCTCCTGCATGCATGGAGTAAAGAGAAAGAGAAAGCGTTAGGTAGAATTTATTCTAAATTAGGCCTTTAACTAGCCCTTCTGGTTTTAAGGTTACCTTCCTTCACCTTTCAAAGTTTACTGTCACCAATTACTATGGTTTCTGGAAAATGTATTGGGGTATATTAACTACCATCTTGGCTTTTCCACTGACAAACTAAGATACGTCTTCTCAAGTTCATTGCATTTCGTGAAAAGACACTCTGTTATCTCTTCAATCCTTTTAATGAGACTTAGGCTATGCGCAAGTGTGCTTGTGTGTGTTAATGTTTTTTTCTTTTTGTCATTCTAAAATGTTATGCTCTTGGCATAACATTGGCGTTGACTTTGAGTTTAAGGCCAATAGCTTGAGGTCTCCTGGTACATTTGACTGTTGACTTTCACTTACTATGAATGTTGTAATTTTTTTATTTTGAGTTTATGATCTCATCTTAATATGGCATCTTTTGATTTTCCCCTTTGTAAATTCTACATGAACTAACACGTTCCTCCGGATAATTTTTTCATTTGATTCGTAGACCCCCCAAGGGTTTTCACCACACCAGGATCATTTTTTAATTGCCAGCTTCTCAGCTTGTGGTATCCCCACATTGTGAGGACAGTGTAAGTCTGTGTTCAAACACGTCAAAGTTGCAGGGCTATTCTTTTGCTTTCTGTTGAGAATTTCTTCCCACACACATGGCCAGGTAAATTTCATTTTATCTGGTGAGAGATTCAATTCATTCTTTTATCACTAATACTAGAGGTCTTTGCTGGTACCAATTCTTTAGGATTTTTGTAGGCATGAAAGCTCACTACTCTAACCATTACTATTTCAATAACTTCACATGGCTACTGCTTTATTAACTTATTTACCTCTCTGTCTAGGTCTCAGAATATTCTTCACTTCTGGCATCTACAATGATCCAACATTTTTTGTAAAGTACAGTGCAATTTGTTTAAATTAAAAATTTATCCAGAACATTTAGTTTTTTTCAGAAAAAATAAATAACTGTAATTATATTACTCTAGTTCACTACACATTATAAGCAGTATTACAAAGAGATAACTGTGTATTTGTGTTTCTCATTAGTGATACATGTTCCTCAAGAAAAATGACTTTCAAAGGCCGACCACAATGTGTTTTTGTATGTGTGTGTGCATGTGTGTGTCTTTCCTTTTTCAATATCCTTTTTGAAAATCTCAGTTTTCAGTGCTATCATATTTGTTCATGTGCTAGTCAGTCCTTGAAACTTACACTTGCATTGGTTGTTAGTTCGCTGCACTAGGTAGATTTTCTCGGTCATTAAAATAAACTCTTCATGATTTTGCTGTATCTTCTCACCTGTCTTCCAAGTGGATATCTTCTCAAGTGTCTTACATTATATCTTTTTGTTTGACATGGTAGTCCCAGTATGTCGCCAAGCAAATTATTTGCAATAAACCAAAAAAACAGATGGTGGCTTTTCCTACCTTCATGCATCTCTTTAGAAATACATTATTAGTGGTATGGTTGACTTGTGAGGCAGTCTTTCCAGTTGATGGTGCGGCTGGTTCAGAGTGACACTTTGAAGCTACTCAAGAATCTGAATGTGACATCCATGGCAGGTCAATGTTTCACAGAAGGAGAGATTTTGTGTTCAGCTTCGCTCTATTGACTTCTTGTTCAATTTGTCCTTTCTTGCCATAAGCCATGATTCAGAAATAGATGCTGGCTTTTTCTATTATAAAAGTATCTACCACTTGCCAGATAATGTACCTCATGACAGGGTTGCATTAGAATACATTTGTGTATTTGAAGACATTGCCTGATTCTTAACAGAAAACACTAGAGTGCCCACATTTTTCTTGCAGGTGATATATATTGTAAAACATGTCAATTCAATTATATTCAAGTACGTATGCGCACAAGTATGCATAATTGTACAAATACACACATATACAAATTTTATGCATACGTAAATGTGTGTGTGTGTGTGTGTTGAGTATCTGTAATCCAAAAACCTAAAATTCAAAATGCTCCAAAATCCAAAACTTTTTGAGAGCTGATATAATGCTCATTGGAGCATTTTGGATTTCAGATTTTTGCATTATGGATATTGAATATTGTAAGTGTTTAATATCCAGTGAAAAAGAATATCCAAAATTTAAAACACTTCTGGTCTCAAGTATTTAGGATAAGGGATACTCAAACTATATATAAACTGTATGTTTGTGTGCATGTGTGTGTGCATCTACATTTACTATTTTGGTGAACTCATGTAATTTTATGGTATTAAATATCATCTTTATGTGGACATTTTAAAATTTATATTGCAAGCAGTATTTTACCTTCTAAACATGAGTCACACATTTCTAACTTACCATTTAATAGCTATTTTCAGCTCTTCAATCACTATTTGGTAAAAATCTCAAATTTTCCACCTTCAAAAATCACTGGTTTTCTTTCTTCTCATTTTCCCATCTTCCAGTCTTCCCCCATTTCAATTGATCCCAGCTTCTATTGATCAGTTGAAAAACCTTGCAGTTATCTTTAACTCTTGCCTTTCTCTCATATTCCATAGCCAACCTGTCATGATCTTTCATTTGTATTTCTTCAAAATATGTGTAAAATCTAAAATTTCCCAACACTTCCACTTCTAGAACAAGACACTCATTCTGTCTCAGCTGAATTATCGTAATAGCTCCCTTCAGTGCCCTTCTTGTTTTTGCTTTTTCATGCTTTCCTCACTCTAGTCATAGTAAACTTTTAACGTAAGTCAGATGATACACTACTCTGCTCAAAATCCACAGCTTCCCATTTCACTCCGCAAAATAATACTTACAAAAATTTCTATGGTGTCGGCAATATTATTATCACAGTTTTACAAATAGAGTATCTAAAGGACAAAGAAAATCAGTTTGTGGATCCAGATTACTTGGCTAAGCATGGTAGCATAGGATTTGAATCCAAGCAGTCTTTTTCCAGTATCTGTGCTTTAACTGTAACAATATCTTGTATCCTGGCAGTAAGAGACCAGAGGCTCTGCCTGACTTGCACCCACTCTCTCCTCTAGCTCCCAGTGGTCTATCTTACTTTACTTCCTTTTCGTCTATTGCTTGTTCTGTCAAATTGAACTTGTCTATATTTCCCAGATAGTTCAGGCACAATTCTGCATCGAGTTCTCTGTACTGGGTTTTCTCTTCTGCTATGATGTTCTTCTACCAGAAATCCATTTGGTTCACATTCTGAACACATACCACTACTAAAATAATATTTAAGAGTAGTATCTTCTCATCGAGACCTAGCCTCACTTCCTTATTGAAAATTTTAACATCCCCTCCCATAGCCTCAGACTACTCTAATCTGCCTTACACAGTTCAGTGATTGTCCACCAACCCACCATCTTCTAATAGAATATTAATTTTACTTCCAAATTAATTACATTTAGTTAATTTTGGTGTCAAACAGAACAAAAAATAAAGAAGAAAAATACAATTAGTATTGCACCAAAAATCAAACACCGCATGTTCTCACTCATAAGTGGGAGTTGAACAATGAGAACACATGGACACAGGGAGGGGAATGTCACACACTGGGGCCTTATCGGTGGGAGGGAGCCTAGGAGAAGGATAGCTTTAGGAGAAATACCTAATGTAGATGGTGGGTTGATGGGTGCAGCAAATGACCATGGCACTTGTATACCTATGTAACAAACCTGCACGTTCTGCACATATATCTCATAACTTAAAGTATAATAAAAAAAAGAAAAAAAGAAATAGAATAATAAAAGTTAAATTATATATATTCTAATCACTCTTTAAATTTATATACAGGCTTTTCCTCTGACTTTATTGTAAAATAGTTAATAACATTTTCAAATTGTAGTAAGTGCAAATGAATTTAAATTTGTAAAGAAAAGTTAATAATTGAGGTCAGAATTTCTAATTTTTTAAGGCTGACTTTAGGGACAAAATAAACTAAATCTAATGAAGCATGCTAAAATTGGTGCTTTATCATTTCCAGCATCACTGTGCTTTTTCCTTCAAGCAATTTTCACCATATATAATTCTTTTTATAAATAGATATAAAGGTATTTTGAAAAAAAGCTAATAGCAAATATTTATTAAGCACTTGCTAAATCTAAATCTAAATATGTTAATACAGGATTTCATTTATGAATACAAATATTCATGAGGTTCTATTATATCCTATATTTTATAAATAAGAAATTTAGTTTACAGAGTTTAAATGGCTCAATTGAGTTTACCCAATTAGTGACTCATCCAGAATATAAATTCAGTGTTTCCTCCCAATG
This sequence comes from Macaca thibetana thibetana, assembly GCF_024542745.1. Classification (NCBI taxonomy): domain Eukaryota; kingdom Metazoa; phylum Chordata; class Mammalia; order Primates; family Cercopithecidae; genus Macaca; species Macaca thibetana. Next base: position 130,788,887 of record NC_065583.1, on the reverse strand, counting down.
GACAAAGTTTCATCGCCCACTGAAACCCAAAATTTTCTTTCCTAATTCTTAGTATTCAGAAATATAAAAACTGTTTATACATATAAATTAGTTTTAGAATATTTATTGCCATGGCTAGTATCATTTCACAATACCCATTTTTATTAATAAATTACATGTCCTCTTAAACTATGACCATAACTCTAGTCTTCTTATTACTTTTTCTATCAGTTTAACTTCTTCTCAGGAAATCAAATATGTTTCCAGGTACACATATTATTTCTAAAAGGGACATATAAGGTGGGATAGGTTACTTTTACAGGCATACCCATAATTATAGAAATATAATTCCTGCTTTTTCTTACACATTTTCTATCCCTTCAATTCTTATAAGATTGAGTGTTGCCCATGTATATATTTCATGGTCTCTGATTTTCTTTTTTTTTTTTTTTTTTTTTTTTTTTTTTGAGACGGAGTCTCACGCTGTTGCCCAGGCTGGAGTGCAGTGGCGCGATCTCGGCTCACTGCAAGCTCCGCCTCCTGGGTTCACGCCATTCTCCTGCCTCAGCCTCCTGAGTAGCTGGGACTACAGGCGCCCGCCACTGCGCCCGGCTAATTTTTTGTATTTTTAGTAGAGACGGGGTTTCACTGTGGTCTCGATCTCCTGACCTTGTGATCCGCCCGCCTCGGCCTCCCAAAGTGCTGGGATTACAGGCTTGAGCCACCGCGCCCGGCCTGTCTCTCATTTTCAAGGATGTATTTTCAACTATCTGTATCTTCCTAAAGTACATTCACCTGTGGTGAATTAAAGTTTGTAACACAGAGCAACTTTTAGCTTCCACAGCATTTCTTGAAAGCTACTACAAATCAATTTATAATGAACATATTTATGGAAAGACTAATATCCTACAAATAAATTACCAGCATAAAAGAAATTTTCTATTCTTTACATATATAATTTATTAATACTAAGACATTTTACATTTGAATTTACTGTCCAATGTCTGTGTAAATTTAAGGCTTAAAAAATTCAAGAAAAAATACAAACGAGATTGAAGATTAACATGTTTCAACTATTTTTTTCTACTTCTTTGCCTGATTGGAACATTATTTGATATACAACCTGGATATATCATCAAAACATGTCACTTCACTTCAGGAAGAAAATGTTTATATGGTTTATGTTATGTTAAAATGTATCTTCGCAAATGTAAATTATTAGAGCATTAAAATGATTCTTTGAAATATTTATGCAAATGCATATGAAAATAAACTGTAATATCATTTAAAGCCTATTATTGGGAAAATGAATTGGATTAAAGGTTGATGGGTGATTTTTATAGGAAATGATATTCAGAACCAAGTCGATATAAGACAAGTAGTGACAACTACTACTAAAAGTACAAATAATTGTTAATTTTTAATTGTGAAAATTGAAGAACAACAGTTAATAACAAATACTGAATTAGCAGTATAACTGGTTAAATTCAACTGACTTATTATTTGCTCATCTGTAACATGGAGATAATAATACCTGCCTGGCCTTCCTCACTGAGATTTTATAACAGTAAAAGGGTTGACAAATATGAAAAAATAATACAAACTATAGTCACTGAAATATCAAAATCCTTGATCTATTTACGCTGGCCTTTCTGTTGTGGCTTACTCCTGTATTGCCAATCTCACTATTAAACACATTTATTAAACATAGGCTGCTATTGAAAATGAATTTATTGGCCAGGTGTAGTGGCTCATGCCCATAATCCCAGCACTTTTGGAGGCCGAGGCGGGTGGATCACCTGGGGTCAGGAGTTCAAGACCAGCCTGGCCAACATGGCAAAAACCCGTCTCTACTAAAAACACAAAAATTATCCGGGAGTGGTGGCACATGCCTGTAATGCCAGCTATTCAGGGGGCTGAGGCAGGAGAATTGCTTGAACCTGGGAGGCCAAGTTTGCAGTGAGCTGAGATGAAGCTACTGCACTCCAGCCTGCGCAACAGAGCCAGACTCAGTTTAAAAAAAATAAAATAAAATAGAAGTTCAAACTTGAAGAAGAGTTATGAAAACAAGTTAAGGGGAAAGGGACATGAGGACACAAACCAAACTCCCAGGAGAATTGCCTGAACCCGGGAAGCGGAGGTTGCAATGAGCTGAGATTGTGCCATTGCACTCCAGCCTGGGTGACAAGAGCAAAGATCCTTCTTAAAAAAACTGAATTTATTATATTCTGTTGCTAAAACAAACTGTAACCTTGTATACCTTCTTGCCTATGTGCCAATTTCCCTTCTCGAAGGTGCTTCTTTGTTGGTGATGGTCTCTATTCTATTCACTACACAAGGAGACTATTCTGCACCAATCAGTGTATAAGCAGGAGAAATGAAAACCCTCTGGACATTTTAAGCATAGAAGGATTTGGTCAACAACCTATTTGGAAGCCCTGAAGTTGCAAAAGAGAGAAAACATATTTCACAGATATGTAGAAGCTGCGATCACCCTAGCCCACAAGCCTTTACTTGCAGCTTTGTGTGGCCGGAGCCTTTCCTGTTGCCACTGCTGATAAGGATATTGGAGCCCACAGATTCCTGGAGGTGCCAAAATCTGCTGTTGATGTTTCTATCACAGTCAGAGCAAGAAATGATCTGTTTTCTTTTATCTTCCCTTCCAAATTTCCATCAGGAGACTCCTAGTCACAGCAACTAAGTAGAAATCAGCTGTCAAGGATGTCTCCAAAATATAACTTCTAAGTTCTTAGCTCTGTGTAAAACTGTTAAGATCTAGAGAGGGTTGGAATGTAACTTGGAAAAAAACATATAGTATCTGACAGAGTGTTTGCACTGGTTTTCTAGGTCTGCCATAATGAAGGACTATAAACTCTGAGGCTTAAACAACTAAAATATATTTTTGCACAATTCTGGAGACTAGTAGTTCAAAATTAAGGTATTGGCAGAATTGGTTTCCTCTGAGGACTATGAAACAAAGGTTTGGTCTAGGCCTCTCTCCTTGGCTTACAGATGACTGACTTCCCCTTATGTCTCTTCACTAACTGTTCTGTCAATATATGTCTGTCCAAGTTTTTCCTTCTTATATGAACACAAGTCATATTGGATTAGGGGCCACCCTAATAACCTCATTTAACTTGATTATGTCTGTAAAGTTTCTATCTGAAAATAAGGCCATCTTTTGAGATATGGGGGTTAGGGTTTTATGCATATGAATTTGAGAGGAACACAATTCAACCCATATCAGTGTCCTGATGTACCAAGTGGATACACGAATCAAAGTCCATTTGAGAGTTTATCCAACTTCCCTAGCATGTTTTCTCCTCTGCTACTCTAGAAGAAATCTTGTTTTCCTACTTTTTTTTTTAACTTTGTCTTGTTGAACACTGTGGGCCACATTAGAAAAATTTAATATATGTCAGTTGATCTGTCATTATAGATGATTGAACTGAACATTTAATGTTACCTTCATGACTTCCAAAACTTACATTTCAAAAATCTTCAACATTGTTTTCCTATATCATTTTATTAATATGCTTAACATACATCTATTGATACCCTATGCATCAGACATGATCTTAAAAAGGCATTGAGATTATACATGGAATATACAAATTCAATTAAATATTACTTCAAAAAGTTTATAGTCAATAGATAAACAAAGAGATCTAAATTTAAAATCTTAGCACAGCTTAATAATTACACTCTAGATGAATGTAATGCTCTGTGGATAGAACAAAGCTAACCAGGGGCTCATCTTTCTACAGTACTCATTTCCACTCACACATATGAATCGTACTTTTTATCCCACCACAAATGCATCCACACTACTCTCTTCCTATGGACGATGTATCCCTCAATCCTTAAGTTATTCTTTTCTTTATCTCTAAAAGCTAATGCATACTAAATTCCCCACCAGAGAGCCTAGAGATTTCTTTCTATGTTACTCTCCTCTCTTTCCCTCTCCACTCATTTGTTCTGCTTCATCCTCTCTCTTTTTACTCACTTTCTATACCACTTCATTTTATATATTAATAGCAATTCAGTCAGTTTTTCTGTAATGCAAAATCCATGTGTATAGAAATCAATGTGCTATCAAAAATCATGTCATAAAACCATGAGGTTTTGGGAAAATGGGATTTAAGGGCACAATACTCAACAACTTTGTCAGTGATACATTTAAAAAAGCAAATTATTGTAACATAATAAAAATAGCAGAATGGTTCCACACATATTAAATAGTTAAGAAGTACATTTTTAAAAACACAAGATATATAACTATAGACCTAAAAAAATACTTGAAATTTGCTTGTGGATGTGAAAAGTGGAAGAATTGAAATGGGTGAGTCATTTTGGGGTGGTGGAAGGAAGTTTATCCGAAATTGGATAGACAGTTGTAACAGCAGAAGTGGGTGGCTCATAACACACACTGCTATGGTAAATAGTATATGTTTGATGTATACGTGTGCTTGTATATTCCTATGAGTCACCTAGATGAAATTTTCTGTTTTCACCTAGGGTATCTCTTGAATTTGCAGATAAGTAAACATGATTTCACTTTATGCTCCAGTTGTTCCCTAGTACATCCATTACATTTGAATAAAATCTCATTCTCAAAAATAGTGTGTGATAGCAGAACTTACTGTCTTCTTTCTATAACTTGTGTAATAAATGGAATGCTGACACAAACATAATTCAGATGATAACATTATTAACTTGGACACTTACTGATATAGTTTGGCTGTGTTTCCACCCAATCTCATCTTAAATTGCAACTCCCACAGTTCCCACGTGTCATGGGAGGAACCCAGTGGGAGGTGATTGAATGATGGGGGTGAGTGTTTTTTCTGCTCTTCACATGAAAGTGAGTAAATCTCATGAGACTTGATGATTTCGAAAATGGGAATTTCCATGAACAAGCTCTTTTCTCTTTGCCTGCCCCAGCCATGTAAGATGTGACTTGCTACTCCTTGCCTTCCGTCATGATTTTGAGAACTTCTCAGCCATGTGAAATTGTAGTCCATTAAACTCCATTTCCTGTGTAAATTACCCAGTCTTGGGTATGTCTTTATCAGCAGCACACTTCCTAACATAAAGGCTAACCCGCATGAGAGAGAAGACCAAATGGGTAACTTGGATGACAACGTGGGAGATGGGAGATTTGATTTTGATAACATGAAAAAGAGGGTATCCCTTCACTGTTTTGGCAGGGCTTTCATAAATCTCGGCCAAGTGTATTTTCTGAATGAATCCTGGATTTTTTAATAAAATCATGTATTTTTTCACTTAGTTTTTATTTTTTGAAATATTTTTGATTTATGAAAGTGTTGCAAGGATAATACTGAGTATTGACTTACACTTTTCCTAAGAAATTAACATTGAGACAATCTACGAAAAAAATTAGAAACTTCATTTAGGATTTCTCCAGTTTCTTCACCAATGATCTTTTTCTGTTCTAGGATCGAATCCATGATGTATTCTATTTTTTGACAATTTCTACATCTGTTCTTGTCTTTCATAACTGCATTTTGAGGAGTACTGATGAGGAAATGTGTAGACTGTTCTCCAGTGTGGATTTTTCCAATGTTTTTGCTTGAATAGGCTGAGGGTATGGATTCTTAGGAAGAAATATCAAGGTAAAGTATTATTCTGATTGAATGATTATTATCAGATGTGTGGTACTGACACAACTTATTGCTAGTGATATTAACTTTGATTACCTGTTTAAGGCAATATCTGTCTGTTTTCTTCACTGTAAGGTTACTATGTTTCTCTTCCCATACTCTGTTATTTGGAAGTTAGTCACTAAGACCAATCTACACCGAAGGAGGGGGAATTAAGCTATAACTCTTCACTGAAGGAGTATCACATAATTTGAAGACATATGTTAAACCAACACAGTAATATCATTAACTGTAGTAATTTATCAGAGAAGCTGCAGCAATTACTACTGTGTTGTTTTGGTAATTTGCTATTTTCTAAATTTCTTTAACATTTGCTACTTAAAATTATTTTAAGAAATATACATTCTCGTCTACTTAACAGTGTAGTTTTTATTAATGTAAACTCATAAATATCCCTTTTATTCTTTGAGTTATAATCAAATAAATACTTCTAAGTTACTTATTCTATTGCTTAAATTATTTTTCCAGATTTGTGGCCTTTCCAAACTCAAGATAGGACTTAAATTGCAATGAATTGGAAAATATCTTTCATTTTCTAATTATTAGCTAGGATTCCTATGTTACCTGAAAAAAGAAAAAAAAAACCCTATTTCTAATATTCAGAAAACTCTTTTTGTATATATTTCTTCAAAACTAGATTACCTACATTAAAAACTTAGTAGGGTATCATTCACAACCTATATAAATATTCCTCAGGTGACATTGAAATAACAGAAAGTAGACACCACGCATATTATTCCATAAGTCATGAAAAATTTAAAATGTGGGCATACTACAATATACAGAGAGACATAAAATAGTCAAGTGAAAAAAGAACCTTAAAAACATAATAATTTATACAAATATTTACAACAAGATTGTGCATTTGTGTGTGTGTCTATGTTGTGCTCTATCTTTTTTATGGATTTGTCCACTGTATTTAATTTTATTTAATTGACTGGTTTAAACTTACTGATAATGATTATAAGAGGGTCGTTTTTAATGTTTTTAATGTCAGTGAAATGAGGAGGAATAAACTTTTTACTCGTGAAATTGAGATTTTGTGATTTACTTTTTCAGTTCCTCCCATTTTTTGATTCCAGCTCCAATTTTATTGAGTTTCATAAAGTTAATTTCTGCTGTTTATTGTTTTATTGTACAACTTGCTGTTTTCAAATTTTTAAAATTGTCTTCTTACAATTATTGTTTCCATTTTCCTATGTCCCCAGGATTTAAATTGCTGATTATTTGCCTAAATTTATGACACAGTCATTAGCATAATTTATTTCAAATTATACCTTTTCTATAATGTACATATTAAATAATAAGCTTGTGGAATAATTACAACAATGTGTGTTAGGGTAAAATAAAGGGTGTTTCTGGTTTCTGTGTGTTATTTCAAGTGCCTGGGAAAGACTACATTTGTCTGGTTAGTTGATGTAAACATAGACCTTAAGGCGATATAACAAAATAAAATTTAAATTTTTGAACTTCTTTGGGTTGCTCTAAAAAAAAGATATTTAAAAAGATAGAGGGATGGAGATATGGAGTCCCAAAATTTAGAGCAGAGTTAGACCATAAAAGTTATTCATTTATCCTCTACCATTATCAGGGACCAAAAATGTATAAATAGATATTTATATAAATATATAAATGATACATCTATAAATATTTAATTATATATTATATTTAACTTAATAAATATATATCTAAATAAATGAATATATATATAATATCTGCCATAATAAATATATACATATATTAATAAATATATAATTATACAAAAGTTATGAGTGGTCTTGATATTATTGAACAATATAATGGCTATGATCCATAGGCTGGAAATAGCAATGGAACTGAAACTGGGCTCTTGGTAATAAATAAATATTCTGAGATTTCCTCAACCTTTAAACTCAACAATCCTTCAGTAAATTAAATCTTCAGTCACTTCTTTGAATGTATTTGCTATTTCAATCTGGTAACCTTATATTTCAAGCTGAGTACAATAAGATATACTGCTTAAATATAAGTCCACTGAATGTATTTGATATATTTGATGCCCTCTGAAGATTTTAACAAGCTGGGTTATAAATTGGTAGCACAATATTTCTGACTAATTGGAATAAATTAAGTGAAGCTTTTTTGTTTATCAAACTTGAATTGTTGTTTTCCCTTCATTAGTCAACTAGTATAAAATAATTTCTATTGTGGCAAATGTTTACCAAAAGTCACAGCAGGAAAGTAAAGATTCTGCTTATGCAGCATACATACATCTTCAGATGCCTGGGCTTAGCACACCTTTAATTTGCATTAAAACTAATAGTACTTAATTTAATTACTGGGTGGCTCAAGGTAAGTTTGAAATTGATACAATGAATTTCATGTTTACTTAAGGTTCACATTGCTTACCCATAGAAAACCAGGTACTAAAACCCAAGAAAAGACAAGGTATTGACCTAAAATGAGTCTTTATTTACAATTTTATGGATTGTCGTGGCCTCAATACCATGTGTAATTTTTCATAAACAAATGGATATTGTGTATCCATAACCATTAGGTCCATATAGTCAAATGCTTTCACCACTATGAGAGAAGTCAGAATTTATTCTCATCCTCTGAATGCATTCAGAGCTGGACCTGTCTTTCCCATACTCAACAAATGGGTAAAAGAAGTAAATCTAAATAGGATATATTTTTCTTCAAAATGTAATTGTCCCACTAAAGTTTAGTGTAATCAGTGCCAGAACAGATAAAGTACACCATTCTGTTCATCAATTAAAAAGTAATATTTCAAGCCTTGACCACTGGATGCCCAAGAAACTTTAAAGATCTAGTGGGCTATTTATTCAGAGAAGCATCTCTGTCTTTTGTGACACTTGTTTTCGCCATAGCCTTACAAACGTAGAACAGCTGGACAGTTGCTCTCCAGGTTGTCCAGTGATGATGTCATCAAAATTTTGAAGAGATGAATATTATCTGAGATGGTGAAAGGTTGTTTTTTTTTTTTTTTTTTTTTTTTTCCTGGAAACTCAGTTTTGGAACAGAAATGAAGTGGTGATGCATTCTCTAAGAGTAGAGTAAACTGTAGCTGTTCTTATTCGGCCATCTTGGGACCAAAAAATAAAAATAAAATAAAGAGTAGAGTAAAATATGTACTTACACTACTGCCTTACAAAAACATTTCCTTCTCTCATTAGTAATTTTTATGACGAGAGGAAAAATCTGATCTCATCAATGGATATACAAGATACAAGCAACCTTATTAATTTTCTCCGTTAGGGAGACCACATCTGGACAGCAGCTGTAACGAGATTCACCACCCAATTAAACTGATGATTGTTTACTGTCATTCTCCAAGTCCCATCTGTCTATTGAGCCAATTGAAGTAGATAATTAAGTGAGGATGTGTTAGCAACCATTGCTTTTATGTCTTTCAAGGTTTTAATAGGGACAAATCTCTGCAGTTCTACCAAGAATAATATATTTGAGGGGTGTGAGTTGTGTGTGTGATGGTGATGGTGGTGTTTGTTTTGATTTGTTTTTATCTTTGTTATAGTGAACAGACTGTTGGGGTTTCCCCTTGATTGTTCTTCCAAAACATTAATACATTCCAAAATGAAATATATATATATAAAATATGTGTTTAAATTTTATAAAATCCTAAGAAATTAAAATGAGGGTATATGTAGTTTACTTTGAAGCATAGATCAAAACTGTAATTATTTCTTAACAACTTCCATAATTTTTCATACTTACTTGTAGGTTAAAAAAAATGTCTTTTGTTCATGAGAATTTATAATAGCTTAGATTCAGGTCTACTATTTCCTGAAAGTATTAGTGTTTTTTTGTTTTTATTTTTTCCCATATCCAGTGATGTTGATAATGCCAAGATTCCATTGGTGATGACTAAGAAAAATAATATCAATATATATTTGTAGTATAATATGATTGTGTGTTTTTTCTTCAGGAATGTCAAAACTATAATTTTCTCAATTGACTTTAGGTGCTTTGATTTACATAGGTCTTGGAGTTGGCTTAGGAGTCACAGAAGTATTATGGTGGCTCAAGATACGTTTTGTAAACCTGAAGATTTGAGATCACATAAGCCAAATCGAAACTTAATTGGCATTCGTAACTTTTGGTTCCAGAGACTTCATGATCAACTATGAGTGACCGAACATTTCCCATGTAGACTATTTTGACCATGCTGACTCTGCTGACTCTTTGGTTACTGTATTCACTTCACCTCTAGAAATTAATTCTTACTAATGGATGTCTGCCACTGTAAGATCCTTCTATCCTCTGAAATAGGGAGAACATTTTAACTTCAGTAGTTTAAACTAGTGTCATAAACTATAGCATTCAAAATGAGATAGGATATGCTAAAGTAATATACAAACCAAAAATCCCAGTGACTAACCAAAAAAGTTTTTCTTACTCATTTTACATATCCAGTATAAGTCAGTAATAGAACCAGAGACACCCAGAGACCAAGGATGAATTTATCTGTCTGCACACATAGTTCACAATGCCTGAGTGAGTTGTGCTTTGGCCTTTAAACTTCCACTCATATTTAATTGAATAAGGATTTTGCTCAAGTGCCATTTGATGATCTGTTTCATGACCATGATCAACTTTAAGAGAACTTGGAAGTACAATCCTCTAGAGTTTCTGGAAATAGCAGAACTATAATATTTGAGAAAAATATTTTTTAATGTATAAAAAATTGGCAGGGTAGGCTAGCAAGCAAGAGATCTAGAAAAAAGTTGATTTGCAGTCTCAAGACTAAAGGCAATCTGCAGGCAGAATTATTTCCTTCAGGGATCTCACTCTTTTAATATAATCAGCTGACTGGATGAGCCCTACCATATTTTGGAAAATAATCTGCTTTACTCAAAAATTACTGATTTTCATGTTAATCTCATCTAAAAAAATACTTTCAGAGCAATGTTTAGACTGGTATTTGAATATATATCTCAGATGGCCTAGCCAAGTTGACACATTAAATTAAGCTTTGGAATACCATTTTAAATTTTTTAATACAATTTCATCATTTATTTCAGATTCAGGGGGTATGTGTGAATGCTGGTCACATAAGTATATCACATGATGCTGAGGTTTGGGATACAAATGATCCTGTCACCCAGCTAGTGAACATGGTACACAGCAGTTTATTTTTAAACCATTGCCTTCCTATTTTCCGACCCTTTCTGTTAGTCCCAAGTGTCTGTTGTTTTGCTATCCTTATTTCCACTCATACCCAATGTTTATTCCCCACTTGTAAGTGAGAACATTTGGTATTTGGCTTTTTGTTCCTGTGTTAATTTGCTTAGGATCCTGGTCTCCAGCTGCATCCCTATTGCTGCACAGGACATTATTTTGTTATTTTTAATGGCTACATAGTATTTCACAGCATATAGGTACCACATTTTTTATTCAGTCCACCACTGATGGGCATGTAGATTGATTCCATGTCCCTTCTATTGTGAATAGTGCTGGAATGAACATAAGAATGATGAGTGTATGTGACATTTTGGTGGAAAAACAATTATTTTTGGTGGGCATATACCTAGTAATGGTATTGTCAGGTCAAATGGTAGTTCTGTTTTAAGTTATCTGAGGAATCTCCAAACTGCTTTCCACAGTGTCTGAACTAATTTACATTCTCATCAACAGTGTGTTTAGTATTTCCTTTTCTCTGTAGCCTTGACATCATCTACTGTTTTTTAAAAACTTTAAATGATAGCCATTCCAACTGGAGAGACGTAATATTTGCATTTATCTGATGATTAGCAATAAAGAGCATTATTTCATGTATGTTGGCTGCTTGTATGTCTTCTTTTGAGAAGTGTGTGTTCATGTCTTCTGTCCATTTTTTAATGCAGTTATTTGTTTTTTGCTTGTGGAATTGTTGAAATTCTTTATACATTCTGGATATTATACCTTTGTCAGATGTATAGTTTGCAAATATTTCCTTTTATTCTGTAGATTGTTTACTCTGTTGATGGTTTATTTTGCTGTGCAGTAGCTCTTTAGTTTAATTAGGTCACAATTGTGTTTTTTTTCAATTGCTTTAGAAGACATTGTCATATTTTTTTTCCCCGAGGCTACTGTCCAGAAAGGTGTTTCCTGGGTTTTCTTCTAGGATTCTTACAGTTTGAGGTCTTACAAATTAAATTTTTAATCCATCTTGAGTTATATTCACATATGATAAACAATAGGAATCCAGTTTCATTCTTCTGCATATGACTAGCCAGCTATCCCGTCACCATTTATTGACTAGGGGGCTCTTTCTCCATTGCTTAATTTTGTTGTCTTGGCTGAAAATTAGATGGCTGTAGGTATGCAGCTTTTGACAATAATATGCTGTCATGCTTTACATCTTTTATGGCTACTTCAACTTACAAAATGTCGTAAATACATATATAATATTTACTTTAAGGGAAGTCAACAGTTTAGACAAATAGCATTGTAAAGGACTACAGAAGGGTAGAAAGTTTTCATATTTGTTTTATTCCATTATATGTTGTCAGTTTTTACCTCCTTTTGGTTCAGAATTCTTTAAAAGTATCTAATTAGCATAGGTATTTTCATTAGAAGTAAAAAAAAAAAATGCCAACAGAATTAGGAGATGTAATTAATCTAACTTCAGAGCAACAGGGAACATAATGCAATTTGAATTCACCTTAATATATGCTACTCTTTTCTCCAATTTCTTACTCCTGGAAAACAATTCTGGTGTATGTGTCGGTGTTTGTGTGAGTGTGTGTGTGTTTAACATACCCTTTTGTTAATCATGTAATTAATTGTCTTTTAGATTACATTTTATTAACACATGCTGAAAGCACAACAGCAATGCCAAATAGAGTTATCTTTTCTTCTTTGTAATTTTGTTAAATACTGCAATATTGATGCTAGATTTTAACATGGTTTGTGACTTATCACTTACCATAAATTAAGACTTGTTAAGCAATAAAAAATAAGCACACAGTGTTTTCCTTTACAAACTACTAGCTTTTTCTGAATAGAGAAAAACATTTAAACAATATATGACTAAAATTTAAAATACAATGAACTATTTTACTACTGCTACATATTTTTGAGGCTAAGCCTATTCTCAATAAATACATTTCTTCTTAATGTTATACCTTCAACTTACTGAATTCAAAAAAAGGAAGAGTTTACATATTTAAGAGAAGTGAGAAACTCTGAAAATTATGAATAATTAAGTAAAACTACAGTAAAATCTTATAATTATGTAGGTGTGCTATTTGAGCTTTTAGGATTAGCTTTATTTTCATAAGAAATATAAACTTTTCAGAATTATTGAATGTTATTTTATTTATCTGTTTAAACCAATTTAAAAACAATATTTTGCTCAATGTAATATTATGATTAAATAATTCCTATGTAGACTTTCCTTCTGGGGAAATGGTGCTCTGGAAGAACCACTCTATCTCTCTTGTCGTATCTCTGCCTTGACTCTTGGAGCCCAAGCTAAAGCTGCACACACTCTCCCAGAGAAGTGGTGCCTTGAAAGGGTTACTCCATATTCCCTTCCCAGTCACTGTTACGCTTTGCCCCTAGGGAGCTGAACTGAACTGAACTTGGATATGGCATCCTGATATGAGGCCTTTGCAGAACTGCTCCAAAACCTTCTCCCCATCATGCTGTACCCTGCCCAACTGTGCTGGAACTGAAATAACACCAGCCATCCCAGGAGAATGGTGCCTTAGAGGTGTTGTGCTTATGGCAGTCTGTGCCTGAGCAAAAGTGATACCCTGTCTCCTGGGAAAACAGTACCTAGGATACTCAGAACAGTCATGCCTCACTGATGCCTAAGTTGAACCACTTCTCTGCCTCCCAGGAAAAGGTGTGTTGGCTGCCCAGAGCAGCCATGGACCCCAGAACCTAAGATAAAGTGGAGCCTTGCATATCAGGGAAATGCTGGTTGGGCCACCCAGAGAACAGTCACATCTTCTGGGCATGAGTCAAAAAGGAACATTGCCCACGGAGGAAATGGTGCCTTGCTAAGCTAAGTAGCTACACATCCCAGGACTGAGCTGACATAGTACCCTATATTTCAGAAAAACAGAGCAGTGGCTGAGCTGAGATACTCTGTCTGACAGCCCAAACTACTCTAGTACCATGCTTCTGTGAAGTGGGAATAGCCATCTAGAATCTGAGCTGAGTCACCCCTCTCTGTGGGGAGTGGAGTCATCACTGTACTGTTTCTTATCCCTCCCCTGCCCCCAGTGTCCAGACAGAAGCTGTGCTCCATTATTCTGGGATACTTTCTTCCAACGAATCTGACTTCACAGAGTCTGGGATACAACTCAACCCCACCATCCCAGGGTCTAGAGTCACCACCCTATGTGCCTTAACTCCTGGAACCTGAATTGCCACTGAGTCCATTGGCTCTGGTTCCTGAGTTGCATTCATACCCTGCACTACAGGCCCAAACCTCCAGAGCACCTCTTCTTTCCTGGAGTCAGACTAGTCCTGTGCCCTACACTCAAGGATCACAGCTACAACTCAGCCTCCCTGGGCCTGAGCTGCAAGAAGATTTCTCAGAGTCACAGATTCTGGCTCTGTGTGCAATGTACATCCACTCTACCACAGAAAGAAAACCTGCCCAAGAACCAAGTGACACAATAGGTTTGTGAGACTCTGAACCTAGGATCCTGATCCCACAGCTGCTCCAAGCACCTGTACATGGAACGACAGCAGCTACTTTTAGGTCATGTCAGACCTGACACCAAGAGGAATCTTTTCAGCTAAATCTCCCAATTGTGTAAAAAATTGTATAGGTTTCAAAAGTTCTTGCAATTTAAGACAATAGCAGCTTAGGTCCACTGCTGCAAACTTCTGCAACCTAGGCCACTTACATACCCACAGCTATTGCTGACACTTCACACAGCTGAAGAAACTTCATGGAGATTATGTCCCTGCATCTATCCAGAAGCAGTCACCACACCCATCCTAACGAGCCTGCTAAGATTCAAAAGCAGATGAAAGTAATTCTCTATAAAAGTCACCATAGAAAGTTTGGAAAAGGCAATTGTTTCACCAGAGGAACAGACATCAATGCGGAAATACAACAAACATTAAAAAATTAAAAAAACAAAACACTACAAAAGCAACACAAGAACTCTATAGTTACACACCACAATGAAAAGGAAATATGAGTTGCCAATAACAAAACTCAAAGTAGACCAGGTGTGATGGCTCACACCTGTAATCTCAGCATTTTGGGAGGCTGAGATGGGAGGATCACTTGAGTCTAGGAGTTCAAAACCAGCCGAGGAAGAATAGAGAGACCCATTCTCTACAAAAATTTTTTTTAAATAGCTGCATGTGGTGGTTCACATTTGTTTTCCAAACTACTCAAGAATCTCAGGGAGGAGGATTGCTTGGGCCCAGGAGGTTGAGACTTCAGTGAGCTATGGTCACCCCACTTCACTGCAGCCTGTGTGAAAGAGAAAGACCCAATCTCAAAAAATAAAGAGTAATTCAAAATAATAATCTTATAGGAACTAAACAAAATACAAGGAAATACGGACACTTAGTTCATCATAATCAGAAAACTAATTCACAACATGAATAAGAAATTTAACGAGGAAATAAATATTGTAAAAAACAAACAGGAAAATGGCAGCTAGAGAAGTCAATTAAGAAAATGAAAAGAGAAGGAAAGCTTCAACAGCTGACTTGATGAAGCAAAAGGATTTCTGAACATTCAGATACAGGAAGCTCAAAAGTTCTTAAATAGATTAAATCCAAAAAATTCTTCTACAAGGAATACTATAGTTGAATTGTCAAAAGTCAAAGTCAAAGATGGATTTTTTAAAATCAAGATAAAAGCATCAAGTGACATATAGTAATTCCCATTAGACTAACATCAGAATTATCAATATAAGTTTTTCAAGCCAGGCAAAAATGAGAAGCTATATTCAAAGCACTGAAGGAAAAAAAAAAATACTAGCCATGAATACTATACCGAGGACATCTATACTTCAGAAATGAAGGAGAATAAAGTCTTTCTCAGAGAAGCAAAAACAGGTAATTTATCCCCACTAGACCAGTCTTAGAAGAAATGCTCAAAGAAGTCTTAAATCTGGATGTGAGAAAATAAAAATCACCATCACAAAAACATACAAAACTATAAAACTCACTGGTAAAGCAGATACACACACAAAAAAGAGAAAAGAATCAAACCTTATCAACATCTATACTTCAGATATGAGGGAGAATAAAATCTTTCTCAGACAAAAAAGAGGTAATTTATCCCCACTAGACCAGCTTTACAAGAAATGCTCAAAGAAGTCCTACATCTGGATGTGAGAAAATAAAAATCACCATCACAAAAAAACACAAAACTATAAAACTCATAGTAAAGCAGGTACACAAAGAGAAAGAGAAAAGAATCAAACCTTATCAATACAGAAAGCCACCAAGCCACAAAGAAAAATAAGACAGAAAGGGCCAAAGATATATAAGACAATAAGAAGATAATTAACAAAAGGACAAAAATAAATCCTAACTTATCAATAATAATCTTAAATGTAATTAAATTAAATATCCCACTTAAAATATACAGACTAGATAAACAGATAAATAAATAAAATTACCCAACTACATCAGTCTATGTAGTACACATATATAGATTGAGTGAAATTATAGAAAAATTATTCCACAAAACAGAATCCAAGAATGAGCAGAATTAGTTAAACTTATCTAAGATAAAATAGACTTTAAGTAAAAGACAGTAAGAAGGGACAATGAAGGTCTTTATATAATCAAAAAGGGATTAATGCCTCAAGATGATATAACAATTATAAATATATATGCACCTAAGAGCAGAACACCTAGGTACATAATCCAAATATTATTAAATGTAAAGGGAGAGAGACTCCAATACAATAACAGTGGGAGACTTCAACCAACTTCGCACTCTCAGCATCGGACACATCATCCAGACAAAGTTAACAAACATTAGACTTAAACTGCACTTTAGAACAAATGAACCTAAGAGCCAGTCATGAAACTTTTCATCCAACAGTTGCAGAATACATATTATTTTCATAAATACATGAAACATTTTCCACATGTTCAGCCATAAAACTAATTTTAACTAAGAAATGAAATTATACCGTGGCTTTTCTGATCACTATTGAATAAAGCCAGAAATAAATAACAAGAGAAACTTTTAAAAGTGTGTGAATTCATGAAAATTAAACATCACACTCCTGAATGATCAACAGCTCAAAGAAGAAATTAAAAAGAGAAGTTGAAAATTTCTTCAAACAAATAAAAATATAAAGTCAACATATCAAAAACCATGAGATACAGTAAAAGCAGCATTAATAGGGAAGTTTATAGCAATCAATGCCTACATCAAAAAAAGTCGAAAGATTTCAAATAAACAAGCTAATGATATATCTCAATAAACTAGAAAAGCAAGAACAAACCAGCTGAAAAAAGTAGTAGAAGAAATAAATCATAATAATTGGATCAAAAATTAAAGAAATAGAGACTGAAAACACAATACACATTATCAATTAGACAAAAAGTTGTTTTTAAAAGATAAAGAAAATTAAGAAGCCATTACCTAAACTAAATAAGAAAAAAAATATACCCTAATAAGCAATCAGAAACAAAAAGAGACATTACAACTTATTTCATAGAGATAGGAAGACTTATTAGAGTCTATTATGACTAACTGTATACAAGCAAATTGGAAAATCTAGTAGAAATGGATACATTTCTAAGCACATACTATCCACTGAATTTCAACTAAGAAGAAATATGAAACCATAACAGATCTATTATAAGTAACAAGATTGAATCAGTAATGCAAATGTTCCTATCAAGGAAAAACCCAGGACCCAACAGCTCAGCTCCTGAATTTTACCCAGCATCGAAAGAAGAACGCATATCAATTCTTCTCAAATTCTTCCAGAAAACTGAGAAGAAGGGAATTTTTCCAAACTTCTTCTACAAACCCAACCATGCTCGAACACTAAAACCAGATAAGGACTCAAATGCGCATATGCACACACAATCCATAACACAACTATCAGTCAATTTCTCAAATAAATATAAATGCAAAAATATTCAACAAAATATTAGCAAACAAGATCCAGCATCACAATAAAATTTACCACAATCAAGTGGGATTTATTCCATGGATACAAGAATGTTTATAAATACACAAATGAATAAAAGTATTGTGATGGGATATATCACATCAATGAAATGAGGGATAAATACCATATGATCATCTCAAAAGATTTAGAAAAATCATTGGATACAGTTCAACATTTATTTGTGATAAACTCTCAAAATATAGATATAGAAGGTATATGCCTCAATACAATAAAAGACATATAGGGCAAATACATAGCTAACTTTATGCAGAATGGGTAAAAGCTGAAAGCTTTTTCTCTAAGAACTGAAAAAAGACAAGTATGCCCACTCACACCAATCACTAAACAGTACTAGAAGTTCCAGTCAAAGCAATTAGGCAAGTTAAAGAAATAAAGGTAATTCAATTTGAAAAGGAGGAAGCTTATTTTTTTTTTCTGTTTGTAAATGACATAATATTATATATAGAAAACCCTAAAAGGTCCACTGAAAAATCTTTTAAACTTACAAATTCAGTAAAGTTAAGAGACACAAAATCAGCATACAAAAATTATTAGGGCTGGGCGTGGTGGTTCACACCTGTAATTCCAGCACTTTGGGAGGCTGAGGTGGGAAGATCACAAGGTTAGAAATTCGAGACCAGTCTGGCCAACATAGTGAAACCTCATCTCTACTAAAAAATACAAAAATTAGTCAGGCATGGTGGTACGTGCCTGTAGACCCAGCTACTCGGGAGGCTGAGGCAGGAGTATGACTGGAAGCCAGGAGGTGGAGGCTGTAGTGAGCTGAGATTGCACCACTGCACTCTAGTCTGGGCAACAGAGTGAGACTCAATCTCAAACAAACAAACAAAAATCACTAATATTTCTTTAATGACAAATTTGCAGAAATAGAAATGAAAAGCAATCCCATTTATAATACGAACAGAAAATACAATACTTAGAAATAAGTTTAACTCAGTAGGTGAAAGATTTCTACAAGATATACTATACAACACTGATTAAAGGAATTGAAGATCACACAAAAAAATTGAAAGATATCCCATATTTATAGATTGGAAGAAGCAATATTGTAAAACTGACCATACTACCTAAAGTAATCTACAGATTCAGTGCAATCTCTATAGCAATGACAATTTTACAAAAAATAACAAAAACATTTCAAAATGTATATAAAACAACAAAAAAACCTGAATATCCAAAGCAATACTGAACAAAAAGAACAAAGCTGAAAGCATCACACTACCTGACTTCAAAATATACTACAAAGCTATGGTAACCTAAGCAGCATGGTACTAGCATAAAAACAGGCGCATAGACCAATAGAACAGAATAGAGAACCCAGAAATACATGCGTATGTTTGCAGCCAATTGATTTTTGACAAAGGTACCAAGAATATTTATTTGAGAAAGCTCAGTATGTTCAATAAATGGTTCTGGAAAAATTGAATATCTATATGCAGAAGAATGAAACTACATCACTATCTCTCAGCATTTAAAAAGCCCAATATGGATTAAATTTTTGAATGTAAAACTCAAAACTGTGAAACCACTAGTAAGAAAACACAGGGGAAATGATTGAAAATACTAGTCTGGGCAAAGTTTTTATGAAGAATACCTCAAAAGTATAGACAACAAAATAAAAAATAGACAAATTATATCACGTCAAATTAAAAAGCTTTTTCAGACGGGCATGGTGGCTCATGCCTGTAACCCCAGCACTTTGGTAGGCCAAGGCGGGCAGATCACAAGGTCAGGAGATGGAGACCCATCCTGGCTAACCTAGTGAAACTCCTTCTCCACTAAAAGTGCAAAAAATTAGCCTGACATGGTGGCACGTGCCTGTAATCCCAGCTACTCAGGAGGCTGAGGCAGGAGAATCGCTTGAGCCCGGAAAGCAGAGGTTGCAGTGAGCCAAGATTGCATCACTGCACTCCAGCCTAGACAACAGAGCAAGACTCCATCTCAAAAATAGACTTAAATAAAATAAAAATAAAAAGCTTTTCTACAACAGAGTCAATAGCCAATAGAGTGAAGACAATTAGCAGATAGGGAGAAAATCTTTGCAAACTATTCATCCGAAAAGGATTAATATCCAGAATATACAACAGTGTCAAACAACCCAACTGCAAAAAACAAATAACCTGATTTTTTTAAAGGAGAAAACTAGTTCAATAAATATTTCTCAAATGACATACAAATATCCAACACATGTATGGAAAACTGCTCAACATCATTAATTAATAGGGAAATGAAAATCCAATACACAATGAGATTTTATTTCACAACAATTAGAGTGGCTATTATCAAGGAGTCAAAAAATAACAAATGTTGGAAAGGATGCAGAGAAAGGGAAACTCTTATTTGCTGTCGGTGGGAATCTAAAATAGTACAGCCATTATGATAAGCAGTATGAAAGTTCTTTAAGACACTAAAAATAGAGCTCTCATATGACCCAGCAATCCTTCATTTGGTTATATATCCAAAGGAAGTAAAACCAATATGCCAAAGAGATACCTATACTTTCATGTTTATTACAGCACTATTCATAATAACCAAAATATAGAATCAAACTAGGTATCCATCAATAGATAAATGAATAAAGAAAATGTGGCATATACTCATACTGGAATACTATTCAGCCATATTAAAAATGAATTTCTGTCATTGTGACATCATTGATGAATTTGTAGAACATTATATGAAATAAAATAGACCATGCACAGAAAGACAAACACTGCTAATCTATTCCATAGATGGAAGCTAAATAAGTTGATCTCATAGAAGTAAAGAGTAGAACAGTGGTTACTAGATAGTGGGATGGGCATAGTTACTCAGAGTTTGGTGACGGAATACAAAATTATAATTAACTAGGAAGAATAAGTTTAAGTGTTCTGTGGCACTGTAGGTTGCCTTTAATCAGTAATTAATTACATATTTTCATATAGATAAAAGCAGATTTTGAATGTTCCCAGCATAAATAAATAATAAACGTTTTAGGTGAAAGGAATGTTAATTGCTTTGATTTGGCCATCAAAAATTGTATACATTTATCAATATTTTACATTGTGCCTAATAGATAAAAGTTTATGTGTCAATCAAAAATAATAAAAGCAGAAAAAGTAGATTTACTATTACATAACATACAACTCACAAAAATTTTTACATTATACCATGATAAAATAATTGACCAATTCTGTCAATGTGAAAAAATAGAAATCTAAACCTAATAGAGATTAACTGAAATTATCTATCAGTAGAAAACAATATTATTGCATAACATCATGTTAAGATTATATAATTCATATGTAATTCTTGTGGATTTGCACAAATTAGTTATATTTCAAAATTAAAGTGTAGTAGGAATAATAATGACCTCCTTGTAAGATCTACATGCAAAAGCCTATATTTTGTGAATACTTTCACTTGTATGGCAAAGGTGATTAAGATTATAGATGAGTTTAAGTTTGATAATTCATTGACCTTGAAATACAGATATTATCCTGGATTTTTCAGTGGGCACTATATAATTATAAGGATCCTTAAAAGTGAAATTAGGGAGCAGAAGCAGAGACTCAAAGGAAAATTTGACAATGGAAAAAGCACAACAAAAATACCAGGGGTTAGGTCTAGGTCCTGTTGCTAACTGCACAGAAGGCCAATCACTGAGACAATGAGTATTGCCAGGGAAGAAGATCTTTATTTGTATGACATCCACAGGGAGACAGGGATTCATTCTCAAATCTGTGTCCCTAATTTACTAAATTTGGAGGTTCATATAGCAGGGAAGAAATGTAGTTACATGTGGATAGAAAGAAATTAGAGAGAGATAAGGAAAATAAGTTGTCTGTTTGGTGATCTGGTTAGTTTCAATTCCTTGATACTATCTGGAATGCCCAAGGGTCAGTTTTTCAAGAAAGTGACTCAGATAAGAAAAATACAAGTTTTAAGCTTTAGAACTAGAGAGGTCAAATTCTATGTTTTGTTTGTTTGTTTGTTTTTAAACTGTACATATCAGTTCTACCGTGGAAATGGGTAGAGAGTGATGTAATATTGTTGGCTTTAAAAATAAAGGAGAGGAAGGGCTCTGGAACCTGTATAATACAAGCAGGCAGATATTTTTTTTTTTTTTCCAAAAACTCCTTAGAAAGAAATACAGCCCTGCAAACTCTGACTTTAGCCAATGAAAACCACATCAGATGTGTGATCTATAATGCTGTAAGGTAACACATTTTCATGTTTTTTAAACTGCTACATTTGTGAAAATTCACTATGGCAGTATTAGAAAACAAACGTGAATTTAAAGTAAATTTAAATTTTTAAACATATTGTAAAAAAGCAGGCTTAAAGTGCATTCAAAACCTTTTCTTGCTATCTCCTTTATGAATGTAGGATGGAAAGTAAGAGGATAGTGGAAGAATCTTACTTGGGATTTCTGAAGCATCAGATATCAAGATGTTCCAGGAATTCAAAGTTAGAAAATACACAAATGACTAAAATTTTGGTGACATGACAGGTAAAAAGTACACAATCATAGTTTGAGAAACTGTTTTTCTATTAAAGAATATCTGTTATGCTGAGGAGTAGAAGGAGGAGACATTTCTCAGTCTTCCTAATCTCATAGGAAAAAAACTTACATTTCACAATCTAAATTATTCACAATCATTTAATATTGAGATGGACTGTATTATGGTTTGGCTCTGTTTCACCACCCAAATCTCATCTCAATTATAATCTCTACATGTTGAGAGAGGGACCTAGTGGAGGTGATTGGATCATTGGGTCAGATTTTCTCTTTGCTGTTCTTGTGATAGTGAGTGAGTTCTTTTGAGATCTTGTTTGATAGGTGCCTGGTGCTTCCGCCCCCGCCACCGCCCCCCCGCTACACCCCCCCCGCCACCCCCCCCCTCTCTTTCCCCTGCTGCCATGTAAGTAAGATGTGCCTTGCTTCCCCTTTGCTTTATGCCATGACTGTAAGTTTCCTGAGGCCTCCCAAGCCATAGGAAACTCTGAGTCAATTAAACCTCAGTGCTTTATAAATTACCCAGTCTCACATAGTATATTTACAGCAATGTGAGATTGGATTAATAAAAAAGAATTGGCACTAATGTGTCCAATTCTTGGTGTCACTGACTTCCAGAATGAAGCCGCGGACCCTCGCCCTGAGTATTACAGCTCTTAAAGATGGTGTGTCCGGAGTTTGTTCCTTCAGAAGTTCAGATGCGTCTTGAGCGTCTTCCTTTTGGTGGGTTCATGGTCTCATTGTCAGGAGTGAAGCTGCAGACTTTCGTGGTGAGTATTACAGCTCTTAAAGGCAGCGTGGACCCAAAAGGTGAGCAGCAGCAAGATTTATTGCAAAGAGTGAAAGAACAAAGTTTCCACGGTGTGGAAGGAGACCCAAGCTGGTTGCCGCTGGCTGGCTGGGCAGCCTACTTTTATTCCCTTATCTGGCCCCATCCACATCCTGCTAATTGGTCCATTTTACAGAGAGTTGATTGGTCCACTTTACAGATAGCTGCTTGGTCCACTTTACAGAGAGCTGATTGGTCCATTTTGACAGAGTGCTGATTGGTGCATTTACAATCTTCAAGCTAGACACGTAGTCCCAGAGTGCTAGTTAGCTAGATACAGAGTTAACTAGATACAGAGTGCCAATTGGTGTATTTACAAACCTTGAGCTAGACACAGAGTACTGATTGGTGTATTTACAAACCCTGAGCTAGACACAGAGTGCTGATTGGTGCGTTTACACTCCTTGAGCTAGACACAGAGTCACAAAGTGCTAGTCCTCCAAGTCTCCACTAGGTTAGCTAGATACAGAGTACTGATTGGTGTATTTACTAACCCTGAGCTAGACACAGAGTACTGATTGGCGTATTTATAAAGCCTGAGCTAGACACAGAGTGCTGCTTGGTGCACATACGATCCTCCAGCTAGATATAAAAGTTCTCCAAGTCCCCATCCAGTTCAGGAGCCCAGCTGGCTTCACCCAGTGGAACCTGCACCAGGGCTGCCTGTGGAGCTGCTCCCGGAGTCCCCAGTCCCCAGTCCCCAGCTGGCCTGCACTCCTCAGCCCTTGGGCTGTCCATTGGACGATTGGACCGGGTGCCACGGAGCAGGGGGTGGCGCCCGTGGGGGAGGCTTAGGCCACAGGGGAGCCCACCGCAGAGGGGGAGCTCAGACATGGCAAGCTGCAGGTCCCAAGCCCTGCCCCGCCAGGAGACAGCTAAAGCCCCCTGAGAATTTTGAGTGCAGCAGCGCTGGCCAGCCGGCACTGCTGGGGGACCCAGTGCAACCTCCGCAGCTGCTGGCCTGAGTGCTAAGCCCCTCACTTCCCTGAGTAGGCGGCGCCGGCTAGTCACACGGTGTGCCGGGCCGCAGAGCCCACGCCGGTGCCTGCCTGAACTCACACTGGCCGGCGAGCGCCCTGCGCAGCCCCAGTTCCGGCCTGTGCCTCTCCCTCCACGGCTCCCGGCAAGCAGAGGGAGGTGGTGGGCTGAAGGGCTGTTTAAGCGCCGCCAGAGTGGACGCTGAGGCAGAGGAGGCGCTGAGAGTGAGGGCTGCTAGCACATTGTCACCTCTCACTGGGAGTGGGGCACTGCTATAAAGATAACCTGAAAATATGGAAACAGCTTTGGAACTGGGTAACAGGCAGAGGTAAGAACAATTTTGAGGACTCAGAAGAAGACAGAAAAATGTGAGAAAGTTTGGAACTTCCTAAAGACTTGTTGAATGGTTTTGATCAAAATATTGATAATGATATAAACAATGAAGTCCAGGCTGAGGTTGTCTCAGATAGAGATGAGAAACTTATTGGGAACTGTAGTAAAGGTCACTCATGCTATGCTTCAGCAAAGAGACTGGTGGCATTTTGCCCCTATCCTAGAGAACTGTGGAACCTTAAACTTGAGAGAGATGGTTTAGGGTATCTGGCTGAAGAAATTTCTAAGCAGCAAAGCATTTAATATGTGTCCTAGTTTATTCTGAAAATGTTCAGTTATATGCATTCTAAAAGAGATGTTCTGAAATTGGGATTTATGTTTAAAAAATAAGCAGAGCATAAAGGTTTAGAAAATTTGCAGCCTGACCATACAGTAGAAATGAAAAACCCATTTTCCAGTGAGGAATTCAAGCTGACTGCTGAAATTTCCCTAAGTAACAAGGAACTGAATGTTAATAGCCATAACAATGGGGAAAATGTCCCCAGGGCATGTCACAGACCTTCATGGTAGCCCCTCTCATCAGATGCCAGGAGCCCTAGGCTGGAAAAATAGCTTTGTAGGCTGGGCCCAGGGCCCTATTGCTCTGTGCAGCATCAGGACAACTTATACAACTTATACAAACTAGCATCATACAACTTATACAAAAATTAATTCAAGTTGGATTAAAGACTTAAACATAAGACCTAAAACCATAAAAACCTAGAAGAAAACCTAGGCAATACCATTCAGGATATAGGCATGTGCAAAGCCTTCATGACTAAAACTCCAAAAGCAAGGCAACAAAAGCCAAAATAGACAAATGGGATCTAATTAAACTAAAGAGCTTCTGCACAGCAAAATAAACTACCATCAAAATGAACAGGCAACCCACAGAATGGGAGAAAATTTTTGCAATCTACCCATCTCACAAAGGGCTAATATCCAGAATCTACAAAAACCTTAAACAAATTTACAACAACAAAAGAAACAAACAATCCCATCGAAAAGTGGGCAAAGGATATGAACAGATATTTCTCAAAAGAAGACATTTATGTAGCCAAAAGTCACGTGAAAAAATTCCCATCATCAATGGTCATCAGAGAAGTGCAAATCAAAACCACAGTGATATACCATCTCATGCCAGTTAGAATGACAATCATTAAAAAGTCAGGAAACAACAGATGCTGGAGAGGTTGTGGAGAAATAGGAACACTTTTACACTGGTGGTGAGAGTGTAAATTAGTTCAACTATCGTAGAAAGCAGTGTGATGATTCCTCAAGGATCTAGAACTAGAAATACCATTTGACCCAGTGATCCCATTACTGGGTATATACTCAAAGGATTATAAATCATGCTACTATGAAGACACAGGCACATGTATGTTTATTGTGGCACTATTCACAATAGCAAAGACGTGGAACCAATCCAGATGTCCATCAATTACAGACTGGATTAAGAAAATATGGCACATATACACCACGGATTACCATGCAGCCATAAAAAAGGATGAGTTCATGTCCTTTGCAGGGACATGGATGAAGCTGGAAACCATTATTCTCAGAAAATGATCACAAGGACAGAAAATCAAACACCACATGTTTTCACTCATAAGTGGAAATTGAACAATGAGTACCCTTGGACACAGGGCGGGGAACATCACACACCAGGGCCTCTTGGGAGGTGGGCTGGGGTGGTATAGAATTAGGAGAAAGTCCTAATATAAATGGCAAGTTGATGGGAGCAGCAAACCAACATGGCACATGTATATGTATGTAACAAATCTGCATGTCGTGCACATGTACCCTAGAACTTAAGAAAGAAAGAAAGAAAGAAACAAGAATTATAAATGAAAAAAAAAATCGGACTCACTATTCTTGTATCAGGTAAAACAGACTATAAACCAACAACAATTAAAAAAAAGAAAAAAAAGAAAAGATCAAGCAAAGTATTATATAATGAGAAAGGATTCAATTCAACAAGAAAGAGCTTCTGCACAGCAAAATAAACTACCATCAGAGTGAACAGGCAACCTACAGAATGGAAGAAAATTTTTGCAATCTACTCATCTGACAAAGGGCTAATATCCAGAACCTATAAAGAACTCAATCAAATTAACAAGAAAAAAACAAACAACCTCATCAAAAAGTGGGCAAAGGATATGAACAGACACTTCTCAAAAGAAGACATTCATACAGCCAACAGACTCATGAAAAAATGCTCATCATCACTCGCCATCAGAGAAATGCAAATCAAAACCACAATGAGATACCATCTCACACCAGTTAGAATGGCAATCATTAAAAAGTCAGGAAACAACAGGTGCTGGAGAGGATGTGGAGAAATAGGAACACTTTTACATTGTTGCTGGGACTCTAAACTAGTTCAACCATTGTGGAAGACAGTGTGGCGATTCCTCAAGGATCTAGAACTAGAAATACCATTTGACCCAGCCATCCCATTACTGGGGATATACCCAAAGGATTATAAGTCATGCTGCTATAAGGACACATGCACATGTATGTTTATTGCAGCACTATTCATAATAGCAAAGACTTGGAATCAACCCAAATGTCCGTCAGTGACAGACTGGATTAAGAAAATGTGGCACATATACACCATGGGATACTATGCAGCCATAAAAAAAGATGAGTTTGTGTCCTTTGTAGGGACATTGATGCAGCTGGAAACCATCATTCTCAGCAAACTATCACAAGAACAGAAAACCAGATACTGCATGTTCTCACTCATAGGTGGGAATTGAACAATGAGATCACTTGGACACAGGAAGGGGAACATCACACACCAGGTCCTATTGTGGGGAGGGGGTAGGAGGGAGGGAAAGCATTAGGAGATATACCTAATGTAAATGTCGAGTTAATGGGTGCAGCACACCAACATAGCACATGTATACATCTGTAACAAACCTGCACGTTATGCACATGTACCCTAGAACTTAAAGTATAATTAAAAAAAAAAAAAAAGAAAGAAAGACAGAAAACCTGTCTTAAACATAACCATAGCCAACACTGGAGCACCTAGAGTTATACACCAATTACTACTAGACTTAAAAAGGAAAAAAAAGAAAAAAAAAATATGTAGACAGCCTAACAATGAAAGTGGGAGACTTCAACACCAGAGAGCATGAGATAGATCATCTAGGTAGAAAATTAACAAATTTTAGACTTAAATTTGGCACTTGACCAATTGGACCTACTAAACATCTGTACAATATTTCAGCCAACAATCACAGAACATATATAATTCTCATCTACACATGGAACAAACTCTAAGATTAACCATATGTTTGGTCATAAAGCAAATCTCAGTAAAATTTTTAAGAATTGAAATAATATCAAGCATCTTCTCAGACCACAGTGAAAAAAAATAGAAATCAATATCAAGAAGAACTCTAAAAACAGACACATACATGGAAACTAAACAACTTTCTCCAAAATAATTTTTGGTAAACAACAACAGCAACAAAATATGATTGCATAAATTTAAACATTTTTTGAAACAAATGAAAATAATGACACAATAGAGCAAAACCTCTGGGATGTGCAAAATCAGTGTTAAGAGGAAAGTTTAGAGTGCTAAGCTATCTAAGGAAGATTAAAATATATCAAGCTACCAACCAAATTTTGCACCTAATAGAACTAGATAAACAATAACCAATTAAAACCAAATGTAGCAGAAGAAAAATAATCAATTTCAGAGCAGAACTAGATAAAATTGAGAAAAAGAAAACCATTCATTGGATATCTGAAATGACAACATGGTTTTTTTTGAAAGGATAAACAAGATTAATAGACCATTAGCTAGATTAACAACAACAAATAAAGAGAAAATCCAAATAAGTACAATCAGAAATGACAAAGGTGACATTAGAAATGACCTCATAAAAATACAAAAGATACTCAGAGACTATTATGTGCATCTCTGTGGGCACAAAGTAGAAAACCTAGAGGAAACAGGTAAATTCTAAGAAACATACACCCTCCCAAGATTAAAGGAGGAAGTAATAGAAACCTTGAACAGACCAAAAATGACTTACAAAATTAAATCATTAATAAGTATCTCCCAAGCGAAAAGAACACCAGACCAGATGGATTCACAGCCAAGTACTACTAGATGTACAAAGACATGGTAATACCAAAAACACTGAAACTATTCCAAAGAAATTGAGGACGAAAGATTTCTTTCTAACCCATTACACTAAAGCAGTATTATCCTAATACCCAAATCTGGGAAAGACAAAATAGAAAAGGAAAACTACAGGCCAATATCTCTGATGAGCATAGAAACAGAAATCCTCATAAAGTTCTAGTAAATTGAATCAAAAAGTTAATTGACCACAATCAAGTGGACTTTATTTCTGAGATGCAAGTATGATTCATCATACAAAAATAAACAAATATAAAAGTAAAATAAATTCACCACATTAATATAATTAAAACAAAACTGTGTCAGAATCTCATTGGGCTAGAAAAAGCATTTGATAAAACCCAACATTCCTTCATGATTAAAGAAACTCTCAACAAACAAGGCATCAAAGAAACATACCTCAAAATAAGAATCATCTATTACTCACATAAGTAATTGACAAACTCATGGCCAGCATCATATCGAATGGGCAATAGTTGGAAGCATTCTCCCAAAGAACTGGAACAAGATGAGGATGTCCATTCTTACCACTCCCATTCAACATAGTACTGGAAGTCCTAGCCAGTACAATTAGGCAAGAGAAAGAAATAATGGGCATCCAAATGGAAAAAAGAAAGTCAAATTACCTTTTCTCCCTGAAGATGAAACAGAAGAACCCTAGTGTAAAGTCTGTCTTGTATGCTCTGTTTGCACAGTTCTGACACTCCAAAAACGGTCGGTCACACTTCCATTGTCTTTGTAATGTAAGTTTTATATTGCAATTGCTTAAGACACTCTTTCAGTAAAATGAGGTATTTATTTTTACTACCTTGACTTGCTACTCATTTGCTGAATTAAAATGAATGGCCAACCTGGGAACCTGAAGTAAAGCAAATTCATGTTGCTTTCATTCTGTTGACTTGATTCACTAGCAGAAAATACAAACTGGGGAATAAAATATAAGGAAGCGAATAAAAAGCAGCAGATATGGGACACACAATTACTGCCTAAATCTGCCAAAAGGGAATGTGAGTTGACAAGAAAAAATTAGCTTCCGGAAAGATTTTTCTTTTTGGTTTCTCATTGTTTGTTACTTAACTTTAGGAATGGTCAACTCCTAAGAAAATAAAAAGTAGGAAAACAAAATCTGGTGAGTCAAGTGAATTTGACAAAGCACTGGCTTTATTCTCTGTTCCTCACCAGCTCTGGAAATTAGCATGACACAAACAAAAGGTAAATCATTAGGAGTGTGGCTTCCTAAAGATTCATCCTATCTGATCTCTACATACTCTTAAAAGAAAAGAGAAAGAAAGAAAAATAAATGTTCTACAACTGTTGAAAAAACCCAAACAGGGAATTTGGATTACTTTAAGCTCGATATAATTTTATGGTCTTACCCTTCAAAATCTTTCACAAATTTAGAAAAGTATCCATTTTTTTTTTCTGAAAATATCAGCTATGCATCAATAAACATTTTCAACCAGAAGAGATACTGAATATTCCCTCAAATTTAATGAGTAGTTTAATCAGTCTTTCAGGATTGAGTCTTTCCTTGATTTCCAAGTGACATTGATATCTTTTTCAAGCAATGTTCTGAAGTTGGAGTTAGGATTAAGTACCTATATAGAAATTATTGACCATTATTAGATTTAAAATGTATACAACATGCAAATTTTACTTACAATGATTCAAAAATATACACTAATGAATTAGAAGTAAATGTATAAACATAAAGTCATACATTAAATGTTAGCTAAAATAACAAGATGAAAAAGCTTTACCTAGAGATATGTGTATGCATATGTATAAATTATTACTATTTTATATGATTCAAATTTAATTGTCTTCTTAGAATTATATCTATAAATTAAATTAAGTATGCTCTCATGTTATTGTATTAATATTACATTATCATATAAATTGTGTTGTAATAATAATCGTACATTTGCTGTGACCTTGAAATTCAGGTGTATTAATTTCTTAAAACATTTGTGAGCCTTGTAATAAAACACCAGGTTATTGAGTGGGCTAACTATAATTATACTTCTGGTAGCATAACTATAATTAAAATTTTTAACATGTAGTCCCCCAATGTCCCTGAAAAATAGATAATTGATGAGTGTAAGTACGGCAATATAATTAGTGAAAGGAATTTTTATACTTATAACTCAGTGTTTGAAATACAGCATAAAATGATCTTCATTTTGAACTTCACAGCTTTTAAATAATAATTGGAAACATATTATATTGTAGGATAATAGTCATTTTCTGAATTCTTCCTAGTTTTTCATTACTGTTCTTGTATTATATTTGAAATATGAATTTAAAATGTCTTTGTTCCCATGAGGAAAAAAATTTAGGTATTTAGAAAATTATACTTTATTTTATCACATCTAAGACATTTTCATTGTTTAGACACATGGATATGGAAAATAATGTTTAATTAAGTAATCAGAAAATACCACTTATTTGTTCCATTTCAAATTTCAAATTTCAAATTTCATTGTAAAGATCAGGCGGTGAGTTTAGGAATTGATCATTAGTTGTGCAAAATTTTGTCTTGCAATTCTTTTCCAAAATTTTTGCACCATAAGTAAAATTTTATTTTGACAACAGGCTACTATACATCTGGTCTCTCTTGAAATGAATTTGCTTCAAAAGGTCGTAAGGTCTATTCAATTAGAAAATCAAGTATAACATGTTAATTAAGAACATGGACTCTGGGAGCCAGACTTCCTGGGTTTGAATCTTTCTTCCAAAGCATACAGGTAGTCTGGGATTATCTAACATTAATTTTCTCATCAATAAAATGGGGAAAACATATGTACATCATAGAGTTGATGGGAAGATTGAATGATTTCATATATAACCATGGTAAGTACTATATAAATGTTTATATTTATATTATGATTACTCTCTAAATAAGTGTGTGTAGATGATGACCGATAAAAGTATAGAATGATTAGCAAAGTGTACAAAACTTTGCTTTCTTCAAATTTGCAAACAGAACCATTAAAGAAATGTGATTATCTGAATTTGTATTTGGCCTAACTAGACAGATGGTAAGATATTATTAGCATGCACTGATGGATTTATCTTATGCTCTGTAATAGAACGGCTTTGGAAAATGGAAACACTCACCATAATGACTTTTTCAAATCCTTTCCCTGCAAAGTTAGTTTTTCTACCATGTGAGGCATATCTCCTTTCTTGATACTTTTCTGCCTAGGTTTATGACTGGTCCATCTTTTATTTCTGTAAAAACTGCTCCCTCGTTTCTTTATTGATTTTTTATTTATTGTTCAATAAATGCACATATTCTTTCATATGCCTGTATTTCACCATTTCTTTATTGTGTCTATTCTACCCAATAAATATAACAGTGGCTCCACAGATCTAAGTATTATCTCATGTGAATTATGACAAATTCTCTGCATCCAGCTCAGATTAGTTTTCTGAGCTACACTTTCACAAATCAAACTGCCTGTAAATATTACTGAGGAGTTTTTTCTTAAATTTTACATATTGTGTTTCATATTATCAGGTCAGAATAATTTTGCAAATGATAAGTCAAATAAGTTCCTGATGATTTTAGACATTTTTTAATGATTAGAGTGGCTATGTTTAGCTACACAAAAAGTAACTGTAGGTAAATTTTTTAGGGAATTGGCGTATTAGGCAATGTAGTCAACACATAATTATGGTAACGTGGCTGGTCAGAAAACCGTATTGCCTAATGCCGTCACCAAGACTTCTGATTGTTTTGTTGATGAAGAGTTATAAAGCCTAGTATTAATGGAATTAAGATTGGCCACCAAAAGGAGGAGCTTAATGCTGCAACATGACATTGGCATATTATTCTTTGTCATTCATAATTCAGCAAAGAGCACATAAGTTAACTGGTAAAAATTTATTATTCAATATTGAAAAATATTCCTATTCAATCACTAATTTGAAATATTTTATGAAAAGTAAATGGGTAAACCTATAGATGCTCCTCCTTGTGTGAAAAATGTAATATTTCATGAAGTAAAATTTTTCACTCTAGTGAGCTCATTAGAAAGATATTTTTACATTATGCACATGGCCATCATCACTTGTATTTAACCTACCTTCAGCAATTGGAGACTAGAACCTGAAGAAGTTTTTGATAGCTATGCAGATGCTGCCTACATTGAATTGTGTGTGTGTTTATGCATGTGGTGGGTTTTGAAAGAGAAAGATACAAAAAGCAGCCTCTCGGTGGCCTGAAGCTCATTTCACAGATAATGAATTTTGCAACTGAAGGAAAAGCAAGTAGCAAACTATTGACATTTAGGTTTGTAGGTTTGAGTTTAGGCATTTAGGTTTGAGAAATTATTTCGTTTCTGACCCATTGCTAGGTCCATGGTTAACATCCTTATAACAAAAGACAGACAAACAACAGTAAAGCACACACATTTATTTAATATACGTTTTACACTACATGGAGCCTTTAGAACTGAAAACGCAAAAGAAATAGGGAAGTCTATGTATTTCATGCTATATTTATTTTTAAAAGTAGATAATTGTGTAGAAGTTTGATTGGATAAAAAAAGTATGATTAGTGATTAACTTGGGGGACTTAGGTCTGTTTCTTCAGATTCTTCTCTGTTTTCTGATGTTTTTGATAAGAACATTCCTTTCATTCATGTGTAGGGTAGATACCTCTGAAATGAGGATCTTGTGAAGTGTTTTTCAGAAAGATCAGAAAAAGTCTTTCTAGGTTTTATGACCTGGCTCAGAGAGAAGGGTAAGGGGAAAATAAGAATGACATTCTTGATTCTGCTATTTTTTCAAATACCACACACACACACACACACACACACACATACCTTTTTATGTTGTGATATGGCATGAGTTACACCTAGGGGATCAGAGCTTTTAGGTAAGATAGTATATGGCTTGTTATGGTTTAAATATTTGTCCTTTCAAAAACTCATGTTGAAATTTAACCACTAAAGCAACAGAGTATTGGGAGGTAGGGCCTAATGGAATGTGTTTAGGTTATGAAGGCTCTGCTTTAATGAATAGATTAATGCCATTATAAAAAGGGCTTTCAAGAGTGGGCTCTCTGCTCTTCTCCCGTCTGCTATGTGATGACACACATAAAAAGGCCTTCACCATATGCCAGCACCTTGCTATAGGACTTCCCAACCTCCAGAACTATGAGAAAATTAATTTCTGTTCATTATAAATTACCCAATCTCAGGTATTCTGTTATAGCAGCACAAAATGGACTCAGACACTGATATAACCAATGATTTCTCAAATGTGACATAGCTTCTCCATAACCGTATGAAAATGACACTATTTTTTTCTGCGAGCATGTTTTTAAAAATTTTCTTTAAAGTATACATCCTCCAAGCTCATAGTTTTGATAGTACACCTTTCCA
Organism: Macaca thibetana thibetana; assembly: GCF_024542745.1. Lineage (NCBI taxonomy): Eukaryota > Metazoa > Chordata > Mammalia > Primates > Cercopithecidae > Macaca > Macaca thibetana. The sequence continues at coordinate 130,754,840 of NC_065583.1, read as the reverse complement.
ATCTTTATAGAATATTGAATTAATAGAACTTTTAGAAGGTCACATGAGACAAAATATAATGGTTTGCTTTATTCTACAGAATGAAACTGCATGAAAAAATTCAGGACACTTTAGCTTCATATTTGAATTCTAATTTTCACTGTTACAATTCTATGAAATATGTGCTCATTACTGAACAATATTATTGCTCAAAAGACATCTTTGCATTTTAAGAGGAAACCTGTTATGCAAAGATGCCCAGACATTTCTACATAATTTATATCTGCATCAGAAGCAGTAGGTCACCTTTTTTGAATAGTGTCCACCAAACAAAATAACTTGGGAAAGTCTCTTGTAGGTTACATTAGTACTATCTGACCTACATACCTAAAAGTTACTGGTGTATTGAGCAGTGGTTAATAGCTAGCTTTAGAAAGCTTATTTAATTTTTCAATTTAAATGCCTAGATAATGCTGGGGGCAGTATAGATATATAAACAACTTGTTATTGGCCTCAAGAGGTGTTATTATTGCTTAGGATGAGCAATTATTAAAGATATCTCCCGGGGATGTGCGATGTGACAGCACTCACACTGACAATGTTCAGAAGCAGCCTGCCAGATGGTCAGAACCTGCAGTGGTGGAATGAATGAGGATAGTAGGAAGGGACCTGGAGCAAAACAGCTTTTGTGTACCAATCTGATGGCAGCAGCATTTGGAAATTTGAGGGACTCATTCCCCGGATTTGAGAAAATGACATAAACGCTACAAATTTACATGAAAAATAGTTAGACACAAGGAGAAGTTAGACTAATTTCATGACTCAGTCCTTCCCTGTTAACATCTTCTATGGCCTAATATATTGGGCTGTTTTTACTTCACTATGACACACCATACAAGTTACAGTAACATTTTATATTTTCCTTTAAGAAGTGAATTATTCATTGCCCTGGGCCAAAATAAGTTAGATATTGCTCTGGCCATAATTTTAGCTGTTCTTGAAGTCGCCCCTGTTATAGGAATATTTTGCTATCTTCACTGTCCCCCTGTGTTCTCTGCAGTATGTGGTGCTCAAGACCATTTATTTCACTACCCAACCAGCATGTCATTGGTGAATAAGTATATATGGAAAGCGGCGTGAGTTACTAATGAATGTTAGAAAAAAGGGAGACAACATTGTCTGTTGTGTTTATATAACTCATTTTAAATGTTACTTTAGAGAAGCATGACAAGTGGTGGGAAAAGAGATATTTAAGAGAAACTCCATAGACCATTCGTTTGAGCAAATATATGCAATTGAATTAAAATATAGTATTTCTAATATTTCAAATGTTGGGAATGCTCATGATAATATAAAAAAGAAGTTATAACTGTAGTAACATATCATAAACCTTAATTTCGATTTTTAAATGAAATACATTGCAATATAATTTGAAAACAATAAAATGCCCCCATGCTTATATCATACTGCCTTGATTACTCTTAATCAATTAAGATTACTCAACTATTTCATTGCAAGACATATAATGAAGTTTATATGTAATCAAGCCTCATTATATATCTTGAAATCAAATAGTTAAGTGTCTGTAAACTTTTAAATTCTTTTTCCAAGTAGTTGTGACTATTCTAGGCCATTTGCGTTTACATTAAATTATATAAGCTTTTGTCACCTTTACAAATTTCTTGCTGAGATTTTGATCAGGATTGCAATAAGTTATGAAGTCTTCCAACTTAAAAACTTGATCATTTATTTAATTTTCCTTAATTTCTAGCAATCATTCCTAAGTATTTTGTTTTTGATACTACTGTAAAGAATGTCTTTGTTTTAATTTTATATTCCATTTTTTATCCCTGATATTTAAAAATGCATATTCCTTTTATATATAAATCTTGCATTTTGTGAATCTGCCAAAAATCACTTATTTATGTTTTTAGATTTTTCTGTTTCTTAACATAGATACTTAGATGATTTGAAGATAGTTTTAGAGTGGGACATCTTTGCTTTGTTGCAAATCTTAGAAAGTATTCAGTCTTGCCATTAAATCTGATTTTAGCTCCAGAATTTTTATAAATGACTTTTATTAAATTGAGAAGTGTTTATTCTATTCCCAGTTGGAAGATTTTTTAAATTATGAATAGATTTTGAATATTGCAAATACTTTCTTTGCACTGTTGAGATGACTTTATGAGATACTTTTTCTTTATTGTTAATGTGCTAAGTAACACTGATTTTCAAATATTAAAATATACTATTATATCACTAGGTATATTTTCAACTATTTTTAAGCTTTATGTTATTTTTAGATATATTGCTATATATGAATATTAGTATTGTGTTGAGGATTTTTTATCTGTAATCAAAAAAGACATTGGTCTGTAATTTTCTCTTTTTAATTTTTTTTTAAACTCTTTGCACATTTATTACAATAGATCACCAGCAGCAACAGGATGCAAGGGGGTGTGGAACACTAGTCACACTTACTTTTCAAGTAGATCTCGGGTGTCTGCCAGCCCCTGGGAACTCTTTGATCTGCCTTCAGCCACATGTACCTCAGGTTTCTCTGGAACCTAATCTGCTACCATCTAAGGCATTCTTCCTGGCCCTACTGCCCCAGGAACTAAGCCCTCATGACCAGTTTGTGGTATTTGTGGTGGCTCATTGTCCCACCATGGATTTTCAGTACATTTTCACATTACATGCCTACAGGGTGGCATGCCTCAGGCCTCCTGCTAGGCCTCTCCCTCCATTACCTGGCTAAGGGGACACATGTAGAAATGAGCTGGAGTCACAATCTCTGCAGTCCCAGTATCCAGTCTGGACAGGAGATATCAAAGAGGTAAGCCAGCTCTCCAGGGGGCTGATAGTCATCTTCTTGGAGACCAGACCTTCCTCAAGCTCCAACTGGGCCGCCTCAAGCTACAGTAATGATGTCTCCATTCCTTCCTATTATTAGTAATCTGTGTGCATGTATATTTTTTCACTTTAATAGTTTTGAAGGCTTATAATTTACTAACTTTACTAATCTTTTCAAATAACTACACTTTGCTCTTTTTTGTTTTTTCTTGTACTTTTAGTCTTTGTCCTTTTTTTTTTTTTAATTTCATATATTACTTTTCATTGTTACTTCTTTCCTTGTATTTACCATGGGTTAAATTGCACTTTATTTATTTATTTATTTATTTATTTATTTATTTATTTATTTATTTTTGAAATGGGAGTCTCGCTCTTTTGCCAGGCTGGAATGCAGTGGCATGATCTCAGCTCACCGCAACCTTAGACTCCCTGGTTCAAGAGATTTTCCTGCTTCAGCCTCCTAAGTAGCTGGGATTACAGGCACATGCCACCACACCCAGCAAATTTTTTTGTATTTTTAGTAAAGACAGAGTTTCACCATGTTGGCCAGGATGGTCTCCATCTCCTGACCTCGTGATCTGCCTGCCTCGGCCTGCCAAAGTGCTGGGATTACAGGTATGAGCCACTGCGCCTGGCCTAAAATATCTTTTTAATGTAAAAACATGTATCATTGCTTTGAAATATTTTTGCTTTCCAATATAGAACTTTCATAAAAAGAATTGCTTTTAAGTAATGCTGTATCCCTATCACACAAATTCAGATAGGATATATTTTTATTATTAAACTTGAAATGTTTTCTAATTTCTCTAAACATTTTTTTGAAAATGTTTTATTTTTGATTCACTGTTTACATAGATATGTTGTTTAATTCTAAATAGTTGAGATTTACTAGATGTTAGTATGCATCTTAACTAACTAAATCTGTGATCAGAGGAGAGACTGAAGTTTAATAAGTTCTGTTACTTGGCCTAGAAACTGGTCTATCTTGGTGAATGGCAATTTGTATTAGAAAAAAAAATGTGGATTCTGTCTGTAACTGTTATTTGTAGTGTTCTCTAAATGCCAGTTTTTCTAGTTTTATTGATAGTTCTCACATGTTTTGTATTTTCTCTGAGATTCATTAATCATCAGTTTTATCAATTACTGAAAGAACTGCCTTAAAAATCTTTAATCATTTTTTTGTTTTACCATTTTGTTTTCAGAAATTTTGAAGCATTCATTAAGTGCATAAATATTTATGATTGTGTTAAAAATAGGAGGAAGAGATTATGCACACATTACCCATAAGATGTTGTCTATAATTAAAAACACTTCCCAGATTCATTGAGCCTATTTGACCCGGGTAAGACGTGTACAACAAGAAAAACTGTAGATAAATTAAATTTAGCAGAGTTTATTTGAGTAAAGAACAACTGATGAATAGGCAGCACTAAGAACCAGGAGAGTTTTAGAGAGCTGTACCCAACAAAATGGACAGGCAGCATTTACAGACAGAAAATGGCAATACCATCTAGAAACAGTTTGATTTACTACAGCTCAGCATTTGCATTTTATAGCTATTGTCTGATTAGTTAGCAGCCTGTCACTGACCAAGACACCTATTTGTTACAAGAATGTACTCTTATTTAGGTTAGAATTTGCTTGCATCTTAAATTAGGTTGCAGTTCACTACATAGGAAGGCAGCTTTAGGCTAGATTTAGTTTAATTTAGCATGTGTAAAGTAATATTTGATAAAAATCTAGAGGCTTATGTATTTTGAAAGTCTTATATTTAAAAACATTTTCATATTCAGTGATGTGTTATTGCTTAATTAGTAAGATTGACCTGATGGCTGCAAAATATGTTCTTTCAAACACATCAAAGATATTCTAGCCTTTATGGTCGCTTAAAATTAGTAGAAATAAGTGTGCCTTGGGAAGTAACTTGCTGGAAACAATCAATTTCAACTCTGTCACCTTCTATGTGCATGACCTTGACCTTATTTATTTGTACCTTACATTTCTGATCTATGTACTTGGCTTGTTGAGAGAATTTAGTGAGTTCATTAATGTAAATATATTTTTTAGATGACAGCTACTTGTTAAGATGCCAAGTGTTACCTAATAAAGTTCATCATTAGCTTTGTAAATGTAATTATCAGTATTTTATGAATTATGTTCAAGCCAGGTGGATAAATAGGGACAAATAAAGAATGTATTAGTTCCTAGGCCAGGCATGGTAGCTCATGCCTGTAATCCCAGCACTTTGGGAGGCCAGGATGGGTGGATCCCTTGAGCCCAGGAGTTGAAAATCAGCCTGGGCAACATGTTAAATTCCCATATCTACACAAAGTACAAAAATTAGCTGGGCATAGTGACACACACCTGTAGTCCCAGCTACCCTAGAGGCTGAGGTGGGAGGATTGCTTGAGCCCGGGAGGTTGAGGCTGCAGTGAGCTGGGACTGTACCACTGCACTCCAGCCTGGGTGACAGAGCAAGGGTCTGTCTCAAAAAGAAATAAAAAAAGAAAAAAAAAAGAATGTATTAGTATGTATTAGTTCATAAACTTTCTTTCCTCAACACTTGGTTTCTTAGCTAATAAACACATGGGGAAAATCCAATTGTTTTATTTATTTATAGGATAAACATTATTCATCAGTTGTAGTGACCTACTTAAATTCAGATGTCCACAAAAAAATATCGTACTACTTGTACTTTGGGGAAAATCTCATTTTTGTGAGCAATAGAAAATAAGTGAACTATAAGCTTAACTGATTTTTTGAGAGGATTATTTCTGTTACTTTCAAGTCTTTACTCCCAGATATAATGAAATTAGTTATCTTAAAGCTTTTTGAGAGCCATTTCTTTCTCTGGCAATTCTTGTGATTATGCTAATACCAATTTAAAAAAAAAATAAAAAAAGTAAACAGGAAAAATGTTGACTTCTGAAGAGATTTTTAAAAATAGCGAAACTCCAAAGGCAGGTGAATCAAACTTTAAGAAACCCAACGTTTTCTTATTTTTTTTTCTATTTAAACAAATTATATAGTGAAATCATGTAAAGAATTTCAAGAAGATTGAATTTTAATATCTTCACTCTTTGAGAATATTTACATAGACTGAATTCAAGCTTCTTCGTGCAGGTAGGATGACAACAGTGAGGAAAATATGCTCTTTGTTAGTATAGACCATGAATAGTTTCTTCATGTCATTGTAAGACTATTGAAAAGTTCTTCCGGGAAAAATATGGTTGACGGAATTATAACAATATAAAATACCACCTGTGCCCCTAATTGGAATGCTTCAATTTAAATAACCCTAAATATCAAAATTATACACAGTATTCTTTACCGGGGCTATGTTAATTACATAATAATGAGTAACGTTAAGATGTCAAAACCATTTAGAATTACTGGGGTTAATTGCACATAAAAAAGGAGCAAATATACTCATTATAGTTCACTAAAGCACAATTAGATACACGTTATTTTTTTCCCAACAATGTATGCCCACTTTCAGGGCCAATGCCTGGAGCCTGCCCCTGACCCCCACCCCTCCACCTCCCTCCGCCCACAAGGCAGGTAGCATTTTTGAACTAGTTTATAAATGAATAACCAAATGTAGTAGGAGTCCTCATTTGCCCGAAAAATAGGGAAGTCAGAGGATCAGTGAGCAGAAACACATGAGAAATTACAGAATATACTGATGATAAAATGATTCATTTTATGAAATAAACAGGTGATTTTTAATTTCCTGCTATTAGGTTTTGTAATTCGTTGAGAAAAGCAGATCCAGTGGAGCCCATGGAGACACTAAAGGCAATGGATGGCCCTTACTGAGCTGAGTAATGCTGAGATATAGTTCAGTTTATTTATAATAGTATTTCATGACCCTGTGCATGTGAGAGTCCCTGAGAAGCAATAAAAACGGTGACCCTGCTCTATCCCTGGACATCTTAGTTATTTATTTTGAGGTGTTCCCAACTGTGAGAATTTGTCAAAGCACCTCAGATGATTTGCAAACGTAGCTACAGTAATAAAAATTCAGCCAGACAAACAAAAAGATAATTTATATCTAGATAGAGGGAATAGTAGAAACAAAATGCAACATAATAAACCATTACAACATAAGTATTGGAAGAACATGGTAGTAGGGGGAGTAGAGAGTATACAGAAATGAAGTTGAGAAAGAAGAGCATGGAGAAAATTGTGTCAAACATTTAGAGGCTAGGATTGTACTATAGACAATGACAAGAAATGTTAAGGATTTCAGCAGAAAAAAATAGCAGACTCAGTTTTGGTTATTAGGTTGAACTTTCTCGTGGAGGTGTTGTGGTTGTATCTGAGGAGTTACATTAAATAAATACCTCATTTAAGATTATTATTCTATTATAAATAGGAGACAATGATGACCTGAATTAAGAATAAGAATAAAGATGGTAAGAAAAAGATAAAAATATATTGATATGCAGGTATGTTTCTGTTAATTTAAATTGGCAAATTAGATTTATTTACATGATTAGGCTTCTATCTGATGTGAATGAATCAGATATGAGAACATGTAAGAGTATGATTAACTGATGATATTCATACTAATGTTAACACTAATCGCAATGTACTAATGCTTTATGTTTACCAAGCATTGTGATGCATGTTTTAAAATTTTAATTGCATTTATTTTTTCTTCAAATCGCGGGAGGCAGATTTCAGTGGTAAAATTGTAATATCTTACACTTATTGAGTAGTTACTTTGCTGCAAGTACTATGAATAACTCTTAACACACACGGATTATTTTTTTCTTATTAGAGATGTTGAACATAGCATGTTACTATGCCCATTTAAAATATGTGAAGTTTTTAATAAAGAAAATGAAGAAATGTTTGCCAAGTCTCAGATAGAATAAGTCATCAAGCCCCAGTCTCTGTTAATAAAAAGTGCAGGCTGTTAACCATGATCTTATTTATTTTAAAAAATTATGTTTTCTAGTTAGATAATGTAGGAGGAGAGAAATACAGAAGGAAGAGGTTATGGCAGGTTTATTCATTTTCTAGTGTTAAAGAGCAAATTGATACAAACTTAATGGCTTAAAACAACACAAATGTATTGTTTGTGAGAATATCACCTCTCAGTTTATGTGGCTCAGAAATCTTGAAACCACGTGACTGGATTGGATCTGATGTGGCCAAAAGGTTGTCCCCAGCTGAGCCATTCTCTGAAGGATCTGAGGAAGACCCAGCCTCCAATCTCATTCTGTCTATTGACGTAATTCACTTCCATGTGGTTGCAGGTCCCAGATCTCTGCTTTAATGCTGGCTATCAGCTGGGTGGCCCTCTCTGCTCCTAGAGGCTTATGGACTCCTTTTCACGTTGTCTTTCAGTAGTGAAAGCCAGAAATATGTGCTGCGACCTTCTCATTATTTAGATCTCTTTGACTTCTGCTGCTGCATCTCTCTGACTGCCTTTTCTGCATTTCTTCTTCTGCCACCACCCAGAGAAATGTTTCTGCTCTGTGGGCTCATTTTACTAGAAAGTGCCAAACCAGATAATGTATATGCTAAGATCAATTCAGATTAGACATTAATTATATCTGCAAAATCCCTTCACAGCAGTACCAAGGTTGGTGTATAACTGAATAATCACGTATTAGGTTGTTCTTGTTCTGCTTTAAAGAAATACTCAAAACTGGGTAATAGATAAGAAAAGATATTTAATTGGCCCATGATTCTGCAGGTAGTACAGATGCATAGGGCCATCTACTTCGAGGAGACCTCAGGAAACTTCCAATCATGGCGGAAGGCAAAGGAAGAGCAGGCACATCAAGTGGCAAGAAAAGAGCAAGAGAGAGAGAATAGCCGGTAGAGTTACCACACACTTGTAAATGACAGATCTCATGTGAAATCAGAAGGAGACCTCACTTATCAACATGGAGATGGCCCAATCCATTGATGAGGGATCTGCTCCCATGTTCCAAACACCTCCCTCCAGACCCCACCTCCAACACTGGAGATTACAATTCAACATGAGATTTGAACATGAACAAATATTAAAACTATATCAAGCCAGAAGATGGGAATGTTGGAGGGTGGGGACCATTTTTAGAATTGTGTCTACCAGAGGAAGACAAAATTATGCACACACATGCAAACACACATACATACACGGACACACACACCTTCACATAACTCCCTCAACAGAGTTAGAATTCATCAGTGTTTGGCCAGTGGTATAAACTATTGGTATAAATAATTTGTAAATGATGCCTCTCCAGATCCACAAGAGAGAAGACATGTGCCAGTTCTGGGAACACTAACTACAGGTATAGGGAATAGGATTAGGAAAGAAAAAAAAAAAAAAAAAAATAATCCAAATAAAAACAGGTGATCAAACAGAGAATGTTTATCTTCTCTCTGGAAGCCAAAGTGGACAGCAAAAAGGTCAAAGAGATTTTCCATGTCAAATGCTGAATAAGCAAATGGTGGATTTGGCCGTTAATTACTGTTAATTATCTTATGAAAAATACATGCATAATATTGCAAAGAAAAGAAGTTATTGGCAGAAAAATTTCTTCGAATAAACAAGTGGGAAGAGGTTCAAGACCAATACTGATCCTAATTTTCAAATGAGAGCCTGATTTAATGTCTATGCATCTCTCCCTTTTGAAATGTTTCTTTAACAAGTCTAAGAATCTGTCTATATCTATCTATCTATCTATCTATCTATCTATCTATCCATCCATCATTCTAAATATCTATCCATCTTTCAAGCACTAGAAAATAGAAACAAGCCCACTGAGTTCATTAAATATTTGGAAATAAATGAAAACAAAATAGTGAATAGGACTAAATATATGGGAAAAGAAGAAACTGTACTTTTCTACACCATAGAAAAATAGAAATCTCTATAGTACTTAATATCCAAACTCAAGGATAACACATTTTTAAAAGAAATAAAACATTAAAAAATGAGCACAGTTATAAAAAATACAACTTATTTTAAGAGACCACATGAAAGTTTTCCTTTTTATAAGTAAAACATAAAATTAGTAATAATCAATAATTTCAAACATAAATTGTTGCACTTTACTTAAATTCTGACAGGGGCATTTTTAATATGCCTAAAAGAAAAAAAAAGTATGCTCTTTTTGGTTGGTTATTAAACAGATGATAGTGGAAAATATTTAAAGACATAAGGGCAATTAACAAAAAATGTGTAGATGAAGTGAATTATGAAAACAACTGTGAGCTAAATTCTTTGTAATTAATAAACAGTATACAATGGATACAGTTTACGTAAGATATTTAGTTCAACAACTTGTTGTGAAATAGATTATGTAACAATAAAATAGTAGTTGCTGGAAGCACTAGAAATAGAGTTGTAGCAGGTGACTATCCCCCAACTAATTTCACAAATAGTAGAGTAAAAAAAGGAAACAAAAAATTCTAGTTTTCATATTGCGTTCTATGTTACTCTGTTATTCTCTGAGAATATATACATGCATTAATTAAATTAATAGGAAAATAATCCAAAAAGAACAAAATTTCAGAGAAAGCATTAAATCATATGAATTCCATTTAGTTGCTGTATTAGTCTACACTCATGCCACTAATAAAGACATAACTGAGACTCTGGAATTTATAAAGGAAAGAGGCTTAATTGCCTCGCAGTTCCACATGGCTGGATAGGCCTCACAATCATGGCTGAAGGTGAGTGAGAAGCAAAATCATGTCTTACATTGTGGCAGGCAAAAGAGCTTGTGCAGGGGAACTCCCATTTATAAAAACATCAGATTTCATGAGACTTATTCACTATCACAAGAACAGTATGGGGGAAATGACCCCCATGATTCAGTTATCTTCACCTGGCCCTATCCTTGACTTGTGGAGATTGTTACAATTTAAGGTAAGATGTGGGTGGTGGACACAAAACCAAACCATATCAGTTGCCCTAAAATTTATTTGAAAGAATATTTTATTATTTTGTTATGCTATGATTAACAATGTAACAATTCCCCTGGTGGTAAACTAGAATTATCTTGTTCTTGTTGGAACATAGTCGCTTCAACTGTCCTTTTATGTTCACTGTGCTTGGAAGCATCCTGAAGCATCCCAATAATATCTGAATTCTGATACAATTTTTCCTCCCTAGTAGACATAGTAAAAGCAAATGTATTTTCTCATAATAACAAGAGTGAATAAACGTTGCTCTTATATTGGTATGAGTACTCAAATGTTAGAGGAAATAACTATAGGTTAGGAGAAATTTTCTCTGTCTCCTAGTAGAAGTATCTACTCCTGGGAACCAGAATCTCCAGTCCAATACAGCCCACAGTTACAAGTATGGGACATACAAATCGTCCACATGATTCATTGGAGATGATGACGGAAACAGTTACACCTCTTTTAGTCTTCAGTTCCCAAACTCAAGTATTCTAACTATTATGGTCTCAGAACCACATGATGCCCATCAGTTTAAAGTTTATGCCTCATCCTGAGGATCGCATTCAAATCTTTCTGAATGTCTTCACAACAACTTGGATGTGTTTTAAGCTTATTCCAATGTTCTTAGCTTATCAGCCTCTAGGTAATACCATTTATAATAGAACTGTAGCATCCCATAGGCATGTGCCATTGTCATGTCTCATTCACCTTTAGCCTGAAGTAATGTTAAGTAGTGTTAGGCAATTTCTGAGTCCTGAGTCAGTAGTATTGCCTGAGAAACTGTATTAGTCTTGGATGTCGGCAGGTACAACATACCGCAGCAGAGTGGACATGTCCCTGGTCCCATCTCTGTCACCATATGTCATCCATTTCAAGCTTATACTGTGCATCCATTTGGGTCATTTAGGACAGGAAATGGCTGACCTCTACTAAGCTGGACAGTCAATATGCAAGCTTGTTTGTTTTCAGTAGCCTATATGACTGCGGTTATCACTTTTTGGAGAACATCAATGTGAAATTCAAATATTCAAAATATGCCAAATCCCCCATTTTTTCATTCTTCAAGTCTTGCTTTCTCCAGGTCCTTGCCTACCCAGCCTAGATGTTAATCACTGCTCAGGAATCTGTATTAACTTATTTCAGGACAATTCTCAGTCTGTCCATAGTAGATGGTCAAGCATGCTGTTCAAAACTTTGCTCTCTGGGGGAATTTCTTTTGAACACTGCTTTTCATGTTCAGATCTGAGGCAGGCTATGGAGTCGGAGTCCACTCTCTGTCCTACATCAACATATCAAGCCCATCATCTGTATATTAGATCAATGATTTTTTTCCTCCACTGTCAGCTGGTCAGAGGGAAACTTCATGAGGGCATAGATACAAGCTAAGGGAGAGACATGAGTGCAGGAAATGTCTGTGAAATGGGCTCTAAACTATTCATATAATTTACTAATATCCAGTATGCATTCTCCATGCTCATCACAAATGTAGTATTTCTATTGTACAATGGTGCTAGGGTTTAGATATGGTTTATTTGTCCCCATGAAAAGTCGTGTTAGAATTTGATCCCTAATCTGAGAGTATTGGGAGGTCGAGCCTAGTGAGAGGTCTCTGTGTTATGGGGGTGGATCTCTCATAAATGGCTTGGTGCCTTTCTAGAGGTAGTGAGTCCTCACTGTGGTAAGACTGGATTAGTTTTTGCGGGGATGGATTAGTTTCCACTACAGGGGGTTATGATGAAGCTTGGCTGCCCCTCAGTTTGCCTTCATCTTCACATGAGTCCACTTCCCCTTTGGCCTTCTCCACCATGTTATGACCTTGCATGCGGCCCTCACTAGGAGCCAAGTGGATGCCAGTATCATGTTTTTCATGCTTCCTAACCAGCAAAATTATAAGCTAAACAAAACTTGTTTTTGGTGAATTATTTAGCTTCAGGTATTTTGTTATGGCAGCACACAATGCAGTAAGACCAAGACACTGATAAAATTTTCTTTGTCTTTTTTCTTTGAAATAGGGTCTCACTCTATTCCTCAGGCTGGTGTGCAGTGGCACAATCATAGCTCACTGCTGCCTTGACCTCCCAGGCTCAAGTGATCCTCCTATCTCAGCCTCTTGTAGAGGTAGGACTACAGGTACATGCCACCATGCCCAGCTAATTTTTTTGTATGTTTTTTTTTGTATGAACATGGTCTCACTGTGTTGTCCAGGCTGATTTCTAACTCCTGTGCTTAAGTGATCCACCCATCTTGCCCTTCAAAAGTGTAGGGATTACAGGTGTAAGCTACCATGCCCAACCTGGTATAATTTACAATCAATCAGATGACCTGTTGGGCCTGACTATGCAGCTCATCAAGGACATTTACACATTTGCAGTTCAATTATCAAATGTAAGCAGGCCTCAAGCTGCAGTTTAAATAGTGTGTAATTCTCTATTTCAGATAGCATTATCCGCAATCTAGAATTAGATCTTGCTCCAGAAACCCTAGGTGACTAAAGTTGATGCTGGAACTCTCCTATTAAAACTTGTGAGGAACTCCTGCACTGCATCCTATGTACCACTAGTACCTCTGGCGCCGTGGGATCCGATGATTCCATTGAGACAACAGGCAGTACCAGGTTTACTGCAGCCTGAACAATGGCCCCTATTTAACAATGAAAAATTATCAAGTTACTTTCTAAATGAGTCCAATCTGTATTCCAGAATGTTCAGTGTTCAATGGGCTCTTTATAAAACTTAAATACACCTATTAAATGTTGTTCCTCATTTTTATAATAGAAGTTTCAAGATACAGTGACTTGACTTTGGCATACCAGCATGACCCAGACAACTAGAACCACTCCCACCCCTGAAAAATTAACCCAAAGTGATATCTCTCTGAGTTTCTGTAAGCTTCTCTCCCCAGTTTCTCATGTTAATGTATCTTCTGAGGGTACCTAGACTAGTTGCCACTTATTACTTACCAAGTCTAATGCACATATCATCCATAGAGTGAACCAGCGTCATCCTCCGTGGAATGTCTACATGATAAATGTCCTTTGTACCACAGAGAGTGAATATGTTCTTGGTGTACAGTCATAAATATGAACTGCTTTTTATGGCAAGGGAATGTGAAATGTTCCTGCTGCTCCTCAATAGGAATTGAAAGGGATTTATTTGCAAATCAATAGTGGAATACTCTATGCTACAAGGTGCACTGAACTTTTCTACTTAATCATACTACATGCAGCAAAACAGCTGGTCTGAGGCTATGGTTTGGTTACATTGTGGTAGTCAACTTCTATGTATCAAAATTCATCTTGATTTTTTTTTCTGGAGGATAACTAATAAATTAAACTGAGATGTGATCAGGACCAACACTTCTGCATTAAGTCTTTGAATCTGGCACTAATCCCTGCCATTCTATTCAGAATGGAGTATTGCTTCAAACTTGTTATTAGCTGTGGTGAAAGACTGGGGGACAGTTTCCAAGGGGCTTCCATTTGGTCTCTCCTAAAGTAATGTAGCTAACTCTTGTGAATAGGAAATCAATATGAGAGTTCTTCAAGCTGCTAAGTATATCCTTCCTGATTATGGACTCAACCACTGAGGAATGAGCATTCTACTGTGAGAGAGAGTCAGGACAGTACTCCACTTTCCCCTGGCCTGAATAATTCCCCTCTCTTACAGTGAGAAAATGGTGGTGTCTGGGTGCTCTTGTGTTAGTGTCAATGCAGATCCTTCAACAGAGTGTGAAAAATTGGAGTAGTTTTTTGTGTGACAGCATACAATTCCTCTGGAATAGTTTTATGTCCCTTTGTGGCAGGATTAGGAAAATTGATGCTTAATATCCTTGCAGCAATCCTCGCAGGAGGTTGCTCCTCAAGAGAATATATACTTCCTTTCCATGTATGTGTTCTGAATCTGAGAACTGTTTTGTATCTGGAAATTGGGATAGTGCTTTATATACTCTAGATATTTTAGTTGTTGTTTCATAGGCCTAGCAATGTCCTCATTTATCTAGCCACTAGGAATATTGTTTATTCACCAAGACCAAGGCAATCCGTTGTCATTCTTATGTTAAGTATGTCCATCTTCCCTATAAACTTTACTAACTGCCACTTGGTCTCTGCTGTTTCTCACTGACACTAGGAAGCTTAGTTTCATCTCAACATTCCAACAAACATTAACTTCGGCACACACAGGAGAGTCACCATTGAACATTACATTAACAATGACAATTGACTAGGATATTCTATATCACCATAATGAAAAGAAAGTTTTCTGTGCCCTCCTGAGGAACTTAATGTCCTTACAGATTTTTTGATTCCAATAATAAATCCATTCTAATATTTATTTAAGTAAATTTTAGATTTATTTGAAATAAACTCAAATAGTTCTAACAATTCATCAATTTTAGAGTCCGTATTTGGCAAGCTTCAAAGAGGCATCCCAGCAGCAAATTAAGACTGGATCCAGGTGTTTATACCAATACATTATATTTTAAGTTGATTATCAACAAACTTATTCAGCCTTATATTCTGCCCACTGAGGCCAGCACCCTCAAGATCTATCTAACTGTTTTCTCTAGGTTGTAGCCAGTGCTTCCTGGCGAAGTCTCACAGATCATTCTGTAAATAACCTCTTTCTTTCAATAGCAGAGCAAATTCAACCTCAGTGGTCCCTTGACCATAAATGTTTAACTCTAGTTATTAGTGTCATAGTAATATGTAAATATATGAGCAGATTTGCGGAAGAATTATTACCATTTTGCAGGGCACCTGTTTAAGCTGAGGTCATTCCATGATCTCTGGGCAATGAGAGGCTTCTATCTTCTAATAAAGAGTAGGAGAGAAATGCTTCCTAATCAGAGTTTAGTGCAATCGTGGAGTTCAAGGTTTTCAAAAATTTTCATCCTGATTTTGCAATCTAAATTTTAAGTAATCCGACTAACTCTCATGTTGATTTTATCACAGGAGACTTTCAGGTGCTGAAATACAAGACTCTTTTGGTAACCCAATTACTAATATAATCAGTTCTTACAAGCTATAATAAATCAGGTCCCTTCAAATGCATGCATGGAGACATTCTTGCTTTCAGGCCATGCTTTTGTAAACCAGGATCCCCAAGTTTTTGAGTATGTACTGCGAAAAAGTATCTACTTGTACCTATTGCTCCTTGAGTTCTTGTTATTTCAAAAATTTCCAGCAAAGAGGTCAGCCCTGGAGAAAAAACAAAAGAAAAAAAAGTTGGATCCAGAGATGCCTGTGTTGGAGATGAACTTTGGTGAACTCTTCTCATTACTATTCTAAAATCCTTGCCCAAGGAGGAGCTTATTTATCATTTTATGTTGCCCAGGCTGCAATGCAGTGGCATGATCTCAGCTCACTGCAACCTCCATCTCCTGGGTTCATGCTACTCTCCTGCCTCACCCTCCTGAGTAGGTGGGACTACAGGTGCCCGCCACCACGCTGGCTATTTTTTTGTATTTTTAGTAGAGATGGGGTTTCACCATGTTAGCCAGGATGGTCCTGATCTCCTGACCTCGTGATCCGCCCATCTCGGCCTCCCAAAGTGCTGGAATTACAGGTGTGAGCCACCGCGCTCTGCCTTATTTATCATTTTCTATACATGCAAATATGTAGACACGTGATCAGTGACTACCTGCACTGCCTTTGCTCCACCTCCACATAGGATGACTGAGCCAATCAACCCAATAAAAGCCATGTTTTCATCACTGTTCTGGAAGGCACTGCTTTAGGAACTATTCCTCGTGCCCTCCTTACTAGCTTCAGGTAATAAAATTTTCATGTTAAATCTTCCTTTGTTGTGGTCATTGGACTGTCACCCACCAAGTGATAGATCCCATCTCTTATGTGGATAAAACCTTGAGTCGACAGTTCACTGGCATCAGAAAGTCATTTTTGCCCTTAATGGTTTTGATGCAAGTTAACAAAAGAAAGACAACTCTGTGATTCTTATCAGAACATTTTCCACATTTCCTTTTTTTTTTTTTTTTTTTGAGATGGAGTCTCACTCTGTTGCCCAGGCTGGAGTGCAGTGGCGTAATCTCGGCTCACTGCAACCTCCGCCTCCTGGGTTCAAGCAATTCTCCTGTCTCAGCCTCCTGAGTAGCTGGGATTACAGGCGCCCACCAGCACACCCAGCTAATTCTTTTATTTTTAGTAGAGACGGGGTTTCACCATGTTGGTCAGGCTGGTCTTGAACCCCTGACCTCGTGATCCACCCACCTCGGCCTCCCAAAGTGTGGGATTATAGGCGTGAACCACCGCACCCGGCCCCACATTTCTTAAATGCTTAAAATATTTATTAAGCCAGGTTATACCTTTCTATAAATATGTTGTCATGATTCACATGGTTTATAGATTCAAGGAGTGAAATATTTCAGCATGCCAAGGCTGTTAACTACTCCACATACTACCACCAATGGAGTCTTTATTTTCATCTGGCCAATAAGTGATCTGATCTCCAAATACCATCCTCACAGTCCACTTCCTAACGCCTCTTTTGTTTCCAACTCTCTGGATTTGACTTTTCTCAGAAACAGATCTGAGACAAAGATTTAAGTGCAATTTGCTTATTTGAAACATGGTCCAATAAATGATAAGCAAGGTAATGAAAAAGTGACAATGGTAAGGGTGAAACAGAAAGCAGTAAAGTATGCATTAGTAAACCAGTTACCATTTGCGAACCTGGAAGTTAGTTTCTCCAGAGTAATCTGGTGACAGTATAATATATACCCTCAATTTATCCCAACTGAGGGAGAAGAAGTATGTGGTATTTATCCACCAAATCTGTAACTGAATGAAGATCACTTCTGGGGCATTTACTGTGCAGGACTCTGACTTGCCCTGAGCCTGGACCAAGTGTTCTCCTTAGGCCATAAAGCATCTGTAGGTAAAAATAATAGCTATTTTCAATATACATCCATCGTCTTGTAAAGCATGGACCTGATACTGACAGATTGTGCCACTATCACCAATTCTAGGAATTTGTACCATAATAGCACACACACACATTAGTGAAGATTTAAAGTTTTCTAGAGATAAGAAAATTGAGATAGATATTAGAGATAAGGAAATTTATAAAAAGGAAAATAAAGTCCAGAATTTATTTTAAAATTGGGAGAGGGAAAGATCTAGTTACTAGACATGTAGTGGGTGGGATAGAACATTACACATAGAGATCCACTGTTACACTTCAAGTCACATAGAGAAATAGATTTCGGGTTCTGAAGTCTATATATACTTCACACATCAAATTTATATAAGTCTGCAAATAGCATTAGGAAATTGATAGGGCATAGACTGTCTCCACAAACCAAGATGCTTCTGATGTAGCAATATCTATGTTACTTATGAGACTATCCAGGAAGCAGTACCCATTAGTCCCAGATTTATGTTTAGGAGCCAGAGGCAACTTTCTAAGACAGGCTTAAAGAATAGGATATTTTGGACAATGAACATATTTATTTTCTTATTTGTCCAGGTTTGTTTTTTGCATATTTTAATTGTTTTTGATTAGTTCTAAATCATCATCCTAGAAAGCATAAATTAAAAAAAGAGATCTCAGAGGCTATAGTCAGTAGTCAGAATCTAGATTAATATATGAGAACTCTGTCATAGAAATGTATGAAATCACCTACAAAGATAGGGCCAAGTGGGTCAAAAGGCACACCGTTATTCTTTGAGTCTAAATCCCCAGGTAAGAGTTGATGTTGTAATGCCATCTATAGGTGTTCCATCAAATATGTAACGTATTTCTACGTATTTCCAAGAGCAGGGAATGAGTAACCCACCCATCATGAGAAGAATTTGATGTGTAGATCATATAGCCAAAACTATATGAAAATAGATGATGTAAAATTGAAAAAGAAATTGCACGATGTTAGAGTACCTTTAAAATGTTTATATAGATGGGGGATAAGATGACTGACTAGACATAACCAGGAGAAACATCTCCCACTGATAGAAAGGGCACAAGAAAGCCTGGCACACTCTTAGAATATCTTTTGAGGGGAGGCAATGAAGTGGATGGAGCGAAGACACAGATGCTAGGCTAAAGAGGGAGGAAGTTGTGAACCTTGCACAGGGCTACCATGCAGCAGGACGTGGTTCCTGGCCCTGTATGTCTCCTGGGGAAGGGGTGAATTGAACAAGCAAGTAGTGGCCCACTCTCTCCTTGGGCTTCTGGAATCCACAAGGAGAATTGCTCAGAGAAATGGCAGAGCCAGAACTCCAGCTGGAGGAGAGCACAGAGGGTTCGGTGCAGGAGCATCTGTAGTGAATCATGGCCATGATTACCTATTCCCCTAGGCTCGACTCGCTCCCATAGGAGACTTTAACCCTACGAGAATTGTTGGACTTGAGCTCTGCAGGGTGATTTTATCCATGAGATGGGGCCAGTGGATCCAACCACCCCTTAATCTCCTGGCCTCTCCTGGGGATCCAGCCTGGCAGTTTCTGCTTGTAGTGCAACCCCCGATACTTCCTGCAGGCCTGTTTCATAGCTCCTGCACTGGCCGACTGTGCCTGACCAGTAGACCACTCCAGCAGACAAGCCCTAGCTGACATGCACTAGCCCACCTTCCCACATAATGCAACCTCCCCACAATGCAGCCTCCTCTGTGCAAGTTTTCCCACACATATTTGTCCATAGCCACCACTTGCATTGCTTTACCAGTGCATATGTGTGTGCAGGCAGACCTTGGCTTCCCTTCCCACCAGGGCAATGTACATGTGCACCCTGCTGTGTCACTGCAACCAGTGTGCATGTGAGTGCATTGTGACTCCCTTCCCCCACCACATCCCATTACTTCTGCCAGCATCTTTCTCCTGCACCAAAACTGCCATCAGACCAAAGTAGGCATAGAGAAAAGCGATCTTGCTCCCACCCTGATCAACCACCTCCATTCATGGGAACATGCACAGAGGGGGCAACCACAACCACCAGCATGAACTAGCACACAGTTACCAGAAAAGCAAGGGGTGTGTTCCCTCTAACTGTGCTGTCAATGCCAGCCACTGCTGTGAAGGGCTGTGTGAAGGCCAGTACCCCCTCACCCACTAGGATCCTGCTGCAGCCTAGGAGAATGCACCCACAGTTCACTGCAGCTGTAGCTGCTACTGGCACGTGCAAATGAGGAAGATTTCTGCTGCCAGTAATCCACAAAGTACCTTGGGTGGCATCACCCATCAGAGTGTTGTGAGGAATAGTCTGGGAGCACATGGGCTCTTCAAGCAGAGCAGGTTCATTACATTGAGGAGCTATAGAACTAAGCAGGAGGGAAGTAGGGCAGGGGTGATACAAGTCCCGCAGAGTTAGAGCATGCACTGCAGGAGTCCTGAACTGAGGCTTGGTCCCTTAAAATCCTCCCCAAATGAAATCAGTCAACTAAACCCACCTTATACAACAATCAAATCCCTGAGGTCATCAAATAGGATCAAAAGAAATAAAAACCCATCCAAAGGACAGCAACTTCAAAGAGTAAAGGAAGATAAGCCCACAAAGATGATAAAGATAAAGCACAAGAACTCTGACAACTCAAAAAGCCAGAGTGTCTTCTTTTTCTCCAAATGAGAGCATTAGTTCTCCAGCAAGGGTTCTTAACTGGGCTAAGATTGCTGAAGTGACAGAAATAGGTTTCAGAATAGTAATAGAAATAGGAATAAAGACCATCAAAATTCAAGAGAATGTTGAAAACCAATCTAAGGAAGGTAAGAAACACAATAAAAAGATGCAGAAGTTAACAGACAGAATAGTCAGTATAGAAAACAACGTAACTGACCTGATAAAGCTGAAAAATAAACTACAAAGATTTTATAATGCAATTACAAGCATTAATAGCAGAACAGAATAATCTGTAGAAAAAATCTCAATATTTGAAGAAGGAATAAAGAAAACCTCTGTGAAAAATGGAATTATGTAAAGAGACCAAGTCTGTGACTCATTGGCATCCATAAAAGAGATAGGAAAAATTGAAGAAACTTAGAAAACATATTTCTGGATATTATCCATGAGACCTTCCTGAGCCTAGATAGGGAAGCTGACATTAAAATTCAGGGAATGCTGAGAACCCCTGAAAAATACTTCACAAAAGATTATCCCCAAGATACATAATCATCAGATTCTTCAAGGTCAAAATAAAATAAAAAAATGTTAAGGGCAGCTAGAAAGAACAGGTCACCTACAAAGGGAAGTCTATCAGACCAAAAGCAAACTTTTCAGCAGAAACTCTAAAAGCCAGAAGAGACTGGGGCCCTTTTTCCAATATAATTAAAGGAAAGAAATTTCATCAGACTTTCCTTATAAGAGCTCCTGAAGGAAGCACTAAATATGAAAAGGAAAAACTGTTACCAGTTTCTACAGAAACACATTTAGATATCCACACCAGTCACACTATGAAGCAACCACACAAACAAGCCTGGATATGAACTATATACTGACAGGATGGCAGGATCAAATTCACAAATATCGATACTAACATTGAATATAAATAGGCTAAATACTCCAATCAAAAGGCAAAAAGAATGGCAAGCTGGATAAAGAAATAACATCTAATGATATGCTGCCTTCAAGAGACCCATCTCACCTGCAGTGAAACCCACAGGTTCAAAATAGAGGGACAGAAGAAAATCTAGCAAGTAAATGGAAAACAGAAAAAAGCAAGGGTTGCAATCTTAATTTCAGACAAAACAGACTTTAAACCAACAAAAATTTTAAAAAGACAAAGGAAGGAAATACATAATGGTAAAAAGTTCAATTCAACAAGGAGACCTAACTATCATATATATATGCACACAACACAGGAGCACTCAGATTTATAAAGCAAGTTCTTAGAGACCTTCAAAGAGACTTAGATTTCCATGCAGTAATAGTGGGAGACCTCAACACTTCACTAACAGCATTAAACAGAACACTAAGTCAGAAAATTAACAAAGATACTTAAGATCTGAACTCAACAAGAAACCAAATGGACCTGATAGTCATCTCGAGAACTATATATCCAAAACCAGCAGAATATACATTTTTCTCATTAGCACATGGACCATACTCTAAAATCAATCACACAATCAGACATAAAATAATCCTCAGCAAATGCAAAATAACTGAAATCATACCAACCACTCTCTTGGACCACAGCAAAAAAAAAAAAAAAAAAAAAAAAAAAAAAAAAAAAAAAAAAAAAAAAAAAAAAAAAATTTGAAAATCAGGATTAGGAAAATCACTCAAAACTGTACAATTAACCTGTCCCTGAAAGACTTTTGGGTAAATAATTAAATTAAAGGAGAAATCATGAAGTTCTCTGAAACTAATAAAACCACAGGTAAAATATACCATAATCTCTGGGACACAGCTAAGGCACTCTTAAGAGGGAAATGTATAGTAACAAATGCTCACATCAAAAAATTAGAAAGATCTCAAATTAATAACCTAACATGACAAATAAAAAAACTAGAGACTCAAGGGCAAACAAATCCCCAAGCTATCAGATGACAAGAGCTGAACTGTAGGAGATTGACAACAATAATAATGATAAAAAAAAAATCGAAAGATTGACAAAACCAGGAGATAATTTTTTGAAAAAAAGTGAGATAGATTGCTAGGTAAACTAATAAAGAAGTAAACAGAGAAGATAGAAATAAACAGGATTAAAAATGACAAAAGGGGGCCAGGCATGGTGGCTCATGCCTGTAATTCTAGCACTTTGGGAGGCTGAGGTGGGTGGATCACGAGGTCAGGAGTTTGTGACCATCCTGGCTAACATAGTGCTGTCTATACTAAAAATACAAAAAATTAGCTGGGCTTGGTGGCGGGTGCCTGTAGTATCAGCTACTTGGGAGCTGAGCCAGGAGAACGGTGTGAACCTGGTAGGTGGAGCTTGCAGTGAAGCAAGACTGCACCACTACTGCACTCTAGCCTGGGCAACAGAGTGAGACTCCATCTCAAAAAAAAAAAAAAAAAAAAATGACAAAAGGGATATTACTCTAGATCCCTACAAAAACACAAATAATCATCCAAGAATACTATGAACATTTCTATGCACACAGCTGGAAAATCTATAAATAAATAAATAAATTCCTGGACACATACCTCCTCCCAAGACTGAAGCAGGAAGAAGTTGAAGCCTGAACAGACCAAAAATGAATTCCAAAATTGCATCAGTAATAAATAACCTACAAACCAAAAGAAGCCCAGGACCAAATGGATCCACATCCAAGTTCTACCAGATGTACAAAGAAGAGCTGGAACCATTCATACTGAAATTATTCCAAAAAAGTGAGGAGAAGGTATTCCTCCCCAACTCATTCTTTGAGGCCAGCATCATCCTAATACAGAAACATGGCAGAGACACAGCAACAAAAAACTAAAATTTAGGGGAAAATATCCCTGATTAACATTGATGCAAAATCCCTCAACAAAATACTAGCAAACAAAATTCAGCATCCTATTAAAATGCTAATCCAGCATGATCAAGTAGGCTTTATCCCTATGATGCAAGATTGTCTCAACATATGCAAATTAATAAATGTGATGCATTACATAATAAGAACTAAAAACAAAATCCACATAATCATCTCAATCGATGCAGAAAAGGCTTTAAATAAAATTCAACATCACTTAATGTAAAAAATTTTCAACAAACTAAATATTAAAAGAACATACCTCAAAATAATAAGAGCCATCTGTAACAAACCCACAACCAACCTCATAGTCAAAGCGCAAAACCTGGAATCATTTCCCTTGAAAACCAGAACAAGAAAAGGATGCCCTCTCTCACCATTCCTATTCAACATAATATTGGCAGTCTTGACAAAGCAGTCAGGCAAGATAAAAAAAATAAAGAGCATCTTGGCCAGGCGTGGTGGCTTACACCTGTAATCCCAGCACTTTGGGAGGACGAGGTGTGCAGATCATGAGGTCAGGAGATTGAGACCATCCTGGCTAACACGGTGCAACCCCATCTCTACTAAAAATACAAAAAATTAGCCAGGTGTGGTGGCGGGCGCCTGTAGTCCCAGCTACTTGGGAGGCTGAGGCAGGAGAGCGGCATGAGCTGAGGAGGCAGAGTTTGCAGTGAGTCAAGACCGCGCCACTGCACTCCAGCCTGGGTGACAGAGCAAGACTCCATCTCAAAAATAAATAAATAAATAAAAAATAATAAAGGGCATCCAAACAGAAAGTGAAGAAGTAAAACTGCCCCTGTTTTTAGATGAAATGATTCTATATCTAGACATTCCCATAGTATCTGCCCAAAAACTCCCTGAGCTGATAAGCAACTTCAGCTACATTACAGGATGCAAAAACAATGTGCAAAAATCACTACCATTGCTATACACTGACAAGAGCTAAGCTAAGAGCCAAATCAGAAATGCAATCCCCTTTACAATTATCCACAAAAGAGCAAAATGCCTGGGAATACAGCCAAGCACAGAGGTGAAAGATCTCTATAATGAGAATTAGAAAACACTGCTAAAAAAATCATAGATTACACAAACAAATGGAAAAACATTCCATGCTCATGGATAGAAAAAAAATAATATTGTTAAAATGGCCATAATTCCCAAAGCAATTTAGGGGTTCAATGCTATTTCTACAAAACTATCAATTATATAATTCACAAAAATAGAAAAATCTATTTTAAAATTCATATAAAACCAAAAAAGAGACCCAATAGCCAAGAAAATCCTAGTCAAAAAAGAAAAAAGCTGGAGAAATCATGCTACCTCACTTCAAAATATACTACAGGGCTACAGTAACCAAAACAGCATGGTACTGGTACAAAAACAGACTCACAGACCAATGGAACAGAATACAGAGCTCAAAAATAAGGCTGTACACCTACAACCATCTGATCTTCAACAAAGCTGTTAAAAACAAGCAGTGAGAAAATGATTTCCTATTCAATAAATGGTACTGGAATAACTGGCTATCCATATGAAGAAGATTGAAACTGGACCCTTCCCTTATACCATATACAAAAATCAACCCAAGATGTGTTAGAGATTTAAATACAAAACCCCAAACTATAAAAATCCTGTAAAATAACCTAGAAGATACCATTCTGAACACAAGAACTGGCAAACACTTTAGGACAATGATGCCAAAAGCAGTAACAACAAAAGCAAAAATTGACAAATGGGATCTAATTAAAGAGTTTCTACCCAACAACAAAAAACTATCACCAAAGTAAACAGACAACCTACTGAATGGGAGAAAAAAATTGCAAGTTATGAATCTAACAAAGATGTAATATCCAGCATCTATAAGGAGCTTAAACAAATTTACAAGAAATAAAACAACCCCATTAAAAGTGGAGAAAGCACATAAATGGACACTTCTCAGAAGAAGACATACATATGGCCAACAAACATGTGACAAAAAGTTCAACATCACTTCCCATTAGAGAAATGCAAATCAAAACCACAATGAGATAGCATCTCATGCCAGTTCGAATGGCTATGATAAAAAGTCCAAAAATAACAGATGCTGTTAAGATTGTGCATCAAAAGGAATACTTTTATACTATTGGTGGGAGTGTAAATTATTTCAACCATTGTGGAAGACAGTATAGAGATTCCTCAAAGATCTAAAGACAGAAATACCATTAGAACTAGCAATCCCATTACTGGGTATATTCCCAAAGGAATATAAATTGTTCTATTATAAATACACAAGCACCTGTAGGTTTATTGCAGCACTATTCACAATAGCAAAGACATGGAATCAGCCTGAATGCCCATTAATGATAGACTGGATAAAGAAAATGTGGTAAACATACATAACGAATGCTATGCAACCATAAAAAGAATGAGACCACGTCCTTTGTAAGAACATGGATGCAGCTGGAGGACCTTAACCTTCACAAACTAACGCAGGAACAGAAAACCAAATACCGCATGTTTCTCCCTCATAAATAGGATCTAAATGATGAGAATACATGGACACATAGAGGGGATCCACATGCACTGGGGCCTGTTGGAGGGTGGAGGGTAAAGGAGGGAGAGAAGCAGGAAAAATAACTAATGGATACTGGGTTTATTGCCTAGGTGATGAAATAATCTGTACAACCAACCCCCATGACATGTATTTACCTATGTAATGAAACTGCACATTCTGCACATGTACTTCTGAACTTAAAAGTTAAAAGAATAATTCTGTGAATAAATAGTAGTTATTTTATCTGTGACTAATTTCTCATGTGTTTATGAAAAGTTCACCTGCATTTGATATTCCAATATGTTAACGTATTTCAATTTTTGTATACTGCAATATACTACTCTATACACGCACAGGGTAAAGCTGTCATCTTGGATTGGAGGACATAACTTGATAGAGTCTCACCTTCAAAGATTTTTTATTATTTTTGCTTTCAGATTTTTTATTTCAAAGTTACCTTTAGAAAGTATGCAAATTTCTGTATCAAATATAAAGAAAAGTATCACTACCTTTTCTAAAAACATATTGAAATATTTTTAAAATTGTATGTGATCAATGAACTATACTGGAGATCGTATGTTAGAATATTCTTTCTAAAAGTCGAATATTCTTAATTTTCTGAAATTAAATATTTTTGTGAATAACATGGACTTTGAAAATCGGTTGACTCATTCTTTAATTACTCAACACGTGTGATATGGTTTGGCCGTGTACCCACTCAAATCTCATCTTGAATTGTAGCTTCCGTAATGCCCACATATTGTGGAAAGAACACAGTACGAGATAATTGAATCACAGAGGCAGTTTATCCCACACTGTTCTGTTGGTAGTGAATAAGTCTCACAAGATCTGATGGTTTTATAAGGGAAAAACCCTTTTTCTTGCCTATCATTTTCTCTTGCCTGCCACCATGTAACCTGCCTTTCACCTTCTGCCATGATTCTGAGGCTTTCCCAGACATTTGCAACCGTGAGTTCATTAAATCTCTTTTTCTTTGTAAATTACTCAGTCTCAGGTATGTCTGTACCAGCAGCATGAGAACAGAGTAATATAACAGGTAAATAGACATAGACTGTTTTGTCTGTGTGTGTGTGTGTTCTTTTGGGCTACAATAGCACATTAACTGTATTTAATTGTTTTTCTTTGGTGTAAGCAGAATTACATCTAATGTTATGTGATATTGAAGGTGTTTTCATTTTAAAATTTAAATATAAAATATAAAGTATGTGTAAAGACATTTAGAAAAAATATGTTTATGTAAGTTGAAAACAATCAGTAAGCTTGTATCAGAAAATTGATTTTGTAATATCCCTGAAATTCTGCAAAAACAACAGAAAAATAAAGGTAATCAACAAACTTTTTAATTTGAGTCTGCTTTAAAAATGATTGAAATGTCAATCAAATTAAGACTATAATCTATAGGTATATGTTTAATAATTTGAGACTAACTATTAATATACAATAAGAAGCAAAAAGAAAATCAGGAGAGAACAGGGCCATTAAAGGGCCTACAGTTACCTATGGGAAAAATTTGAAATGCTTAAAGGTAAATAAATGAGAAATTAAAATTTAAGAAATGTGTAAATAAAATTATATGCTTCACTGTACTTCATTGATGCAATTGATGTATGTTTTGTGTCAATCTGTTTTATATATAGATTAAAAATTAATTGCATTTATATGTTGTGCTATCTAAATAAAACTCCTTTTAGTCCCTGTAAATGTAAGTAGTCTTTTTAAATGTACTTATTTTGCTAATTATAAAATGGGCCACACCTGTGTTAAAGGCTCACCCACTGGCATCATTCTGTACTATGAATGGAAACATTTTCTAAGTTAATAATTCATAATTTGAAGAATTACTTTAGACAGTAACCTAAGACTATGATTACTCTGTTTTCTAAAATTTGGGTCTGCTGATATAGTAGAATGTTAATAGGAAATAATTAGTTACTCGGGCTTTATTTTTTTTTCTCTAGGAACTAAAATATAAATGTATTACTACAACCAAAATGAAAAAGAAAACTGGAAACTACATA
Source organism: Macaca thibetana thibetana (assembly GCF_024542745.1). NCBI lineage: Eukaryota > Metazoa > Chordata > Mammalia > Primates > Cercopithecidae > Macaca > Macaca thibetana. The sequence goes on along the minus strand of NC_065583.1, from coordinate 130,727,116 downwards.
TAAATATATATGAATATCTATGAATATATGTGAATATATATGAATACCGCATACATATAAATATATACGAATATATATATTCATTAAATATGATAACTTCTACTTTTGAATATGACCATATTGCTAAACGGCATAGTTTCCATGGGTCTAATAAAAAAAGTAATTGAGTAACATTTTATTATACATTTTTTTTTGGAACATTGTGTATGGGCCAGGAACCTTTGCTAAGTCTTTCATCAATTCATGAAGTTAAATAACTGTAACATTAAACATAATAAATTTCTTCCAGGAAACTACTAAACCTGTCTATCCTGATTCCTCGTTTACTCACTCCCAATAAAAGAATATAGTTCAAAAATGCTAGTGTTATTCGCTCAATGCTTTTATTTAGTTTAGCTTTCTCTCTACCATCATATTTTCTTTGTTTCTTTCTCTTTTAGAATTAGGGATATTGCAAACATTGAGGAGATGAAAATCAGCATTTGTTGTCATCTACAATAAAGGAAAAAGATATGCAAAGGGTGCATTTTTAGGTGAGATGATAAAGAAATCTATCTCTGAAGAGATAAGAGTTTGAGATGTGATTAAAGGTAAAAAAAGAACATGTTGGAATGCCTTAGAGAAAACTGTTTCCAGAAGTCTGAAGAACAAGTGGAAAGACCCTGCTGACAGATCATGCCTTATGTGTTTAAGGAGCAGCAGGATGTCTACTAGGTCTGGAGAAAAATAAACCAGTGGGAGAATGTTAAGAGATGAGGAAACAAATTATGAAGGGCACAGTGGGTAACGAGAAGGATTTTAGCTTTTATTCCTGGTAGGCAGAAAGGCCAAGGAGGAATTTAGAAAGAGAGAGATAAGATTGTCTGATTGGTATGTTTAAAGATGCAATCTAGTTGCTTTACGAAAATGAATTATAATAAACCAAGAATGGAAGACATTATTGCTCAAGTCTGCATGAGAGATCTTCTGTTTTGGAGTAAGGGGGTAGTATGTGATATGTGAAGAAAGGATCAGATATAGAATTATTTTTTAATTAAAAAAATTGTTGGACGGATTTAATTTAACTTGGGAAAAATTGTTTTCTGTAGTCCAACAAAGGGTAATTTAAATTCACAGAGAAGTTTTTTTTTTATGTTGATTTTCAACCTTTCCTTTGACTTCATTGAGCTTTCTTGCAATGCACAGTTTGAATTCTTTATCTGCTATTTCTGAGTTCTATTTTGGTCAGGGATGATTGCTGGGGAGCTAGTGTGATCCTTTGATGTTGTCACTACATTCATATTCTTCATGGTGCCAGAATTCTTGTTCTGATTCCTTCTCATCTGGAGATGCTGACACTTCTAATTATTGCAATAATTTTTATGTTGGGTAGAATTTTTCTTTCTTTCCCTTCATTATTTATTTTCTTCTTTTCCTACCTGTTTTTCCCTCTCCTTAGGATGTTTGACTACAGAGAAAGCTGGGTATGATCTTTTGACTTTGCTTCTATAGCCTGTGTGATTCTGTCAGTAGGATTTATAATGATCTCTGAAGTTACATTGGGCTTATGGGTAAGAGTCAACTGTTGCCAACATGGCTGTGTATATACCTGATCCTTGTTTACTGGGAGAAACTCTCTGTGAACTAAGGCTGATTCATGGAGTGCCCAGTAGTTTGAGGTCCCTTTTTAGCCCTGGGGGTATGGGGCAAGTTGAGCAGGGCCAGATGGCATATGTTTGCCTACAGTTCCCTCGATGGCAAACACAAGTGTGAGCATTGAGGGAGAATCCAGTAGCAGACCACCAAGTGACCAGAGGTGAGTCTAGGTGTAGAGCTGGAAAACCTCCTCAGCCCCAAGTTCTCTGCATGGCGACAGGGGTGGACTATATTCTTAATCCGGGAGAGTGGGTCGTCCAAATGCCTGAAGATCTGTCTGTGTGTGGGGTAGAGAAGGCCCCACCTACATTTGAATTTCTGCATAGGAATGGTGGAGTGTTAATATGGGCAAACACAAGCTTTGAATGCCTGGAGACCTGCTTGGGCTTTAAGCAGAGAGGGCCCTGCTGCACCATGATCTATGCACAGGAAATGTGGTGCAGTTCAGGTTGCTGATCAGGTGAGCAGGTGCTTCAAATGCCTGGAGTTCTGCCTGGTCATAAAGCGGAGAGGGACTCCCTGACCCAGGATCTATGCCCAGGAAGGGTGGGGTGGCTTAGGCTGCTGAACCAGGTGAGCAGGTTCTCTGAATGTCTGGAAATCTGCCTTGACATGGAGTACAGAGGTCCCTTCCACACCATGATTTATGTCCATGAAAGGTCGGGTGGCTCAGGCTACTGTTCCATGCAAGCAGGTGATTCTAATGCCTGGATTTCTGTCTGTAGGTGGAGCAGAACAGCACCATAATCTTAAAGGAGTAGACCTGTTCCAGGTTTCCAAGCTGGCCTTGGCTGCAATTCTCATTGTCCGGGAGAAACTGCAGCTGTAGCAGCTCTCCTCCCACCTTAGGCCTGTGGAAGGGGTGAGCACAATTCCAACACTCACTAATGATGCATTTTCTGGAGTTCTGACGGTGGAAACATCTATACCACTCCAGAGCAGGCACTCCAATCTCTGGCGAAAGACTAAAGTGACTGCATGCTCACTCTGCTAGGTCGCCAAAGAATGGCTGACTTTGTGTGAACCTACATTAAAAATGGCATTCTGCTCTCCGTCCTGAGTCTCAGAAAATGCCTGCAGCTTTTTCTGATGTCTTTCCCTTATGACACCTCCAACCCTTTCCTTAAGTCAGCTATAGGGATTAGGAGAAACAAAGTGCTGTTCCTTGTCCTGAGTTACTTGGATCCCCAGCGGAAAGGTAAGTCACAGAGGAAAGCTATCTGCCTTTCTCACATACAGGGATTTCAGCCACTTTTATCATCTGAGTCACCACGGGGCTATTTGTCTGCATTCTTCTTCCTGAGACCTGGGGTATCCTTCATGATTCTGGCAGATTCCCATTTTTTTTTTCTTGAATTAAAACTCACAGAGTTTATCTTTATGTACTATTTTGCTATTTCCAAGTGACCAAGGCACACTAAAAGCCTCTAATCTGCATCTTGGAAAAAAGTACAAATTATTCCTTTCATATTACAGGTAAAGAATCTTCCTTACTCTGAGTATAAATAAGTTGTCAAACATCACAAAATGATAGGATGTAAATCCAATCCTTGGCCACACTGAAGATAATCTGAGATCTTACTGTACAACAGCTCATTTCCAATAAAGTGACAGCTATAGTTTCCACAATTAGTGCACCTCAAAGCAAGTTTTCTTAGTATGTTAGTCCCTGGTTGTCTCCTTCTTAAACATTTTCCCTAATCTCAGATACCATTAGCAATACAGATCTTAACTCTTGCCATTGGCTTAGACTACCTACTTGCAGCTTATACTGATAGTTTACCTTACCCTTTCACACAGTTATGAAATTGAGTTTCTTAACCTCAAATCCAGATGCCTGTTACACCATATACTTAGTACTTGTGAGGACTTCTGGATTTTTTTCTAAACCACATAAGAGGAGAGGGATAGTGTGAGGAGTGCTATGTTTGATTGCTTGTCCTAAATATGCTACATCACTTCCTAGACGTGGCGTATAGCCAGTCCTAGTGATCCACTTCTCTACATACTAAGCCATTATTTTAAGCATAGTTTCTTTTCTAACATACACAATATACCTATTAGCTCATTGTCTCTCTCAAGGAGTTCAAAAGGCAGGTAGAGTAGGCATACAGTCTTCCTAGATATTTCAGCTTAATCTACATGGTATATCAGTACTTCATTACCTCTTTTCCACCGATACTCATCTCTGCTGTGTAGGACCTGGTTTTCTCATGAAATAGTGATCATAATAATAATAAGCAGAATTTACCTTTGCCTCAATTCTCACTTATATTCCTCCCCATAAAAATGGTTATTTTCTTTCTTTTATTTATACTGCAACTGATGCATGATTTTTTTTTTGCTCCTTAGCTTAGCTAAAATCTTCGTTCTTGTCTTCATGACCAGGAAAAATGAGACACATTGAAAGGTTAGGAGAACAGAATTTATTAAAAGTAAGCACTCAGCAAAAAAAGAGGGGACCCTGTGAACAACGCCCCCCACAGACTGAATACCAAGCCGCTACCCAGGAGCTGAATAGGCCAGCTCCTCCCCACTGCGTAAGGTGCGAAGTCCCGGTGGCTCCACGCCATTCTCCCAGTGCACAGGTGGGCCCTTCGTCTGAGCCACTCCACATTGATTTATTTCCCTTACTGCACACTTGTGAAGAGATTGAATTTTTCACAATGGGCATGTTTAAACAAGCCCCCTGTGCACAGTGACCTGGGCGGCATTTGGCTTTCTCCTATCTCTATCACAACTATCATAACCTTCCCTACAGCACTAAGATCCAAGGTCTAAATATCAGGGAAATAAAACCACAACATTTCCAACAGAAAAACGTAGGTTTAAGGGTGTTTCAAAATTTTTTTAGTATTATTAATGCACATTATATTTTAAAAACATGAATCATTGTAAAAATAAAAATTGCCATTTTTGAGAGCTTATTTTTGGCAATACTCTAGTATAATTTATATACATCTTTATCTTTATTCTCAGATAAAAACATTGAATCTTAACCATTCTTGGTAAATGTGTGGCAAAATGTGACATAATATTTGTTTCACTAGAAGAGCTAACACCAAAGTTTGTGCACCTATCCACTATTAAAAATAGAAGCCACTATGGTATACAACACACACACATGCACACACATATGCACACATGCAAACACATGAAAGCAGAAAGGATTGTTTCCAGGCATTAATGGTCAGGTGTTTATTTTATTTATTTATTTATTTATTTATTTATTTATTTATTTGAGACCATCTCACTCTGTCACCTTGACTGGAGTGCAGTGGTACTCTCACAGGTCACTGTAGCCTCAAACTCCTAGGCTTACGTGATCCTCCCACCTCAGCCTCCTGAGTAGCTGGGACCACAACAGGTGCACCCTGTCCCCTCCCAGCTATTTTCTTTTTAATTTTTTTGGAGGCATGTGGTCTGTTGCTGGTTTCAAATTACTGGACTCAAGTGATCCTCTTGCCTTGGCCTTCTAAAGTTGTTGGGATGACAGGCATGAGCCACCATTCTTAGCCATAAGATGTTTTAAATTATGGTGATAGCTAAAGTAGAATTTGAAAGAGGTTTTTATCATTCCATAATTGGTTTTAAATATTTGGCTAAGAGTAATACAATTTTTTCCTTATATCATTCCTTTTCTATTGAAGCTTTCCAATTAATTTAATTTTTAATATAATTTAGAGTTGATTTGAGTTATGTCTATTCTAATATTCTATTATGCTATTTTTATTTTATTGAAATTTCTTGGGTTAAAAACAAAAGAATGGCATTACATCTAATATGATGGGATTTTATATAAACTAAATATTGCAGTGCTCACAGACAGAAAATGATAGCACATGTGTTTCTGCAATAAAAGTTATTTCTAGGGAGTGTTGTAGAAAAAAAACAAAGAAAATAGAATAAACCAAGCATTGAAGGGTGATCAACAGAGTCTGAAAGTCTGAAGGGCAGTTTGCAGGGAAACAGAAAAAAAGGAAAATAGCTAAAAAGAGTCTTTTTTTTTTTTTTTTGCTTTTCCATTGATATAAACACACTTTGTTTATAAGATGGAAAAATATAATTTGTTTATATCCTAAACATATGTGTATAGTAAAGAAATGAAACCATACACATAATAAAGAGAGAATAAATACATGTGAAAAGTAAATGGATAGAAATAGCCTTGTATTTTTATGGCGATTTTAACAAATGTATTCAAATTAATATTGTATTATATTTTAATGTTGGTTTATCCTACCAACATATAAACTGAATTATGGCAAGATCCGTATATTTATCTCAAGCTTATATTTTCATTATTTGATACAGTAGCCAATGCTTGCTGAAGAAATTTACATAAGTTTTGGAAGAAATGCTTGCTGAAGAATTTTACATAAGGTTTGTGAAGAAATGCTTGCTGAAGAAATTTGAGTAAGGTTTGTGAAGAAATGCAAAGGGTTAAGAGCCATAAAGTGGATGGATATGGATCTAGACAAAGAAGATACCCTTTTCCACTAAATCTGGCAATGAAGATGGGGAGAGTTCAAGTAATTAAGGATTGCGATTGGTCTACCCACATGTTAGCCATTTTGAGCCTGATTGCACCGTTTTCCCTGAAACTTAAAAGGTAAGAATTTCATTGAGGGAGACTGTGAAGTTGCAAGAGTTATGCAATTTAGTGATGAAATTTAATTGTTTTAAGCAGATATAAATAACAAACCATGTAAAGTTGAGTCCAACACAGAAACTTCTGTCAAAAATAATATGTGCCATTCACATCAAATTGTGCCAATATTTCGGGTATTACGAGTGGATTGCTCTTAGTTTACACAGGAATTATTTATTTGCTAAACATCAATATCACACTGAATTGTTACAATGTACTCATATAACTGTCCTCCAGAATAGACTGGATGTTTCTCCAAAACAGAGGCCACTTTCTTGTCTATAAATCAGTAACCTCAAAAAATTAAAATTAGAACTACCATATTATTCACACATTTGGGTGTATATAAAAGTCTTACAATAAGAATCTCAATGAAAAATCTGCACTCCCATATTCACTGAAGCACGATTAACAAGAGCTAAGATTTGGAAACAACCTAAATGTCTACTGATGGATGAATAGATAAAGAAAATGTGGTATAAACATGCAATGAAATATTATTCATCCTTATACAAAGAAGAAAATCTTACCATTTGTGACAACGTGGATGAACCTGGAGGACATTATGCTTAGTTCACTTAGTTACTTGATAAGCCAAGGAAAGAAGAAAAAATACTACATAATTCCTTTTACATGAAGTATTTAAAATAGTCATAGTAACAGAGAAGAATGTGATCAGCAAGTGTTAGGAGGAGGGGGAAATAAGGAATTGCTGTTCAATAGGTATAAAGTTTCTGTTATGCAGTGGAAATGATTTCTAGAGCTCTTCTGTAAAATGCTGTTCAAAGACACTTACAAATTGGTTAAAAGGGTAGATCTTACAGTAAGTATTCTTACCACAATATAAAAATGAAAAGAAGAAATAATACATATCTGTACAAAAAAATTATGGGAAGTTACTGGAAAATCTATTAATAGTGGTCACCTCGGCAGACTCCAAGTGGGTGGCCAGGAGAAATTGAAAGTGAACTTCTATTGTGTGAAATTTTCCTTACTCTCAGAGTTTTCCCCTTTGCAAATGCATAACTTTTATAACTTGTCTTTTTAAAATTTTTTTAGACAGAGTTTTGTTCTTGTTGTCCAGGCTGGAGTGCAATGATTCGTTTTTGGCTGGCTGTAACCTCTGCCTCCCAGGTTCAAGAGATTCTCCTACCTCAGTCTCCTGAGTAGCTGTGATCACAGGCGCCTGCCACCATGCCCAGCTAATTTTTTTGTATTTTTAGTAGAGACAGGGTTTCACTGTGTTGGTCTCGAACTCCTGACCTCACGTGATCCACCTGCCTCGGACTCCCAAAGTGCTGGCATTACAGGCATGAGCCACCAGGCCCAGCCAATAACTTGCGTTTTACAGAAACTCAACAAAAGATAATCTCAACTAAGGAATACTAAATAATATTTAAGACACAAACAAAGGCTAAAAATAAATAAATAAATAAACCTACCATAGTAACAAACACACACTCAGGAATTACTTACACAATAAACATTTTAAATCGCTAAACCAAATAGAAGGAAACACAAATAACACTGTAAAGTTTGATAGGTATTAGATGGTATTCAAATGACCTCAGATATCTAAAGTAAGACGCAAGAGTATACCTCTTTCAGTTTTCCAATTAGTTATTTGTTTTAAACAATACTGTAATGCATCAGTTCATTGTATAATTTATTGATATGGATTTCCTAGTGTCATCCTTGAGACACAGGCAAAAAAACTCAACAATAATATTATCCGTGTGAAACAGGACCTCTAAACTGTCCTGTTTTGTTACAGCTTCTAATGAGCCAAAATAGTATAAGAATCTTGAAGATTAAGAATTTCTATAGCGCTTTACTTGACTGAAATTTGGGGTGCTATGCATAAAAAATGCATTGCTTTAGTGTATTATACTTGTGGACATTAAACATTATGTGTAAAGGTTGAGAATTTCTACCATAAAATACATAGATCATCTGTATGTAAATCTTGTATATGACACAAACTAGATGTTAGACCCTAAAAAAGATGTTCAGATTCTCCATGTGTCAGTTTCTTCATTTAAAAAAATCTAAAATGCGAAGAATAAAACAATGTAGGGTCTTTAGAATAATGAAATTTTCTTGATAAGCATTTAATAAATATTTGCTATTATTACTGTGATAGTTAATACTGTCAACTTGATTGGATTGAAAGATACAAAGTATTGACACTAGGTGTGTCTGTGGGGGTGTTACTACAGGAGATTAACATTTGAGTCAGTGAGCTGGGAAAGGCAGACCCACACTTAATCTGGGTGGGTACCATCTAATCAACTCCCAACATGGCTACAATATGAGCAGGCAGAAGGATGTGAAAAGAGAGACTGGCCTAGCTTCCCAGTGGACATCTTTCTCCTGTGCTGGGTGCTTCCTGCCCTCGAGTATCAGACTCCAAGTTCTTCAGTTTTGGAACTCAGACTGGCTCTCCTTGCTCCTCAGCCTGCAGACGGCCTATTGTGGGACCTTGTGATCCTAAGAGTTAATAGTTAATACATTCATATATATATATATATCTGCATTCCATTAGTTCTGTCCCTCTAGAGACCCCTGACTAATACAATTACTATTAATGGAGGCTAAGTTATGTCAAGTTATCAACTTGATAAAATGTCCAACTTAATTGTTTAGAGCAAAAATGAGAGAAAGAGGTGATAAATGTATTGCAAATATCATTAATAAAATAAATGTTCAGCATGTTGTACAAAAATTGTTAATTTAAGTACATGGGGTTATTGAAAAATAATATATTTTCTTCTTATGCATCTACTTGTAAAAATACTACATGATTTCATATGTGCTGACTGACATTAAGATAACTTTTTCTTCACTATGCATTTGAAAATTGTATCGTTTCATGAATTTCACTAAAAAATTATCAACTCAATGGTAACTTGACAGTATTATATAAAATCTATGGTTATAACTTAGATTGTGTCTTCAATGCTATTTTATGGTTTGAAAATCCAGGAAAACAGTATGATTAACTTTTTGAGGCTCCAGGAGTGGCAGAAGTTTGTCAGCTTCTTTTCTTCTTACTTTTTAGCTTTCAGTACATCTCCATATGGCTAGGTTTTTCACTACTCTATTGAAACTAGCCTCCAAGCAATATCAAGACCAATTTCTCTTGAGCAATTTCAAGAGAATAGCGCTTGTTTTTTTTCAGGTTATAGACTACCAACTCAAGTCCACATTTTTTAGCTGAGATATTTGTATCACTCCTTATGTTTGGCCCACGGAATGATCTCAACTTAAGAAAATATGTTTATTTGGGAGACCATGTCTCCCAAATAAATCCAAATAAATATATTAGTCCTACAATAAATTGAATAGATTTTATGTTAGAATCATGTGGACAGACATACCACGGTTATTACTAACACTTTTGCTTCTATATCTGGAATAGCAGCCAGTTTCTAAAATTATCCACCAAGCAATGTAGAAGAACCCTGACAGAAAGAGGTGTCAGTATTTGAGTTTTGATGCTTAGCATATTACAAATGTTCAATGCATACACTATGTAGAAAGGATTATTTAGAAGTTATATTACTAATTGATTTCCAAAGGCTATCATTATTTAGAAAATTTTACATCATTTTCTACTACATGAAATAACTATTTTACAAATTTCTCAGATAGCTCTAACAATATATGATATAGCCAAATCCATGGCACTTCTGCAGAATTATACTTCTCCACATGTTGATTCATTTTTTAATTTTTTTTTTTACCATTTAAAAATAGAAGATTGGGGAGGCCGAGACCAGCGGATCACGAGGTCAGGAGATCCAGACCATCCTGGCTAACCCGGTGAAACCCCGTCTCTACTAAAAAATACAAAAAAAAAAAAAGTAGCCGGGTGAGGTGGCGGGCACCTGTAGTCTCAGCTACTCGGGAGGCTGCGGCAGGAGAATGGCGTGAACCCGAGGAGGCAGAGCTTTCAGTGAGCTGAGATCCGACCACTGCACTCCAGACTGGGCGACGAGCGAGACTCCGCCTCAAAAAAAAAAAAAAAAAAAAAAGATTGCCTTTGAAGTTTTCCTTAAAAGGGCTTTGAAATTTGTGTTGGCTAAAATTCCCTAATAATATTCACTTGGTATATGATAAACATATATTTTACAGGTTTCATCCACATACCTTACGACTAAATTATTATTCTTTTAAGATGGGGTCTTCCTCTGTCACCCAGGCTGGAGTACAGTGTCTCAAGAATAGATGATAGCTCACTACAGGTTTGAACTCCTGGGCTCAGCAGTCCTGCTGCCTTGGTTCCTGAGTAACTGGGACTATAGGCATGTGCCACCACGCCTAGCTAATTTTTTTTTTTTTTTTCAGAAATGGAGTTTTGATATGTTGCAAAGGCTGGTTTTGAACTCATGGCTTAAAGTGATCCTCTTGCCTCAGCCTCCCAAAGTTCTGGGATTATAGGCATTAGCCACCGCATCTAGCTTGAATTGAAATTTTTAAGAGAAGGGCCTATAGATCTGATGCTTAAGAAGTAAATTGAGGCTATTTTTATAATTATATCATTATTTAGGTATATGAAATACTAATTAAATTTGTTTTGCTTGTATTTGTTCATATTGAAAAACTTGGCTAAAGTTTATTGCAGAAAGAGCCTTGTATTACCTTGATAATATACTCGGATTTTATGTTTTTCATATATTATTTTCTTCTATAAGGTTTATTTCTGTGATGTAAGTTATCATAATGGGTAAACACTTTAATTACTTTTCATTATTTTTATTAGTTATTTCATAAAACTTCTACATATATACATTAGAGAACATCAAAGATAGCTTTCAATTTGGCATTTAAATTTACTCTTTTCTATTGCAAATCTTTCCCAATTCTGATACTAAAATACAACCAAATGTTAAGAATTGAAGTATTTTAGAATTATTTTTCTTTACATGTGCTATAGGTTGAATTGTGTCCGCCCAAAACAGAAATGTTGAAGTTCTAATTCCAGTACCTCAGAATGTGACTATGTAAAAACAGTGTCTTTACATAGGAAATCAAATTAAATTTAAAAAAATCAAATCAAATTAAAATTAAATCAAATTTTAAAAATTATGTCATTGGGATGGTTTCTGATTAAGAAGGCTTTAGCAGTTCTCAGTTTGGCTAAACTTTAGACAAGTTTCTTCCTGACTCTAGCCCCTGGAATCCCTTTCTTAGATTTACTTAGAAAACTTGTTACTGTAATTTTTTTCACCTATACTGTGGTATGTAAATCTTGTCTCAGCTTCTTGCCAGTATTCTACCCCAGGAATGTCTTTCTCAAGGACCTGGGAACCATCTCTTTAAAATATAATTATCAAAAAGTATAACACCCCTATTTCCCAGTCTCTGTGGAAGTGAGGGACCGAACTTCAATAACACCAATTAGCAAATACAGATGGTCTAATTACTATAACTAACCTTCCCTGTAATGTCTTCCAGTATTTTTCCACTAGCTCACCCCAGGGCCTGAAAACTCTTGCCATTTATTTCTGCGTGATTGAGTCCAATTTCTCCCCTATTCCTATAGTTTGACCTCTTTTGCAATAGTCTTTGAAAAAAGTCGACCTTATCCTCACCTGTTTAATTTGCTGGGTGCAATTTATATTTGACAGCTTCAATCTAATATGGCCGTTGTTCCTCATAAGGGGAAAATCTGGACATAGAAACAGACATGCATATAGGAAAATGTCACGGAAAGATGAAGGCAGAGGCCAGGCGCAGGGGCTCACACTTGTAATCCCAGCGCTTTGAGAGGCTGAGGCAGGCAGATCATGAGGTCAGGAGTTGGAGACCAGCCTGGCCAACATGGTGAAAACCTGTTTCTACTAAAAATACAAAAAATTAGTCTGGTGGCCGGGCGCGGTGACTCACGCCTGTAATCCCAGCACTTTGGGAGGCCGAGGCCGGTGGATCATGAGATCAGGAGATGGAGACCATCCTGTTGAAACGCCGTCTCTACTAAAAAAAAAAAAAAAAAAAAAAAAAAAAAAATTAGCCAGGCATGGTGGCAGGCGCCTGTAGTTCCAGCTACTCGGAAAGCTGAGGCAGGAGAATCGTGAACCTGGGAGGTAGAGCTTGCAGTGAGGGGAGATCGAGCCACTGTACTCCTGCCTGGGTGACAGAACAAGACTTCGTCTCAAAAAAAAAAAAAAAAAAAGATGAAAGCAGATATAAAAAGGAGGCAGCAGAAGCCAATGAGCATGAAAGATTCCCAGCAAACCACCAGAGGTATGAAAGAGGCATGGAATAGATCTTCCTTATGACCTTCCGAAGAAACTAACCCTGCGGACATCTCAATCTTGGACTTCTATTCCCAAGAATTGTGAAAAACACATCTATGGTACTTTGTTATGGCAGCTTTAGGAAACTAATGGGCCATATTACAGTGACAACATTCTTGAATTGTAATTGAGAAAGCTAGGCTTAAAGATCAACTCTCTTGCTTCCTAGGTTTGGGCCAGAGGAAGTTGGTAAGTCTTCACACCTTCATCAGAGTTAACATGGGAGACAATTTGGATTATAATAAGGCTAAACAAATGTTTTGTTATTTTATTTTAACTCTCAATCAGGAGCTAATACAATTTGGTATGGTTAAAACAGAAATTGGAAAAAGCAGTCTTTAAAAAGTACAACCAGAACTAAGCACTCAGCAGCAGGATCACCTAATACGCAGCGGAAACCTGGAATTTCAAAGCCATACTCTTCCGAGTTAACTACTTTATTAGGATTTTCTGTGGATACCTGATTGTGTTAAGCTTTACCCAATGTACAGAAGCTGTCTGTTTCCCCACAGCATCCACCTCCCGTCTAGATTATTTCACTCCTAAGAAACACCGTCTTAACCTCAGCATACATTTAAATGTATGTTCTGTTTTCATCAAAAACACCTTACACAGGATACAATGTCAAATTTTCCCAAGTATTAATAGAAACACACTCTTCTTTCTTATTTTTAAGACAGCATAAGCAGAGTGACCTAGAAAATTTTCCCTTTCTACTTCAAGCATTAACTGTTCACCACCAGCATGAGCTTTTTAATACTACTTTATGAAACCTGGATGCTCATAGAGAAAATATATAAAAAATAGTCTAATACTTTTCAGAATACTATAACCTTTGAATAAAAGGAAGGTTTTTGTAATAACAAGTCAAAGATTTTACGATACTGTTGTGTTTTTCTGCCCCTTACGAAGGGCTAGGGGAAATTAAACAGGGATCCATTTAATTTCAGAGTGAATGCCAGTTTGACCAGGTTCCATGCAAGGCAGTGAGCCATAATTGAAGTCAGTTACACTAATCATCAAACACGACACAAACAGTAATAAAAGCAATTGCCAACCAAATACAAGTAAACTTTAGAGAAGAAAAAATAATTACCTTTTAAGAATGACCAGTTCAGAAACAATGGTTAAAGGCTGTAAGATAAAAGGTGAACTGCTTGTTGTTAATTTTTCTACTTATGTATTTACCCCAGGGAAAACCTTTTTAAAAAGGTGAGTTAATTAAATATCACTTGAAAAATTTTGATGACAATTTTACTTTCTAGTCAGTAGTAGATCATATCAGTGTCTGCATTCCTAGGGTGAGTTAACTGAATGCTTTCAATAAAAATGCTAAACATTACCCACTGAACAAAAGAAAGCTATAGGAAGTTCATTGGACATGAGGTGTGTTCTTTTACTTACAAATTTTAATCTTCTTAATCTTAGGCTAATTACCAATGAACTCTTAAAATAATCATATCATTCCTCTAGCATAGATCAAATTTAAGACTGTCAAAAGGCTGAGATGTAATCACCAAGCAGATTGATGGTGATGTGAGCAATTTCAGCTGCAGGAGATAGGGAGAAAACGATTTCTTTCCTCTTCCTCCCTTGGCAGTGGACTATCAACAAACACCTTATTATCTCTCTGATCTATTACTGTGAAAACAACTGGCTCCAGCTATTTCGATTTTTATTTATTTGCATATATTATTTGGCACATGAATTTTGCCAACGCCTTTATTGGACATTGCAGTACAAAGATGAATAGAAAATGAGTTAATCACAATCATGTAATTTGTAAAGGAGGAGTGATGATGGTTTGGGGTCAGTGGTCAAAGGAACTCCAGTGATGACTGCCAAACAAATTAATATTAAAAACAGAATTTTGATAGAGGAATCTTATGAAAGCATGAAAACATCTAAATGGGAAATACACTAGTAACAGAGAAGCCAACTTGGACTATTAGGTAATAGTCCAAGTGAGAAATGATGAGAATATAATCTAAACTTTTGGCAAAGGTAGTGGAAAAAATAAAGGCGGATTCAGAGTCTTGGAGACCAGGTGGACATGGAGGAAGAAAGTTATCAGTAAAGGATGTTCCTAGGTTTCTAACTCAGTAGCTGGGTAAATAATGAAGAAATTAACCAATATTAAGACTACACAGTGCTCCCAAAACAGAGTAGAAGAGGATGCCATTTTCTTTTTTTTTCTTTTTTGAGACGGAGTCTTGCTCTGTCGCCCAGGCTGGAGTGCAGTGGCCGGAACTCAGCTCACTGCAAGCTCCGCCTCCCGGGTTCACACCATTCTCCTGCCTCAGCCTCCCGAGTAGCTGGGACTACAGGCGCCCGCCACCTCGCCCGGCTAGTTGTTTGTATTTTTTTAGTAGAGACGGGGTTTCACCGTGTTAGCCAGGATGGTCTCGATCTCCTGATCTCGTGATCCACCCGTCTCGGCCTCCCAGAGTGCTGGGATTACAGGCTTGAGCCACCGCGCCCGGCCCGAGGATGCCATTTTCTTAGCATTAGAAATATTGAGTTTGTATAGTCGGTTGGATACATGAGATTAGTAATAATTGATTTCAGCCTTAAATTTTAAAAAAGCCCTAGACATAAAGATAATGAGAGTAGTGAAATTTATAGAGTGGTTATAGAAGAGGACAAATTACAGGTTTTATTTTTTTAACTCACATGAGAAAACTCAAGAAGTTACATCAGCCACTTGGGAGTTTTGACAGAAAACATAAGACAAATTTGTTTTTATCTCCACTTTTGTGAGCTGTTCAGCAGAATTGCAAGTAAACACACTACTTGTCATTTCTCTATAAATGATCTGATCCTTCTTTCATAAACACCTAATGCAGAGTATTGGTTTAATCGTTTGGTGTTAGTTTTCTATTGCTGCTATAACAAATTACCACAAACTTAGTGGCTTAAAACAACACAAATTAGTTTTCTTATGGTTCTGTATGTTAGATGTTTTCCCAGGTTAAACCCAAGCTGTTGGAAGGGTCATGTTGTTTTCTCGCAGCTCCTGGGGAGTGCCTCCTTGCTCCCCACCCCCTCGATTTTCTGGCTTTCGGAGGCTGCCTACGTTCCTTAACTCTTAGTGCCCTCTTTCCTGGGCAGAGACACAGGTGACGGGTTGAGTCTTACCTAATCGCGTTACTCTGACCTTTTCTTTTGCCTCCCCTTCCACTTTAAAGGAACCTCATGATTACATTAGGTTCACTTGGGTAATTCAGGAAAATCTCCCTATTTTAAGGTCAGATGATTAGTAGTAACCTTAATTCTATATACAGTTTTAGTTGCTCTTTGCCATGTAATATAAACAAATTTACCACTTCTGAAAACTGGGACATGAATATCTTTGGGGTACTATTCCTCAAGAGTATCTTGTCATTTCGATGAGATGAGTATTCTGTATATAAGTGCCCAACCTCTGATTTTGCTTTCATGTAATTCTCAAAGTTTAAGTAGGGTTTTAGCTCTGTGGCTTGTATGGCAACACATTTCATAAGGGACAAGATTCCTCAGATTACAACTCTGAGCACTAAATTCTCTCTGCTTCCATGAGCAGATGGTTTGTGCTTTTCTACCCATGATTGATGAGCTTTGAGCTTAACTAGTCCCACCTAGTTTAAGGAGTGCTATGTTGTTACCAAAACCTATAGCTGATTGTGCTGAATCATAGTTGTCATCTATAGTGTTGGTTTGTCTTGATTATACAGCCTTTGCCATATAATGTTCCTGGTTCATGTCCCCAGACAGAAAATAAATACAATGCTAGAGCTACCAAATAATTTACAGGCCAAATTATTGCAAGACCACTGCTTCAAGTTCATCTGGCATTCCTTTCCCATCTGTGAACATACCGTCTCTCTATACTGAAACTATCATCCACGATCAGTCCTGTTCCTGATCATGCAGCTTCAAGCTTCTCCATTTATTTGTGGCTTCTCCCAAATTCAATTCCCACCCTGCAGTTTGGGTTCGAGGTAGTGGGAATATGAAAATGAGCCTCTCAAATTTTCAGTCTCTTTTCCTGAGAATTTTTCTAGGTCAAAATTAGTCATTTTTCACGTTTTTCTCCTAGCTCTCTCTGCCTTCCATCCTGTGTCAGCAAACACAATGGAAGAGTTATTTGAAGCATCTCTCCATATTATGTAAGGCGTGTAGAAAAACACTGTATTAGGCAGGAAACTCTTCGATCTCAGGTGCTTCTTGTATTTTTTGACCTGTAATGAAGGGAAAAGGTATAATTTTTAACTAAAGATTGCAGATTATAAACTATTTTGTTAAGACCCAAAAACTTTCACTCTTTTGCATATGGATATCAAATAACTTCCTACCATTCCATTTCAAAGTGATT
Organism: Macaca thibetana thibetana; assembly: GCF_024542745.1. Lineage (NCBI taxonomy): Eukaryota > Metazoa > Chordata > Mammalia > Primates > Cercopithecidae > Macaca > Macaca thibetana. The sequence goes on along the minus strand of NC_065583.1, from coordinate 130,710,174 downwards.
TGCTTTTTTTTGAGGTGGCCCAGGCTGGAGTGCAGTGGTGTGATCCCAGCTCATTGCAACCTCCCCCTCCCTGGTTCACGTTCAAGCGATTCTCCCCCTCAGCCCCCAGAGTAGCTGGGATTACAGGTGCCCACCACCACGCCCAGCTAATTTTTGTATTTTTAGTAGAGACGGGGTTTTGCCATGTTGGCCAGGTTGTTCTCCAGCTCAAGTGATCCGCCCGCCTCTGCCTCCCAAAGTGCTGGGATTATAGGCGTGAACCACTGTGCCTGGCCCAAAGTGATTCACTCTTTACCCTCTATTACTATTCTACTAACATATTTTTAATTTCAAGACATTTATACCTTCTGGAGGAAGCAAATGACTTCCTGAATTTATTAGTATGCCACAACAAATTACTTATCATCATTCAATAACTATTTCCTGCAAGTATACTGATAAAATTGTACTGAAGAAAAATGGAAATCATATGTCTCTTTCATCTTTAAAAAGAGTTTAATGTTTGTAGTACAAGGTATATAATATAAAAGCATTATAAAAGGAAAAATAGATGTGTTTTTATATGTATTCCTCTTAAATTTGGGATGAAATTACTTGCTGTATAATAAGCATAACACTTTCCATTGGTAAATACTAATCTTTTTGCCACCATTATGACTTCCTGCTACTTGGAGAAATGCCTTGGGGAGCTGGATCATCAGATCATTGTTTCTGAATCTAGCTTTTGAATTCTATTGATTTGCAAGTAAAGGACAATTCACAAGCATCACTCCTTATTACACTTTGGAAAAATAATAGTAGGCCTTTAGATGGAGTACACTGTATGATAATATCTTTTACCAATAAGAATAAAAGAAGTGTTCCCTATTTTAACCACAACTTTTAATATTTATTGTGTATTACGCCTCAACCTTTAGAAGAAGGAACTTTTTGTTTATTTATATAATAAATAAGAGGAGAGCAAAATCTATTTTTTTTTTTGCTTTTTGTTTAATGTAAACCTAGAGTTATATAAATATTAATTTTCCAGACTTTAATGATTATATATTTTGTTTTGAGTAATTTTAAATATTTGCGTCTTTTCAATTATTTTTAGTGACATACTGAGTTAGAAGTGTTTGGACTACGTTTCAACAAATTAGATGACCCATGGAAAGATAAATAATGATAAAAAGAGCATATATAAGTATAATAGAAAATGTACAAAAATAGAATATTAAATTTATAAAATAATGCTAAAATTGAAAATTTTCTTTCTTTTTTTTTTTCTTTTGGAGACAGAGTCTCGTTCTTTCACCCAGACTGGAGTGCAGTGGCGTGATCTCAGCTCACTGCAACCTCCACCTCCTGGGTTCAAGCAATTCTCCAGTCTCAGCCTCCCGAGTAGCTAGGATTACAGGTGTAAGCCACCATGCCTGGCTAACATGTTGGCCAAACTGGTCCCCAATTCCTGACTTCAAGTGATCCAGCTACCTTGGCCTCCTAAAACGCTGGGGTTACAGGGATAAACCACTGTGCCTGGCCAAAAAATTTTAATATTTTTTAAAACTCATGTTAAGAGGAAAAATTATCTGAATAATTTAATTACGGTAAAGAAGTAGAAAATTTGTATGGACATTTAGCTACAGAGAAATTTAATCAGTAACTTTTGATTTTTTTTTCCATAATATATAACTGTCTCAGATTACTTTAAAATAGATTTTTTACTAGACATTCATGGAAAGATAAGTCCAATCTCACACATATTGTTGCAGAGATTTGAAGAAACAAATAAAAAAAGTTAAGCTTCTCAACAACGAAAAAGGATAAAAACAAAATCAGTAGAGATAATGCAAGCATATATTTTAAAATATAATGTAATACTATGAAAGGAACTATTTGTTTTCTCCAGGAATTATTCTAGATGAATTTAACAACAGGATATGATTTTTACACATTAACAGATTAAAGAAAGGAAACTGTATGGTGGTGAAAAAAAAACAAGGTCAAGCATTTATACATCATTTCATGATTCAAGTCTTATTAAATTAGGAAAAAGGAGAAACGTTTTAGCCATATATTGAGAATCCACAAAAATATTACAAATAAGATGTCATATACTAGAAAAAATATTATTTACCCTATATCAAACATAGGTTAACGGTTATTATTGGAAAAACAAAATTTTATTCAAAATATTTAAAAGGCTTGTAAAATTTATAGAAATATTGTTTTGTAGGCAAGGAGACTAAATGTGGCAAATACAACTATACTCTCAAAACTGATCTGTATATTTAATCTAATTGAAATTACAGTCCAAACAGAAATATGCTCATGCATATATAGTCATCTAATGTATGACAATTTCCACATTCTTGGGAATAAGTAGACTAATAAATAAATGGGATTGGGAAAATCATGATCATTATGTGAAAAAAAAAGTGCATAGCTGGGCTTGGTGGCTTATGCCTGTAATCCCAACACTTTGGGAGGATGGATTGCCTGAGGTCAGGAGTTCAAGACCAGCCTGGCCAACATAGTGAAACCCCGTCTCCACTAAAAATACAAATATTAGCCAGGCGTGGTGGCACATGTCTATAATCCCAGCTACTCAGGAGGCTGAGGCAGGAGAATCTCTTGAACCCGGGAGGCAGAGGTTGCAGTGAACTGAGATTGTCCCACTCCAATCCAGCCTGGGCGACAGATACTCTGTCTCAAAAAAAAAAAAAAAAAAAAAAAGGAAAGAAAGAAAAGTGCATAATTCTCTCACACTATGAACAATACTTGGTCTTAGATGTATGTACATTGACATAACTGTGAAAGTCAAATCTACATTTTTTAGAAGATGACATAAGATAATGACTTTATGGCCTTGGATAGGAAATAATTTTTTAAACAAGAATCACAAGTTATGAAAAGGAAGAAAATAATAGTTTAATTCAGTACATTTAAGAACTTCTGTTCATCTACAGGCAGCATGAATAATAAGACGAAGTAGAAGATGATGTTTTCCACAAATGAAACTCACAAAAGTATCCAGAGAACATATGCGATACATGAGTGAGTGTGTGTGTGTGTGTACGTGTGTGTCAGTAACAAGAAGACCACTACCAGGATTTTAAAATACGTATGTGAACAGGGATTTCACAAAAGATGAAACATGAATAATGAAGGAATGTGAGAAAGCAGAGAAATGTGTATCAAAACTAGTCATCAACTTGGTAAACATTTCAAGGCTGGACAAAATCGACTACTGGAAAAGATAATGGTGCAAGAGAAACTTTCATTAACTGCTTAGTAACTGCTTGTCTTACTGCAAATTGATGCAGCCACTTAGAAAATAATTTGACTTTACTCAATCCTACTGAAATATGCATATTTTATGACTCAGCATTCTCATTACTTGGTATTCACCCCATAGACAATCTTGTCCATGTGCTTCAGTAGACAAGAACTCAGAAGTTTCCTAGCAGCACTGTCCATAATAGCAAAATAATGGAAATCACCCAAATCTCCATCAACAGTGGAACAGACTGCAGCTGCATTCATCTAATTGGACGGATCTCAAAAGTAAAAAGTTGACTAGAATAGCAAGCCCCAAAAGAATATATAATAAATGCATGTATATAAATTGAAAATACAGGGCTGGGCAAGATGGTTCACACCTGTAATCCCAGCATTTTTGGAGGCCAAGGTGGGCGGATCACCTGAGGTCAGGAGTTCAAGACCAGCCTGACCAATATGATGAAACTCTGTCTCTACTAAAAATACAAAAATTAGTAGGGCGTGGCAGCATGCGCCTGTAATCCCAGCTACTCGGGAGACTGAAACAAGAGAATCGCTTGAACCTGGGAGGAGGAGTTTGCAGTGACACAAGATCACACCACTGCACTCTATCCTGGGTGACAGAATGAGACTCTGTCTCAAAACAAACAAACAAACAAACAAAAAAGAAACAAAAAGGAAAAGAAAATACAGGCAAAACTACATAACACACATATACAGTTTTATATAGTTTTAATATATGTATACTTTAAAATATGGATGGTAAAACCCTAAAGAAAAGAGATTTAACATCACTTAATTCAGAATAATTGTTTACTATCGGGTGAATGAAGCCCATTAGGGACAAAAAAGGACTTCTAAGATATTAAGCTGATATGTGAATATATTGTTTGCTTTATTATTATTTAATTGTACATCTAAGTTATATGTAGCAGTGGTATATCTGTTTCCTAATTTTTTAAAATGCCAAGCAAATTCGGCATTATTATTGTATTAGATGCACACACACTGGCGATATGGTAGCCCATTTAAATGGCAGAGAGCCTAGAATTAAGGAAATGCAGTGCTGAATAGTTATTGCACTATTTTCACACTTCGTGACCTGGGCATTTTTAAAACGGAGATCAGAATACCCATTTGGTAGGGGTGCTGTGAGAACTAAATGAAATAATGAATGCACAATGCTGACAGAATGCTTGGCACACAGATGCTCGAATGGAAAATCAGCATGAAGAAAATGAACTCTCTTTCGCTGACAGCAATTTCCACAGGATTGTGTGTGTGTTCACTGTGGCAACTACATTGTAGGAGGAATTGTCAAATTGTGAGTGATAAATGCAATGGAGTACCAATTTCCAATAAATAACATTGTAAGAAAGCAGAGTTTCATCCTACTCAGGCATGCATATACAAAGGGAGAGGGGAGGCTTGTGATAGAACTTGCTCTCTTCCCACTGAGACTCTTTCACCCTTAGATGATCTGTCATTGTATGCAGAACACAGTGGCAGATTTATCCCCACAATTCAGGTTGCTCAGTAATGGTTCAGGTGAAAGCATTTCAGTAATGCCATAAAGTGGGAACTCATAAATGACGGAGTCTATTATTGGGTGACAAGCTCCAGCCCAGTGACTTTGTTTGTGACTTTGTATAGACTCTGCAGAAATGCTTACACTGTTAAGAGCTTCAGGAGGAAAAAAAAAATGCAGTGAGAATACAGGTCAGCACATTTTGCCACCTAATACTATTTAAAAACACCTCATGTGGACTAGAGTAAGTCTAAAGTGTTTAAAATAACTGGCATGGGTGCAGAGCAATTACATACAGTGATGGAACCTCTAAGTGTGGAAAGACCTGGGTGTGTTTTACGGTTTCCCTAATTTTATCAAATTCACTGTTCTTTCCATATTCTGAATAAAGCCACTGAATTTTCATTTGGCTTTTATTTATACTATATTTTAAAAATGGTCATTGATTGTGTGCATCTCTATGAATACATGACTGGCCAAAAGAAAAATATGTGTCAATAACAAATACAGGGGACCAATATTCCTTTTAGATATTGAGGTGGGAGAGAAAAAATGAAGACAGCATTTTGGCTCATATAATTGTGCCTCTTGCTATAGAACCTTTAGGACTGAATCACAATAGGACCTGGTTACCCCATAATTTCCTATATTTTGATTTTTTTCTCTCTTTTAATACAAAAGGAACAATGATGCTGGTTTCTATCCAATTATTTACAGGGACATTAGAATCTTCAGAAACACGTATACTTCAACTCTGTTCCTGTTAATATTCCATAGGATTTATTTGTGATGTTAATATGAAATGATACGGATAATATTTGTTTCACATTTTCTGCAATATGCAGGCAAGGAGCTGCGCCACCACTAGAACTGAACTGCCACAAAAACATTTAAGATACAATGTTGCATTTTTGCCACAAATACACGATTATTTTAGTTTTTCTATCAAATGTTAATTAGTTTAGATAAAAGCAGAATTCAGAACCATGCATCAAAATATTGATGAATCATTAACAATCTGCCTAAATAACCCAGAAATAGTGCCTCACAATATAAGGGTGTTTCCATGTACATTTTTATATGTGTTGAATCATATTTAAATGATAAAAAGCATAAAATATGATGGCATAAAAAAACTCAAAAAAACTATTTGTGGAAGATTTTGAAGGAAATAGGTAAAGATGAATTATTGCTGTCTCACATTTGTCATATTTGGATCTAAGCTTTTGAGTATATAACAAGATACAGAGATTTTGAGTTAGATATCTTAGTAAGTTAAAAATCCTAAAACTAAATTCAAATTGAAAATGATAAAAATAATGTTTTGCATAGTTTCATATCTAGTGAAGAAATTGAATATGTTATTAAATAACTTTCCACAGGAAAACCTAATGCATTTATCTAGTGAATTATATAAAATATTCAGTGAAAAAGTATGTGAATATTACACAGCTCTACCAAGATCAGAAAAAAAGAAGAAATGCCTGATAACTACAGGTTAATCCCTCTCTAAATCATGTGTGCATAATTCCTAAATATAATATTTTGAGCAATATATGTGAATAATAATGCACCATAAACACATTGGACTTAGTTCATAAATGGAAGAGCCCTTTGCAACTCAAAACATTATCAACATAACTCTATCATAGTGATTTAGTCAGAAAAAAAAATATGTGAACAGAAAATTAAAAACCAATAAAAGCGTTATATACATTTATTTTTCATTTCTATTAAAAAAATACACATTACAGAAGAGAATTTCAATATCCTGAAAAGAATATTTGAAAGATCCAGCTAAAAAATTATACTAACATAAAAAAATTTTAAAAAAGCTTTGTCTCTGAACAAAGGCAACAGGAAGGTCCTATTGTGATTCAGCCCTAAAAGTTCTATAGCAAGAGGCACAATTATATGAGTCAAAATGCTGTATTAATTTTTCTCTCCCACCTCAATGATTAAAAGGAATATTGGTCACCTGTACTTGTTATTGACAAATATTTTTCTTTTGGCCAGTCATTTATTCATAGAGATGCACACTATCAATGACCATTTTAAAAAATAATATAAATAAAAGTCGAATGAAAATTCAGTGGCTTTATTCGAAATAAGGAAAGAACAGTTAATTTGGCAACAGGAAGCCTGTTTCTATTATCTCAACTAGACTTAATTTTAGAACTTATGGACAGTAAAATAAGGCAAAAATTGAAGTGAAAAATAAAAATAATATTTATTCATATAATTTATACTACAATTTATGTAATCTATATATCATTTTAATTACAAAATATGCTTTTCAAATATTTCCTTATAAGGCTGAGGTGCAAAAAATTAATTGAATGTGTATATACCATAAACAATTAGAGAAAAATGGTATTAGCAGTGCATTGAGGAAAACCAACTATATGAATATTAAATGTAAACATATTCTGCACTAAAGACTATAAAGCTTATTACTATACATTTGAAAAGACCAAATAAATCAAGGACAGTATTATTTCCCTGAAATCAATGATTCAATATTGTTAAGTATTAAATGTGCTAAGATTGTTCAAAACATTCAGTACAATCAGAAATAAAATGACTCGGGTTATTTTTGTGGATATTGTCAAATATATCTTAAAACATAAACGGCAAACAAAGCAAAGGCAGTAACTTAAAAGAAAGAAAAATTTGGGTGATTGTTCTAAAGGCTGTCACATGTATTGGAAAATAAATCAGGAAGACTTATTTTGAACTGAGGATAAGCAAGTAAAGCAATAGAACAGATTAGAATTTGACTAATCTGACTAATCTGATTAGAAACAGACACATACGTATATGAATATTTGATATTTGAAGGTACAGCCAAGCTGGTCTGTGAAATAAATAGTGCTGTGTCAATTACTCAAACATGCACACATACATAATTTTTGTATATATATTATAGGAGTGTGTATCATACAGAATAGTTAAGATATATATGTGTACATAATAATTAAGAGTGTGTAAAAATTTAAGCCAGTAACTGGAAAATAATATTTGTAAAATATATAACTAACAAAAAATTATAGTCAGAAAAATATATACATTTCTGCAAATAAATAAGCAAAGACAGAGAATTCCACAAACAATGGGCCAAGTGCTTGATGAAGCGCTTCCGTAAGAAGCGTATCTACATTGGCAATCAATGTACGAGAAGATTTCCATTAATCATGAAGAAATGCAAGTAATAGTTACCATGGGGAAAAAATCAAAAGGAGAAAACACCACACACCTACCAGTTTGTTGAAGTAAATAGGACTGATTGTAGTTCATTTATTGCTGATGGAGGTAGAATGTGACAGGTAAAAATAAAAATTTGACATTATCTATTGTAAATACCCAGCACTAGAGTTCCACTCAACTGTATGTAGTAAACATAAATGCATACTTGTGTTCATCAAGGACAGAAAAATGCATATAGCAGCATTATTTACATTTGCTTTAAAACTGGAAACAAGCCAAAGGCCCATCAATTATATAATGAAAAACTCAATTGTGATATATTTATAAACAGGGAACTATAAATCAATGTAAATGAGTGAACTGTTGCTACAAGCAACATCCTCAATGACTCTCATCAATATAAGTTTGAGCTGTGGTATAGAAGACGTGCTCATGTACACTAACACATACGCGCACATACACTCACACACAAGTACATAAACCCGCAATCTCACTTCTCCATCATCATATATTAACTACAACCAAAACACACACACACACATACACACACACACTCTGTTCTATGCTGTTAGCATAAGGATAAGTCAGGAGAAGGACAGGCATTTTGAAGTACTGTTTCATGACCTGTGTCAGAGTTATTTAAGCGTCCAAGTTTCGCTATGTAAAAATTAATTGAACTCTACACTTATAATGTGTGTATTTTACACATATGCCACATCTTTAGTTAAAAATATGTTTAAATAATGGCATATGGAAGAATTATACACTCTTCATGGGTACTTCTTTCAATTTAGAATGATTTTATAAATTCCCAATAGATAAAGATATAGATTACCAAGAATATGTGCACACTTGGAAGGCAATGTCGTTAGGACAGACTGTATCTTGGAATATCTGTGGTTTGTCTCATGGAGTTTGTGTGAAATCTTTTTCACACGGACAAGCCATTCAGATAGTCTTTAAAATTCAATTTGAGCTGGAAATTTCCAAAGCAAATCTTAAAATATGAAATTGTCATTTGATGTTAATAATATATTTATCTTACTATGTTAATAATATAGGATTACAAACATGCATGAAAGTGCATTAAATGACAGCACCGTTCATGCAGATTTATCAGGTATCAGTATTTTATAATAGCTATCATAAATGTCTTTTTTATTCAGAAATAAAAATAGAAGATACCAAAGCCTTGTGCCACAATCCTTCTCTTTGTTTCTACAAAAATTTTAAAAATTATATATATAAATACATATACATATATATAAAATATATATCAGTGTTCTAAAATGGATATTATCTTCCTTTGCTAACTCAGCATTCATTTCTGGAGTTGTTCACTTTGATTTATGTATCTCTCATTATTCTGTTGTATAATAAATCATAGTGTATTAATATATTCCCTTACTATTGAACAGTAAGTTTATTTTCACTTTTTAAATCTAGAGCTATGTGTCACGTATACAACTTCAAAAATCATCAGATACCTAAGAAAAGTGATGGGTAATGCTGGGAAAGGAGAAAAATTCTTTGATCTTTTAAAATATCAAATAATATAGTTATATATATATATACACATATGTATATATGTCACCTAAATTGTAGATATCAGAAATCAGAATTCTGTGATATGAATATTTAGTATATTTTAATCATGATAAATTATACTTCCTTCTACCTTATGATAATGGATTTTAAGATCGATGCTGTTAAATTCTATATTTACCCTTTAATTCATATCTTGCTTATTTTACATGTATCTGAGAATACATTGGGCCTACTAAATCTTTACTATCATTCACAATCTTATGTTTTAAGATAATTTTTCAATAAAATAAAAATTCTTCGTTGCACCTAGGAAGGAGCAGGGTTTTAAAAGCTATCAATGATTACTCTAATATCTAATATAATAATATAGTATAGTAAAAATTAAAATACTTGAATGAAAAATGTAAAATTAATAGTTTTGCTTTCATTGTTTTTATTCCAGTGTCTATTTTAGGGTGTTTTTACTCTAATTGTGTTTTTATTCAAAACCAAATGAGGTTTAGAAAATTCCATTGATACATTACATATGAAATTCCTTGTTAAATTGGAGATAGCATATTTTACTTAAAAATCCAAATTATAAAATCAAGAGGGATTTTAAGTTAAGTCTAACATTTTTGTTTCAATTTTGTTTTTATTTAAAGGCCTGCTATAATTCTGTGAGAGAACTATAAAAGTCTACGCAGAAACATTATCATGTAAAATGGACAGAGAAGGACAATGAGATATTTAATTTACCACGGCAAAGCCATTGCTGTGAAGAATGGATAATATATGTCAATGGTAATATATGAAGAAATAACACAGGTGAATAGCAGAGGCAATAAATCTGTTTTTACCACAGGACTTGTCTTATACTTTTCTCTTAGTAATAAATAAAACAGTTTTCGACCACATGGAGCTAGCTTGAAATCCTCTTGTTTATAGCAGTACATATTGGTTATGATTCAAAAAATATAGCCCATTTCCAAAAACCTGCAACAAAGAGATACTTTCTCAGGTGAGTGTTGAGATCATTATTCGTTACAAAGTGTCAGTTTTGTCTTTATTGATCCTCATTACGGTAAGAAAGTATCTGATCTTGTCTCCATTCTATTAAAACAACATTGTAGAGATTAGCACTGAGTCTTTCCAGCCATATGCATCCGTTCATTTCCCTCTCCAGCTTGAATGTTTCTGTGTGTTATAAAATAAGAAAACAAAAATGACACGATAATCTATTTTGTCTGGGTTTGCTCTTTATTAGTAGAAATTGAGAAATGAGGAGTTGGAGGAAGAAATTGCTTCTGATCTATTTTAGATACAGGTGAAACTCTCTCTCCCTCCCCATCCTGCCCAGTCTTTCTCTGTCTCCCTCCCTGACCCCATTCTTGTTTCTTCCCCTTACAAATAATTAACTGCTCAGGTCATGTTGAACCAAAACATAGCGTTTGTAGCCCCTGTGTGCTTACTTTAAGTGTATGTTACTGGAAAATGTGGAATGAGCACTTTCCATTCATTCTCCTGAGAAGCACAATGATACTATACCCCAAATGCTTTTCTTTATTATTTTAATTTTTATCCTCTTTATTTACATTTCTAACATCAGTTAACGGGGTCTTGTAGTTTTCTGCTATTCGTAAAATCTCCTTGCTCAAAACTCAGATGCAAGATATTATTTTTACTACAATAAATACATTGACAACAATGCTATTGTATCTGGTTTATTTCAAAGTCAAGTTCTAATATAGGTAAACAAATATACTAATAAAGAAATCATGCTGTTCTGATGAAATGTGTAATCTAGGAGAAATAAAGATAAACATTTTTTAAAAATAATTCTATTTCATTAAGCAAAAATATGACTCAGAAGAATAATGTATATTAGCATTCGTTTAGCATTGTTCAATTAAATTCTGATATATATATATAAAGTGAATTATTACTAATATCTAACTTAGTTTAAAGAATTAGTGACTATGCACACTTGGATCTCTATATGTAATGTACTCTCAGCATCTTCACAAACACAGTCAATTTTAATATGAAAGTAAAACTTATTTTACTGAACGATGATTACTCCTTCTATATTCATATTCCTAAACACATACAGTTTCTTAATGTAATTAAGTTTTTAACTAAAAAAAGGGAAATGCATTATTGAGGCGATAGGATTACTGGGTAGCTATAAACACATCCACTGCACAGCTGACATTTATCTTCTACAATGAGCAATGACAATTTTCATTTTTAATCATCAGTATGGACTAATCCTGATGATTTTTTTTAACATTTTAAAATAGGGCTGCATATAACTTAAAATTACTATATACACGTGTACTTATATAATATTCTTATTTATTAATGGAATTCCTACATAGCTCATAATGACATTAGATTTAAATGAAATTCTACAAGGGTTTTCTATAGGTAAGTCATACACTGGATTTCCATATTACCTATGATTATTAAAGTATTTGTTTCTGTTTTTAAGGCTTCAATGCAATTGTGTTGGTCATTTATTTTCTGTGTTTTTATTTTGAAATTGTTCTTTGATGCATTGTCCTATTAAATCTTTAAGGTATGTTACCAAAATAATATTTTTAATGAAATTTAGCCTACTGCTTTCCAGGTGAACTCTTGTTTAAAGTATTAAATCACCAGAAATTACTTATATTCAGAAAATGAACTAAAAAAATATGACATGTTCAAGAAAATCGAACTAAAGATACATGGTGTTTGCAGCATATACAACTCCATATCCTTCTCAAATAGTAAAGAGAATAGTGAATAGAATAGGTAGTAAGCAGAGTAGGAATTGTGGGATATAGAACTCTCAGTCACTCAATCGACTTTATTTTTTAGTAATACAAGATTTGAATTATTCAAGCTGAAGCCATTAAATATTCATAGTGCTTCATATTATAAAGTTATTGATTAATGTCTTTGGTAAAGAACACTATTATTTCTGATTACATCAAGGTCATCCTGAGGAACAGGACCAAGGCACAAAGTTTTATATATGAAATATGAGAACTTAATACATAATTCATATTTAACAGATAACATAAAGGTTAACCCCTTGGAGAATCTGAAGCTAATACCCGTGTTCTTCTGACAATTCTTTATACTGGCAATTTGGAAAATGCCAGTGTTTTATTACTACCTATTCTTGTATTATGACATGAATTAATACATACCTGCCTCACTATTCCTGTGGGCAAAAAAAGACTTTGAATTATGTGCCAGAGAGAGATTTTACAAAATTAAATGAAGCAAAATACTTTTCCTCTGTATACTCATTAGAAATATGCTGAGTAGTTCCGTTCAGTTCCTTTCACTTTCTGATAAACTATAATCAGTTCAACAACATAACAGATATCTGTTAAACTTTTAATGTCCACTGTTTAGAATGAATATGATATTTGGGACCAATTCATATTTTGGAATAATGTGCATGCTAAGCATAAGTGAAGAATTTAAACATTAACTTGATTTAGAACTGGACTCTGGGTTTTAAAAAGTTGAAAAACTGAATTCCAACAAATTTAAATAGCTTGTTTAGGGTTTCCACGGGCAATATGGATTGGTACAATGGAAGGAGAATTCCTTTCATCTAAACGTGGGCTTTATTCTGGCTCTGCCATATATTTTCGTTTCACACAAATGTAACTTAAACTGCAAGTGTCATGATTTTTCACACATTTGCAAATGAAAACAATGTTGATTATATAGGATTTGTTGAGAAAATGCAATTATGCCAAGTACAAGTATTTGGCATATTATCTCACTTTACAAATATTAGCAATTATTTTTGTGGAAGGAATAAACCTAACATGCTGACTTTCAGAATTTCTCTTATTTTTCTTTCAACTTTATTGCCATATAACATTTAAGTCAATAAATCCGACAATTAGACTGTGAGTAATTTTCTCCCAAATCCATATCTTGTTTTCTTTATCCATAGCAGCATTTTAAAACAACAGAAGGGAACTCTAATTACAGTAGGTTGGGAGCCATTTTCTCCCTTTGGTCATATTTTCATTGAAATCCCTATATTGTTTAATATTAGGACTTAGTTTGAATATCAAATCAACAAGGTTGCTCAATACAAATATCATGGAATCATTTTTCTGTCATGTCACAGAACTTATTAACCGTATATTCAAAATACAGCTCAATTCTGATCATTTTTGCTACTTTCACCGCTAGCATCCTGGTGCTAACCACCATCATTTTATTGCCTAGTTTATTGAAATGGCCAGCAAACAGGTGTTTCTGATTCTGCATAAGGCACCCTTCAGTACATCCTCAAAAGAGCAACTTATATAATCCCTTTAAAACATATATCAGGTTATTACCTTTTTCTGTGTAAAACTCTGATCTCTCATTCATTGTAAAAGTCAGGATTTGCACAATGCTTTATAGGTGCTGCACGACATGGAGCCCCCAATTCTTCTATGGACTTCCCTCTTTCCACTATGTAATTTTCTCATTCAGCTTCACGTGCAGTAGTTTCTTCGTTATTACTAAACATGCAACAGATATGGTTTGTTCTATATCTTCCTCATGTCTTTGGTCAGATGCCATCATCTTAGTGAGGTTTTCCATAGCCACTCTATTCAAATTCCAAACAATCTGTCCCCTTAGACATACTCCATTCTTAATTTTTTGCCATTGCACTTACTGCAGTCTAACACACTCTACATGTTACATTTTTACTTACTGTTTATTGTATGGTCCCTAGAATATTAGTTCCCTGAGGACAGAGATTTCTATAAGCTTTTTCAAAGATGTATCCCCAAAGCCTAGAACGCTACATGGCAACAAATACTTGCTATAGATAATGAATTAGAAGTGGGTACATTCACACGTCAGAGAGACAGTGTAGTATATATAATGATTTTTTTAAAGCATTAACTTTAGAGTCATAGATATTAGGATTTGTATCCTGTCTTCACCATTTCCAATTATGCTACCCTCAACAAGTTGTTTCATCCCTCCATTCCTCAGTTTCCCCATAACTCATATATTGGAAAAATTGTCTACCTCAGAACTCTTCCAAGAGCAATATTGAGACAATGTGTCAACAATGTTTAGCACATTGCTGGATATTAATACATTATTTCTATTCAATGTAAGAAATTTTATAGACTTTCGCTAGAAATAGTGAGGATGGAATAGAAATGAAGATCATAAAACATGATGGAAATAAATGTTGGAAAATGTGGATGGTATGCTTAGCACACTCTCTAACCTAAGGAGTGAAACCTTTGTCATATGACTTTATTTTTCTTCTGGAAACTAGCAGAATTTAGTAATACAGTTTTCTTGACCTGAGGATTTGCCCTTACCACAAAATTATTTTGGAACTTGAGTATACACAATAGCTTTTTACCATGTATTTTATCTTCTAGCAGTTCCTCTCCAATTTATTATGGACAGCAGCCAAACTAATTTGTTAAGAGCAAACAAAACAAAACAGAAAAACAGCTATTACCTCATTCTACCGTCAAAGCATCTACATTTTCAATGTAATCAAAATTAAATGCAATCGAAATTAAATGCACAATTCTATTTTTGATGACTTTGGTCCCTGCTTGTCTGCTGTATTAGGCCGTTCTTGTATTGCTATGAAGAAATATCTGAGACTGGATATTATAAAAATGTGTAATTGACTCACAATTCTGCAGGCTGTCCAGGAAGCACAGTAGCATCTGCTTCTGCAGAGGCCTCAGGGAGATTTACTCATGACAGAAGGCAAAGCAGGAGCAGGCACCTCACATGGTGAAAGCAGGAGAAAGAGACAGAGAGAGTGTTGGGGTAGGTGCACTCTCCTAGAGACAGCACTAGGCAACAAAGGATTCCATCCCGTGATCCAAACACTTCCCACCTGGCCCCACCTTCAGCCCTGGGGATCATGTTTCCACATGAGATTTGAGTGGGACATCCAAACTATATCATCTGCCTCCCTCATCCAATACCAGGTGAGCCGTAGCTCACTTTTGTCTAGCAACATGGATTGAATTCAACATTTCCTGTGTGATTTCTTGGTTGAGGTCTTTGCAGATGGTGTTTCTTTGTCCTGAAACTTTCTTCATCTGCTCTTTCAAAATGACTGACTCCACATCCTCAAAGTCTATGCTTATATGTTGCTTTTCAGAAGAATCCTTTCTGAACTGGGCATTCTGCCTTCAACCAACTATTTTCTATTAAGTTTCCTGTTTGTGTGTTAATAGTCCTTTTCAACATTTGACTACTCATTTACCTTGTGGGGTTGTTTGAAATTATCTCCTCTTCACTAGATTCCATAGAAACATAGCCATGCCTGTCCTCTTTATTGTTTCTCTACTGACTTGCTGCAATGAATATTCTCAGTAAACATGGAAAGTAATCATTTATGTACGCATCCTATCTTGGTGCCTGCTTAGAAAAGTCCACACTGTGATGCCTAATGACCTACACTGGGCTTTCTAGCAAGGAGTGACTTTCTTTACCCTACATGTAATAATGATCCATCAACTTAAACATATAGTTATATTTCCAGGTGATGGTTGTCTTGAAACTAATGTCGAGGGTGTAGTTATTCAAAAAAGCAAAATTATTTTCTTGATTTCTGCAATACATTTGTACTCTCTGTTTTCTTTCTCCTTTTTTTTTTTTTTTTTTTTTTTTTTGAGACAGAGTCTCACTCTGTTGCTCAGGCTGTAGCACCATTCTAGCACACTCTGCAACCTCCACCTCCTGGGTTCAAGCGATTCTCCTGCCTCAGCCTTCTGAGTAGCTGGGATTACAGGTGTGTGCCATCATGCCCGGCTGACTTTTGTATTTTTAGAGGAGATGGGATTTCACCATGTTATTCAGGTTGGTCTTGAACTCCTGACCCCTAATGATCCACCTGCCTCGGCCTCCCAAACTGCTGGGATTACAGACTTGAGCCACCGCACTCGGCCTACTCTTTCATTTCTGTTTTGCCTTTCCTTTCTCAAGAAAGAAAACAAAACAAAACGAAAACAGTTTGAAAGGCTTTATAGTATTCATCCATACAAAAGAACGAGATAATGTCCTTTGCAGGAATATGGATGGAGCTGGAGACCATTATCCTTAGCAAACACACACAGAAACAGAAAACTAAATGCAGCATGTTCTCATTGATAAATGTGAGCCAAATGATGAGAACACATGGACTCATAGAGGAGAACACCACACACTTGGACCTACCTGAGAGTAGAAGATGGGAAAAGGGAGAGGTTCAGGAAAAGTAACTAATGGGTATTAGGCTTGATACCTGGGTGACAATATAACCTGTACGACAAATCCCAATGACCCAAGTTTACCTATATAACAAACCTGCACGTATACTCCTGAATTTAAAATAAAAGCTAACAAAAGGCCAGGCGCAGTGTCTCATGCCTGTAATCCCAGCACTTTGGGAGGCTGAGACGGGTGGATCACCTGAGGTCAGGAGTTCAAGACCAGCCTGACCTACTGAATATAAAAAATTAGCTAGATGTGGTGGCGTGCGCCTGTAATCTCAACTCCTCTGGATGCCAAGGCAGGAGAATAGCTTGAAGCCAGAAGGTGGAGGTTGCAGTGAGCCGAGATTGTGCCACTGCACTCCAGCCTGGGCAAAAAGAGCGAAGCTCCGTCTCAAACAAACAAACAAACAAATAAAAGTTAACAAAAAGGACAGCTCTAGTTCTAAAGCACCAATGTAGAAGTGACCAAAATACTCTCAGAAGCACTGGGAAACATCGAGGGAATGGCTCAAACATCAGAGCTAAGGCCTAATTTCCCAACACTCATTATTTCTGTGGTATTCTGCATATTAGAGACATATAGATTCCTCACCTAATCATTGTTTTTTATTTTATTTTAATACATATAAAAGTCACAGTAACAACAACAACAACAAAAAATCCTCATATATCAGCAGCTCAGCTGGAAATAAAAGTCTCAATCAATTGGAAGCCTCTGTGAACTTGTATCAAATTCCTTTCTCTCTTCATAGAGGAAATAATGACTCCTAAAATGTAGTAATAAACAAATAGCTCTAATTGTTTAAAATTTAAGTACATGTACAAGTCTCCACAGACACAATTTAATCATGATTGTATATTTTTAGTAGTTAAAAATGTGTCTATCATCAGGGCACGGTGGCTCATGCCTGTAATCCCAGCACTTTGGGAGGCCAAAGCAGGCGGATCATCTGAAGTCAGGAGTTCGAGACCACCCTGGCCAACATGGTGAAACCCTGTCTCTACTAAAAAAAACAAAAGTTAGCCAGGTGTGGCGGAGGGCGCCTGTAATCCGAGCTACTCAGGAGGCTGAGGCAGGAGAATTGCTTGAACCTGGGAGGTGGAGGTTGCAGTGAGCAAAGATCACGTCACTGCACTCCAGCCTGGTGACAGCAAAAACTCAACTAAAAAACAACAAAAAAAGTGTCTATCTACCTTCTGCTTTATTTTTTTATAAGACATTGATGATGTCCATCTTTGTTGATGCATATAAGTCTTATCAATTATTTTAAATGCTGTTTAGCATTGTACTATAGAAAAATATCAAAACATAGCTCCCTTTTCTTCATTATATTGCCATTTAGTTTTTTTCTCACCTTTTGCTATTTCAACAAAAAGTTGCTATGAATGTATGTGTGTCTGTGTGTATATATGTATATATATAAATGTGTGTGTATATATATAAATGTATATATATACATATATATATGTCAGAGTTTCTCTAGGATATAAACCCAATAACAAAATTAAAAAATCATAGAGTATATTGGATCTTACATCACTGCAAATCCTCTCAGCATTACCTCTTGTTCCAGTAAGAGCCTTGATTATCATTTTTATGCAGACTTTGGTCAGCTTCATAAAGATGGAAGTGATACTATGTGACTTCAGACTAGAGCAAGACTTCACTTTCTTCTGTGGGATTTCTCAGACCATGTTGTGTGGATTGTTGTAGGTATTTTGCTTGGTACTGATAAATGCACTGTCTAGACACATTGAGAAGTTAGCAACCATGGGGCTATGCTTAAAAAATGGAATTCCTAGAGCCAATGGATACATATTTCCCCCGTTGTTTCCCTTCATTGAATGGTCATATAATATTCCACCGCCTAACGTAATAATGTGTTCTAGGTTTTACTCTCTCTCCCTATAGCACCCGTCCTGTTTCTTATTCTTATGCCACAATATGCTTCCAAATTACACACACAGTCTCTTCTTTAGGTATTGGGGGTTGGGAGTTATTACAAGATGACATGGTGTATGCATTTATTTCTTTGTCTACATTGATTGTACTGATTTACAGTCTCACCAGCAGTTCATAATCCTTCCTTGCAGCTAAGATATGGGCACAAGACTAAAATTTATATCTTTAGCTGATATCTCATTCCTGAAAACTCATCAAATTTGCAACTGCTTTGAATGTCAAATAGGCATCTCAACTTTTGTAAGTAAAACAGAATTCTTGATCTGTATCCTGCCAATCCTGCTTCTATCCCAGTAATTTTTCATTCAGTAATTTGAGCCATTATTAATCTATTTTCTAAAGCTTCAAAACATGGAGTCATTACCGGCTGTTTTATATACACCATTCCAAGCCATTAGAAAGTCAATTTCATTTCACCTGAAAATGTATTGCAAATCTGACAATTATCTCTTACATGAACTACTAAAATAGCTTCTCAGCAGCATCTGTGTGCTGCCATTATCCATCCTTCCTCCAATCTCTTCCCCACCAGGCAATGGAGGTCACCTATTGCAATATAATCCATTTCACATTAGTTTCATTTTTCTAGCTGAAAATATCAAAAGTATTTCATTTACTTGCCTAATAAAAGCTAAAGATATAATCTGGCTCAGAACTATAGACTGGCTTCTCCACCTACCACTATCCTTTGCTTTGATTACTCTGTTCTATATCATCATCTTGCATACTCTTAGCACACGACTTTTATACTCAGTGCTCCATCTGTTATAAACATACTGATAAATGATATTTCTTATTTAGCAGTGATTTCCTTATCAAGTAATCAATATTTTGGTATCATATAACTTCATTGGATTATTAGTAATGATTGCTAACCTGCTATCATACAACACACATTTAATTTATTTTCTCATTGTTTATTGTCTAAACTGCTAGGTAGAATAAGAGCACTTTATCTATTCTTATCACAAATGTAGGACAGTAGCTAGCACAAGGTTAAGAACTTACATGGTATTCAATTAATGGTTGTTTGACAATTGATTAAAAACTCTAGAACCTTGGGTTCCATTCTTATCATGGCAATAAAGAATGCTAGGGATGCCAGCTGAATAGCAAGTTTAACCAAGTTGTCCTGTATGGGGAGCCACAGTTACTTAAAATGTCTGACAATTCACAGTCCCAGTGATGATGTGGAATATCACCCTGTTAATCAATGCAAACAATTTATTTAATAGTCATAGTGCTAAAGCTGTGCATGCCCTCCAAATGAGCAATTGCACTCTTAGTTATGTATTTATATGACTATGTATATAGGTATAGTCATGATAAAACTATTATTATAATTTTTTGGGAAAAGCATAACTGTTAAAAATGAAATTGGTAACAAGACTACTCAATACATCAATAAAAATGAATTAGCTATGCAGAAACATAGAAGAATTTCAAAACTGAAATGTTGAGAAAGAAAATTTGCACTGTTTTCAAGTCTAATAATAAACAGAACTAAATGGTATTTCTACAGAAACAAATTAGAAAATAAAATTATAAAAAATGCAAGAAAAAATTATCACAAAAGTCGGGATAGGAGTTACATTAAGAGATGCCATGGTCTTATACAAAGAAAACCCTAAAGACTCCAAAAGACTCCCAGACTTGACAAATGACTGCAGTAGAGTTTCAGAAAACAAAGTCAGTGTACAAAAGTCAGTAGTATTTCTATACACCAATAATATTCAAGCTGAGAACAAAACCAAGAACTCAATCTCATTTACAATAGCCACACACACACACACATACACACACACACACACACACAGAGCTGAGAAATACATTTAACCAAGGAGGTAAAGTATTTCTACAATAAAAATTACAAAACAGGGATGGAAGAAACCTGAAATAAGACAAACTAATGGAAAAACATCCCATGTTCATGAATTTTAAAAAATCATGAAAATGACCATAGTGTCCAAACCAGTCTAAAGATTCAATGCAATTTCTAGCAAACTACCAATGTAATTTTTCACAGAATTAGAAAACAACAATCCCAAAGGTGATATGAAATCCTAAAATTTAAAAAATGACCTGGATAGCCAAAGCAATCCTAAGCAAAAAGAACAAAACTGGAGTCAGCACATCACTCCACTTCAAATTATACTACAAACCTATAGTAACAAGAACAGCATCGTACTAATACAAAAACAGATACATAGTTTAAGAAAATTAAATAGAGAACCAAGAATTAAAGCCACATACCTACAACCAATTGATCTTCAACAAAATATGTACAAATAATCAATGTGAAAAGGATACCTTTTTCAATAAATTGTACTAGGAAAATTGGATATCCATGTACGCAATAAAACTGGATTCCTATATCTCACCATATATAAAAATTAACTCAAGATTGACTAAATTCTTAAATGTAAAAACTGAATCTATAAAATTCCTAGAAGAAAACCTAGAAAAACTTTGCTGAATATCAGCCTTGACAAAGAATTTATGACTAAGAAGCAAATGAAACAAAAATAATAATACACAAATGGAACCTAAGTAAACTAAAAATCTCTGCACAACAAAAGAA
Organism: Macaca thibetana thibetana; assembly: GCF_024542745.1. Lineage (NCBI taxonomy): Eukaryota > Metazoa > Chordata > Mammalia > Primates > Cercopithecidae > Macaca > Macaca thibetana. The sequence goes on along the minus strand of NC_065583.1, from coordinate 130,688,845 downwards.
ATAATCAACAGAGTAAACAGACAACCTGCACAACAGGAGAAAATATTCACAAATTATGCATCTAACAAAGTATTAATATCCAGAATCTACATGGAACTCAACTCAAAATAAATAAACAAATACACACATTATGTCATTACAAAGTAGGCAAAGGACATAAATAGACTTTCATCAAAAGAAGACATGCAAGTTGCCCACAAACATTAAAAAATACTCAAGATCACTGATGATCATAGAAATGTAAATCAGTATTGAAGTATGTATTAGTCTGTTCCCATGCTGCTATGAAGAAATACCTGAGACTGGGTAATTTATAAGGAAAACAGGTTTAATGGACTACCAGTTCCTTAGGGCTGGGGAACATTCAGGAACTTACAATCATGATGGAAGGGGAAGCAATCATGTCCTTCTTCACATGGCAGCAGGAAGGAGAAGAATGAGAGCAGAGTAAAGGTGGAATCCCCTTATAAAATCATGAGATCTTGTGAGAACTCATTCACTATCACGAGAACAGCATGAAGGGTAACCACTTTCATGATTCAATTACCTCCCACCAGGTCCCTCCCACGACACATGGGGATTATGAGAACTACAATTCAAAATGAGATTTGGGTGGGGACACAGCCAAACCACATCAAAATGATTTGTTTGATATGGTCTTCCCTATCTTCTCTCATTTAGGGTAACATTATTTCCTTGAATCAAAAGGGTATCCCTGTAGACTTTGAGTTCATCTTGACGTCTTTGAAACATGGATTATCAATTTGCAAATGTCATTTGTTGAATTATGGAGCTATATTCCTTGAAATGCTTTTAAGAATGATGTTTTCATTAAAATAAAAGAGGGACTTGAATCCTAATATTTAGGAAGATTTCTCAACATCATCAAATACAATTATGAATTGTTAGGGATACTATTGTGGTAGTTTGGATTTTTATTGTGGTTTAACTTTTAGAAAGCACAAAATATTCATAAATCTACATTTTAATATTTTATAATTCAAATGAATTTTAAGTAATTATTTTGATAGTCTATAAATAAAAATGTCACCTATACTATATAAGGATTCACTCACTTTTCTCTACATTCTCATCAATACCTGACGTGTTATAACTTTTAAAATAGCCATTTTGACTAGTGTAAGGTGGCATTTCATTGTGGTTTTAATTTTTATTTCTCTGATGATGCAATTGAGCATTATTTCATATGTTTGCTGTCCACTTGTATGTCTTCTTTTGAGAAATGTCTGTTTATGTACTATGTCCATTTTTTAATGTGATTATTTATTTTGTTGTTGTTGTTGAGTTCTTTGAATTTCTTGTCAATTCTCGATATTAGTACTTAGTTGGATGCATAGTTTGCAAATATTTTCTCACATTCTTCAGGTTATCTGTTTTCTCAGTATTTTCTTTTGTTGTGCAGAAGCTTTTTTGTTTAATTAAGTCTCATTTATCTACTTTTGTTTTTGTTAAATTTGATTTTGAGGCCTTAGTCACAAATTTTTTGCCAAGGTCAATGTCTAGAAGAGTTTTTCCAGCCTTTCTATGAGTATTTTTATAGCTTCAGGTATTATATTTATGTCTTTAATTCATCCTGAGTTAATTTTGTGGATGGAAAGAAGTAGTGGCCCAGTTTTATTACTCTGCATGTGGCTTTCCAATTTTCCCTGCACTATTTATTGAAGAGAATATCCTTTTCCCAGTGTATGATTTTTTCAACTTTGTCAAATATCCATTGACTGTAGGTAGGCCTCTTTACAAATATCGACTAATAAAGTGACAAAGTGCCTTTGTATTTTGGGTATATACTCAAAAGAAAAAATATCATTATACCAAAAAAGGTGTTTGCACTCATATATTTATAGCAGCAATATTCACAATACCAAATATATTGAATCAATATGTGTCCATCAACAGATAACTGGATAAAGAAAATGTGATATATATATATATATATATATATATGTACACATACATGCACAACGAATACTACACAGCTGTAAAAAATAAAATTATTTCACTTGCAGCAATATGGAAGGATAATTTTACACTTTATGTCTTTGTTTTGTGCTGCTGTAACAACATACCTAAGACTGGGTAATTTATAAAAAATAGAAAATTATTTTCTGATAGTTCTCTGGGCAGGGTAGTGAACGATCAAGATACCAGCATATAACGAAGGCCTTCTGTTGAACCCTCAGATACCATTAATTTAAAGGGCAAGAGAAAGTCAGAACTCTATTTGAGAGGGCTGTTGTAATGTTACAGCATGATGCTTTTTGTAAAATATAGTTTTGAGTGTTTTTAATGAAAAATGTGAATATCAAAATCTCTGCCGTTTGTGTCATGTTATAATAATTAAGTATAAAACTGCGTTATTCAGAATACATATCAATAAACATTAATATTAAAAAGTTCTAAAAATCTATGATTTTCCTTTGCATACATTGCTTCAATTGATCATAACAACCAGTGTCAGGTATTTCTACTGTTATCATTAGAAATCAAAGAAAACTAACATATTGGTTGGTTTAAAAAATTGTAAAAATTGTAAGCATACATATAAATATTAACTTGGAAGTCATCTTGCAAGTATTAGAATCAAATTTCATTTTCAAATCATGATGAATCTAACATGATACCTAGGTTTGTATATCGAAAAATGTGTATACATAGGCACACACTTTTAATTTAGATTTTTCTCATTTTGAGTGATAAAGCAGCAAAATGTAAAAAGATTACACTATAATTATGTTTAAAACCTTACTTGTACTTTGAAATAAATTACAGGTTGAGTCATGATAACAGGACAAAATATACTTAGCTGCTGAATATAAACAAAGTATACAGAAGCATAAATCTTGCAAGCACAAAAGTGTTAAAAACAGCAAGATCTAGAGGCTCAAGTACAAGAGAGATATATTATACCAAGAGCAGTAATCTCAAAAATTTATATCCCAAATGTGCAGACTTGATCTTATTTTCAGTCAGTGTGTTCTGTATGGAAGATGAACATGCTCCTGACAATGCAGTGTGATTTAGAAAACTATATCCTGCACAGAGGGATATAAAATGTGATTATATACTGCACTTCTGTGCAAAATTTTAAACAGAATTTAATCAATCACTTTGAAACCTAGATATATTTGTGGAACAATGACATCACTTTGAAATTATGTGTAGTTTGTAAATGCACAAAATTAATAATGTCTTTTTTGTAAATGGATTACTTTGGAAAGAAACCCATAAGAACTACATTATCAGAAGAAACATTCTTTGAAAATATGTGTGCTACAAGGCAATTTGCCATTTCATTTTAATGGAATGTTCCATGCTGGAAATGTCTAACTGCTCAGAAGTGGAATAGGAGTGTAAATTTATTATCTGAGAAAAGAAAATTAATTGACACAGGCCGAAAATGTAATGGAATTAGACCCAGGTGCCTTAGTGAGAAAGTAGGAACTCTATCTGGGCTCTATGGAGTGATAACATTATAAGAAAAAAAATGAAATATGTCATTTTTGCACAAAGCTCAGGATTTCTCAAAGGAATATTATATAAAATAATGAAATCTTCTTTATCTCCAAGACAGTCCAGTCTTAGAACACAATGGAACATGCCATTTGAAATGAAAAACAAATTTTGTTTTTGTTTTGTTTGGTGCTATTTTAAGTGTTTAACATTCATAAAGAGAATTAACACTTAATGAGATAAAGTTTAAAAAAATCTAGAGATTAGGACAAGGTAAAAAAAAATCATTCAGTCTTGAAAATCTGTTATTTAATAGGTCATGTTTTAAGAACTGGGAATACAGATACTATGTGTATTTTAAATAGAAAATTTGAAATGTACAATAAATCATTTTTAAATATAGTCACTCTGCTATAAAGTCAATCTCTGTAACTCAGTCTTTGTGTCTAACTGAAACTGTACCCTGTGAACAACATCTCCCCATTCCCTATCCCTTGCCTCCAGCATTGAGTAACTAGGATTCTACTCTCTACTTTTATTGGTTTGCCTTTCTTAGATTGCTGAAAAGTCTATTTTCAATGTTCTCACCACAAAAAGCTAAATATGCAACATAAGAGATGTGTTAAGCAGCTTGATTTAATCATTCCACAATATAAATATATGAAAACATCACACTGTACCCCTCAAAACAATTATTATTTATTTAAAACATTTAAAAAAGAAAAAAACGAGACAGATATCAGGAAAGTAATTTTATATATAAGCTAGATAATTTTCTATAGCTGCATATGCTGTGAAATAATTTCTGTTTGAAAAGGCAGGAAAAAGTATATGGGAAAACCATAGTGCAGTAATAAATTTGTCTTGTTTAGTAAACAAAATATAGTTCAATGTGACTGAAGCATAGTAAGAGTCAGAAGAATGTGGTGCACATTGTAGTATAGAGGAGTGTCTTAGTTTGGACTGCTATACAAAATACCATAGATTGAGTGGCTTATAAATGACAAAAAAAAAAATATGTCTTAACTGTTCTAGGGGTTGGAAGTCCAAATTCCAGAATGTTCTGGTTTTGAGGAGATCCCTTTTGCAGGTTGCAGACTGTTGGGTTTTTGCATAAGCACATGGGGAAAGAAGTGAGAGCTCTCTTAGGTCTCCTTTGTAAGAAAACTAAGCCTATTCAAGAGACCTCTACTATCATGAACTAATTACCTCCTGAAGGCCCCACATACTAATACCACTACACTGACAGTTAAGATTTCAATATATAAATTTCGAGGGTATGCTTTAAAAATTCAGTTCATAACTTTCTGCCGTAGGTTCCCCAAAATTCATGTCTTCACATGCAAAATGCGTGTGAAGGATTTGTTCCATTCCAACAAATCCACAAGTCTTAACTCATTCCAGCGTCAAGTCCAGTCTAAAGTCCAAGGTCTTATTTAAATAGGATCTAAATCAGATGTAGATGAGATTCAAGGTGCAGCTCATTCTCACAAAATTTCTCTTCATCTATGAACCCGTGGAATCAAACAATATGAACTTTCAAAATACAATGGTGAGACAGGCTTAGGATAAACATTCCCATTCCAAAAGGAAGCAACATTAGAAAAAAAATAGATAAACGAATGCTGGGTCTCAAGTAAATCTAAAACCTAACAGGGCAAACTCCAGCAAACCCTAAGGCTCAAGAAGCATCTTCTTTGGCTTGATGACTTACCTTCCAGACTGTCCCCAACAGCTCAGTGAGGCACTGCTCGCTGCTGACTTTATGCATTGGTCCCACTCATGGCACAGTTTTTCGTCAGGGCTGAGGTCACTCACCCAGGGCTTCCCTGGGTGGCCCTCCCCCACAGCTCCTCTGAGCATCATTTCAGTCCTTTGAAATTAAAATGGAGGCAACCTTGGCCCACCATCCCATACCCTCCAGATTTCTGGTAAAAGTAGCAGCTGTAATTGTTTCCAAATACCCTTTGGGCTCCCTCCTCCTTAATTTTGAAGAATAGAATAGCAAACAGTCACAACTGAATAGCTCTATGGTCTAGGCCTGTAGGGCTTAAGCATTCTGAATGTCTTCCTTAATTTCGTCCCATGATCTCTGTTTCCTTTAGTCCCCACTGGCAGTGTTTCTCTTGGTATAATCCCATTTCAATTCATGGTTTGTGTTGAGATGTTTGATTGAGCCTGTGGTTCACACCCATACTAATCAAATCAGGGTCCGAAACACTCTTGGTGTTCTCGTCAGAACACACTTTCTCACTTTTTTGCAATATGGACAGGCTGAGAATTTCCCAAATCTTAAAGTCTGGTTACTTTTTCCTTAACAATTCCATCTTCAAACCTTTTTCTTTTTCTACATTTGACTCTACGGATTCAGAAGGAAACAAGTTGATTCTTCTACATGTTGCTGAGAAATCTGCTGGGTTAAATATCCAATTTCACTGCACACAAGTTCCATCTTCCGCGAAACACAAGAACATGAGTACAATTCAAAGAAGTTTGTTTCCACTTTTTAACGCGGATTGCTTTTGCTCCATTTTCCAAGAACATATTCATTTGCATTTGAGACTCCAACAGAATGACCTTTACTGTCCATATTTTATCAATATTGTGTTCATGATTATTTAGTTATTCTCTGAGAAGACAGCGTTTTCGTCTACATTTCTTTCCTCTTTTCTTTCTGAGCCCTCACAAGAATTGGATTTTAAATTTCTTTCACAGTAATCTAGCATTTTGCATAAAAAACTCATCAATCTCTACCAATTACTGAGCCTAAAACCATTTTCAGTTTGTTTTAGGTATTTGTAACATCTCTCCCACTTCTTATAATCAATTTCCGTCTTCAGCAGTTCAGGCTGCTTTGATAAAGTTCCATAACCTCAGTGGCTTTTAAATAACAGAATGCACATCTCACAGTTCTGGAGGCTGGAAGTCCAACAGCAGAGTGCCAGCATAATTGGGTTCTGGTGAGAGAGCTCTCTTGAGTTTCAGACTGCTGGTTTCTCAATGCAGCTTCACATAGTGGACAGAAAGAGCTCTCAAGAGTCATTTTTAAGGGCACCAATCTAATTTATGAAGCCTCCACCATAATAATCTAATTACTTCCCAAAGTTCTTTATAAATATGTAGTTTATAGGTCCTACTACCATGACACTGAAGGTTAAGTTTTCATCATATGAATTTTGAGGGGACATGACATTCAGTCGCAACAAAAAATACTCAATGGTTTTTAATTACAATATTAATTATGTAAGTACAGAATAACTTTTAGCTCTAAACATTATCCATGATGTGATAAATTAAATTACTAGTTTAAAAAATTGAATCTATAATTTATCTTGCCTCTATAATTATTATAAGAACTTGTAAACTTTTAACTTGTTTTCTTTAATTTGACCATTTCTGAAATTGTATCTCCAAGTATTGATATATACACTTCCCAGTGCATATAAAAGTTATGCATATTTAGAGTAATAAATCACGTGTTATCATGTTTTTATATCAGGGTAGGAAGCAGGAAGTTGAAGAACAAAGTGTCCTTTTCAACAACTTCAGTCTACATACCTTTCTATAGAACTATAACATGTCACCAGCCACAAGGGGCAAGGAGACTGGGCATTGTAGTTATTTGGCAGGACACATTGCTCTTTCAAACAAAAATGGCATTCAGAAACAAGAAAGTAGGGAAGAGAGGTATTGGTTGGACAACTTGCATTGTTGTCCCTTCTTTCTTAGACTTCAAAATGTTTGGTTTCAGAACTCTTTATAGGGTTAACCCTCTGAGTAATTTTATCTATCCATTAAATCTCCCAAGTCCAGGGCCCTATGCTCTTCTCAATTGGTATGACAGCAACTTCTACAGAGATGTCAATGCAGTACAAATGCTTGTTTTAAAGTGGTTGTTTTACTCCCACTTCTAACATTCTAAATATTGTTTTAATCCAATATTCTAATTCAGAATATTGAGAATAAACTACTCCTACATGAAATCCTTTATCTCCTATTATTTGATATACTTATCTATAAAAGAACATTTTCTAATTACAGAATATACAAGCAAAAAACCAAAAGGACCTGTGTCCCTAGTCCCATTTTCTTCCTCAGATGTAACATGTGCTACCATTTTTAGTTTTCTGTTGTTCTTCTCTAATGCTCCCAATAATATAGCTTTGCTGTTGTCATTGTTGTTATTATTGCTCTTGCACCAAGCAGTATGTCTTAGTGCTCATGCACATCCTTACCAAGGTCCATTTCTTTACTCTCTGCCCCATTGCAAGTTGTGTTAGGTAGAGGATTATATTGATCAAGCCCAGTTTGTAGCTATCTTCATAACATTAACACTTTAAACCTCAATGTCTTCACTGTTCTACTGTCCTATGAGCTCTAGCAATCTCAAGGTTCATGTCACTTCCCAGACCATGGCAATGGTAGTCTGCATTAATGGCAAAATCATTAATATTGATGAAAATTTTTATTTTCTGCCCTTCCCAAAATCATCTACGTCTTTGGAATTTACATTAGCAGGCAACAATGGCAGTGACAATACTACCTTTTGGAAGGTAACTGTAGCTCCACCCTTATCTGTAAAACATATGTATTAAGACCCCCAGTTGCTGCCTGAAACAGTGGATAGTAAACATGTACTATTTTTCCTACACATGCATATTTATAAAAGAGTGTAATTTAAAAATTAGGCATAGTGAAATTTAAGTAATAATTATAGTGGTTTATTAGTAAAAATACTACTACTAATTATTATAGTAGTAGTATTTGTTTAAACTAATATACTCATTATAAGAGTAGTATTAAACTAATAGGCTAATTATATTAGTTTAATAATTCTATTAGCTTATTAGTTAAACTAATACTACTAATTGCAATAGAATTATATTAGTTATATTTATATACTAATTATAGTAGTATACTTCTATAATTATATAGAAATATAATTATATTCCTTTTACTAATAATTATATGAATATAACTAATAATCAATAGAACTATTATAACAGTATACTGTAGTAAAAGTTATGTGAATGTGGTCTTTCTCTTGAAATACCTTATTATTACCTACTTTTCTTTTTGTGATAAAGAAAACAGGGAGTAGGACAGACAACCTGAGAATTTATCAGGTTATGGTACACAATTTGAAAGTTATTATTTCTATAACTTTTATTTAATATTTTTCAAAACATGATTGACCCATGATAGCTAAAACTGTGAAAAGTGAAACCGCTGGTAAGGGGGGACTGCTGTGTTGCGAAAAGGGTCTTCCTTTGATAAATGTACCAAGAGTAGATTCTCAAGAGGAGTAACATAGATAGGAATTTACATTGTAGATGGCCTCGGCTATTGCTAAATATCTACAAATTCACTTGGGAATAATATAAGCAGCTACATCAGCAACAATATCTTTAGTAATATTGTTAGTGGAGCATCAGTGATTAGGGCTTTGCAATTATGAGACACATTTTTCCAAAGACATGATGCAAACCTCCTTAGCAGCAGAAGAGAAAAATTGAATTCCAACTCTTAATCAAGAGGTATTTTTGGGAATTGCTATCATACCCTATTTTCCCGCAAGATTATGTGGCATGATAAATATGCCTTACAATAAAGTAGTTAAGAATTTTTAGGTCATACATATTTCATCACCTTAAGCAATGTGAATGGCTGTTTGGAGGTATATTAACGTCATGTAGATTGAGGTTCAAAACTGCTGAGATAAAATTGGATACATTTAGAAAGACTGATGGCATATTTTCCTAAAGAGAATCTTTAGAAAACCAAAGACTTAACGTCAGGTTTTCATATGTCTTGGTAGTCTGAATAAAACTTGTTAAATAATTTTTTCCCAGAAGAAACATTATATGAATATTAATTTTCCAAAAGTGATATTAATAGTTAATTATCCAGTCATCTGGACCTTTTCCAAAAGAGTATATCTATAAAGAGCATCTAGTCTATCAAATGTAGAAATAAACTCAAGGGATAGTAAATTAATATTTAGTCTGTAAATATTATCTCACTATGTCCATGATGTTGTGAACTTAGTAACCATTTTTAAGGATTTAGTATGTTTGCTTGTTGTTAACATATATATAGACAGAAAAATAAATAGATAAATTTTTAGAATTTATCTAATTTTCTCCTCCATCAAAGTTACAAATTAGCTGTTGGATTTATTATGCTCAGTTAAAATTCTCTGGCATTTTATCTTGATATTACTGACAGCCTGGAAGGAGTATCTTGTTTGTTTGGCAAGTGGATTTTTTTTAAATAAATTATTGCTTCATAATTTTTATTGTTTATATTTCAAGGTTATGAAAAATTCCTTTAAAAGATAAATGGTATATACACACACACACACACACACACACATATATATGTATGTATTTTTTTAAATCTCCATATGGTATACCTGTTGTGACATAAATAAATGAAAGCTTAATTTCCTGCCTTGTTGTTAACTATTGCACCATATTATTTTAAGCACTACGCTATATATACTTCTTTTGAAAATTCACTGCACTTATACACACTTCTCGCACCACAGGGTCCTGGCACATACTTTTTGACCATTCACTACCTCTTACCTTCACAAAGTTAAAATATGGTTATGATTTTTTACAGTAAATCAATTTTCTGATTTTATACCTACATGTTGCTCCCAAGCCGATGACACTTCCAATATGCTATTTAGAAATACACTGCACTTATATACACTTGTTTTGGAAAAACTAATAAAGTAATGTATGTTCCAATACAGAATCATCACTAGGGCACATTATGTGATAAAAATGCAAGACGCTATGCATGCTGTTTTTAAAGTATATAAATATGTATGTAGACACACGTGTGCAAAAAATTGGGAAAAATAATTCAGAATTTGGTGACAGTGGTTACCTTTGGGGAGTGGAACCAGAGTTGAAGAAATACTTCATTTTTTATCCTTTTATATTTTGAAGATATATACATACAAATATTTAAGAAAGACTGTGTAGCTCAACAATATATCAGAAAAACCTGTGTAACTAGTATACAGGTTAGAAGCTAGAATTTGCTAGCACACAGGGTCCTGGCAAATACTTTTGACCATTCACTACCTCTTACCTTCACAAAGTTAACTACTGGTATGATTTTTACAGTAATCAATTTCTTGATTTTTATACCTACATGTGCTCCCCAAGCATGACACTTCAATATGCCTAATTTTTTGAATTTCTTTTAAACAAAATCATGCAGAATATATGATTAGTTTTATTGGGCAATAGCAAATGGTTCACTAACAAGATTCTCACCAACAGCTACATGTTTTTGGCAATATTTGACATGGGCCGTCTACTTAATTTTAAGTATTTTGATTCTTTTGTCATATTATCACATTAAAGTTCTTTTTTGCCTTTTAATGACAGCTATTCTGATTTTCATTTTACATTTTGATTTCCTCTTCTATAAAGTCTCAAGTCCTTTTATATTACTGTGTCTTTGATATCTGTTTTAAAATATGTTTTGGATAAAAGCCTTTATCACTTATATGCATTGAGAAGAGCTCCTCTATGAATTGTCATTTCACTTACCTTACAATATCTAATAAACACTAATGACGATTTTTTTTTTTTTCTTTTTGAGACAGAGTCTCGCTGTCACCCCAGGCTGGAGTGCAGTGGCATGATCTCGGCTCACTGCAAGCTCCCGCCTCCCAGGTTCACACCATTCTCCTGCCTCAGCCTCTGGAGTAGCTGGGACTGCAGGTGCCCGCCACCACACCTGGCTAATTTTTTGTATTTTGAGTAGAGACGGGGTTTCACCATGTTAGCCAGGATGGTCTTGATCTCCTAACCTCGTGATCCGCCCGCCTTGACCTCCCAGAGTGCTTGGGATTACAGGCGTGAGCCACCACGCCCGGCCATGACAATTTTAATGTAGTTTAATTCAATGGTTCTTAAATGGGTTTTGTTTAGTTACCTAGGGAATATTTCTCAATGACTCAAGACAATTTTCATTGTTATAACTGGTGAGATGCTAATGGCATCATGGAGGTAGAGGACATGGATGCTGCTAAACATGCTATAATACTTGGACTGCCCAACCATGGCAAAGAATTATCCTGCCCAAAGTGTAACAATGCAATATGTGTGTATTTTTTGAAGATATTTTACAATATAAATTTCTAGAATATTTATTGAATAATTATATTCATCTATACAACCCACCAGCACCGATTTTTATACATGAAACATACGGAGAGTAGAGAATTATTTTTTTCACTATGTGGACATGAAACATGTAGAGAATAAATAATTATTTTTCACCACGTGGTCACCAAAATGGGACACACATTTTATTGGAAATGACACCATTTCAGCTGTGCTGTGCAATATTTGTTATATATGAAACATCCTTATAGACATGAGTCTGTTCCTGGGTTATCAGTCTGAATACTCTCTTCTTTCCAAAACTACATTCTCCATCTTTTTGAGTAGGATTAATATAAAAAATGCAAGTCCACTCATGTTTTTCTTCTTCAATATTGCTCTACTTGCAGCTTTGCATTTCCATATAAATGATGGAATTATGTTGTCATTTCCAAAAAACAAAGCAAACAAGCAAACACCCTGCTTGTTTTATGATCAGTATTTAATTGAATTCATGAAAATGTTTACAATATTAAATGTTTCAGTTCATGAATGTCTATATTTAATTTTCAAAAGTGAAATAAACTATTGCTGGTTATAAAAGTCTAAGTTGTCAATTAGTTTTCTTCAACTCTTTAAATATATCATTCTAATTTCTTCATATTTATTGATGCTAAAATGAAAACATGTATTAGCCTGATGTTAATATGAAAAGATGTGTGTTTCTGCTTTTAAGGCTTTTTTTTTGCTCTGGTTACTGTACCTTATGTTCATCGCATTTTTATTCTGATAGCTTTGAAGAAATTTTCTTTTTATCTTTCTTTACAGTGATAGTATTTTTTCTTTTTTTTTTTTTTTTTTTTTTTGAGACGGAGCCTTGGTCTGTCGCCCAGGCTGAAGTGCAGTGGTGCGATCTCACTGCAACCTCCACCTCCTGGGTTCAAGCCATTCTCCTGCCTCAGCCTCCCAAGTAACTGGGATTACAGGACCACGCCCGGCTAATTATTTTTTGTATTTTGATAGAGACGGGGTTTCACGGTGTTAGCTACGATAGTTTCTATCTCCTGACCTAGTGATCCGCCCGCTTTGGCGTCCCAAAGTGCTCGGATTACAGGCATGAGCCACCGCGCCCATTCAGTACCTTATAGAGCTATGAACTGATGTGTTGTTTTATCATCCTTTAGACAGTTCTTGGGTTTCGACTCTTAAATAGTCAGGTTTGTAAGTCCCATTATCACCCTTCATTATTTTTCTTTTTTTCTGAGACAGGTCTTGCTCTGTCTCCCAGGCCAGAGTGCAGTGGTGCTGTCTTGACTTACTGCAACCTTCCCCTCCCAGATTCAAGTGATCCTCCCACCTCAGCCTCCCAGACTACAGGTATGCACTACCAGGCCCTGCTAATTTTTTGTAGAGACAGGGTCTCACTATGTTGCCCAGGCTGGTCTTGAACTTCTGGGCTCAAGCGATCCTCCAACCTTGATCTCCTTAAGTGCTGGGATTACAGGCATGAGCCATGCATCCTGCAATCTTCATTCATTTAAACATTTCATTGATAATTCCATTAAGCTTCTACAGTGTATCCTTAGTTCCCTAACTCATTTCTCTACTTTCCTTTACTGTGTCTTATTCTTTTCTTAACATTTTTGTCTCATCTACTTTGCAGTTTACTATTTTTTCCTTAATAATTTATATTGCTCTTAAATTTATCCATGGGGTTGTTAGTGTATTTTTTAATTAACAGTTTTAAATCTGGTTTTCCAATTTCTCTTGAGTTCTCTGCTAAAATTGTGAGTCATATTTTCTATCTCCTTGTAAATACTAAATAAAATCATTTTAATAATTTGTTCAATAACTTCAATATGTTGAACTGTGTCCGGAACTGGTTCCTTCCGGTGGGTTCTTGGTCTGGCTGACTTTAAGAATGAAGCCGCAGACCCTTGCAGTGAGTGTTCCAGTTCTTAAAGATGGTGTGTCTGGAGTTCCTTCCTTCAGATGTTCAGATGCGCGGAGTTTCTTCCTTCCGGTGGGTTTGTGGTCTAGCTTGACTTCAGGAGTGAAGCCGCAGACCTTTGCAGTGAGTGTTAGAGCTCTTAAAGGTGGCACATCCGGAGTTGTTTGTTCCTCCTAGTGGGTTCATGGTCTCGCTCACTTCCGGCGTGAAGCCACAGACCTTTGCAGTGAGTGTTACAGCTCATAAAGATAGAGTAGACCCAAAGAGTGAACGGCAGCAAGATTTATTGTGAAGAGCAAAAGACCAAAGCTTCCAGAGTGTGGAAGGGGACCCAAGTGGGTTGTTGCTGCTGGCTTGGGTGGCCAGCTTTTATTCCCTTATTTGTCTCTGCCCTCATCCTGCCGATTGCTCCATTTTACTAAGTGCTGACTGGTCCAATTTACAGAGTGCTGATTGGTGCATTTACAAACCTTTAGCTAGACAGAAAAGGTCTCCAAGTCCCCACTAGACCCAGGAAGTTCAGCTGGCTTCACCTCTCAGAACTATATATTTCTGTTTATATTAACTGTTGCTTTTCTTTGATTGCACTTATGCATTATTGTCTTGTTGTCTTCTTGGTTCTTTTATTTGTTCCAAACATTGTATTTGCAATTCAAAATAATTTAATTAGTAGGCCCAGCAGGACTGTACCAGTGACCAGCGACTGGCAGGGTCTGGGATGGGAAAAATAAATAAATTATTTAAGTTGCAAAGTATAGAGATTACCTCGTTACTAATTAAAATGCTTAAAAAGCTCTATTACAAATGTTTGATATTTATAAGTAGATTGTACTTTTAAAACTCATCAGATACTTGATTATACTAAGAGAATATTGCTTATTTATATGAGAGATTACAGATATATGGTTTTGCTAAAAATATAGTTTATATCTTATAGAAACATTGGGAGTTATACCTGATGTAAATGACGAGTTGATGGGTGCAGCACACCAACAAGGCACAAGTATACATATGTAACAAACCTGCATGTTATGCACATGTACCCTACAACTTAAAGTATAATAATAATAAATAAATTAAAAAAAAAAAGAAATACACAGTAAAATATATATGAATGAAATTATTTTATGTCTGGGATTTATGAAGTAATATTACTGATTATACAGTGTGTGGGATTAGAATGAGGGTATTGAGCAAATAAAATTAGCAATTACTTGATATTTAAATGAACACAAAATGTGTACATAGAGATTTATCACATATTTAATATTCTATATAATTAAATGTTAAAAAAAATTAAAGACTCTGTATGTACCCTCACAGAATTTGCTTTTTAAATGTCATTTGCATAACTCTACAGGCAATTCAAGATTATCTCCATCCAATTTCTGGAATTGAAACAATTCAAATCTGTGCTTCAACTTCTGCAAAGTGTCATTTTTTTCTGAAAAGCTTTTTAGCTAGGATTCTCCTTTTGGTACTATGACTTAAAGCAAGAAGTTAATCCTCACGTTTTTCAGCAATCAAGACTTTATCCTACCAGTACCCTCAGGAGTACTAGATTATTTCATCTACTCTTTGTCTCCATGACATTGGTACAAAGATTGAACAAAAATTACAGTCTAGACATTTAGTCAAATGATTTTACGCTTAGTAACATAGGCTGAGTATTCCTGATTAAATTGAGGTTATTCTTCTTGGCAAAAATGTTACTTAAATGAGGCTTAAATATTAAAAAATAGGGGATCTGTAAGGAGATACTTTAATATCGTTTAAATATTTTTGCCTTTCAACGTTTTGCACAATAGCTTCTCTTTCATTGCTCCCTGAAAAACTAAATGATACAGGTGTTACAAATGATGATTCTCTAGCTTGGAATACTTCAACTTTTTTTTTTTTTTTTTTTCTTTTTCTGAGACAAGGTCTCACTCTCTCGCCCAGGTTGGAACGCTGCAGCCCAGCCAACTCTTGGGGTAAAAGGATCCTCCCACCTCAGCCTCCCAAGAAGCTGGGAATACAGGTATGTGCCACAAGGCCCAGCTAAGTTTTTTATTTTTATTTTTATTAATTTTTTTGAGAAGGAGTCTCACTCTTGTTGCCCAGACTGGAGTGTAGTGGCGCGATCTCGGCTCACTGCAATTTCCGTTTCCTGGGTTCGAGCAATTCTCCTGCCTCAGCCTCCTGAGTAGCGGGTATTACAGGAGCCCTCCACCATGCCTGGCTAATTGTTTTTGTATATTGAACTGAGACGTGGTTTCACCATGTTGGTCAGGTTGGTCTCGAACTCCTGACATCAGGTTATCAATCTGCCCACCTTGGCCTCCTAAAGTGTTGGGATCACAGTAGTGAACTACCATGTCCAGCCCCCAGGTAATGTTTTAAGGAATTTTTTTTTTTTTTTTTTAGTGATGAGATCTCACTGTGGTGCCCAGGCTGGCCTTGAACTCCTGGCTTCAAATGATTTTCCCATCTTGGCCACCCAAAGTCCTGGGAATACAGGCCACCATACTTGCTTGACATATTCATTTGTAATTTGGTGTATTTTGTTAAACAAATGTTTTCCATTTTAATGTCTTCATTTATACTTGTTGATATTTTTTGTTACTAAAATATATTTTGCTACTCAAAGATCATGACTTAGGTATTTTCCTATATTAACATCCTATCTTTTTTGCTTTTTCTTTATAACATACACCAACACACTATATATACATTGTTTTCTGTATATATGTCTACTTATCTCAGCACCGGTTTTTGGAAACAAAGTTCTTCTAAAACTGCTCTGCAGTACACTCTTTAGTGTAAATCACACTTTCATAAATATGTGAGTCTGCTTTAGTGATAGTCATTTTATTTGGTCTTTTTGTCTATTTTTAGTTTACTATCACACATTATTGGGTTTGGTAGGTTTACAAATCTTGTTATTTAAAATATTGCCTGTTGCTGAGTTTTTTACAAAATATTAGCTATTCTTGTATTTTTAATATATTTTTTAAATGTTCTCATCAAATTATGAAAAAACATAAGATTTTTAATGGCTCTATGGTGTTGATTGACACCTTTAGAATATTGAGTTTTCCAAGGAGTGAACATGTCATTTTATAATGATTTATTTAACATGTCGATAACAGTTTATAGTTTTCTGTGCAGAAATTGTAAACACATTTTTGGTTATGTTTATTTGTAGATGCATGGTCTTTCCAGATGTTATGGTAAATGGTAACTTAAAAGTATATTTCGTAAGTATTTATTTTTGCTATATAGAAAAGTGATTTTAGTCAGATTTACTTCAACATAATTTATATATAGTAAATTTCACTTTAAAAGTGTAGTTCTATAATTTTTGGAAAATGTACATTCATCAAGCTAGTATCATAATAAAGATGCAGAATATTTCCATTATCTCTAAAAAATAGTCCTTCATGCCAGTTATAGTCAATTTCCTTTTTCTATTTCCATTCCGTGGGCACCTGTGCTCTTATTTCTGTTTCCATAATTTTCTCTTTTTCTGAATGTCATATAAATGGAATCACAGAGTATATAGCTTTTTGAGTCCAATTTATTTTACTTACTAAGTTATTTAGAGACTCATCCTTGTCATATGTATCAGTAGATGATGCTTTTCAAACTTGCGGAGTCATATTCCACTGTGTGGGTTATCAGAGTTTTTTATCTATTTACTAGTGATGACAATTTTCTCAATTTTGTGTCACCAAAAGTTTTTAAAACTAAAATTAAAACATTAGGGTTTGGGTTCCTTGAATTGAGTTAGAGAGAGTCCAGCAAGTAAAAGAATATTAAACTAAGACTATGGCTATTGATGTAAAGAAATGTACATGATTTTAGGAAATAGAAACCAAACTGCAATTACCCAAATGTCCATAACTAGGTGAATAGATAAATATGCTGTAGTATATACATAAATTGGAATTTATTAAGGAATAATTATGTTCATTATATTCATTATATTATTACATACAATTACAAAAATATTCATTATATTATTACATGCAATTACATGTATAAATGTTATTTCATTCATATATTTTAATTATTATTAAATTGTATCTATTGTATAAAACACAAAATTTATACAATAATGTGTATAAATGTTAATTATGCTTGCTGAAAAACAGTAGACAAAAAATACACACTTTATAATTACATTTATATAAAAATCTAGAAAAAAAGGAAAGTAATCTACATAACAAAGAGTGAATCTGTGATGGCTTGAGACTGATGCAGGAGGGAGTTTGAGGAAGGAATAGAAAGGTAGGATTATAGACATACACAGAAATTTTTTGGTGCTGTTGTGGATATGTTTGGCTTCTTGATTACAATGACAGTTTATCAGGTGGGTGCATATGCCTAATATATGAGACTGAACATTGAAACTACAATAATCATATAATGAAATATTGAGCAATAAAAGAAATGGAATACTGATGCATATCACAACATGAATGAGCCTTGAAAACATTATGCTAAGTGAAATAAACAAGATGGAATAGACAACATATTGTATTATTCAGTTTATGTAAAAGATCCAGAATAAGCAAATTCATAGAGACAAAAAGTATGTTAGCAGTTCTCACAAACTAGGGGTCGGGGGAATGAAGAGTGTTGGTTACTTTTTGTGTTGATGAAAATTTCCTAAAATTAGATGCTTTTAATGTTTGTACAATTCTGTGCATATACTCAAAACCACAGAGTTACACCCTTTAAAATGCCTCATCTTGTGATATATGAATTGTATCTTTGTGAATCTAATATTTTAAAAATATTGGAATAGACTCTTGGATTAATTTTTAAGTGTGAATATTCACTAATCAGCAATGGATCCTCATGTCTATGAGTTTGTGTATTAAAATCCATGAGCCAGGCGCAGTGGCTTATGCCTGTAGTCCCTGCACTATTGGAGGTCAAGGCGGGTGGGTCACTTGAGGTCAGAAGTTTGAGACCAGCCCGATCAACATGGTGAAACCCCATCTCTACTAAAAATACAAAAAATTAGCCGGGCTTGGTGGTAGGCACCTGTAATCCCAGCTACTTGGGAGTCTGAGGCAGGAGAATCACGTGAACCCTGGAGGCAGAGGTTGCAGCGAGCCAAGGTCATGCAACTGAACTGCAGCCTGGGCCACAGAGTGAGACTTTGTCTCATAAAATAAAATAAAATAAAAATAAAATCCACAAATATTTGAATCTATGAGGCATCAGTGCATTGTTGAGTTTACCGAAGGCATGAATATAACTCTTTTGGAGTGTCAGCCTTCTAAAATCAATATCCCAAAAGGCCTGTAAACACCTGAGGATTCTTCGCTTAGCACAAATAATTGGAAGTATGGAAGAAAATGAGAGCTGTGTAAATGTTTTAAAGCCATTCCAAAGAGATGCTCTCTTAGTCTGCTCGGGTTGCCATAACAAAATACCATGAACTGGTGGCATGAGCAACTGAAATTTCTTTTCTCACAGTTTTGGAGACTAGAAGTTCAAAATTAAGGAGCCCACAGGACCGGGGCCTGTTGAGTGCTTTGTCTTTGGGTTGTGAGTTGTTGACTGCCACTATGTCTTCACATAGCTTTTTCTCGATGTATGTGTTCAGAAAGAGAAAACTCTGCTGTCTCTTCCTCGTCTTATAAGAGCATTAATCTCATCATAACAGCCCCATCCTCATGACCTCCTCTAACACCATTACTTTCTAAAGGCTCTGCCTCCAAATATCATCACATGAATATTAAGGCTTTAATGTATGAATTTTGGAGAAACACAATTTAAGTCATAGCAGGTGCTTTCTGTTGGACCAGGCAATCTTCATTTACTGATGTCTTTAGTCACTCCAGTTTATCATTTGTTGTTGATTGATTACAAAAATGGCAGCAAGTTTTTATCTTTCTTTGTATCCAGGCGCTGCATTATGACTTTGCACCTTCTCCAGGCCAGTATAGTCTGTGTCCCTACCTTTTGATTCTGCGATGACATTTTACCAATGAATGCAGCAGAATTGAGAACGTGTCATCTATGAGCTTAGGCTTCAAACAGCTTTCTTCTTTCTTGTTTCTGTTATTGCTTTTGGAGACTTGTCAATGTCATGAGCAACGTTAGGCCCACAAGGTTAATTACAACAGATCAGATATCAGTAGTCTCAGTACAGACTGAGTTCGACTAACCTGTTGTTACTGAGTTCTCAGATATATAAGGCTAGATCAGCCAGATTTGGCTCAATCATGAGAAATAATAAATAATTATTGTTTTAACCTGCTACGTTTTGGTGTGGTTTTTACTCAACAATAATTGATGTAATATGTCTCATTGATTCCCCCCCGTATGTACACTTCTTCCAAAAGTTATTGTAGGGAGTCATTACATATCTGAAAATACAGAACTACCTTTATGTATTATCATGTTTACTATGGCTAACCAACCTATAAATTACAGGTAAACTTAATGCATTCTAAATTCTTGTTATTACCATGACGTATTATACTATATCATATATTACCGAAATGCATTCTAAATTCTTATTACCATGATGTATTATACTATATTATATATTACCAAGTTATTAGATAATCTAATTGCATATTGCATACAAATATTTTTTTCATATTTTATGTTCATCTCCACTTGACTTCTTTGTAGTTATGTGTTTTTTTTTCCCTGTCTGTAAGCTTTTTTTTATCTTCAACTTCCTTAACGTTAAAATCAATAATGTAGAGGCAGTTATGTTTGTTTTATTTTAATCCATTGTGTCTTTTCATCATTTTTATTTAATAATTAAAGATTATTGACTATTATTTCTTTTTTCATTCTGGGACTAGCAAAAAGATGTGTCAACACTACTTCTCTATGTCTTCTTACTTTACTGTGATATTATTAATCATTATACCCTCTCAGTAGTTTCTAGATGGTTTTTCCAATTGGACATTCCAGTTCGTTATTCACCTCCCCTTCCGTGTTTTCTCTACCTTCATCTTATTATTTTTTCATAGCTATTTACATATTCACTGATAGCAGTGAAGGATGATTTGCTCTTAAGATTTTGCTGAACGAAGATGCAGTGAAGGGAGATGCAGTCAGGGACATTTTTCTAAGCCCTCTCTGAGCCTGAAGCTTATACAACTAAAAAAACTATGGAGAATAAATACGTAGTTTACGTTTATGAATTTATTGAACATGAATGGTCATGAGAAGACTTTGCTAATGTCCCATCCAGGTCTTTGGAAAGCACCAGTACAAATGACAAATATACTAGTGTAAACTTTGGTAAATTGATGTTTCTGAATAGGACTTGAGGCTTCTATTTTTCCTCTATGACTGACTCTAAGTATTTCATGCCTGAAAGTTTGCTCACAGTTTTGTTCTGAACGATGAGTAAGGCCCTGCATTCATCCCACTTTGTATCTCTAGGTAGGACATCAGTATTCCATTCTGAACTGATGAGAAATTGAATCCATCGGGTGCTTTGCAGACAGCATGTAGCTGCAGAAAACAATAGTTTTCTTTCCTTAGTTTCCCTTTGCCAGTAAGGATGATTTCCTTGCTGAAACGATGTTGCTAATGATGTTGTTCTGCCTAGCCTATGTATTTTGGAGTAGAAAAATAATATAAGACCCCCTGGAGTGAAATTTTCCTGCACTGGGTCAATAAATAAATAAATAAACCTGACAAACATACATTAGTGTACAAATACTAACGCTTTACTGAAACTGAAAAGAGTATCTCCAAAAACTTTAAAGGTGCTGATATTTAACAGGTAACAGAACTATTTGTTAAAATTTCAGAAGAGAAAATAAGAATGATGCCTTTTCTGATTAATTAACTCTATCTAAAATATATAATCCGGATTGAAACAACAAATCCAGGGTTACCATATTCAAAATGAAATTTTGCTCTGACTTAACACTCTTATCATCATATAGAATACAAAATTATCTTATCTATTTTTACTTACAAGCATTTGCTCTCATGTATCTTGGGAAATTACACCACCAAAACCTTCCACATATAGAGTAACTACTTTTATAATGAAATGGTAAATTATATAGTATTTCCATTTTAATTACAGAAAAGATTCTGGGGATGTGTTGCCATGGCTAGAAATGCAACATCATCTAAGGTATAAAACTATAATCATTTCACATATTCTCTGGGTCACCATAAGATTTTCTGTGTATTATTGAATCTTCATGTAGATGACAATCTTGGTGCAAATTAAACCTAGGGGATAAGTACAATGGACACTAACATCGCTCACCTGAATAATGCAAAGCACCAGTGACATTGTGGACAGTATTTAGGTAAGGATGTTTGTTTCCATCCTTGTTTTTATAAATGAAAACATTTCCATCTTTCTGTCTTTGTGGATTGATACATATTGATTGTACATATTTATGGGGTTCATGTGATATTTCGACGCATGCATGCAATACATAATGGTCAAATCATGGTAATTAGGATACCCACTACCTCCAACATTTATTTTTTGTGTATGTGTTGGGGACATTTTAAGTATTTTCTTCTGAATATTGTGAAATATGCAATAAATTATTGCTAAGTATAATCACTCTTGTGTGCTATTGAACACTAGAACTTATCCCTTCTAACTAACTGTATATGTGCACCCATTAACCAATATCTATCTTCATCCTCCCTCCTTATGCCTCTCTTAACCATCATTCTACTCTCTACCTTCCTGAGATCAGACTTGTTAGCTCCCACGAATGAGTACAAATATGAAATATTTGTCTTTCTATGCTTGGCTTGTTTCACTTAACATAAGGACCTATCGTCTCTTCCATGTTTCTGCAAACAACATGATTTGATTCTTTTTATGGCTGTGTACTATTCTTTTGTGTGTATAGACCAGAGTTTCTTTATCCATTTATTTGTTAATGAACACTTATGAGCCAGAATTTTTTTAATGAGTGATTTAGTTGACTTGCATCAAAACTACCTGGAGTGTTTATTTTTACAAAACCATGTAGAGCCGGGCGCGGTGGCTCAAGCCTGTAATCCCAGCACTTTGGGAGGCCGAGACGGGCGGATCACGAGGTCAGGAGATCGAGACCATCCTGGCGAACACGGTGAAACCCCGTCTCTACTAAAAAAATACAAAAAACTAGCCGGGCGAGGTGGCGGGCGCCTGTAGTCCCAGCTACTCAGGAGGCTGAGGCAGGAGAATGGCGTAAACCCGGGAGGCGGAGCTTGCAGTGAGCTGAGATCCGGCCACTGCGCTCCAGCCCTGGCGACAGAGCGAGACTCCGTCTCAAAAAAAAAAAAAAAAAAAAAAAAAAAAAAACAAAAACAAAAAAAACCATGTAGAGTCTTGATACAGTAAAGCAGAGTATCTGAATGTAAGATCTACAAGTTAACTTTTAAACATTTTTTAGTATTTTATATGTGTATATACACGTGTGTGTGTGTATGTGTGTGTGTGTGTATATATATATATGGAAAAACTATGAACCCTAGAATATGAGTCCTTGAATATGAGTCACTAACGTATGTATGTGTGTACATATGTATGCCATTTCTATAATTAAATATTTGTCTTTGAGAATTATGTATTTATAAATGTGTGCAAGCAGGTCTGGTTCACTATTTTCTTACTAAAGAGTCATAAAAAAACCCATTCATTTTTTTTAAATTTATTTATTATTATTATACTTTAAGTTGTAGGGTACATGTGCATAACGTGCAGGTTTGTTACATATGTATACTTGTGCCTTGTTGGTGTGCTGCACCCATCAACTCGTCATTTACATCAGGTATAACTCCCAATGCAATCCCTCCCCCCTCCCCCCTTCCCCCTCCCCATGATAGGCCCCGGTGTGTGATGTTCCCCTTCCTGAGTCCAAGTGATCTCATTGTTCAATTCCCACCTATGAGTGAGAACATGCGGTGTTTGGTTTTCTGTTCTTGTGATAGTTTGCTAAGAATGATGGTTTCCAGCTGCATCCATGTCCCTACAAAGGACACAAACTCATCCTTTTTGATGGCTGCATAGTATTCCATGGTGTATATGTGCCACATTTTCTTAATCCAATCTGTCACTGATGGACATTTGGGTTGATTCCAAGTCTTTGCTATTGTGAATAGTGCCGCAATAAACATACGTGTGCATGTGTCTTTATAGCAGCATAATTTATAATCCTTTGGATATATACCCAGTAATGGGATGGCTGGGTCATATGGTACATCTAGTTCTAGATCCTTGAGGAATCGCCATACTGTTTTCCATACTGGTTGAAATAGTTTACAATCCCACCAACAGTGTAAAAGTGTTCCTATTTCTCCACATCCTCTCCAGCACCTGTTGTTTCCTGACTTTTTAATGATCGCCATTCTAACTGGTGTGAGATGGAAAATACCCATTCATTTTTATTAAAAAAGGTATTAGTATCTCAAAGAGGACTGTGTGTCAGGACATCAAAGCTAACTCTTAATTTGTCTTTTATTCTTGAATTTTTGGACTTTGGGAGACAAATAAAATTTCTGTGTTCTAGAGGTTTAAAAATGAGGAACACTTCTAATTCCACCTACTCAAGTGGCTGAGGCATGAGAATTACTTGACCCTGGTAGGTGGGGGTTGCGGTGAGGCTAGAGTACACCACCAAACTCCAACATGGGCAACAGAACAATATTGTCTCAAAAACAAAATTACGAAAGTCAATTTAGAACCTAAATCAGACAGGTCTCTGTAGATAGGGATAGAGAGGACAGGTATATACTACTGAAGTTCGAGGATGATAGTATGGTATTTTCTTGGAGGACACCAGAAAGTTGATAATAGTGGAGAAATGCTAAGAACAGAGTTTTGCTCAAAAGGACTCATATTCAAGGGTTCATAGTTTTCCCTTCAGTTTTTCCTCTTTTGTCCTTATAAGGACATTTCTAGAGAGATAGACATATATAGATGTAGATAGATAATTTTCCTGTTTGTCATTCTACTTTCTTTTAATAATTCTTAACTGTTCAAAATGTTTTAGATTTCTGTGTTTCCTTATTATTTAAACTCAAGGGATGGAGTGGCAGATCAAACCAACTTTTCCATAATCTCTTGTACTTCACTGTGTGCAGGCATGGGGCAATATGCTTTCCAGGGGATTTATAAGACAGTATAAAATAAATAGCAACCAAACCAAATTAGCAGTGTTTGGAAGCAAAAATGGAAACATTTGGGGAAACATACAATATAAATAGATAATTGTTGAATGAATGACTAGTGGGATAGTTGAGACAAAGCCCCCTTTCACATAATTCTAATAACATTATGATGTTACCGGAGGAATTCAACACCGTGTTTAGGAAGAGGTTGATATTTGATAAATTGCCTACCCATCTCACCATCTCTATATGAAAATATTTTACTTTACGTGAGATGATAATATAAACAATTATTTTCAGGAGTTGCAAAATATATTAATTGTATACTTTTTTTGGTAGTAACTTAAGGTGAAACTTGCTCAATAGGGGATAAGTAGCTGTCATAGGAGCCTAAATAGTGGAGTAGGCTTCTGCTGCCGTAAGCCACCAAGATTTACAAAGAGAAGAAACAGTTATGGCATCTGTTTACTCAACTAACAACATGAAATTCCTATGTGCAATATTGGTAATGATGCATCTAAACCTTATGTAGTAAATAATTTATGAATCATTTAGGGTGTCAGAGTTTTTTGACTTTAGTCCAGGTAGAAAGGTCATAGAGTAAGTAGAGAGCCTATACGTTTAATGAATATTTGTATTCGCGATGGCTCACGCTTGTAATCCCAGCACTTTGGGAGGCCGAGACGAGCGAATCATGAAGTCAGGAGTTTGAGACCAGCCTGGCCAATATCGTGAAACCCCGTCTCTACTAAAAATACAAAAAATTATCTGAGCGTGTAGTGCCAGCTACTCGGGAGGTTGAGGCAGAAGAATCGCTTGAACATAGGAGGCGGAGGTTGCAGTGAGCCGAGATCTCGCCACTGCACTCCAGCTTGGATGACACAGCGAGACTTCATTTCAAAAAAAAAAAAAAAAGATATTCTCAGAATCACAAACATCCCTTACCACTTTATCAGATAAATTAAGAATTGAAATACATTTATGATTGCTCTCCCACAATGTCAAGGTTTGTTTGTTTTGTCATACATACAAATCTCATTTATTTTTATCTGATGTACAAGGAGCTCACTCAGCACAGGAAGAATAAGCTAATCATACAAATATTGAGAGAAAATATCACCATGAATACATACATATATATTCTTAAGAGCAGTTTTTAAGAGTTGTACAACAATGTAAGGCAAGTTTTGCTAAAGAATGTTTTCTGACAGGCTTTTGAATAGGAAATGGACAGGTAAATCACTTCCACAAAATAGAGTAGTGCAGGACGGTTCTCCCAGTGGCCTTGGACTTAGGGAGTACATACCCCTTTCTCACTTGTAGTTCTTAAGAATAACTGTAGATTGTGCTGTGAATACCACACCCTGAGATAAATGGGGGACTGGCGAGAACAGCCCAGGCTCTGTTCTGATTCCCCCCTGGATACAGGATGTCCTTCAATACTTTAGCCAAGTAGTCCTGTTGCATCCGAGGTTTAAAACCCAGGGCAGGATACTCTCCGAACTCCCCCAGCTATGGTGCAAGTGCGGCATACACAGTTGGGATTCTATCTACCCTGTAGATAGCTTTCCTGAGCCATGGAAGATAAGATCACAATGAATCTTTAGGCTTCTATTGTTCCTTACCGTGTATTCGTAAGTAATAAACCCACTGCATGTAACTTGTATATGCAGCTATTCTGTCTTATCAGATTCAGACAAGTTGGTAACCAGTACACAGCGAAACTGCTTTACAATGAGGTGAGTATAACATCTGTTATCACACTTACTTGAATTCCACAGACTGTGAGAGCTGTCTTAAAATTTATATGTAATTTTATCTTAGTCTATTTGAGTTTTAAATTTCACTATATTTGGACTAGATCCATAAACTAATTCCTTAACCCTTGATGTCTCACACTCAGAGATGTGAGAGGGGAACGGAGGTGAGGGTGGATGTAAAAAGATGGATGTGGCCAATGGCAGTGTTTTCTAGCAGTGTCTACTCATGTACACTTCTTTTTTTGGTAGGTTTTATATATTTAATTCAAATAAAGATTATATATTTATTACGACATGTTATTTACAACATGAAAATATATTGACACTTTGCTTGTACCCTTCTTTTGATGCTTTTCCTTTAGAAACATTAAAAAAAATGCAAGGGTCAAAAGGCATTTTGAAAGTGGCCGGGTAGATATAAAATTGCAAATGTCTTTAATCTTTCTAATGAAAAAATGTAAAGATTCATAACAATCCATGCAATTTAAAAATATTTCTCTATTTTTTCCCTGCATCCTTACTGCCTATGACACATTTTTATCCTACTGTTTAATAACTTTAATGTTTTTTTTAAATTTTAGTTAAAATTTTAATTTAAAAATCTGTTTATTATGGTATGGACGTTGACATGAGATCTGCTTTATTAACAAATTGCTAACTGTACAATACACTATGGTTTAACTAAGTGTGCAATGTAAGACAGATTTCTATAACATACTAAGCTTGCATAATGAAGATTTTATGCCCATTGATTAGCAACTCCTCACTCTCCCTTACCCCCAGACCCTGGCAACTACATTTGTACTCTCTGATTTCATGAGTTTGACTTTTTAAGATACCTCATATAAGTGGAATCATGTAATACTGTCTTCTGTGACTGGCTTATTTCACTGATTATAATGTCTTAAATTCCTTTTATGTTTTCATATATTGCAAGATTTTCTTTTTTAAGGCTTAATATTTTATTGTCTATGTTTTTGTATTCAAAAATTATCACAAAGACCAATGTCATAAATTTTTTTTCTTGAATTTTAGTCTAGGGGATTTATAGTTTTAGGTCTGACATTTAAGTCTGTAATTCATTTTGAGTTTATTTTATGCATGATGTAAAAAAAAAGTTCAATTTTCTTAATCCAGTCTGTCACTGATGGACATTTGGGTTGATTCCAAGTCTTTGCTATTGTGAATAGTGCCACAATAAACATACGTGTGCATGTGTCTTTATAGCAGCATGATTTATAATCCTTTGGGTATATACCCAGTAATGGGATGGCTGGGTCATATGGTACATCTAGTTCTAGATCCTTGGGCGCATATACACCATGGAATACTATGCAGCCATCAAAAAGGATGAGTTTGTGTCCTTTGTAGGGACATGGATGCAGCTGGAAACCATCATTCTTAGCAAACTATCACAAGAACAGAAAACCAAACACCGCATGTTCTCACTCATGGGTGGGAACTGAACAATGACATCACTTGGACTCAGGAAGGGGAACATCACACACCGGGGCCTATCATGGGGAGGGGGAAGGGGGGAGGGATTGCATTGGGAGTTATACCTGATGTAAATGATGAGTTGATGGGTGCTGACGAGTTGATGGGTGCAGCACAGCAACATGGCACAAGTATACATATGTAACAAACCTGCACATTATGCACATGTACCCTAGAACTTAATAATAATAAAAAATAAAAAATAAAAAATAAAAGTTCAATTTAATTAGGCAGTATGTGGATATTCAGTTTTCTCAACATTATTTATTGAAGAGACTGTCCTTATCTTATTGTGTATTCTTGACACTCTTGTTCAAGATCAATTGACCTTATATTCATAGATTTATATCTGGGCTCTCCATTCTGTTCCATTGGTCATTGTGTCTTTCTTTATACTAGTATTATCCTGTTTTATTTACCATAGCTTTGTAATATGTTTCACAATCAGAAAGTGGGATACCTTCAGATTTTCTCTTCTTTCTCAAGGTTGTTTTTGGCTATTTGGGTTTATTGTTTTTCCATATAAATATTAATTATTTTTTATAATTAAGTAAAAAATATCATGGATAGTTTGATAATAACTACAATGAATCAAGAGACTGTTTTAAAGTAATATGACCACTTTAACAATGTTAAGTCTTCTAATCCATAAACACAGTGTGTCTTTGATTTGATTGTGTCTTCTTCAATTGCAGTCATTGACGTTTTGTAGTTTTTAGTGTACTAATCTTTTACGTCCTTAATTTTATTCCTAAGTGTTTTACATGTCAAGTTTCAACTTTTTTTTGAAATAATTGTGGAAGTTTATAGGGATATAATGGAAAAATGTATTCCTTGATTCAACATTTTTTTACTGTTTCTGTCAGCAAGCATATTTATGTTTTCATGCTCACATACATGCACATGCACACCTATGCACACACACACCCCCCACAGACATGCATACAGAGAATACAACATCAGAGAGACTATTAAAAAATGAAGCCAAAGTGTAAGGGAATTTTTTTAAAGCTAGATAGATCTACCAGTAAGCCACCGCTGTTCAATGCAAGATTCCTTAAAGCTACACTGTTCTTCTCATAGAACTAAGGACCAACTGTAAACTTGATCTTGACTCTACTAAAGATCAGTACAACTCTTTGCCTGAGAGTTAAGAAAGAGGGAACTTTGAGTGTTTTGCTGTTGTTAAGGTTGGAATGTGACACTCAGACTGTAAAAACTCAGTCATCATGCATGTATCTATGTATTCATCCATCCAAATCTATTTATATTTATTTTAGTCACACTTTTGAAAATGTGCACATTCACTGGTCAAACATAGTGTATGAGTTGAGCTAAGGACTCAAAAGAGAAGCTATATTCAAAAAAATATGAATTGAGTTTTTTTAAATGATGAAGGAAGTTAGCAGAATTAGTTAAAATATATAGTAATTCAGAAGTTCATGGAGATATTATAGCTGAGTTGAGCTACTGCCCATTTATATTTACATAGAAATCTCAACAGTTAGATGTATTGTCATAAATGCAACTTAAATAACAAAGGGAACTTTGAATGTTTTGAAAGAACTTGATAAACTACACTCTTTACTAAATTTTCTTATCAAACTGAGAAACAACAGCAAAGTCAGAAAATGAAACACTAAGAATATCAGCCTGATTACTGACAAAACCATGTGGGACATCTCAGCTGCTGGGACAGCTGGCTGTGTCTACACACTTCCCAACTAACTTCTTTGAAGTACAGATCTTGCACCTGCATATCTGAGAAAAAAATGTTAAATTTAATAAGAAGACACATGTGCCCAGACAACTTCCTCTCTCACAGGATTGGTGCAGGAGGAAATAATGAGGTAGTAGAGATAACAAATGTCCAGGCTCAAAATGTTGTCTATTTCCAGTTCAGAACCAGTCACCATTGTCAGTCATTTGCCAGGCAGTAAATCCATACAACTGTAATGGGTAGGAGTAGAGATGCAACAAGAGTTCAGAAGTAAACAGGGGAAATTTATTCTTACAATAACTGGAAATAGAAAAATGTTCTTCCCCTCTAAAAAGAAGAGGAAAGTAAGCAGCTATCCATAGGCAAATGTAATGATTAATGAAAACAAAACTCTTATCAATCAAAGTTATCACACATTTTTAAAAATTTAATTGATTCCTTCCTGAAACCCCAAATGTACACATAGGTGATAATATGAAAATAACTATGAGCAGTATGAGTGAAGAGAGAGGGTTACTTTTATTCTAATTATGAGGTCTCATTCTTCTAAAATATATTCAACAAACTTCAGAATAAAAATAAGTAACTGAAAGAGTGGCTTTCTAATGATTTGAACACACGCGCGCGCACACACACACACACACACACACACGTTGTGAAATATATAAGAATGCTTCTGCTATCTATCTTACCAGAGGCTGGGAAGGATAGTGGAGGGGACAGGGAGGAGTTAGGGATGGTTAGCGGGTACAAAAAAAGAGTTAGAAAGAATGAATAAGACCTGCTATTTGATTGCACAACATGGTGACTATAGTTAATAATAACTTAATTGCGCATTTTAAAATAACTAAACAAGTATAATTGGATTGTTTATAGTACAAAACATAAATGTTCAAAGGGATAGATACCCCATTCTCCATGCTGTGATTAATATGCATTGCATACCTGTATCAAAATATCTCATGTACCCCATGAATATATACATCTACTATGTACCCTCAACATTTAAAAATAAAAAATTGTATCTATAAAAGAATGCTTACTCAAAAATAAAATAAATTAAAATGTATGAGAGTTGAAAAGTCAAACTGTCTTTAGCAGAATAAACTACATTTAGTAGAAAAGAAATTATCACTGTTTTATTGAATAAAAGTACTTCTTGAAATGTAGTAGCTGTAGGTAAGATATATGTAGTTACTTTTGCTATATTTGAAAGATATTTTTTACCACCAATGTAAGTAGATATTAGACTTTTCAAACTTCAAAGAAGAAACAATTTAAAAATGAGAGCAAAACCATCTCTGAAAAATGCAACCCTAGTCATTTGCTAAATGTGTTCCAAAGCACAAATTAGGTACCTAAAATGGCTATTTTTTTTAAAGACACTGCTAAGTTTAGAAATCCTATTTACTTCCCTTATGTAAATAAAATAATTGAAAGAAGTGAAAAATCATCCATTTCATGATCAAATGAAAATGTTTGGTTTGAAGAAATTGTTCTCCTACCTTTACGCACTCTAAATGCACTAGCTAGAATTATTTCAACTCTTATCTTCTTCTGCTTTCTAAACACGTGAGTATGTTGCCTACCAAAAACCAATTATTTCATCAGAGAGTTTCTAATCGATGTTTTTAGTTAAATCATACACCATAGAAACACAACAAATCATTGCAAAAGTATAACTCTCCCTGACGGTGAAACACAAAAAGAATTGTGTTTCGGTCAGTCTTGGAAACACACTGTTGCTCTGTCTACAGTGATCTGAAACTGTCCATTGTTATGGCTTGAGAGACAGTGTTTTCTCCAAAGCTCAAGTTGAAACTTAATCCACAATTCAATAGTATTAAGAAATCCACATTTCACCATGTGAGGACACAGTTACAAGGCATTATCTTGGATGTAGAGCAGTGGTCACTAGATACCAATGGTGGCCCGTTGATCTTGTACTTCTATTCTTTATAAATTACCCAGTTTAAGGTACTTTGTTTCAGCTGCACAATCTAAGACATCCATATTTAGTGTTATATACAGAGAACATTCTGTTACATGTTAAGGTTTTGTTAAGCACGGCTCGGAAATTAAGTTGTGAATTACTAATTTGTTTTTGGAAAACCTAGTTTTAAATTTGAGTTCAGATTTCTGTCTATAGAGACATTTCCAATCCTGAGTTCTATTTTTTGTTTTATAAAGGCATGATTGAGATATAATCCACATACCAAAAATTCAACCTTTTAAAATGTACTATTTGTCTTTTTTAGTATATTTACAGTGGTGTGTGACTATAATCACTAATTCAAGAATATTTTCATTACCCCATAGAGAAATCACATACTCATCAGCAATCACTGCACATCCTTTCTTCTCCATAGTCTCTGGCAAGCACAAACATGATTTTGGTCCATAGGACTTGACTATTTTAACATGTTACATAAATGGATTAAAAAATATGTGGCATTTGTGTCTGGTTTCTTTCATTTAGCATAATGTTTTCAAGATTTATTCATGTTGTAGAATGAATCACAACTTTATTCCTTTTTATAGCTGAATCATATTGTGTTACATGGATGTACCACGTGTTTCTAATCCATTCAACTGTTGATATATATTTGTGACATTTCTAATTCTGGCTTCTGTTAATAACCCTGCTATCAACATTTGTGTGCAATTTTTGTGGATGTAAGTTTTCAGTTCTTTTGGGTATGTGCCTAGGAATAGAATTGTTACATTATATAGTACCATGTATAACTTTTGGAGGAAACACAAAATTGTTTTCCAAAACAGATGCATTATTTTATATTCCCATCAGCACTGCAGGAGGGTCTGATTTCTCAAGTTGTTGCCAATGCACAGTATCTTTTTTATTCTTTACATCCTAGCTGGTGTGAAGCTCTGTCTCATTGTAGTTTTGATTTACATTTTTCTAACCACTGATGTTGAGGTCTTCTCATGTGTTGATTGTCCATTTATGTATTTGAGGAAAGTGAAAAAATACTTTAACTATTTGTTTAAATGAAGTTATTTGTCTTTTAAGCTACAAGAGTTTTTAAATACATGAGGGATTCAGAATTCTTATATACACAATTTTGAAATAGTTCCCCTTATTCCACGAGTTTTCTTTTCACTTTCTTTGTTCTTGTTATACTGTAGATATTTTACCATTTATAATTATATTTTATTGATATTATAATATAATATATGCAATTTATTATTATAAATTATATTATATATTATACATTGACATATAATGCAATAACATAATAAAATTTTTATTATGTATGATAAGGTATAATTTATATTTAACACATTATAATTATACATATATATGGGTACAATTGATGTTTTGATACATATATATGTTGTAGCATAATAAAATCCATTAGCATATCCATCCCCTCATGTATTTTTCTATTTCTTTTTTTTATTATTATTATACTTTAAGTTCTAGGGTACATGTGCACAAGGTGCAGGTTTGTTACAGATGTATACATGTGTCACGTTGGTGTGCTGCACCCATTAACTCGTCATTTACATCAGGTATATCTCCTAATGCTATCCCTCACCCCCTTCCCCTACCCCACAATAGGCCCTGGTGTGTGATGTTCCCCTTCCTGTGTCCAAGTGATCTCATTGTTCAATTCCCTGCTATGAGTGAGAACATGCAGTTTGGTTTCCCGTTCTTGTGATAGTTTGCTGAGAATGATGGTTTCCAGCTGCATCCATGTCCCTACAAAGGACACAAACTCATCCTTTTTTATAGCTGCATAGTATTCCATGGTGTATACGTGCCACATTTTCTTAATCCAGTCTGTCACTGATGGACATTTGGATTGATTCCCAGTCTTTGCTATTGTGAATAGTGCCGCAATAAACATATGTGTGCATGTGTCTTTATAGCAGCATGACTTATAATCCTTTGGGTATATCCCCAGTAATGGGATGGCTGGGTCAAATGGTATTTCTAGTTCTAGATCCTTGAGGAATCGCCACACTGTCTTCCACAATGGTTGAACTAGTTGACAGTCCAACCAATAGTGTAAAAGTGTTCCTATTTCTCCACATCTTCTCCAGCACCTGTTGTTTCCTGACTTTTTAATAATCGCCATTCTAACTGGTGTGAGATGGTATCTCTTTGTGGTTTTGATTTGCATTTCTCTAATGGCAAGTGATGATGAGCATTTTTTCATGTGTCTGTAGGCTGTATGAATGTCTTCTTTTGAGAAATGTCTGTTCATATCCTTTGCCCACTTTTTGATGGGGTTGTTTGTTTTTTTCTTGTAAATTTGTTTGAGTTCTTTGTAGGTTCTGGATATTAGCCCTTTGTCAGATGAGTGATTGCAAGAGTTTTCTCCCATTCTGTAGGTTGCCTGTTCACTCTGATGGTAGTTTCTTTTGCTGTGCAGAAGCTCTTTAGTTTAATTAGATCCCATTTGTCAATTTTGGCTTTTGTTGCCATTGCTTTTGGTGTTTTAGACATGAGGTCCTTGCCCATGCCTAAGTCCTGAATGGTATTGCCTAGGTGTTCTTCTAGGATTTTTATGGTTTTAGGTCTAACATTTAAGTCTCTAATCCTTGTTGAATTAATTTTTATATAAGGTGTAAGGAAGGGATCCAGTTTCAGCTTTCTACTTATGGCTAGCCTGTTTTCCCAGCACCATTTGTTAAATAGGGAATCCTTTCCCCGTTTCTTGTTTTTGTTAAGCTTGTCAAAGATCAGATGGTTGTAGATGTGTCGTATTATTTCTGAGGGTTCTGTTCCATTCCATTGGTCTATATCTCTGTTTTGGTACCAGTGCCATGCTGTTTTCGTTACTGAAGCCTTGTAGTATTTAAGTATTATTTAAGTTTCTTATATATTCTGGATATCAACCCTCTGTCAGATGTGTAGTTTGCAAGTATTTTCACCCAAATTGTAGGTTGTCTTTTTTATTTTGTTAATTATTTCCTTTGCCATACAAAAACTTTTAGTTGATGTAATCTCATCTGCCTGTTTTTGTTGCCATGCTTTTGAAGATTTAACTGGAAAATTTCTTGCCCAGGCTAATCTTGTAAAATGTTTTCACTATGGATTATTTCAGTAGTCTTTAATCCATTTGGTGTTCATTTTTTGTACAGTGAGATGCAGGGGACTAGTGTCAATGTTCTACATATAAATATTCAATTCCCCAAGAACTATTAATTGAAGAAACTGCCTTTTCCCTAATATATGTTCTTAGTACCTTTGTCTAAAAGAATTGGGAGTTGATTAATTTTTTTTCTAAGGTATCTATTTTGTTCCATTGATTAATGTGTCTGTTTTTATGCCTATATCATGCTGTTTAGGTTACTATACCTTTGTAGTCTCTTTTGAAGTCAGGTAGTGCGATGCTTCAAATTTGTTCTGTATGCTTAGTATTGGTTTGGCTATTTGGGGTCTTTTGTGGTTCTATATAAATTTTAGGACTTTTTTGTATTTCTGCGAAGAACATCATTGGTACTTTGACAAAGATCGCATAGAATCTGTAGATCACTTTGAGTAGTATGGTCATTTTAACAATATTGATTTTTCCAAGTGATAAACACGCGATACCTTTCATTTGCTTGTGTCTTCTTCCATATTTTTAACAGTGTTCTGTAGTTTTTAGTGTAGAGATCTTTTACGCTTTTGGATAACTTTATTGCTAGGTATCTTTTTGTAGTTATTTTAAATGGAATTGTTTTCTTGATTTTTTTTTTCAGCTAGTTTGCAATTGGTGTATAGAAATGCTACTAATTTTTGTATGTTGATTCCGTATCCTTTAACTTTACTGAATTTGCTTATCAGTTCTCAGTTCTCAAAGTTTTGGATAGCATCTTTATGTTTTTGCCATATATAAGATCATGTAATATTTGAAGAGGGACAAAGTGCCTTTTGCTTTTCAAATTTGGATGCCCTTTATTTCTTTTTCTTGCCTAAATGCTGTGAGTACGACTTCCAGTATTATGTTGAATAAGAGTGGTGAAAGTGGCATCATTGTCTTGTTCCTGTTCTTGGAGAACTAGCTTTCAGCATTTTTCCCATTGAGTATAATATTAGATATGCATTTATTACATGTGATCTCTATTTTATTGAGTTACATATCATCTATATCTAATTTGTTGAAAATTTTTATCATGAAGGAATTTTGAATTTTATGAAATGATTTTTTTCTGAGTATATTCAAATGATGATATGTTTTTTATACTCCTTTTTGTTAAAGTAACCTATAACATTTATTTGTTTACATATGCTGAACCACATTTGAGCCCCCAGGAATCACAGTGAATGACCTTTATAATGTGCTGTTGAATTCAGTTTGCTAGTATCTTGTTGAGTATTTTTGCATATATGTTAATTGAGGATACTGATCCATAGTTTTCTTTTTTTTCTTCTGTGTTCTGAATTTTGTCAGTGTATAGTTGTTCATCATATTCCCAAGATCTTTGTATCTCTGTGATATCACTTGTAATGTCTCCTTTTTCATTCATGATTTTATTTATTTCACTCATTTCTCTTTAATTCTTAGTCTTGGCAAAGGTTTATTTATTTTATTTATTCTTTTAATAAATTATATTTTAATTTTGCTGCTATTTTTAATTTTTATGCTTTTTTGTTTCATTTGTTTGTTTACTTTCTACATGTTTATTTCAGATTTTTCAGTTCTGAGCTTTATTTTTGTTCTTCTTTCTCTCAATTTGGATTTAGTTCTTGTTTCACTGGTTCCTTGAGAGGTACAGTTTGGTTATTAGAAATTATTCTCCTTTTTTGATATAGCTGTTTATTGTTGTGAATTTCCCACTTACAACTGGTTTTGTTTGTACCATAGATTTTCGTTTGATATGTTTACATTCTTATTTGTTTCAGGTAACATTTTAATATTTGTTTTAATTTATTCAGTGGTCTGTTATTTGGGAGCATCCTGTTTAATTTTCACATATTTCTAACGATTTTGTTTTTCTTGTTGATTTCTAGTTTAAATTATTGAATTCTGAAAAGATACTTCATATAATGTCAACCTTCTTAAATATGCTAAGATTTCTTTTGTGGCATAATATATTATCTATCCTGATCAATGCCCATGTATGGTTGAGAAGAATGTGCATTCTGCAGCTGTTGGATGTAATAGTGTCTAACTGTCTCTTAGGTCTATTTGGTCTGCGGTGTTTAAGTTTAATGCTTCTTTGTTGACTTACTCTCTAGATGATCTGGCTATTGTTGTAACTGAGGAGTTGCATTCCCCTCCTTTTGTTGTATTGCTGTCTGTATCTTCCTTTAGATCTAATAATATTTGCTTTGTATATTTGGGTGATCTTGTGTTGCGATAATACATATTTATCATTCTTATATTCTCTTATTGAATTAATCCCTTTATCGTCATATAATTCCCTGCTTTGTCTATTTTCACGATTTTTGACATAAAGTTTATTTTATCTAAGTATGGCTGTACCTGCTCACATTTGCATGAAATAACTTTGCCCATTTCTTAACTTTCAATGTTTTTCTTTAATAGTGAAATCAAGTATCTTGTAATATATAAGCCTTTTTTTTTTAATCCATTCAACCATGCTGTTTCTTTTAATTGGGTAATTTAATTCATTTACATTCAAAGTTATTATTGATAGGTAAGGAATTAGTCCTGCTGTTTTGTTCATTGTTTTCTGATTGTTTTGTAGATCATTTGTTTCATTCTTTATCTCTTGTTGTTTACCTCTGTGATTGGATGAATTTCTGTCGTGCTAAACTTTGCTTCCTTTCTCTTTATTCATTGTGTATCTGATGTAATTTCTTTCTTTATTATTATCATGAGGTTAACATAGAGTCTAGTAGCTATAATAGACTATTTTAACCTGATACTTACTTAACTTTGTTTACATTAAAATATTCTAGGCTTTTTACCTCTCTCCCAAAATTGTACATTGGTTGCTTAATTTACATCTGTATATTTTATGTGTTTTTTGTTAACTATGAATTGGGGCTGTTGATTTTTTTGACCTTTTTGCCTTTATTATACTAGAGTACTCAAAGATTTACATAGCACCATAAGAGCAGTGAAGTGATGTTAACGTAATAAGTTTACCTACATTGGTGAATTTTGTACTTTCACATGCTTTAAGAATTAGTATCCTTTTGTTTTGAATTGTGGCACTCCCTTAAATACTGCTTGTAAGGTCAGTCTACTGGTGATAAGTTTTCTCAGTTTCTGCTTGTCTGGGAAATATTTATTTTTCTTTCATCTCTGAAGTACAGCATTATTGGTAATAGTATTCTTGGTTGACATTTATTTTCTTTCAGCACTTCAAATATATCATCACATTCTCTCTTGTCCTGCAAGGTTGCTGCTGAGGAATCTGCTGCTAGTCTAATGGAAATTCCCTTATATGTGATTCGATGATTATCCACTGCAGCTTTTAGAATTGTCTCTTTGTCTTTGACTTTTGACAGTTTGATTATAATGTGCCTTGGAGAAAACTTGGGGTGGTTATATGTCATTCAGAACCTTTGAACTTCTTGAATCTGGATGTCCATATTTCTCCCAAGACTTAGGAAGTTTTCAGCTATCATGCTGTTAAATAGGTTTTCTGTACCTTTCCCCATTTCTTCTCCCTCTATCACTTCTGAAATATTATTTGCTTATTTAATGGTGTCCCATAATTCTGTTGGCTATCTTCATTCTTTTGTATTATTGTTTCTTTCTCCTTCTTTTTGAAACTGTCCAGTTTCAAAATAGTGCTGTACTATAGCATCTTAGATCACTGGATTATTTCAAATAATCTGCAATCAAGTTAAGGCTTTTTTCTTCTGTTTGATCTAGTCTATTGTTGAAGATCTCAATGGTATTTTTTTATTTTATTCGTAGAATTTCTCAGTTCTTGATGTCTTTTTGGTTATTTTTTTATTATATCCACCTCTGTTAAATTTATCATTCAAATAATAAGATGTTTACTTGATTTCGTTGAAATATTTGTCTGTATTTTCTTCTATCTCACTGATATTCCTACTATTGTTATTTTTAATTCCTTTTCATTCATTTCATCAGCATCTTCTTTGGAATTAGTCTATTCCTGGAGACTTTTGTATTTCTATGGTGGTATCATGTTTCCTTGCTTTCCTCATGTTTCCTTGGCCCTTAGTTGATATATTTGTGCCTAGTGAACCAGTTGCTTTTACTAATTTAATAAAGCAGCTTTTGTACAAAGAGGAATTTTCTTGTAGCTGGGTCCTAGACTGTCAGTTGGTTTGGAATAATGTTTTGGCTTTGGCTCTGAACAGTAGCATGGTCCTGCACAGATACTTTAGCTTTATTCCTTGTCTGTGATGTCTTCATTGTGTTGGTGAGTGGCTTTGGCTTAGGTATTTATGATAGTGGTGACACAGTTCTGTTGAATTTCACCCTGACAATGTAAATTGATAGCTTGTCTTGACAGGTGCACACTAAAGGACAGAACTCAAAAACATCCTTCTGCTCACCTGAGACAAATACATATCTGATTGTTTCCTCTGCCCTATTGTTTATATTATGTAAAAATGCAGAGTCACTGAGCCCCATGAAGCCATGAGTGACTATTCCTCTAATCTCTCCCTCACATGTAAATTGTGTAATCAGTGAATGGTTGATCAAAGACTCAAAATGATGCAACCATTTGTTTCTAATCTACTCACACATTTGTAAAATTTATTTTTCTTCACCTAATATGTGGACTTTTGCCTTTAAATATTGAGGCAAAAAATAACAGGCAAAAATCACAATTAGTTTTGAGGCAATCTAGTATTCTGTGTTTTTCTGTATACCGTCTGTTACCAGCCAATTTTGCGTCATCAAGTGATTACTTATTGCTCACTAATGTCCTTTCTTTTTGACTGAAGTACTCCTTTTAGTATTTCTTGTAGTGCAGGTCTGGTGTTGATTAAATCCTTCAGTTTTTGTTTGTCTTGGACAGTTTATTTTTAATTTGTGTTTGAAATATATTTTCACTCAATATATTACTCCAGGGTAAAAGTTTTTTTTTTTTTTTACCTTCAGCACTTTAAATATGTCATGCTACTCTCTCCTGGTCTGTAAGGTTTCCACTAAAAGTCTGCTGTCAGATATATTGAAGCTCCATTATATGATATTTGTTTATAAAATCTTGCTGATTTTAGGATCCGCTATTTACCTTTACTCTTGGGAGTTTGATTATTAAACACCTTGAGGTAGTCTTCTTTGGGTTAATTATAATATTAGTCTGTTCTCATGCTGCTATAAAGAAGTACCCAAGACTGAGTCATTTATAAAGGAAAGAGATTTAAAGAGATTTAATTAACTGATGTTTCTACATGGTTGTGGAGGTCTAAGGAAACTTACAATCATGGTGTAAGGGGAAGCAAACATGTCCTTCTTCACATGGCAGCAGGGGAGAGAAGTGCAGAGTGAAGAGGGTAAAAGCACCTTATAAAACCATCAGATCTTATGAGAACTTACTCACTATCATGAGAACAGCATGGGGAAACCACCATCACGATCTAATCATCTCCCATGAGGTCCCCTCCCCAATACATGGGGATTATGATTTGGATTATAATTCAAGATGAGATTTGGGTGGGTACACAGAGCCAGACCATATCAAATATATTTGATGTTCTATAATCTTCATGCACTTGGATATTTATATCTTCTTCCAGGTTTGGGAATGTTTCTGTTGTTATCCCTTTGAATAAACTTTCCACCCTCACCTCTCCTTCCACCACTTCTTCAAGGCTAATAACTCTTAGAGTTGCCCTTTTGAGGCTATTTTCTGGATCCTATAAGTGTGCTTCATTGTCTTCCATTCTTTTTTCTTTTGACTCCTCTGACTGTGTATTTTCAAGTAGCTTGTCTTCAAGCTCACTTATTTTTTCTTTTGCTTGATCTATTAAAAGATTCTGATGTATTCCTTAGTATGCCAATTGCATTTTTCAGATCCTGAATTCTTTGTTATTATTTCAGTTTCTTTGATAAATTGATCTGATAGAATTCCGAATTCCTTCTCTGTGTCATGTTGAATTTCCCTGAGTTTTCTCAAAACAGCTATGTTGAATATTCTGTCCAAAATGTCATGGATCTCTCTTTCTCCAGGATTGGTCCATAGTGCCTTATTTATTTAATTTGATAAGGTCATGTTTTCCTGGATTGTCTTGACACTTGTAGATGTTTGTCTGTGTCTGGGCATTGAAGAGTTGGGTATTTATGGTAGTGTTAATAGTCTGTGCTTGTTTATTCTGTCCTTCTCAGGAAGGCTTTCTGGATATTCCAAAGATTTTTGTTGTTGTGCTATAAGGTGTGTCTGCTTTAGGGTATGCTCTGAGCCCAGTAACACT
This sequence comes from Macaca thibetana thibetana, assembly GCF_024542745.1. Taxonomy (NCBI): domain Eukaryota; kingdom Metazoa; phylum Chordata; class Mammalia; order Primates; family Cercopithecidae; genus Macaca; species Macaca thibetana. Next base: position 130,647,879 of record NC_065583.1, on the reverse strand, counting down.
GAGGTTTTTGCAGTCTCTTAGAGGTACAACCTTGATGGTCTTGGACAAGATCTGTAGAATTGTCTGGATTACCAGGCAGAGGCTCTTTTCTCTTCCCTTAATTTTTCCTAAACAAATGGAGCCTCTCTTTCAGTTCTTATCCACCTAAATATGGGAGTGAAGTAACACAAGAACCCCTATGGCCACCCTTACCATGACTGTTCTGGGTCAAAGCTGAAGTCAGTACTCACTGGGACTCACCCAAGTCCTACTGTAACCACTCTCTGGCTACTGCCTGTGTTCACTCAAGACACAGAAGCTCTACAATTAACAGGTGGCAAAGCCAGCCAGTCCTGTGTTTCTCTCTTCATGTGGTGAAGTCTCCCAGGCCTTAAGTGGGTCCAGAAGTATTGTCTGGGAGTCAGATACTAGTGAAGACTCACAGTACCTGGTTTTAACTTCATATCACTAAAACAGGCACTGAAGAGAAAGTGAAAAATGTCTTGAATTACCTATGCCACCCCTCCTTCTGCCCCGTAACAGTGTTGTCATGTAGAGAGTGTTTCTGTGCACTGGGGTGGGGAGAGCACAGCTATTGTGAGGCATTGAACTTAGAGCTGTTCTGTTAGAGCAGAAAGGAAAACCAGACCAAACTCTGATGCCCATGCCCACGGGGAGCATTTAAAACAGTCCTAGGCAGAGAAGAATCATCGAACCCAGAGATCAGAACTTGAGTTTTTGCAGACCTCACTGCTGTAGGCTTAAGTGTTGTGTTTCTCTGAGTATGGTTGAAAGGCAATCTAGGCCACAAGGACTGCAACTCTTAGGCAGTCCTACTACTGATTTGTGGCCCAGATACAACAGACTTGGATGACACATGATTTACTGGGAAACCAGTTGCGTGGCTAAGGGACCACTGGCATCACCATTACCTCAATCCCAGGCTGCATGATTCGTGGCTTACACTTGTAATCCCAGCACTTTGGAAGGCCAAAGCAGGTGGATCACCTGAGGTCAGGAGTTTGAGACCAGCCTGGCCAACATGGTGAAATCCCGTTACTACTAAAACTATAAAAATTAGCTGAGTGTGGTGGTACATGCCTGTAATCCCAGCTACTCAGGAGGCTGAGGCAAGAGAATTGCTTGAACCCGGGAGGCAGAGGTTGCAGTGAGCTGAGATCTTGCCACTGCACTCCAGCCTGGGTGACACAGCAAGACTCCATCTGAAAAAAAAAAAAAAAAAAAAAAAAAAGTTGTTGAATTTTGTCAAAGGCTTTTTAAGGATGTATTGAAATAACATGCTTTATTTCCAGTAATTAATTGAAACTAAATTAATTTTTATTTGTTATTAGTTAATTCAGTTAATATGATGTATTATGTTGATCAGTTTTGACAAGTTATATCAATCCTATATTTTTGTAATAATTCCCACTGGTCCTGGTATATAAATCATTTTTACATGTTGCTGGCTTTTCTTTGAAGGTATTTTGTGGGGGGGATTTATGTCTCTATATTAATAAAGGACATTAGTTTGTTGTTTTCATTTCTTGTAACGTCCTTATTATTTTGCATATCAAGGTAACACCTGCCTCAGAATATTTTGGAAGTGTTTAGAATAAGTTGTTGGTAATTAGTGATAATTTATAGTCGGTGCAATGCACAAGTAAAGTCATCTATGATTGTGCATTTCTTTGAGAGGTTATTTTTATTAATGATGCTGTATTTGCTATAGGTTTACAAAAGCTTTCTACTCCTTCTTCTCAGACAGTTTCGGTAGTTTATATATCCCTAGGATTTTTTCTATTTCATCTATGTTATCTAATGTGATGATATACAAACAGTTTTTTCTCATACACTCTTATAAATAATCTTTTCATTTCTGCAATGTCATTAATGATGTCTTTTCTTCATTTTTGATTTTAATAATTATATTTTCAACTCTCTATCTCATCAGTATAGATAAAAGGTTATCAATCTTATTGATCTTTACAAAGAACTAAATTTTGGTTTCACTGCATTTTCTCTCTTGGAGTTCTCTTTATTTATTATTTTATTATTATTATTATTATTATTATTATGTTTTATAGACTCTAAAATGTCCATCCTTGTGTTTGAGTATACTTGTTTCCCTATTTTTGTAATTTATCAAAATGGTATGTTATTATGTATGATCATTTATCTTGTTTTAATACAGGTATTTGTAGGTATAAATTTATTCCATCATTTCATTTACTGTATTCATAATGAGTGATGACAACATGCTAGCAGCCCTCACTCTCAGAGCTTCCTAGGCCTCGGGGTCCACTCTGGCGGCACTTGAGGAGCCCTTCAGCCTGCCACGGCACTGTGAGAGCCTCTCTCTGGGCTTACCGAGGCCGCCTTGCTTGTGAGGAGGTGTGGAGGGAGAAGCATGGGAGGGAACTGGGGCTTTGCGCTGAGCTCGCGGGCCAGCGCGAGTTCCGGGTGGGCATGGGCTCAGCGGGCCACACTGGGAGCAGCAGGCCGGCACAGCCGCCCCGGGCAGTGAGGGGCTTAGCACCAGGGCCAGCAGCTGTAGAGGGTGCCCCGAGTGCCCCAGCAGTGCCGGCCCGCTGGCCCTGACCTCGAATTCTCGCCAGGCCTCAGCTGCCTCCCAGTGAAGCAGTGCTCCAGACCTTCAGCCTGCCAAGCCGCAGTCTCCCGCACCCCGCCCCCCAACCCCTTGTTCTTTTGCTCTTTGCAGTAAATCTTGCTGCTGCTCACTCTTTGGGTCCACACTGCCTTTATGAGCTGTAACACTCACTGCAAAGCTCTGCAGCTTCACTCCTGAAGCCAGTGAGACCACAGAACCCAACAGAAGGAAGAAACTCCAAATATGTCCAAACATCAGAAGGAGCAAACTTCAGACACACCATCTTAAGAACTAACAGTCACCACGAGGGTCCGCGGCATCATTCTTGAAGTCAGTGAGACCAAGAACTCACCAATTCCGGACACAATACGTTTTGATATACTGTGTTTACATTTTCATCCATCTCAATGTTATTTTTTCTAATTTCCTTGTGAATTTTTCTTTAATTATTCATTAAGAAAATGTGGTTTAGTTTCCACACATTATAACTTTAAAAATTTTTTTGTGTTAGTCATTTCTAATTTCAATGTATTATGGTCAGAAAACATAACTTGAATGATTTTAATCCTTTCACATTTATTATGCCGTGTTTTGTATCTCAAAATATGATTTATCCTGGATAAATGCTTAACTTTCTCTAGAGAAGAATGTCTGTTCTACTGTTTTACTCTGGATTATTCTATTGAATACTCTTCAGTACTTGTGGGTTAGGACACACGCATGCCTCGTGGCCTTCTTTGCCGCACTTAAAGCAGGTCCCATGAGGAAGACTGCTATGGGGTCTTTTGTGCCCATGAGTGCTATTGCCAGGTTGGTGAATAGCTGGGCTAGTATCTGGTATTTGGCATGATCTTATTGTGCCTTGTTTATTTTTTCCTGCTCATCCCTATTATTAAAGACTTTGAAAGCCAGGTTGAGAAGGTTTTGTTGTGAAGGAGACCTCTCCTTGTGAGAAGGAGACAGAAGTTTGAGGGACTTCTTTGGCTTTTCTAAGTTTGCACCAGATGTTGGGAGCTGAATGGGAGATAAAATGGGTATTAAGAATTATAGTGCCTTCTGAGGAAGCAGGCTCAACACGTGTATTTTTGGAGAACATCTGTAAGGCAGGAGAGAAATTTAGCAGGATTTTTATCTGACCTCTGGGAAATTTCTCTGAAGTTTTTAAAAAATTTACAGCTTTATGGGCAGATTTGTTAAAGCCTGCAATGAGGCAAGTGATCATATGGTTACGGGACACTTGGCCAGGGTCCACGGGTTGGTATTCCCAGGAAGGCTTTTGTTCGGGGACTGCCGCAGCCCCTACTGGCTTAGGAGGATCTTGCTGATGGTGGTCATCAGCGTGTGTCTGGGCCGTGAGCCACACTCTTTCCTTTTCTTCCGGAAGGAGGGTAGGAGAGAGAATGATATAGAGATCATGCTAAGTAAGTTTATACAACTGGGTGAGGTATTTGAACTCTTTGATATAAGTATCAGGATCAGAGGAGAAGGACCTGAGATGCTTTTGGATTTGGGAAAGATCAGTAATAGAGAAAGGAATGTGGACATGGACAATTCCTCCAGCCCCAGCAACCTCCCAGAGGGGAAGTATGGGAGCTGGTTGTTGGGCATGTTGGGTCTGAGAGCGGGTAAGGGGTGGAGACAGGGAGGACTCAGAATTGGAAGCGGGGTGGTTAGAGAGAGAGGATGAGAGGGGCAATGCTGGGGCAGGAGCATGTGGTGGAGGGTCATGATGTTCTGGGGGAGGAATGAGATGAGGCCAGGTAGCTGGGAAGTCTGCGGGGTCAAAGGAGGAGTTGTTGGTTGGTACAGAAGGGGGTTCTGCTGAAAGAAAGTCAGGTTTAGAATGAGAAAGGAGGATTTGGAAAGTGCAGCAGGATTGGCAAAGGGAAGGGCACTTATGGTGGGTGAAGAAAGCCTGAGCAGAAGGAATTTAAGACCAATTTCCCTTGTGATGGCAAAAATTGTCTAAGTTCCTGAGTATATTTAAATGAAAAGGTCAATCTGCAGGCCACTGGGAGCCATTGTCTAATTTATATTGTGCCCAAGTCGTATTACAGTAGAAAATAAGCCTCTTGGGAAGAACCTCTGAACGGAGGCCGAGAGTGTTGAGGTTGTGCAAGAGGCACCCCAGAGAAGATAGTTTTAGACAGAGTAGACTGAGAGGCGCCCATACTGAATGAGGAGGGCACAGAAGAAGAGACTGCTGGTGGCAAGGACTGCAGAAGAAGGCGTCCCCAGTCCCAGGGGTCTTGTTTAGTGTACAGAAGGGAGCCATAGAGTCTGGCATCCCTGAAATGGAGGAGTCAGAGGCCTAGAGGCCAGAGGGGGCCCTTGGCCCAGTGCTGGGTCTTTCAGGAAGACAGAGACTGTCAAGGGTCCCTGGGAGATGACAAGAATCTCTCTTACTCACCCCTGTGTAGACCCTAGTGATGAATGAAGTCGCCAACAATGGGAGGGTCTGAGAAATCCTCCAGGTCTTCTGCATGGTCGGGAAGGGGAGGGTGGCCAGGAGATAGGGAAGGGAACCGAGGCTCTAGCACATCGTAACAAGTGAGCCTGGGAGGAGCAAGAGAGCCAAAGGGAGAGGGAAAGGGAGATAGAGAGCATCCTCTAGGGACACCCAGCCAGAGCCTACCCTTTCCTGGGTTTTGGCACCAAAATGTAAGGTTAGACGAGAGAAGGAATGAGTAGACTCCCAAAGTCAGGCAAGCAAGTTTTTATTAAACTGCCAGGCTGCTCCAGTGTCAACAGAGGAGACAGCCGCGCTTACAGGCTGCCGTGGGGTTTTACAGGGCAAGGGGCTAGGTTGAGGTGGGGGAAACTGAGTAGGGTTGCAGGTGTTGCAACTGTTTCCTGGAAATGTTTTTGCCTGCTCAGCTAAGCAAGGTGGGCAGATGTCTTAACCACATCCTGGAAGTGTTTACCCGTTCTACTGAAACTCTTGCACCAGCGACTGTAGAAAAGGGTAGGGGTGTTTGTCGGTGGTCACAAAGGACCGTATTGAGAAGGTCATGGAGGAGGAGGAGGGGTAGCTTGGATCTCTAACAAGAGCTTCTTCATCTAATATTTACTGTTTACTATATTTACTATGCCATTTTCTTATTTGTAAAAGGAAGATTTGCAAATCATCTAAATACCCATCTGACAGAGATTCCATGATTCATGTATTTCTCAAGACAGCTATACAATAAAATTATAAGATCATAAGAATATTAATTCTATTCTACCTAATGCAATACAAGGTATCCTTTACTCTCTTTCAATAATAGTTAGCTCACTTCAAATTCAACATTCCTAGTGAATCTCTACATGGGGAAACAACCTTCTTTGTAGCTGCTACTTTTAATTCTCAAAGAGAGTCTTTCTGCGGTGGGTAAATATATTTGTTTCACTTCCCCACCATGCTCTTTAATCAAGGGAAAATATCCTACAGTGGACATGGACTATATCAGACACTCTATTTGGCGCACTGTGATAATTCTTGAATTTTCATTTAACATCAACAAAAATGTTAAAAGGTTATAGTAGTCTTGAAATTATTTTTGGCAGGAACATTTTTAATACAGTTACACTGAATTCTTTAAATAATTTCAACAACCTCACAATCAGTAGAATTTTATATATTATTTTTCAATTTTTTCTCAAAAAATTTACAAGTCATACTTTTCTTCACTCCTCCCCACAAAATGTATATCAACAGGAAATAATGCGTTTATGGAGCAATATCATATTTGATGACATTAGTTGTCCTTGGCTGCAATACTAAATGCTGAATAATAAAATCTCTCTGAATTTTTATAACTAGAGAAGCCTCTGTGATACTCTTAGAATATAGTAAATACAAGATGCTAATGGATGAAAAACAAATACATAAAACTGCATTAAAATATTTTATATAATTAAATTTTGAATAAAGAGTTGGATTAATGAAGTTAGATGAGGCAAATAACATGAAATATTTACCAGTGTAGAAAACTATGCTTCTCTAGACAAAGATCTGCACAGTTATGTATACAGGAATACTAAATATTGTGCTATCCTAGTTTACACACACAGAAAGGTAGAAGGATGACCATTGGATATGAACTTACAAGATATTATTAATTATGTAGATTTTCTGGAGTGTATCAGTTGCTATTGCTTCATAATAAATTAGTACAAATATTGCTCCTTAAAACGTAATAACTTCAGGTCACCAGTGACTCACAACAGTTTTATCTGAGTCTCACATGCCTCTCCTCAAGGTTGTCAATACAATAAGCAAAGAGCTATAAGCATCAAACACGAGGAACAGTGGCCTACACATTCAACCTCAGGAAAAGGACATTCTTGAGCACACTAATCTCAGAGAGTTGATGTCAGGTCTTTCTATTTGTCAATTATCACACATGCAGATAATAACATACTTTTATCATTTTGAACTACAACAGTGTTGCACAGGGCAACATCTCATGCTCAAATGTATTATGCTTTAGGCATGCTTTGACTGCTGTCATGTTTGACAATTAGGCTGATAGAGTCATTCAGGAAGGAGATGCTGAAATGAGATTAAGAATGCTAGCAATAAAAGATGTGCTGAAGTTATAAAAGGCAGAAGGAAGGGACAAAAACAAAATTGGGCAGCAAATGCCTTTACATGTTGAAACTGTACCTGCAATCTGCTCTAGCAAATGCACCATCTTCTGATAGCATCTGCTGTATTGTATACTATGTTGTTGACCTTGTAGTAGCATTTGAGTCATTTTTCAGGTTACTTTTTCTTCAGTGTCCAGAATGGTGGATAAAGTGAAGATAAAATAGGCACTGCCATTTTTGAATTTGTAAGATGCCTCAGTATTGCACTAATCTTCACCACTCAGCCCACGTTGCAGTATTATTTGTGATTTACTAGACTGGTTATTGATGGAGATAGGAATGTTAGTTTCAGAGCCCTCCACTTTATCTTTTCTATTACAATAGCTTTTACTCTATAGTCTAAGAGCAAATGTAAGAAGTACTACCATTGCCAAGTGTCTCTCTCAATTATACACTTGGAAACCCAAAAGAGCTGCTGTAATGATAACTTTACCCATGACCCCATCCATTATTGGGCTTCTGTGTAATATCTTTCTAATGGGAATTTGTAGGGATTATAGTACTTTTGGTCTTCAGAATCATCTGCCTATGTGCCCCTAGCCCATGTGTGAAAGATTCAGATTTCCCAAACAAGGGCACTGAGCTTGTTATAACAGACTTACTTGGGCTAAAGGCTGAATTGTGTTTGAAGCTTAGGAACTCCAACTAGTAAATCCTGGGCTTGATCTTTTGAATTATTTTCTCTCTCATTACAGGAGATAAGGTGCTTTGCAAGCTACCAAAGACACATTTTGTACTTTATACTTAGTCACCAATTATTCCCTTTGCAAGCTACCAAAAAGATGTTTTACACTTCGTATTTAGTCACCAATGTCAGAACTGTTCCTAGCCTGACATTGTCACTATATAGGACACTGAGAAGTAAATTTAATAACAACCAACCAATTTAATTTTCCTTGTACATATTATCTGTCACTCTCTACTTTTTGCGTTACTAAATAATTATGACAACTTGGGTATTTCTCTCCACTGGAATATTACCATACACCCTAGGGTTAAATTTCAGAAATTGGACCACAGTTTTGTACTATGGACTATCCATGCCCTACATACCTTACAGGATTAAATCATCATTAACAGTCAGGTAGTGAGAGATCTAGTCCCAAATCCACATTTTTTCAGCTGCATACTTGAATCACACCTGATACCAGGTGTATTAATTTGGCTATCTGGAAAGTAGAATATCTGAGAGTTAGAAATGTCAGCATTTTATTGTGCAAGACAAAAAGAAAAGGAATGAGTTAGTTAGGAAAGTCTTCGGACTGTAATATCTATTTGAAACCTAAAAGGAAAATTGGGCAAGGAGATCCACCAATTGTGAAACAAATTTGACTCTTCATAAACTAAGTGGGGCATTCCAGAATACAGATGGCCCTTTTAAAAAGCCCCACATTCAGCAGATATAGCCAAGCACTGGAAACTTCTGCCTGATTTACAATTATCTCTTGTTATTTTGCGATCTTAAAATTATTAGCTGTATTGGGTAAGATCCTTAATTCATGTGAATTTTATTTCACATTCCAGTGCATTGTGTTACCTCAATATGCAATTTGTGAATCTTCAAACTGTTCAATTATTATCCTTTACACCCAATAAAATATTTTAAAGAAGTGTCCAAACAGTGCATCACCACAATATCTAGTTTATTTTTATTACTCCACAGTATCTGATATTATTATTGCAGGACAGCTTATAGAGGTGGCAGAGACTTGGAGTCTTTAATCTCTTTTATTACTTTCTTATATATACTATATACTATTTGACTAATATCTTCATGTCATATGAATTTTGGACTTTAAGTATTTCTGACTTCTAATTGAGAAAGTCCTCAAACTTCAGTTTTTAAAATTGTCATGGATATTCTTGATATTTTCTATTTCACTCTAAATTTTAAAATCAGCTTGTCAATTTCTACACATAAAAAATCTGGTATTTTGAGAGATATTCTGAATCTATAATTCAATTTGAAGTGAATTAATAAGTAATTATTGCAAGTATTAAATTTTTCAAAAGTTCTGTTACTATTTTAGTGTAGATGTTTTATCCATTTTTCATTAGATATATTGCTGGTATTTTTTTTCTCATCCTTCTAAATTACACATATATAACACCTATATATCATTGTTAGTATTGATTTTAAAAAGTGATTTTTAATATTAACTTTGTGTCTATCGAATTTGATTAATTCACTTCTTTATTCATTATTAATAGTTTGGTGAATTTTACATTTATACAACTATATTATCTGCAAACTATGAGAGCTGTAATTTTCTTTCTAAGCTTTATAACTTTTCTTTATATTTATGTCTTATTTCACAATAAAAGACCTCCGGTAAATGGTTGAAAACTGTATATTGAATAATGTAATGTTTATCTATAATCTTATGAATATTAATCCTTATGCTGTTTAGGGGCAAGTAGTACCTGTGCCATTTAACAGATGAGAAAATGAAGCTCAGTGAACTTCTCTCACTTTCTCAAAGTCAAATTGTTCCTATGTGAGCAAACTAGCATGAGAAATTCAGTTAACTTGTAATGCTAGGAATTTGCTTTTTTCTACCTTTATCATACCATCCAATTTCAGATTCAATTAGACGTGCATTTCCTTCTGAAGTCCCTAGTGTGTGTTTTATTTTAATGTTCTGATTGTGTATCCCCTGTACTAAGCATGTATGAAAAAATCAATTTCTCCTGCAAAGGACTACAACTAGAGACCAGGTATATGAAGATTCATTTCCTAGTTTACATGTGCTCAGGACTTGCGTAAAAAATACTCCATATTATGTATCAAAATTACGTTAGTGAAATCTTATGGAGTATTGTTAACACTTTTCTCTGGTGGGTCTGTACTTATGGTATTAACAACTATTCTTCACAAGATTAGATATTGCATACTAAGTTAAAAGTATTTAAGTGGCCTAAATATCCTTTTCAGTCCTCTATTTCAATGTTTCTATGTCTAACCCTAGAAAAGTTAAATGCTAAATGTCAAGTAGCCAATCTAATTTTTACTATATATAAAACGAATAATAAAATTAATTTTAAATGATATTTCTGTACTTCCATATGATCTGTCTGAGCATATTTTTAACTACCTGCATAAGCCCAGTTAAGCCATTTTTGATCCTTTATATGGAAAATGATTATAGAGTCCATTTGATGTTATTAAATTGCATGAAAAAAATCTACATTTCTCTAGTTGATGAATCTCACCCTTGAGTTTCATTTTATTAAACTATAATTATTAGATCCTTTAATATTCATACAGGAAGAGCTTGTATCAGATTTTGAGCTCAAAACTAAGCAGTAAGGAGATAAAGTGTAATGGGACAGGAGAATTAAAATAGCTATAGGAGTCCCTTTTCCAAAGTGTCAATCCATTTAATATCCAAAACTATAGGCATAAAATTATGTTTTAATATAGATGCTATACCATGTGTTAAAGATAAAAAAAATCAATGTTATTTGTTAAAATACAGTAAGGCAGACTTTATTCAGGACCACTGCTATACTTTTGGAGGTCATGGCAATGGCATTTTGTAGCGAGGGAAAAAGATATGACTCAATTCTAAATATAGTATGGAAAAGTGGGAATTTATATCCCTGCAGCAGGATGAGGGTCAGTGGATAAAAAATAACTAAGGGGTAACTTAACAGTAAGGGAATTCAGGCTAAACCTATCTAACAGGATTCTTGCTGAAGAGACACCAAGGTTACTACACATTACCTAGGGATGGTGGAGGATGGAAATCCTCGGAAATAACAAAGGTGATAAGATATTGAAGGTGGGAGGTTCTTACTGAACTGATTTATCAGGGCTTCTGCTAAAACTGCATTTTTACAAGCAAGTATACAGATGATCCTAGAAAGTTCAGGAGCCTGAATAAAATTTGCTCAAGCAATCATCTTTGTTACATGTGTATTAACATAGACTTTCTGAAACATCTGGTTCTCAATTTTTAAACTGTCTATCCCATCTATTCTATATAATAAAATATGCCTTAAAATATGTAATTCCTTTTTTTAGCATTTGAAATGGATGGCATCTTATCCTGCTTCATGTGATTACTCATTTAGATCTGGACTCTTTACATCATTAAGGTACCCTGAATATATTCAGTATGGTAAGGAATATTTTAATCATTGTACACAAATAAGTCAAAGTCAATTGCTGTATTAGTTCATTCTTGCATTGCTATAAAAAACTACTTGAGACTGGGCAATTTATAAAGAAAAATAGTCTAATTGACTCACAGTTCTGCAAGTTGTAAAGGAAGCATGGCAGAGGAGGCCTCAGGAAACTTATAATTATGGCAGAAGGCGAAGAGGAAGCTGGCACATCTTTATGGCCAGAGAAGAAGGAAAAGAGAGAGGGGGAGGTGCCACACATTTTTAAACAACCAGGTATCATAAGAACTCAACTCACTATCATGAGAACATCAGGGGCGATCCACCGTCATGATCCAATCACTTCCCACAAGCCCGTCCTCCAACATTGAGGATTACAGTTCAACATGAGATTTGGGTGGGGACACAAATCCAAACCATATAAATTGCATATTAGGGTTTTAAGAAGAAATGTATCCCAATCCTTCTGTAACTGTCAACAGTTCATAGTCAGAAAAATAAAATAAAACTAGAGAGAATATAGAGAAATTTAAAGATTGAAAAGTGAAATACTCTCACCTACTCATCAAAACAAGTATTAATTCATGTGAAGTGAATGTGATGTAGCCCATGTTTTTCTGTATACTGAAGATATAGGAACGACAAAGAAATTAGAGTTCTGGCCTAAAGGAGTTTGTGTATTTTTAAAGGATACAGATATTAATCATTTATACAGAAACACATAAGATAATTTCTTGTTCTGAGTGCTAAGAAAAAGAGTTTAAGGAGGCATTTGACTGAGAGTGGCTAATGAGAGATTTCTCCTTTAGCTAGTGTTGTCAGGAAGATAAAACCCTAATGATAAAAAAAAAAAAAAAAAAAAAAAAAAAAGCAGTGAAAATATCTTCTAGAATAATGTTTCAAGCTTAAGGAACCCTACAGCAAAGGGCCCTAGTTAAAAATGGACCTGAAATGCTGGAGGGTTATAAACACTGCAGTATTGTTAATGTGGTCTTTCACCGTACTTTCACCCTGTAGTTGTAATGGTTTCCAGGTTATGGCACTGGTAGAGGATCGTGACTGCAAGTTGTCCAGCTTCTTGGTGTTCTCAACAAAGAGTTAGACAAATCTCCAGCAAAGCAAAGAAAGAATGAAGCAACAAAGAACACAAGTGGGAATTTATTGAAAACAAAAGCACACTGCGCAGTGTGGGAGTGGACCTCAGCAGTGGCTCAAAGGCCCAGAACAGAAACTTCTTGGGTCTAAACATTCCCTACAAGTCTCCCATTGGCCACTTCATACTCATCTCATGTAAATGAAGTTGCAGCCCACACTCAGTCTGATTGGTTATAAAAAGCAGCCAATCAGAAGCTGAAGTTATAAATGTCACACTCCTGTGCAAATATCTGATTCGTTGCAAAAAGCAACCAATCAGGGGCTAGGGTGAAGTTACAAATTATACCTCTATGCAAATGAAGACTCCGCCCACAATCAGTCTGATTGGTTGTGGCCAGTAACCATTCAGAGGCAGGAGAGAAGTTACAAAGTTGCAAACAAAGACAGGACCGGCAATAAGTCTTATTTGTTGCAGACAGCCAGTTTTGCATTTGCCACACAGAAAAGGTCAAAGAGAGTAGCCTCTGTTCCTTTTGTTAGATGTGTAAAGTTAGGAGTTTCCTTTCAGTTTAGTTCTAGAAAGTCAGTGTAAAACAGCCTTAGGTTCCCTGCCTCCAGACCCTATCCTCCTGGCTCAGTAACATTCATCCATAAAAAATGAGTTTTAAAATCTCAAACTAAACTTACTTATAGCCAAGAGTTAAACAAAATGACATCCTGTGAAAGCTCCCTTATTTTGGAAAGCCCTATAACAATATACTTGAATACTCAGAACTTGATATAAAACCCATTCGTGAAAAATAGAGAAAATGTATTCTTTTATGACGTTCTCATGTTTAAAGAAGAACATTTTGCCATTCTTGCTGGTAAGCATACACAGAATTTAAGAAAGGAAAAGAATCTAATGTAATGATTACCACCTATGCACAACCATATTTCTTTTGGGGCCAATTTTGTCTGCTTCTCACAACAGTCCCATATAATCAATATTGTTTTTTGCCTGTTTAGTAGCCAGAAAACTGTTTTACAGAGGGGAAATGGCCAAGTTAATAGGTAGAAGGGGTGACCATGTGGAGATACAGATCTAACCCCATCCTAACGCAAAGTGTGTGATCTCTATTTTTTCTTTATTGTCTCAAAAGAAGGAGAATGTGGATGGAAACAAGGCTCTCAACCCATTAGCCTAATGTTGTTCTCTGGTCAATTTATATTGATGAATTTTTGCTTTTATACTTTTGTGACTGGCTCCTTTTTCAGGCTTTTTCTTTGCAGGAATTTAAAAGCAACCCTATGAATATAACATTTGTCAAAAAGAGCAAGTGCCAAGCCAGTTGAGAATAACCTTACAACGTGTACAAGGATTCCAGAAAAAACATTTTCATCCCTCTGAACAAAAGTGTCTGACTTTTGAAAAATACTAATTTCTAAACAGTAAGAGATTCTTATATTTTGTGTACATGGAGCTTTTAAATTCATAACAAATGTAAAGTTTAAAATTATTTGAAAGTGACAAAACAAAATAAAAATATACCCTTCATTTTAATCCGGTTTCAGAGAAGTTCAGCGTCTCAACCATATCTTTACTAAAGAGGCAGACGTGCTAATCTAAATATTTTATAAACATTAATGGCTTGAATATAGCTCAAGAATGCCAAATAAGTGTTTTATAAACTCAACAGATAAACAAACAAAACTGAATAAACAGCTATAGTGATATTATAAATTATATCTGTTCATACTAATGCCAAACACTGGAATTTGAAATTGCTAATTAAAGACATTAGTGAATGTCAATACAGCAATATTTTAATGACTCCAAGATAATCCCAAAGCAATCAATTTAGATCAGAATGAGTTCATTGTAAAGTGCCAAAGGTGGAAAAAATGCTTCCTTTGCACGATAAAACAACAATTTCTCAAATGAATAATGCCTAGTCAAAATTTAACTAGATAATTACTTCATTTGCATTTATTAAGGAAATATAACAACTTGGAAGAAAGCTCTTTGGGAAATGATCTCGGAGTTTAGCGTCATCTAATTTTACCTTAACTTCTGAATTTTACCTTAACTTCTCCTGAACACAGAACACATTAATGATGATAACAAACAGGAACAACAGCAGCAGAGAAGAACAACAAAGTTATACGAAATTTATACAACAAAGGCAGGGGCCTATTTTATCGCTGGTATGTGTATAAAAATTACCAGATCATTGTAGAAAGGTACTTGGCCTAGTGAGTTGAATGAGAGGATAAGCTTCAGTTTCTATATTCTGTATCCAGTTTTCCTAGAAGCAGGGAAAAGTGGCAGCCTTTATTTTTATACCTGTATGAGCATAAGTAAAAACAATGCATGAATTTTGCTTGTTTCCATATTTTTCCAACAGGATCTGACCATTGTCCAGCTTCTTCGTGGTGTCACAAAGAAAATGGCCTGGAAAATCACACAAAATATAATATCCTAATTTACTTAGAAGGGTTGGATCTAATCTATATCATGGGGTTCTTTTGGATCATGATACCAGCAGTGGAAGACTCTTTCTAATAACAAACAATTAAAATAAAAACTAACAACTATAACAAGGTTCTGAGGTAGTCGAGATAATTTAGTCTTCCAATCAGTTGTAGGTGTGTGCAGGGATTTGTGGCAATAAAGAAGCAGACAGAAAATATTAAATCTGATGATAATCAGTCATTAGAAAGATATGAAGGCAGCATATCATATGTATTTTGCAATTCCTCCTGTCAAAAAGTAGAATCTATCTCCCCATCCTTTGAATCAAGTCTGTCTTTGTTACTAGGCTTGAACTATAGAATATAGCATAAATGACAGTGTCAGTTCTGAGCATACATTTCAAGAGGTCTTGCAGGTTTGTTCTCATTCTTTTATAGTTCTGCTACTATATGAACAAGCCTCAAATAGTCTAAGTCTGTGATATCACCCGGTCACCTCCATCACTTCAATAGGTCTGCCACTGCCTGACATGTGAAATAGAGCATCTAGGATAAGCCACCTGTCAAATTGTCAACTTTATGCAGATATACAAGTGACAGGTCTGAGATCAGCCCAGCCCAGTCAACAGAGAAATATCCTAGTAGATTCATTATATAATTAAATAACATTAAAACAACAACAACAACAACAACAACAACAACAACAAACTAAGCCTCGGATGATTTGTTGTGCACCAAAGACTTGCACATGACCAAGTGCTAAAAATTGTCCGTTATTTACCCAATACAGTTTGGCTTGACCAAACTTTAGTCAGGCTTTTCTCCTCCCTAAATGCCCCTAGACATTGGCTTGCCTACAAGCTCAAGTAAGCACTAAAGCTCCAAGTTACAGAACATTCCACTGAACAGCTCATTCTGAAAATTGGCAGACCACAGAAACATTTTATGTTAAACCATCCTGACCATGCCGTTGGCTCATGTCTACTTTTCTGCCCTATTATTCACAAAGTTCTTGCTAGCACTAACCTCCCTATTTTTTCAGGTTTTTTTGTTTACTTTTGAGACACTTGCAGATCCTGAGGTTAGAGCGTTTCTCCATTGCAAGAGTGTTTTTGAATAAACTCTCTTCTTACCTGAGTCTGCGTTTATTTTTTTGGTATACAACTTGAAGAGTTTAAGAGTAAATGAGGACTGGGTGCGGTGGCTCATGTCTGTAACCCCAGCACTTTGGGAGCCCGAGGCGGGTGGATCACAAGGTTAGGAATTCAGGACCGGCCTGGTGAAGATGGTGAAACCTCGTCTCTACTAAAAATACAAAAATTAGCCAGGCGTGTTGGCATACACCTGTAATCCCAGCTACTCAGGAGGCTGAGGTAGAGAACTGCTTGAACCCGGCAGGTAGAGGCTGCAGTAAGCCGAGATCACGCAAGTGCATTCCAGCCTGGGCGACAGAGGGAGACCCCATCTCAAAGAAAAAAAAAAAAAAAAAGAATAAATGAGTAAGGACCTGGTCAGGTGGCTAAAAGGCCACTACATACTACACAGCTCAGTTCCATTTTGTCATTGAAGTATGAGTTGAGTGTGTGACTTGCTCAAAAACCCAGGGACTCCATACAGTGCAACTAGACTGTGGGTTAAAGGGGTGTTTCTTAAACCACATTGTGCATAGGAGTCACCTGTGGGTCTCATGTAAATGGAGATCTGGAATGAATTCTGAGATTCTGGTTTTCTAAAGCTCACAGGTGATACCAATACTGCTGATCAGCTTTCTACTTTTTGAATTGCAACGGGATATAGAAACTCACATGTCTTCATGCAAAGTTCCAAAGTTAGTGGAGAGAGATTATTGAGAAAATTACCCTTCTGCTTAAACCCTACTAGTGCAGCACAGTTTATATGGTGTTGCTTATAGATGATAACTCATTTATGAATTGGCTCTGCTCTCATCAGACTTCACAGATATCCTCCAAGCTATAAAAAGCTTTTTTAGGGAATTTTTTTTTTTCTTTTTAAGTGCCTAGTATCATTTTATTTATATGGACAAATGTAGATGGTGACATGTTTCAGCACATCCAATATTGAGTCAGCAAGTAAAAATAATCATTCATTAGTTTTACTCTTTAGATAAATGTGTAATGATGTAATTGTTTGGGTTCATTGCCGCATACAGTGCTGTGTTGTAGCTGTATTACAGTCATTGGCACTAAAGTAGAGGTACTGGAACTCTTTAGCCAAAACCAAACTGCACATTTTCCCTTCTGCTCCTCACACCGTGCTTTTACAAACTTAATTTAAATGATGTGAAGTGAGCATAGTTTTCCACTTTGGTACAGGCATCACAATCCACACACACTTTCACTTAAGCCAATTCAGAGTTTATAACATTAAATTCTCTTACAGGCAGGTGTGGCCTTTTTATTTATCTTTAACCCAACAAGACACAGTCATGCTTCCCTTAGTGACAGGAATACATTCTGAGAAATGTGTCATTAGGTGATTTTTGTCATTGTGCAAACATCACAGAATGTACTTATACCAACTTAAATGGTATAGCCAACTACATACCTAGGCTATATGGTATAACCTATTGCTCCTAAGCTACAAACCTGTATAGAATGTTACTTTACAGAAGCTGCCTCCCAGCTCTTGCCAAAGAGGCAAGCTTATGATGGACATCTATCTATATTTTATAGATATCTATCTTATACTGTTAAGAAAGGGGTTGGGGGAATCAGCCAAGGTCCATCATTTTTTTTACCCCCCTCCTCCCTACTGCTCCCATAGATTGTCAGCTGTAAGAGAAACTCCTAGTGAAAAAGAGGGGAGCCCTGTGTTAGGAGTCCCCATAAACATGTACTATAATTATTTGTATATAGAAAAAAATTTACTGTAAAGTTTAACTTTACTCAGAATACTGTATGGAATCGTAATACAATGGTAAATATTTGTGTGTCTAAACATATTTACATCTAGAAAAACACAGTACAAATATGGTGTAAGTAGTCACATGAGACCACCATCATGTATACATTCCGTCATTGACCAAAATATGGTTATGTGCCACATGACTGTAATCTAATTGTTGTGTTTGGAATCTTAAACTAGTCATCTTTATTTCTTTCATATGTATATTAAATATATATTATGTTATATATTCTTAGCTATCTTATATTTTATAAATTGTATACTCCATAATATAAACTATTATATAATTACTTTATATATGTATATATTACATATATTTATGTATTAATACAAATATAAGTTATATAATAATTTAAATTATGGTAAGAAAATATATAAAATATATCAGAGTTCTTTAATATCCATTTCATTTAATTTTAGTTGTATTGCATAATTTATACATATCTTATGTCAATGTTCTTAACGTCAAATTTACATTTTGATAATAAAGTTGCCTGTATAAAAGTAAGGCAGGCTGGGCACAGTGGCTAATGCCTGTAATCCCAGCACTTTGGGAGGCCAAGTTGGGCGGATCACCTGAGGTCGGGAGTTCGAGACCAGCCTGACCAACATGGAGAAACCCCATCTCTACTAAAAATACAAAATTAGCCCGGCGTGGTGGCACATGCCTGTAGTCCCAGCTACGAGGGAGGCTGAGGCAGGAGAATCGCTTGAACCTAGGAGGCGGAGGTTGTGGTGAGCTGAGATCACGCCATTGCACTCCAGCCTGGGCAACAAGAGTGAAACTCCAACTCAAAAAAAAAAAAAAAAAAAAAAAAGAAAGAAAGAAAAATCATCAATGAATCCAGGAGTTGGTTTTTTGAAAAGATCAACAAAATTGATAAACCACTAGCAAGACTAATAAAAAAGAAAAGAGAGAAGAATCAAATAGATGCAGTAAAAAATGATAAAGGGTATATCACCACCGACCCCACAGAAATACAAACTACCATCAGAGAAAATTATAATCACCTCTATGCAAATAAACTAAAAAATCTAGAAGAAATGGGTAATTTCATGGACACTTACACTTTCCCAAGAATAAACCAGGAAGAAGTTGAATCCCTGAATAGACCAATAGCAGGTTCTGAAATTGAGGCAATAATTAATAGCCTACCAACCAAAAAAAGTCCAGGACCAGATGGATTCACGGCCGAATTCTACCAGAGGTACAAGGAGGAGCTGGTACCATTCCTTCTGAAACTATTCCAATCAATAGAAAAAGAGGGAATCCTCCCTAACTCGTTGTATGAGGCCAACATCATCCTGATACCAAAGCCTGGTAGAGACACAACAAAAAAAGAGAATTTTAGACCAATATCCCTGATGAACATCGACGCAAAAATCTTCAATAAAATGCTGGCAAACTGAATCCAGCAGCACATCAAAAAGCTTATCCACCATGATCAAGTGGGCTTCATCCCTGGGATGCAAGGCTGGTTCAACATACGCAAATCAATAAACATAATCCAGCATATAAACAGAACCAAAGACAAAAACCACATGATTATCTCAATAGATGCAGAAAAAGCCTTTGACAAAATTCAACAGCCCTTCATGCTAAAAACTCTCAATAAATTTGGTACAGATGGAACGTATCTCAAAATAATAAGAGCTATTTATGACAAACTCACAGCCAATATCATACTGAATGGGCAAAAACTGGAAGCATTCCTTTTGAAAACTGGCACAAGACAGGGATGCCCTCTCTCACCACTCTTATTCAACATAGTGTTGGAAGTTTTGGCTAGGGCAATCAGGCAAGAGAAAGAAATCAAGGGTATTCAGTTAGGAAAAGAAGAAGTCAAATTGTCCCTGTTTGCAGATGACATGATTGTATATTTAGAAAACCCCATCATCTCAGCCCCAAATCTCCTTAAGCTGATAAGCAACTTCAGCAAAGTCTCAGGATACAAAATTAATGTACAAAAATCACAAGCATTCTTATACACCAGTAACAGAGAAACAGAGAGCCAAATCATGAATGAATTTCCATTTACAATTGCTCCAAAGAGAATAAAATACCTAAGAATCCAACTTACAAAGGATGTAAAGGCCCTCTTCAAGGAGAACTACAAACCACTGCTCAGTGAAATAAAAGAGGACACAAACAAATGGAAGAACATACCATGCCCATGGATAGGGAGAATCAATATTGTGAAAATGGCCATACTGCCCAAGGTAATTTATAGTTTCAATGCCATCCCCATCAAGCTACCAATGAGTTTCTTCACAGAATTGGAAAAAAACTACTTTAAAGTTCATATGGAACCAAAAAAGAGCCTGCATCTCTAAGACAATCCTAAGTCAAAAGAACAAAGCTGGAAGCATCATGCTACCTTACTTCAAAGTATACTACAAGGCTATGGTAACCAAAACAGCATGGTACTGGTACCAAAACAGAGATATAGACCAATGGAACAGAACAGAGCCCTCAGAAAAAATACCACACATCTAAAGCCATCTGATCTTTGACAAACCTGAGAAAAACAAGAAATGGGGAAAATATTCCTTATTTAATAAATGGTGCTGGGAAAATTGGCTAGCCATAAGTAGAAAGCTGAAACTGGATCCTTGCCTTACTCCTTATACAAAAATTAATTCAAGATGGATTAGAGACTTAAACATTAGACCTAATACCATAAAAACCCTAGAAGAAAACCTAGGTAATACCATTCAGGACATTGGTATGGGCAAGGAGTTCATGTCTAAAACACCAAAAGCAACGACAACAAGAGCCAAAATTGAAAAATGGGATCTCATTAAACTAAAGAGCTTCTGTACAGCAAAAGAAACTACCATCAGAGTGAACAGGCAACCTACAGAATGGGAGAAAACTTTTGCAATCTACTCATCTGACAAAGGGCTAATATCCAGAACCTACAAAGAACTCAAACAAATTTACAAGAAAAAAACAAACAACCCCATCAAAAAGTGGGCAAAGGATATGAACAGACATTTCTCAAAAGAAGACATGCATACAGCCTACAGACACATGAAAAAATGCTCATCATCACTGGCTGTCAGGGAATGCAAATCAAAACCACAATGAGATACCATCTCACACCAGTTAGAATGGCAATCATTAAAAAGTCAGGAAACAACAGGTGCTGGAGAGGACGTGGAGAAATAGGAACACTTTTACATTGTTGTTGGGATTGTAAACTAGTTCAACCAGTATGGAAAACAGTATGGCGATTCCTCAAGGATCTAGAACTAGAAGTACCATATGACCCAGCCATCCCATTACTGGGTATATACCCAAAGGATTGTAAATCATGCTGCTATAAAGACACATGCACACGTATGTTCATTGTGACACTATTCACAATAGCAAAGACTTGGAATCAACCCAAATGTCCATCAGTGACAGACTGGATTAAGAAAATGTGGCACATACACACCATGGAATATTATGCAGCCATAAAAATGATGAGTTTGTGTCCTTTGTAGGGACATGGATGCAGCTGGAAACCATCATTCTTGGCAAACTATCGCAAGAACAGAAAACCAAACCGTATGTTCTCACTCATAGATGGGAACTGAACAATGAGATCACTTGGACTCAAGAAGGGGAACATCACACACCGGGACCTATTATGGGGAGGGGGGAGCAGGGAGGGATTGCATTGGAAGTTATACCTGATGTAAATGATGAGGTGATGGGTGCTGACGAGTTGATGGGTGCAGCACACCAACATGGCACAAGTGTACATATGTAACAAAGCTACACGTTATGCATATGTACCCTAGAACTTAAAGTATAATAATAAAAAAAAATAGAAAAAAAGGAAAAAAAAAGTATGGCAAATAGAGATTGAAGTAATCATTTTGGGAGAATAGAATATTTTACAAATCTGGACACATGTACTTTATGAAAGTACCCCTGAGTTTAGCATCAATTTCAATTTTGATGATAAAAATCAAGCTCTCTTAAATGTCATTCTAAAAATAGGATTTATACTCACATGAAATATGCATGTGTATGTGTGTGTGTGTGTGTGTGTGTGTGCGTTTGTGTTTGTATACTTTTTTTACAAGATGGTAGAATCTAATCTTTGAAAAATAATGACTCTGTCTTTGATAAAAGAATAATCTGACATCTTATTATATTACTCTCTCTAGTAAATTATGCAATTTTATATTCAAGAGATTTTCATGGAAGTATTATTCTTATTCTCTACTAAGTACTATTTCTAGAATTTTTCTCCTAGTCATCGTTCTTTTAATCAGCAATGTTATCAAAACCATTTATAGTCCTTCTACATTTGGGTCTTCAGAAAATTTCCGTGAAATTACTTCAGTAAATGGACTCATACGCAATATAATGCATGTAAGTTTAAAATTCTATTTAAAATCTATTATATTTAAAATATATTGATAAAATAATTGAAGTATTTTAAGGGTGTTTATCTTATCAATGCAGATTGGAATCATCTTAATTCTTATTAAATTGACATCCTGCACTGAGAGGCTTAAATACACACATGGCAGAGGTGAAGCCTAACAAAGGCTCTAATCCAGAGCTGACTAATGACCTCTACCAGGAGCCATGCTGCTGGAACAGGACTCCTTATGGTTACCTCCATACCTAATATTAAGACTCCAGCTTAAACATTTGAAAATGTATTGTCCTTACTGCACAATTTTTGGTGAGATTTACCCTAAAAGTTTAAGGTCTCCAGAGAGAAATAAGAATTATATATGCACTTAGAATAGCAGTTAATGGCCATTAATATCTAGTCTTATCAATAGGAAAATTAAAGTTTTAATTCCTAAATCAATTTAGAATTAAGGACCTTGATATAAAGCTTAGAATTTCTCTTTCATCAGAGTATACTTAAAAACTGTATTTATTCACTGAACTTGATAACCTCTAGATTATGCTGGGTTCTTTCTTAAGATATAAAACATAGATTAGATGTACAGCAACCAGCTCACCAATAGTGAAGGAAATATACTTTCTAATTATTTTAACGCTCTCAATAAATCAGTTCTATTAAAATATTCTATAATAAGAATATATAACAAGAGAAAATTAACATTGTTACAATAGTTAGAAATATTTGTGTTATTATACTCCATATTCTGTAGTCTGTTTGAATTTTGCATATATGTGTATGCCTCTAAATATAATGTAGTATAATACAATATAATATATAGTTCAAACTTTAATATGTCTTATATTACAATGTATGATATAAATATGAAATAGAACAGGTAAATAAGACTTACATTACAATATATGATATAAATATGAAATAGAAAATGTAAATACAATATATACAAAGTGCAATATATTACTGATGTGTATATGTATGCATATACATGTGTATGTAGAAATATACACATATATATAAAACATACATACACCATCCACACAAAGACATACCCATATACCCAAACATGCATGCATTTTTTCAATTGAGATTTAGGTCATGGAGAAAAAAGGCCAAACTTTCCATTGGTCTATGCAAAACATTCATTAAAAACATGATCTCTGAATCTTGACTTTAAAAATGAACAAATTTAACAGAACATCTGAGTATAAACATATATAAAAGCAAATTACAAAATCGTCTCATAATTTCACTTAGGAAAAAATTATTTAGCAAACTAATATTTTTTCTGATATCAGTTTTGTGAAACTGAATGTTTAATGTTTGAGATGCAGTGATTCATAACTGTTTTAGGTAAAACAAACTTACAAGAACAACATTGTATATCTTTTGCAAAAAAAAAAAAAAACAGTATAAAAGACTGGAGAGAATTTCATTTATTCATTCACTCATTCTCTCACTAATATTTTCTCCTTGCCTCATGTGATAGGAAGCATGTTGACAGCTCCTGCTATGAAGAAGTCCATGGTATAATGAATCAGAGACACAGGCCCTAGTAATATAAGACTTATTGGGATCAGAATAAAGGCACAAAAATGAATGTATTTTTATATTAACTTGATAACAAAAATAACTTGTACAGGAGAGGACACTTTGAGTTTAAACGAAGTGTATCAATCAATTTAGAGAGGACGTTAGCGAAAGAAGAAAGAGTATTACGTGTTCTTGCATCCAAAAAAATCTTTAAATATAATGTTTTAGGGAGTAACCCAAAGTCATCGGTGCAAATTTTCCCTTTAGTATTACAGTATTATTTAAAATACAGATTGGAGACTCTATGAAGTGTCATGAACATTAGGTAGAAAAGTTGCATAAACTAATTATCAAAGAAGTAGAGTGAGAGAAAGAGAGAATAGATCAATCTATGGAAGACTAATACAGAAGAAAGAATTGTGGTTCAGTAGATCTGAGATTGGGTCAAAATTTTGTTATATATCAATAAAACACATATAATAAAGAAAAAAATCCACATACATAAAAACATTTTAAAATCTACTCTTGCAGCCCCAGTTAAATTAGGTAAACTTTAAAAGTTTCTTTCTTTTCTAGCACTGATATTTTTAAACTTTATTTACTTCTAAAATCAAAAATTAAATACAATCAATCTGTACATACAAAAAATTAGAGTAAAAGCAGTGCTATATAGAGACAATGTGAGAACTGTAATATTTTAAGTCATAATATTTATTCTCTGTAAAACGTTAAATGTTGAACCCCCTAAAGTTTAGCTTAAATGCTAACTTGCTGTTTGCAAAACAACATAGACATATGGAGAGGAAATTCTTTGTGGCTCACAGGAAAAATAATTTCAGCAGTAATCTGCATACCTGCAGTTGTGATAACAAAATATGGCTTTAAAAATGTTTAGCTCCAGTATCTTAATGGGTAACAAAGGAAGGATCAATTATCTTTCTATTATTTTGTTATTTACATACATTGGTGAGGCATTGTATCTCTCTGATTCTGTATATTATTGTCTCTGTGCATACGCATGGATGTGTTCCTATACACCTTTGAAGTCTAGCTCTTATTCTGTATCCATTTTTACTACCGTAACTCTTTTCCCTCCCCTTTTAACTGTATTTCTCTCTAGCTTACAGCTTTCTAAATTGTGTTCTTTCCACATAATTGGCCATAGTATTCAATGAAATGAGCCTTCATTTTTTTTTTTTTTCCTGTTTGGTTAAAAAAATAGATGGTATTCGCTGATCCTATTATGAAAGAATAAATGAGCCATATGTTTTAGATCTCTCACTGAAATATATTCACATTTAAAAAATATGAATCTTTACTTTTTGAAGTTTCACTGATCCTCAATACAAAATAGAAACTACCATACGTAAAATAAACATTTGTTAAAAAGAACTAGCAAAATAACATTTTACTATAAAACATGTATAGAATTTTCAAGTATCAGACATTATTTCTAAAATCAACATTTAAAATCTCAATACTGCATACCAATAGTACACATACTTTTATTTTATTAAAGTTTATCGTATATTTTGAAATAAATTGACACTTAAAAAGACTTTAGATGTGTTAAGTGTATAATCTGATGATTTCTGACATAGGTATATACGTGTAGAACCATAGCCACATTCAAGAAAATACGCATAACGATCACACACCAAATATTTCTTCATGCCATTTTGTAATCCCTCCAACTCACACTAAAAGAATTTCCTGAACTTTATATAATTAGAAATTTACAGTATGTACCCTCATTTGCCTGGCATTTACATTTCAACATAATTATTTTTAGATTGGTCCACAGTATAGCATGTATCAACAGTCTATTATTTTGTATTGTTGATTAATATTCCACTGTATAGATATTCCAAAATTTGTTTATTCATTTATTACTTGATGGCCATTTGGGTTGTTTCTGGTTTTTGCCTGTTACAAAGAAAAAGCTGCTATAAACATTTATCTTTTCATGGACATGTGATTTTATTTCTCTTCGGTAAATAGCTAGAAATAAAAAGACTTAAAATATTCAAGGAATTAAAACACAATATTGATAATTTTGAGAAATAATTAGAAAATATAAAACAAAAAGTGAACACAACCAAAAATAACAAAAATGCTGAAAATCAAAGACAGAAACCATCTTAAATGCACCTATAAGAAAATAAGAATGCATCACCTTCACTGGAGCAAAATAATTACTTTTACGCTCAAAACAATTATTGTGAATTTTATTCCTGTATATTTGTTATAATAAATGAATTCAAACTAAAACATTAAAATCTGTTGATTACAGTTAAACAATTATTCTCAGTTGGGTTTGTGGCTTCATAATAGTTTTGTAAGAGAGCTCAGTAGAGCATGACACATAGCTTCATTGTGGAGAGACTACAAAAGGTAAATTTTGAGAAGTTAATTATGATTTTAGCATAAAATAACATGTATATTCAGATCATTTTTTCACCTATCAGATTGCTAATGATTTAATTATCAATCATGGTAAAAATGCATAGCACATTGCGTTAGCAAGAGTGTGGGGAATGTTGGATATTTACATATTGCTAAAAATATAATTGTCCCAAATTCTGGAAATGAAAATTTGACAAATATTTTCAAAAACTAAAGTTACACATGTCCTTTATTATAACAATACAATCCCTAAAAATTTATCCTAAAATATACTGTTTATCATATGATTCATTCATTTTGTTATGTTTTGGCAAAAAAAAAAAAAATCAAACTAAATGTCAGTTTAGGTAAATGGCTAATAATACAGAACAAATAACACTGGAAACAAAAATATAATAAGAAAAACTATTACATATATTTGAGAGACACTGTCTCCCTCTGCCACCTAGGCTGGAGTGAAGTTGCATGATCATAGCTTACTACAGCCTTTAATTCCTGGGCTCAAGCAATCCTACCACCTCAGCCTCCCCAGTAGCTGGAACTACAGGCACATGCCACCACACCTAGCTATTTTTTTTTTCTTTTAACATTCAGGGGTCTTGCTATGTTTCCCAGACTGGTCTCAAACTCCTGCCCTCAAGCAATTCTCCTGCCTCAGCCTTTTGAGTTACAGGAATTACAGGCGTGAGCCTCTGTCCTGGTCCAGGAAACTTTATATTGACATGGAATTAATTATTAAATATAGTTATGATTGATAATTAACTGTTAGCTTTGATTTTATATAGACTGTAAACCATAATGCAGTAAAAATAATATGTAATACATCAAAAAGTATTTAAGGCCAATTATATATTATACAGCCAATTATAGTTTAGAGCTACTAAACATGTTTTATCTTCATTTTAATTATTTCTAGAAATCGTCATCTACTTAAGAAGATCCAAAGATATGTCTATGCTCACATGCAGTGTCTCTGAACATCTTTTAATATTTACTTTAATATAGTTACCCTCTAATGAATTCTTCATTTTCTGTTTACCTAATCTTTTTTCCTGTTAATTTTATGAGATATTTTCATTAGGTATAAAATTCTAAGTTGAGGTTTTGTTTTTATTGTGATTTGCATAGTTTCTGGTGACAGTTGTCTATCATAATTCTGAAGTTATTTTCCTCCTCTTGTATGGAATGTGTGTTATTCTCTGGTCGCCTTTGGGATTTACTCTTTATCTTTGCTCTTTAGCAGTTTAAACATGATGTGTCTAGGTGTATGTCCATAGGATAGATTCATAATAGTCCTTGGAAATATTTATGATATTCTGAACATCATATTTATAATATTTCTAAAATTATATTTATAATATTTCTATATTTGCTATATTTACAACACTCTTTGGAAATCTTCATAATGTTTATAAAGATTATCATTTATACTATGTATAAAAATATTTCCTTGGAAAACAATATTTATAATATTCTCAGCATTATTTCTTCATTTTTTTAATTTCTAAATTCTCATTCTGGGATTTTAATTACAAATATGTTAGCCATTTAATGCTGCTCCACAATTCTTGGGCACCCTGTTCCTTCTTTGCCCTACTTCCTTCATTGTTCTATCGTCAAGTTCACTGTATCTGTAATTGGCTCTGATGGGTCTACTTTCCACCAAAGGCATTTCTTATCTCTCTTTACCTTCATGATATTTCTCATAGTTTTTTTCTAAGCTCCCTGCAATATTGTGCCAACAGGTGGTCTTTGGCTGAGTCTCATTTATTGATTACTTTTTCTCAATAATGGCTTATATTTCCTTGTTGTGTGTGTATGTCTCAAAAATCTTGGTTAAAGGCTGTACATGGTGTGAAGAGTAGAAATTACAGATAATTCTTAACCATTGCCTTCTGCTTATGATGGTAAGCCTGATCTAACCTCAACTTTAGAATTTTCCTCTGCCCTTTCACAACACGAAATGTCTCTATACTCTTTTTAATTTCCTGTTTGTAGAATGCTGTTATAATTTTTAATACTAGCTGCTGCCCAGTCTTGTAGCAATGGCAGGAATATTTTTATTTTCTTATTTCCATCTTTGGAAATAACAGGCAGGATTTGTGTCTAAACTTGTGCCTAAAACAGGCAGGACTTGTGTCTTTGAATCTCAGAGTTCAGTCGTTTTTAGTGATCTTATTCTACTCTCAATAGTAGAAGACCTCTGATAGTAGAGCCCGGGATGGTATGCTACTCATATTCCAGTTTTGGAGTTATTTTTGTTTGGTTTTCTTTGCTTCTTTAAGTCTTATCATTATTGCTGACCATTCTCTTACAACTTAAGACTTTTGCTCTACCTGAAAAAAAAAAAAAAAAAAAAAACAAAAAACAACCAAAGGGAGCTCTGCTTTTCGTCAGTGGCAAACGCTTTTATCTGCCAGTCCTTCACCACAAGGAATGCTTTCTCTGTCTCTTCATCTGCCCCTAAACTTTCTTATGATTCCCTAGTGGAAATCGGAAGATGAAACCTGCATGTGGCTGCAAACTTCTCTGATGTCTGTTGCCCCCCTGGGGTCTATATTCTCAAGATATCACCCATTCAAAATTTACAACTTATTGAAAGTCAGTCATTCTTATCCACAGGGAGACAGGTCCTACCTTCCTGGCATGCTCGGCTCACTGCAAGCTCCGCCTCCCGGGTTCATGCCATTCTCCTGCCTCAGCCTCCTGAGTAGCTGGGACTACAGGTCCCCGCCACCACGCCCGGCTAATTTTTTGTATTTTTTAATAGAGACGGGGTTTCACCGTGGTCTCGATCTCCTGACCTCATGATCCACCCGCCTCGGCCTCCCAAAGTGCTGGGATTACAGGCATGAGCCACTGCGCTCGGCCTCTATTTTTAATTCTATTTTTTCATTCTATTTTTAATCTGGATTTTTTACTAAACAACAACTACCAAGAGAGGTGAATTAAATAGTGAAGATGTTCACTGAATGCCCAGCTTTTCTTTCCAAACTTAATAATTAGTTATTCTACTCCTCCAGAAGGGAAATTAATAAAGGGAAGAGCAAAGGTCTACAGTGTGCTTACAGAAAATATATTTTATGGAAATTAATATCTTGCGAAAGGGTTCTTTTTTTTTGTTTGTTTGTATTGCTTTTCTGGTCTCTTTCATTGTGATGTCTAGAAATCTGTTACACACTACAAAAACCCCTTCACACACTTACTTTTTCAACAAGGGCTCTATTGATACTTGTCGTAACTGCACGGTGAAAGCTGCCAATACTGACCACAAATGGAGGCAGTCAGTACTGCATGCATTCAAACCTCCAAACAGATTGAACTATTTCAATTTCCTAGAGATATGACCCCTATATCCCTTATTAGACTATTGAGAGTACCTGTTATTGTTGTTTATTTTCTTCCTTAGCTTTCAAAATCCTATTGACTGATTCTCCAAGGCTCAACTTTTGAGTTTCTTTTGTAAGAATAGGTCTCTGATTAACCCTGCAGGATATGAGCTTACCTCTTCCTCTAACGGCACTTTGTGACTTGTTCCGTTGTCTGAAATGTATGGCTTTTTGTAAGACTTTCAGTGTGTATGTGCGTGTGTGTTGGGGGCGGGGGGGCGTGTCAGTGTGTGTAGGGGGTGGTGTTTGGTGTATTTTTTTTTGTTACAATGTATTTCTTAGTTTAATTTTTAGAAACAAAAATACAATTAGAAAATAAATTTAAAAGCTGTCTCCTTAAAAATATTTTGATGTATCTTATCAATAAATATTTAATGGCTAAACTTTAATCAAATATACAACAATTTTCCAAATTAATATTGTTGAAGATAATAGAAGTTACGGAAATCTGCTACACTCTATGCAAACTCCTCTATTTACTTGTTCAAGTGCTCTATTGATGCTTGTCATAACTGTAATGTTATTCATGTAGTCAATTATGAATACATTTGTTTCCATCTCCCCCGTACTGCCCCACATTTCCTTTATACTGCATTTTGGTTTCCAACTTCTGTTTTTAATCTGGATTTTTTACTAAAGATGCAGTATTAGTAGAAACTAACTTCAACAGTTATGACACAAATACAAAGATTCCAGAATCAATCAGTATCAATATGGCTGAGTTAAAATAACTGCAAAAAACATTTTATGAGGATGAATGTTGATCAAGCATTCATGCATATGTAATTACACTTCAATATCTGGATGAACACAAATAAAAGGTATGTGCTTAACTTTGTTCAAGCTACAAAATATAATCTCCAAGAACACAAGCTTTAAAAGCAAAAATAAACAAGTGGCACCACCCTAAGTTAAAATCTTCTTCACAGTCAAAAAAGTAACCAACAAAAGGCAGCCTACAGAATGAGAGAAAATATTTGCAAACCTTTTATCTGATAAGGGGCTAATATTCAAAATACATAAATATTTCATATAAGTCAAATAGGCAAAGAACTTGGGTAGACATCACTGCTGGTGGGAATGTAGATTGGTATCGCTGCTGTGGAAACAGTATGGAAATTCCGAAAGAAAGTAAAAAATATAAGTGTTATATGACCCAGTAATCAATTTTCTTGGTCAATACTCAAAGGAAAATAAATCACTACCACATAAAAATACCTGCACTCTCATGTTCAGTGTATCACAAAAGCCAAGATAGGACAAAAAACATGAATGTTTGCTACGTGACAAATGGATAAAGAAATTGTGGTACACATATACAGTGGAATATTATTCATCCTTAATAAAGGAGATTCTGGCCAGGCGCAGTGGCTCACACCTGTAATCCCAGCACTTCGGAAGGCCGAGGCGGATGAATCAAGAGGTCGAGGCGAATGGATTAAAGAGGTCAGGGGTTGGAGACCAGGCTGACCAACATGGTGAAACCCTGTCTTTACTAAAAATATGAAAAAAAAAAATAGCCAGTTGTGATGATGTGCACCTGTAATCCTACCTATTCAGAAGGCTGAGGCAGGAGAATCACTTGAACCCGGGAGGCGGAGGTTGCAGTGAGCAGAGATTGCTCGAACCTAGGCGACAGAGAGAGACTGTCTCAAAAAAAAAAAAAAAAAAAAAAAAAAAAGGAGATTCTGCCATTTACCGCAGCACAGATGAAGCTGGAAGACATTATGATAAGTTAAATAAGGCAGGTACAGGAAACAAAAAATACAGCATAATTTCACTTTTATGTGGAATCTAAAAAAATGAATTCGCAAAGATGGAAAATAAAACAGTAGTGTTACCAGGGGCACAAAGACTGGGTGGGAGAAAATGGGAAGGAGGAGATTTAGGTCAATGGAGACAAAGCATGTATAGCATGAACAAGTCTAGAGACCTAATGTACAGCATGAAGACTACAGTTAATAATAATGTACTGAACTCAGGAGTTTTTCTAAGAGTAGATTTTTAGATGCTCTTGCCACACAAAAAATAAAATATTAGTGACCATGTAGGATAAGATATATGTTAATCTGCTTTACTGTAGCAACCGTTTAACTATCTACATGTATATCAAAACATAATGTTGTACACCTTACATATACATGATTAAGTGTTGAAAATAGAGAAAAGTGTTTATATCATTTTATACATCCATTACTGGTAGAACACTGGAAAATAGTTTCAGTGGTTTCATACCTTCTCTGACACTTGGGGGTGTCAGCCTCCCTCAACTAAAATGTGCATGCATTTGTGTGAAATGAGTCTACAATATTATTACAGTCATATATCATTTAACTGAGAAATGTACTATTAGGCAACTTTGTTCTTGTGTGAACATAACAGAATATACTGACACAAACCTAGATAGTATAGCCAACTATACAGCTGGCCTATATGGTATAGCCTATTGGTCCTCATCCTCAGCTACAAACTTGTACACTATGTTACTGTGCTGAATAGGGTAGGCAACTGTAACACACTGGTAAGTATTTGTGTAGTCAAACATATCTAAACACATAGAAGGCACAGGGAATATATAGTATTATAATCTTATGGAACCATTTTCATGTATCTGGTCAGTTTTTGACCAAAACCTTTTTATGTGTGCATGCCTGTGTTACAGTACTTGTATTAGTGTGATAGAATTATAGATTATTTCCTTGATAATGATAATGCTCTAATGTGACTTCACATGAAAAAAATAAATATTATTTTGAAATAAGCAGGTAAATAATTTTTTTCATAATTTATCATTGTAACTTTGAAGTATACAATGGTATTAGTAACCCAGAGAAAAAGGAGCATAATTAATATATCCTTAAAATATAACAATGCATTTCCAGATGAGCACTAAATCTAGAATATTATTAACATCATATAATCATAGATAGACAAGAACTTTTCTTTCTTTTTCTTTCATTTTCTAGCTCTTTTTATAACTCTACTTTGACCCCTCTAGATTGTCAAAAATTTTCTGACATTAATTAAATTCTTATACTAATGCAGAAAATGGTAAGTTCATATAAAATAGATCTAATATTAAAGCCTTACTAGTATAAGGCATACAAAAGATATTACTTCCAGGTCTGTGAGTAATAATAACTATTTTATGGTATATTAATTTGATGCTGGCTGTTAAAAGCAACAAATTAATATTTTGACTCATATTTTATGTGCAATTAGTGTGACCATATGATTTTTTAAATAAAATATTTTTCATTCAAAATGATTGTGAATTTTTTTTCAAAACATATTTTGATTATTAACGGTAGTAATAGTTTCAGTATGTTATATTTACCTTTCTTGGAAATGAATCAATACATTCTCTGAAAGTGACTAAAATTATTCATTTTTCAGGCCATCTATCAATATAATTTAAGAAAGACTGGAATTTGGATGGTAGAAACCTATAAGATAAAAATAATAACTTTGTCTTAGTACCATAATTTTTCACACACTCATTTATTTGCTCTGGACACATTTATGCCATTTTACATCAGTACAATTTAAATACACAGTTGTCCCTCAAACCACATGGGTTTAAATGTGTGGGTCCATTGATACACAGATGTTCTTACAAATTAAAAGTTACATTGAGTGTGCCTGCTTCTCCTGCATCCCCCTTCACCTCCTCCACCTCTTCTTTTTTGCTGTTTCTAAGACAACAAAACTACTCCTCCTCTACCTCCTCCTCAGCTTATGCAACATGAAAATGGCAAGGATGAAGACCTTTACGATGATCCATTTCCATTTAATGAATAGTAAGTATATTTTATCTTCCTTATGATTTTCTCAGTAACATCTTTTTTTAATCTAGCTTACTTTATTGTAAGAACACAGGGTATAATACATAGGACATACAAAATATGTATTAATCATTTATGTTATTCCTAATGCTTCTGGTCAACTATAGATTATTAGTAGTTAAGTTTTGAGGGAGTCAATGGTATATGCAAATTTTCAACTGTGCAGAAGGCTGGTGCCTCTAAATCCTGCACTTGTTCAAGGATCAACTGTATATATTGTGTTCTGTAAGTTCTTTCCAAAATACCATCTTCCTCAGAATTTTAGTCTGATACGTGGTAGTTTCTTTTCATAATAAAAAATATAATTTGAGCACTTCTCTTGGATTCCTTTATTTTGAGAGCTATGAATACTGTTGAATGTGTTTATGTAAGGGAAACTCAAAAGTAGATGATATGCATGTATTTATTATACATATGTACATACACATCTATGTATGTGTGCATGTATTTTTGTTTGTTCAGTAAGAAAAGTTCATAGCAACTTTCTCTGTATAGGTGGAAAGGGAAATTCATAATGGCTCAGATACTCCTTTACTTAAGTGAGGATTGACTGGAAGAACTACTCGGTCATCTGTGTATAAGAAGAAATTGGTATCCATTCAACGGGATTTTTTTTTTTGTCTTGACGTACTTCTTGAGTGTCATTCTTTGTTTCACTTTTTTATTTTTATTTTTGCAAGACATTCTTTTTGTTTTGAAGAAATGTGTTACTCTTCAAACACCTTATCTTCTTAGAGCTCAAGGATGGTTGTAAAAGGAAAGGTTCATTTTCATAAAGGTCTAGGATCCTCCAGGAAAAAGAATCATCTAATCTAATCATCAGTTGGATTTTAAATTTACTGAATGTTGTCCAGCAATTTAAGATGGTCCAGTTGAAACAATTGGCAAGAGTGAAGACCAAGGGGCACCCTCAGGCACACCTTCTAAAATGAACTTCATTAAAGGAAAAGAGGGTTGTATCCTGTAACCCAGGCTCAAAATTACCACCCAGATGTCAGATGAACCGACATGAAGTTTAGGTTCAGTATGATGGTAAGCTGCCCATACTTTCTTATTGGTACGATGGAGAAACTTTCTTAGCTTTTTGTTCTATATTTTCAAAATAACAAACTGTAACCTAACTCTTCCAAGTAAATTTTAGTACAAGGCCTCCCATCTATGTATGGCACTGAGGGATGGAGATCAACCTTATTGGCTAAACCACAGTGGCTTGTCCTGAGAACTTTTGTGGCTACCTTGGTTAAAGAGTGAGAATTAGAGCCTATTCTGAAATAGAAGAATTGTGAAAATTCTTTCTTACCTTACATAACCAGACAATCAACTGTGGGAATAACAAAGATAATATTAGGTTCTTGTGTGCCATCTTTCCAATTTGACACTATCTTGAAGAAACAGAAATGATGAGATTAGAAGCCTGGCTCAGGATTATCAGGAAGGAAGACAGACTTATACTAAGGGGCTGGTTTTAGCCAGAGTTTAAAGACCAGTGGAGAGAAAACATGGCTTTTCACCACAGACGTGGCAAGTAAACCTTTAAACAAGGCTTTTAAGTATTAATAAATTTGCTAAACATTCTGCACCAAAACTGGATTATAGATATTTTAAAAATATAGTTCTTTAAAAGACTCAGATTATTAAGCAAACATTATTAAGTCAACAGGTTACAATGTTGAATTAAAAGCTGACATGGTTTAAGAAAATAAGAGGTCCTATTTGTTTTTTTCTCATTTCTGTTTTTTTTTGTTGTTGTTGTTGGTGGTTTTTTTTTTTTTTTTTTTTTTTTTTTTTTGTTTTTTTTTTTGAGATAGAGCCTCACTCTGTTGCCCAGGCTGGAGTGCAGTAGTGCGATCTCTGCCCACTGCAACTCTGCATCCCAGATTCAAGCAATTCTCCCACCTCAGCATCTCTTGTAGTTGAGATTATAGGCATGCGCCACCACATCTGACTAATTTTTGTATGTTTTGGTAGAGACAGGATTTCACCATGTTGGCCAGGCTGGTCTTGAACTCCTGACCTTAAGCTATCCACCCACGTCAGCCTCCCAAAGTGCTGGCATTACAGACGTGAGCCATCACACCCCGCCAGAAAGTCCTATTTGGATTAAATGCCGGAAGAAGCATAAGGAAATTAACATTGACTGTTATATGGTCAGAAGAAATTATACTCAGATCTCACTGTAGGGTGTTTTCTTATTGTTTGTAACCACATCTTCAAGGTCTTATAGTGAAAAAAGCAAATGGCTTCACTTGAAGAACTTTAAACAATATAATCACATAGATGAATGAAAACCAGCCCCTTTTTCATATGTATTATTCAAGCCCCTTTTCGTTTTTATTATTCCAGGATCCTCTCTTATTCCATTGTGCCTGTTTTACATCAGTATTCTCTGCTGATACCCACTTAGATTGTCTCAATGGAGTTTATATTTATAATATAATTGCACAAAAACGGCTTTGTTTCTTTTCTTCTGCAAGTGACTAGCATTCTAACAAAATATCTTAATGTATGTTTCTAATCAAGATTCAACATTCAGAACAATAGAATATTTGTGGATTTATTTTTCCAGCATTTAAATTTTATGTTTCCCAATCCCTTTTCATGGACAGAGACAAATACATATAATCACTGTATTGCTAGCATCAAGAACCATAACATTAGAATTAAACAAGCCAATTATTTACATCCTGGAAAATATTAAATTGATACTGTCTTGCTAATATTTTCTTACATAATAATATGCAAACACATAAAGTGAAGGTTACTTTATGATAATATGCTATCTTTTATATTTTAACAATATTTTATTTGAAAATGTTAAAACACATATAAAATACATAAAATTACCAAAATTCCAGCACTTAAATAATTTGGTATAATTTTGAATGTCTTTCCAACTGATCGTCTCTTAATACACCCTAATATTCACCTTTATTGTAACTAATATAAGTGTTTTCTTCTCAATTCTTCTCATCAGTGGACTCATATGTATGTTTTTCTATGAATAATTTTTTTCTAAAATTTTGGCACAACTATAACATCTCTAATTACATGAGTTCTTCATCAATCTGTCTACTATTAATTTCTTTCTAATGCATATTTGAAATGCATTAGAATAACATATGTAGATAATGTTATTCTACATAATCTACATAAATATACATAAATAATAATCTACATAACATTATGTAGATAATCCAATTTATCTACATAATTGGATAAATTATGGATTTAATATAATTTATTTATTCAAATACTTTCGGTAGATATTTAGGTGGTTTCCTATTTTCAAGAAGCAACATTGTACATATATATCATTACATAAGCGTCTCTAATCTTGACTGCATATGAATAGCTTGCAGTTGTGTTTAAACTATCTCCCATCAACATTTTTTTTCCTAAAATACCTAAAGCATTTCCAAATACTGTGTAATTTCGGCCATAATTACTTCATAAATAAAGTATTCTTCATCTCTACTTGTTCTCCCAAACCTAAACATATATCACTCTTTGTCTTCAGACATTCAAGCAGTTATTAACTGAGATTTGTGTAACTTTCTAAAGACTCTGATAACTTTAATTTTACACCTTTTTTTGGACATCTTTGGATTTTTTTTTTTATTATTATTTTACTTTGGACTATCACAACTAAGATGGTAATTTAACTACATTCTATGAACTCATTCCAGACAAATTCTAATCCGTGTATGGAAACACTGTCAGAATAAACTCTCTGAAACACATCCTAAGCATGCTACACTTCTGATTGTGTAATGGTTATCTAGTAATAATAATAATAATAATATCTTTATTTTTCATACCCACATATCTATATGACATAATTTTGCTATTGACCCACCTTTATATTATTTTATCTATAGGCACGATTCACTCCTACTATACAAATATAATAGCATTGTTCTAAACTCCATATTCTACCTAAAGAGAAATGAGGCTTCCACAATTCACTCAAAGTGGTAAAATTATTGATAGGAGTAGTCTTTTATAATTTCATATATGTATTATAATATAAAAGGCAAACAATATAAAAACCATGTCAGAGTTACAAGTAAAAACACTATTACAAAAAGCAAGATGAAATCCTCCCAAAATTTCAGTAATCAATAGGTTGGCAAATAAAAAAGAAATAGAATAATAAGAAACAGCAAAAACAAGTAATAAAATTCCTGACTTAAGTGCTAACATATTAATAGTTGCTTCAATAAAATTATGTATATAATCAGTTAAAAGATGTAGACTGATAAAGTGACTTTCTAAAATGGCCTAACCATATCCTATTTATATAAAATTCATCTCAAATTCAAAGATGAAAAAGTTGAAAATAAAAAGATGAAGAAAGATATATTATGCGAACTTTAAGAAATAAAAGAATTAATACAATAATATCCAATAATGTACATTTTAGAAAAATAAAAATTCTTAAGAAAAAGAAAAACATAACAATGATAAAAACAATCTATAAAAAATCTGTAAAGCAATATATAAGCATCATTTTAAAAAACCTGTAAAACAATATGTTAAGCACCAAACAAAGTGTCTTCAAAATACATGAAGAAGGACTTATAAATACGTGGTAAAATATTTGCAGGTACATATATCTCATAAGGAATTATTTTCTAGAGTATATAAAGAACTCTTACATCTCACTAGTAAAAAGACAAATCAATTAAACTGGGTAAACCACTTTGATTTTTCCAATGAATATTCACAAAGAGGCCCCAAAACACATAAAATGATGCTCAATATAAAAAATACTCAAAATGTGAAATCATGATAGAAATTTAAATTAAAATTACAGTTAAATACCACTTCACACCCATTAAAATGACAATAATTAAAGAGACAGGCAATATGAAATGTTGGGAAGAATGAAAAATCCTACATTTGCTGATAGAGATGCAAAGTTGTCAAGCAAATCTGGAAAACAGGTTGATAATTGATTAAACACTTAAACAAAATATCATGTAAATCACCAATTCCACTTCTGCGTATCTATTCAATAGAAATTAAAACATACATCACCTGAAATCTTGTGAGTTATTGTTCACAGCAACATTATTCAACAGTATTCTCGTGAGTTACTGTTTTACGACAACATTAGTCAAAATAGTTCATCAGCTGGAGAGTGGATAAACAAAAATGGATGAACCTCACAAATATTATGCAAATTGAAAGAGGCCAGATGCAAAAGATCACATTGTAAATGATTTGATTATAAGAAATGTTTAATAAGATAAATACATGGAGACACAAGTAGGTTAGTAGTTGCCTGGACCTCTGGTGAGACATGGTGTTGGCATGCAAAATTTTTTCAAAGTATTAGAAATGTTCTACACTTGTATTGCAGTGATAAGAGCAAGACACTGTAATTTATTAAAATGTTGTACATAAATGTCACATATTCAAATACCATTTTTATGTAAACACAATGCTATAAGAATGATACAAAATGTTTTTAATTCTATATTTAATCATATAAGTACTCTACATTATTTCCATAATTGTATTTATTTTAATTATCAATTCTATAATTAGTTTGATAATTTACAATCTTATTTTACTGTGCCTCAAATAAGTAGTGTCTTATGATCAATCAGATCATTGATTCTTATATATACTGAATGTATATGTGTATATGTGTATATTTGCAGTTTACACTTTGCACAATGATTGCCTCAAATACTGTCCAAGAAAAAGTGTATTTTTATAATAAATTTGATGTGTTAAATCAATTTTAATGCTGAAAGAACACATTTTTAGGTAGCCTGATGGAATTTTTAACAGAGAGTAGTATTTTGTGGTAAAATAATGTGCAACTGTTTAATAAAAAACTCTTGAATGTTTATATATACCAGGAAATAATATATGCAGTCTTTAAAACTTTTTATATTCTCCTGTCTCTAAAGGAAAACAAGGTAACTGACACTCAAAAATACTATTTTTCTGAGGATAAAAATGTATTTTGTAAGGAAAATTATATTTTAGCTTCAAACTATTAATATTCCAAATCAGAAAATCTAAGAATGTGTGGAGATAGGATGTGTGTTCATTCTCCCCTGGAATAGGAGGCTTAGACAGTAAAATCCTGTCTTCTAAACTAATCATTGGTTTGGATCAGGGGTTAGAGGTTTCTGCCAGGGCT
The DNA here is from genome assembly GCF_024542745.1 of Macaca thibetana thibetana. Lineage (NCBI taxonomy): Eukaryota > Metazoa > Chordata > Mammalia > Primates > Cercopithecidae > Macaca > Macaca thibetana. The sequence goes on along the minus strand of NC_065583.1, from coordinate 130,608,340 downwards.
ATTAATGGGAGAAAAGGAATAAGCTAGGGAATTGCAGCATCATTTTGCTCTTTTGCTTTGGGGGCCAGCTGAAATTTGCCCAAAGTTTCTAAAATATCCTAAGGATAAATATTTGCATTTTTATGGAATTGAAATAGTTGCAAAAGGACTCAGGATTTGTACCAAAACACAAACATTTAACAAATAACTGTACAGATACCTATGTCATAATAATGGTCATAACTATCATGAAGTAAACTCTAGAGTCATGAGTGTATACGATTCAAGTCCTGAAATAGTATGATTCAAAACTCAAGAGAAAAGGTTATAAGAGGGGTTTCATGCAAGGAAATTATCAGGCGGATTAGCTTGAGAAATGAATAATCTGTCCATTTTGATAAAGAAAGTGTAGTGCCTTTTGGCAGGTGCATATTAAGAAAGGTGTATAGGCCAGTGAGAATGCTCTCGAGGGTGGGATATCTTCAGTTCTTTGTAGATAATGCTGAGGATTTTAAAATATGTTCAAGTAAAACAAAGTAGAGAAGAAAAAAGTGAATAAAACCTTGAACATCTTTCCTACAGACATATTGAGGAGAATTTGCCTTTATGCTTTAGGATACTACATAGAAAATGATCATACAAATGTAGTGTTCTTAAAAAATCATTTTTGTGGGCCGGGCGCGGTGGCTCACGCCTGTAATCCCAGCACTTTGGGAGGCCGAGACGGGCGGATCACGAGGTCAGGAGATCGAGACCATCCTGACTAACACGGTGAAACCCCGTCTCTACTAAAAAATACAAAAAACTAGCCGGCCGAGGTGGCGGGCGCCTATAGTCCCAGCTACTCGGGAGGCTGAGGCAGGAGAATGGCGTGAACCCGGGAGGCGGAGCTTGCAGTGAGCTGAGATCCGGCCACCGCACTCCAGCCTGGGTGACAGAGCGAGACTCCGTCTCGAAAAAAAAAAAAAAATCATTTTTGTAACAATATGTTACAAATATTTATTATTTTACATCAAAGTCAGGTGAGTCACATAAGGAAAATCTGAAATAATTCTCACTGCAGAAAAATATTGACCTCTTTAATAAAAGACAGTTTTTTTTTTTACTTGCTTTGTTTTTTCTTTGATTAATTTTTCTGATGTATTGAAGTGGGTTGTTTACCTGTGTCCCTTCAAATTTTGTGTTCTTCTAATTTAAAAAACTGTTGTTTTTATATTGATTTTTAGGTAAAAAAATACTATGTATTAAGGCTTTGCTCATTATACATGTTGCAAATGCCTTCTCCCATACTGAGCTTACAAATTTACTCTCATAAAACTGTACTTTATTGAACAAAACTGACTAACTTTAATATAATAAGATAAAATACTCTTTATTTGCTATCCATTCTGTTTCCAAAATACTCACTACGCACAAGATAGCAAAATACTCTTCTATGTTATAATCTAGAATATTGTTTCTCTTTCTTTACCTGGGACAATTTGAGTAGAATTGATCTATATACATGAATGTTAGATATAAAATAAATTCTATATTTTCTAAGCAGACATCCAGTTTACCCAGGAGCAAATACTAAAAAGCCAATTTTATTATTTTTCTAGGAAGAAATGTTATCAATTCTGTTGATGGACTCCTTAATCTCTTCTACTGATTACCTTCTACTTGAACCAGTACCAAATTAATGTTGCAAGCTTTGTCTTGAAATATGTTAAATTTATAACTTTGTTCTTATTCCACCTGATTGTGATGAATATGAGTATTCTGTATTTCCATTAAACTGTATATACAGTTTTTAAATTTCTCCAAAAACCTTGATAGAATTTTGACTGAAATTGCTTTCAATTTCTAGATCAATTTAGACAATTAATACATGTAAATGTGATATTTATTTATAATTATTTTCTGATGTTTATACATTTCATTAATTTTAATTGTGTGACTGCATTCACATCAATCTCTTTAGTACAATGTTGAATACAGGTGGGATTAAATTATATCCCTACATTATTCTCCATATTTGAAAAATAGTTTTTAATATTTCACCATTAAGTATTATATTGGCTGTATAATATTTGCAATTGTATTTTGAAAAAGTAGTGTATTAAGATATAATTTTTGTCCTAATAATACTGATCCAGATTTTTACATTACTTTCCCTCTTATTTCTTCTGAGCAGCAGCCAGAGATCACTGATTGGTTCACAGGTATAAGCAGGGTTAGTCTATACTGCCTGAAAGGAAACATCAAAACCAACTGATGAGACTAGAATTTAATAACAAGTATACCATAATTCTTGAAATATAATTTTTCTCTCTCCAGTCTTTCATTTTTACCAAAGACAAATCATAAGTTCAATTTGCTTTATTATATTTGGCCTGATTATTTGTATAATATGCAGCAAGAATAATTATTTTTCACATAGACTTTTTAAATTGACTTTGATGGAAATTTGTTGCATAAAAAATTCTCAGGTAAGACTTTTTTAAAGATGATCCCAATCGTGGCTTTGTACCCTCAAATACCCATGAGTTAGGTAAATTCCTCTCCTCTTGAGATCCCAAGATAACTTGGAACTCCTGAGCCTGTCAGAAAGTGACATTCTTTACTTACCAAGGTCAAGAACCCTGGACAAGACCTCTGCAGACAAGTATGAGGACAGTTTTCTTAAGGGACTTTTATTGGCTCTGTAAGTCAAGTTAGATTCATTAAAGAAATGCACACCATTTCAGTCAAAGCCTTGATAAAATAACTAGTTTCTCCAGTTGTGTCATGTTCAAAAATGAAAAAAAGAAAATCTTATTGCAATTATGCAAATAACAATATGGCCATAAGTTAAGAATACTCATAAAGAGTTTCCAAATTCTGGATAAATCAGGAAGAGAGAAACAAATATGTTCCAACTTTTGTTCACAGGAGGATACTTAATTGTCAAAAGCTGTCAATAGCTCAAAAGAATAAGTTTTCTTGACTCTGAAAATCAAAAAAAAAAAAATGATCAGCAACATTTTAAGCAAAAAGTCAAAACGAAAAATACTTCAATCTTTTATTAGTTCAATACATGCAGTTAACTCCTGTTCTGCTTGACATTCATGAACATTTCAACTCTTCATGAGAGTCCTGAAGGATTTTCCTCTATTCTAATGTCACAAAATCCAAAGTTATTAGAAACCTACATTCAAGAACACCTGTTAGAGTCCTATAACTGATTATAAACCACCTTTTAAAGTGGATCAAAACAAGACAACAATTGTTGATGGATGATGAAATGCCTTAGGGCAGTCTCTGTTAAAGTCACAATTGACTAGGAAATTTTGGTTACTTCCGTGGCACACAAAAATTTTACATAAAAATTATAATTATTAATAACATACACTAAGTCATATCAGAAGTATAGGTATTTCCCATAATTTTGGAACACATACCATAACATATTTGTACAAATACAACTTGAAGAAAGTAAACCACCATTTCATATCTGACAATGCTTCCTGTGTGATTTTTGTACCAAATAAACCAAATGTCATTTTTACATTAGTGTACTATTAATCTTAAACCCTGTGTTTGTTAAAACCTTATAGGCAAATCTACCCAATTTTTATGTCTGACTATAAGGTACGATTCTTATTGACCATTTATAATCCTTTAAATTTTTGTTAAAGAGCAGATGAATGGTCTAAGAAAAACTTGTGCTTTTATTACAATGATCAAGTTATGGAAAAAATGAATAACACTCCTTTAACTGTATGTTCACACATAGAATTTATTTTACAAGATTCCAACATAAAATCCTTTAACCCTCTAAACTTATGCAAGAAATCCACATTACCATGCTTCTTACACTCTTTTGCCAAAAGTATATTCTACTTTTCTTGCATTCCTTGAATGTACAGCTGTTTCTTTAGTAGTCTCAAATACATGTTACACTGTTAACTCTTGATTTTGAATTATATACATTATCTTTTTCCTGCATATATTGAAATGATCAAACTATTTTCTACATTTTTCTCAATGTGGTAGAATGTAATGAATTCCAAAGTTAAATAAAATTTTTAATTTCTGTAATTAAACCCATCTTACATTGAAATATACATCTTCCTTATATTGCAAAATTCATTAGGCTAATGCATTGTTAAATAATTGACATTTATGTTTTAGACATAAACTCTAGCTTTAAAAATGATGTGGGAATTCCACCGTTTTTAGGCTATACCTTGGAAAAGATTTCTGGACAGAATATTCTCTTCGTCTTAATTATTTGGTAGAATTTGATAAGAGGAAGAGATTTTCCAAGTTTATCGTTTAAATGTTTGCATCCTTCATAACATTGATTTCAAAACATTGATGTGAAAAGACAAGAAAATTGCAGACTGATCACTCTTTTTTTTTTCTTTTTCTTGAAGAGGGAGTTTCGCTCTGTCACCCAGGCTGGAGTTCAGTGGCATGATCTCATCTCACTGCAACCTCTGCCACCCGGGTTCAATCGATTCTCCTGCATCAGCCTCCTAAACAGCTATGATAACAGGTGTCCACGACCACACCCAGCTAATTTTTGTGTTTGTAGTAGAGATGGGGTTTTGCCATGTTGGCCAGGCTAGTCACGAACTACTCACCTCTGGTGATCCGCCTGCCTTGGCCTCCCAAAGTGCTGAGATGACAGGTGTCAGCTAACATTCTTATGTAGACAAATGCATATATATTGCATCATCATAAACTTAATCCACAAAAAACACATCAATGCAGAGCATAGTTTATTTCAGAAATAAAAGATCGGTTTTGCATCTGTAAATTCATGTAATTCAGCATATGAGCCAAATTAAATAAAATATATACATGCACATACACACATATCACTCCAGATGGATGTTTAAATCACAGGTTTTTCTAACTTTCATTATTTAATATAAAGTCCTTGAAGAGTTTTCCTTAAAGTACAACTATAACTATATTCTACCTAATTTCCAATGTCATATTTCCATGCTGTTCCTTAAATTCATATGCTACTTACATGCTATGTTATATCATTTCACACAAGTGTTTAGAAATGTGCAGCACAATTTGAAAATATTTAGAATTTTTTAAAACTTTGTGTTAATTATTTCAAGATAATTCTAATGTAGTCAGTCTACATACACTATACATTTAGTCCTTTGACATTTGATGATACATACCATGTATTTCTTTTATCTACACCTATATGTGTATCTCTCTATATCTTTATCTTTTCATTTGCATAATTATTTTATAATTTATTAATCATTTTTTAATATTTTGAATAGTTACCATTTTAAAGTGTTTTATTAGTTATGAGAGAGGCACTGTAAAATATTCAACTATAATTGTAAATGTGTTTACGTATCTTTTGGCTTCTGCCATTTTTAAAATTTAAATAGGTAAAATTTTATGTGCACAAAACATTAGAGTTGCTATATCTTGAGATATTGTCATTTTATTACTGTTTTTCTTTCTCTCTAGCAATACTTCTTGACTAGTCTAATTTGGTTGATTATTGTATAGGTACACAAGTTTCTCATTTTTAGTATTTGAATGATATATATGTATAGATGTATACATTATATATACTGTCTTCTTTTTGACATATTTTATGATATTTGTAAGGTGTGTATTTTTTTAAGCTGCATGTTAGTTATTTTTTTTATTTACTTGACATCGTTGTCTTTAACAGGAATGTGTAATCTATTTAGATTTTGTGTAACTCATTGTATAATATGTATTCAATTATTTAAACTTATGTTTTCTATATGTCCTGTGTCTTTTACATTTTCTTTTTTCTTCATTTTGTATTAACTAACAAAGTTTATTATTCTTTTTTAACCACATTAACTTAGTAGCTATATAATCTTTGTATAGTGTTCTAGTAACTACCATATATGTTAAAACCTGAATCCCTGGCTTATATTTAAGTTAGTCATTTGTTTCCTATACAATGCAAGGGTCCTAGGCCATTTAAAGTTTATTTATACTCTTGCCATTGTATAGAGCCAATTATTATTTGTATTTATATGCATCCTGTATTTGCCTTTTCCAATCCTCTCTGTTTCTTTTTGCAAAAGCCTATTCTTCATTCTGTGTTTATGTTCATCTGCTGAACACTCCTAAGGAATTCTTCAGTGCAGGTCAGCTTAGTATTGATTGTCTTTTATTCTGATCAGCATATCTTTTCTCTCACTAAATAGAATTTATATATATATATATTCACTTCTGTTGTTATTCTTGTGATTCCTACTCTTAGTCTTTCTGCTACATAAAGCAGTAAACTTTACCTGTTTTTGTAGTTTTTAAAAGATATTCTCCATAAGTTTAGTCTTTTCTATTTAAAGTGATGGACCTGAGTATAATTTTCTTTCTATTTATGTTGAATATGTGACTTGTAGTCTTTCATCAATTTTGGACATTATTGTCATTATTTCTTCAAAATTTTCTTTTTTTCCTGTTTTCTTTCTTTCTAGTTAAATTTCAGTTATACACCAACTACACTTTTTGCTCCCACTGCATCTCTGTTTGTTAAAATATTTATATTTTATTGTTTTATCTCTCCTTACTTCAGTGTCTTTCTTCTGGTTCATTAAATTTCTTTTATCTCTGTCTAGTCTTCTAGTACACCCACAACTGAGTTGTGCCAATGAATTAAATCCTTCATACAATCAAGTGTAAAAATTTAATTGTGTAATTTGTAACGGAAATAGAACATTATCAATTGACTCCAAATGTTTTTCTTGACAAAACTCTCATTCGGTAATACATCTAAATTTTTTTTTAAAATCCCAATATTTTTACCTCAGTAGCCATAGATTGTTTTTCATGTGATTGATTTGTATGTAAATGTAAACATATTGCAGATACTAATTATTCTGATTTTTGTTACTTAATGTTTGTCAGATTCAACCACGGTTGTGATGACAATTTAAATATTCTTTTTGTTGTTGCACATTGTGTGGTGTCCTTAGATGCATAACCCCAAATTAAGTTATCTATTTTCTTGATGTAAATTTGAATTAATTTTAGTTTCTTATTCCAAAGATAATTACAGATGTGCATCCTTACATCTTTCTTGTGGATTTAAGGAACTCATTTGGTTCAATATACCAAGGACTTACATTGCTACATTAACGTTATAGAATATCTCATCTCCCTTTTCCCCATTTCTCTCTCTCTTTCTCTCTTTCTACTTAATAAATTTTTCTATGAAAAAAAATATTTTGAATAAGCAAATTTTGAATTCCAACAACTATCCTTTTAAAAAAATTATTTACTAGAGTTTTGCTTCAGATTTATTGTTAATAGATGTTCCTGCTTACAATTTTATTAAATATCAGCATCTTGGTCATGTAGATTATAGGCTATAGAAACATTTAAAAAATCATTTTTCATGTAGTACAAATGAACATTTTTATCTATCTGTAGTAGGTTGTCTGTGTCAAATATGTAGATACTTTGGTTTTAAAATTAAACAGATGATGAAGCAGCTTACCGAGGTGAAATTCTTGCCCAAGCTAATGTAGTAGACGAGGCAGAGGGAGCTGGGATTAGAAGTTAAGAAAATTTTACTCCAGATTCCATGCACTGAAAGTTAGCTTCTATTGAACCTTAAGTAGATTATTTTCTGTTTTACAAAGAAGAATTTTTAACAACACAGTTGTCACTATCTTTCATTTTAGAGTAAAAATTTATAGTGACTACACACAGATTAATTCATATTCTCTACTCATGACTTTGACAGAGCAGGCAATTCTTGTTCCAGCATGGTGACATGTCGTTGATTTTTGTGGTTTGTTTGGGTGATTTCTACCCTTTAAAAATGGTCCCTTCTAGTTTTTGTATCCTAGGCCTTGTCTTTATCATACCTGCTAAATGAACTCATGGAAACTCGGGTATGGTGGCCTCATGGTTGCTCACCTATGAAAGTTGATTGACAGATTATGAGTCTCCTTAGTCTAAGATGTCCCCAGCATCAGCATATCAGCATGTTCACTTCTATTAAATGTTTATGTGCATGGCTCATTTTATTACAAATATTGTAATTCCAGATAATTTGCTAATTCTTACATAATTGTTATACAATTGTTTAGAAAACTGTGTCATATCAGATAGATGCATGCCTCTGAACTTTTATAAATGATGACAGTAGTAATAATAGATGATGATAATGATGGTTATGATAACAGCCGTGGTTAGAGTTTTTCATGTAAATTAGGCATGTTTGATGTAATCAAGCTGGCAAATGATGGAACCTGGTTTCAAATCCAGGAAAAGTTTTAGTGTTCTTGAATGTCATATTAATAAGAGGTTCTTTCAACAACTACGTTCAATGTAAATCTACACTTGCTTTTTAAGATATCGTATGTGAAATGCTCAAAAGTTATCCAAAAAAGTAGATAGAAAATTAAGGTAAAACATTCCCAATTCATCATATTATATTTCAGTGCTGTATGAATTTAAACTTTAATATTGTAATTTATCCAGGTGTGCTATGTATATTTAGTAGTGCAAAAGAATGACAATTTTCTTTTTGTAATTTTTCACACAACTATTCAAGAAAGATGGACAATTAAAATGAGTACTCAGGAGCCTTCTAAGTTTTCACTTACTAGCTGTGGACCAAAACATTAGGTATTAGAGGAGTTCTCAGTGCCTGAACTTGTATAGAATATTATGCCTATCCTTTACCAATGACTTCATGCCTTTTTGTTAATACTTCAAAATCTAACTCATGTTCATGTATAGTGTTAGAAGTCGATCACCTGCCATCATCATGGATGGGTGGGAAAAGAGGTAAAGAACAAAGCATGTAGGCTCTAAGGCTTTTAAAATAAATAAAAACAATGTTTTCTCTCTAATTTAGCTCCAAAAATTTCAACCATAATGTGAACTTATGGAACAAGTGAAACAGTATAAAGGAAAATAAAGGGAAAAGTAATAATTTAATTTGCTTTAATAATTATCAAAATAATAATTTATTTAAAAATTCTCAAATTTTGGATGTTCTTTTTAAAACCACTTTATTCAGGGATGTACAAAGGTATTTCTACTAGAAAAATATTAATTATAAAATATTTTCATCCAAAATTATGTATAATTAACATTTATATATAATTTTTAAAAAGGTAACATTTTAATTGACAAGTCAATTTTATATTCTGCTTGTTATAGGTAAATTTTATATATGTATCTCTAATTTACGAGTTTCATGAAAAGTTGAAGTGCTTTTGTCTCAGTAGGCATTTTATACATGACATAAATCATAATATTAAGATTAGTCACAAGGAAGCTTTTGGAAAATTGATCTCCATGAATTATATTTGTGCCAGTATAATCTCATGTGAAGACCTCGAAAAGGAATTAAGAATGAAAAACCAAATTGAAACATTTAAAAATACACATTTTGTTTCCCATGTCCCGGTATCATATAAGTTAATATTCTTTACCCTAAATCACGCCAGTTAAAATTTTTTCTATTCAGTTCTACTGTACACTGAGAGCATATTTGCATGATTTCTAGACTTTTAAAATTTCAAATATGTATTTTATGCCTCATAATGTGATTTATTTTAGTGAATATTCCATATTTCCTGGAGTAAAATTATATTCTGCTATTGTGGAATAAAATATTGCATACATTTCAATTAGATCAAGTTGGTTGGCAGTATTGTTCAAGTCAGCTATATTACGAATTCTCTGGTTGATCTTTCAATTACTAAAACGAAATTATTTAAACCTTCAACTAGAATCACGGACTTATTTTTACTTTGTTGCAGTTCTACCATATTTTCTGCCTCAGGTATGCTTATCTTCTACTGTTACATGCATACACCTTAAACATTGTTGTGTTTTTTGGAGAATTAATTTCTTTATCATTAGTAATGTCTCCCTTTATCCCTGATTTTCTTTTTTGTCTTAAAGTCTGCTTTATCTAAAATTCATCTTTACTTAATATTCAGTATTCTGGAGGTTTTGGGGATAAGTGTTAGCACGTGTATTAGTGGGCATTCCCCAGAGAAATAGAACCAAAAATACGTACTACATGTAGTATATGCACAAGTGCACAAGTAGTATGCACTATTGGTTCTATTTCTCTAGAGAATAGAATGTATATGGAGAACTATATACATACATAGTTTTATATATATGTGTATATACACACACATATATATACACACACACAATTATATATATAAAAATATATATATATATAATTATATATGAGAGAGAACGAGAGAGAGAGTATGAGAAACATGTAGAGCAGGCTATCAGGCTGGAGACCCAGGTAAAATAAAAATTGATGTTGCAATCTCAAGTCTAAAGGCAATCTGAAGACAGAATTTGTTCTTCTTCAAATAATCTTTTTTTTTTTTTAAGCCTTTGTAACTTACTGAATGAGGTCCACCTAAATTATAAATTATAATTTGCTTCACTCAAAGTCTTCTGATTAAAATCTTAATATCTAAAATTACCTTCACGCAACATCTAGCCTGCTGTTTGAGCAGTCTTCTGGGTACTGTAGCCTAGCCAAGTTCACACAAAAATAACTCTCACAGCAACTTATATGATTCTCTATCCCCTTATTTGTACTTTTTATGTCTTTTTATTTGAGATTCTTGTAGACAACATACAGTTGAGTGTGTTTTGCCATACATCCAGAAAATTTGTCTTTTAATTGTTATATTTATATTACTCCCACTTAAGGTGATCATTGATATAGTGTGGTTAGTATCTACTATCTTTGTTTCATCTTTGATAATTTTTTCCTGCTTTTTTTTCTGTTTCTCTTTGCTTTCTCTGATTTTAACTGAGAATTATATGATTCAATTTATCTTCTCTCTTAGAATGTCAATTGTATATTTTAATTTTTTAGTTAGTTTATAACTAAACTAACTAAAAATTTTTTTAGTTTATTTTTGGTGAGTTTGTAACACAGTAGCTCCTCCTTATCCATAGGGGATATTCCAAGACTACCAGTGGATGCCTGAAACCACTGATTATACCAAATCCTATGTGTAATATGCTTTTTCCTAAACCTAATGGCCTATGATAGAGTTTCATTTCTATATTAGGCACAGTAAGAGATTAATAAAAATAACTGATCATTATATAAAACAGTTATAACAATATGGTAGCACCACTACTCTTCACTTTGGGACAATTATTAAGTAAACTAAGGGTTATGTAACACAAACACTGCAATACTGGTACAGTTGAATGATAATTGAGCCAGGTATAGTGTAGACAGTGTAGATATGTTGGACAAAGAGATGATTCACTTCCAGGCAGAATGAAGCAGAATGGTGCCATATTTCATCATGCTACTCAGAACAACAAACAATGTGAAACTTATGAATTATTTACTTCTGGAATTTTCATTTAATATTTTCAGACTCTGGTTGACTGCAGGTAACTGAAATGGCTGAAAATGAAAGTGAATAAGGTGGAACTACTGTGTACATTTTCCACTAGCCTAAGTCCATTTTCAGATGACACTATCACACTTTCTGGATAGTTCAGGTCATTATAACGAAGTGTTTCCAATTACTCCTTCTTATCTTATAGAATTTTGCTGTCATTCACTTAATTTCTCTGTATGTTATAAACCCAATCCATTTTAATATGATTACTCTAAACAGTTAACAAAATCAACTAAGAATTTTAAAAATTAAATGTTTTATTTTCCCTTTAGTTTTCTCCACCTTTTTTCCCCTATTTTGATGTTGATCCATGTTTCCTAACCCCTAGCATTTTCTTTCACTCTGAAGAGTTCTGAAAAATATTTATTTCAGCACTCTCTGCCAGTAATGAGGACCCTCAGTGTTTGCTTGTCTGAGTAAGTCTATTTATTTTCCAGTTTTAAAGGAGAATTTTGCTGAATGCACAATTATAGTTTAGGATTTTTTTTTTCCTTTAATACTAAATATTTTACTTCAGTATCTTGGTTGGTCTCTAATGAGAAATTTGGTGTAATTTTTCTCTTTGTTTCTCTATATCTAAGATATTTTCCCACTCCTGGGCTTCTTCAAGGTTTTCTGTGTTTTAGTTTTCTAAGTGTTGTATATAGAACTACTAAGATCAGATTTTTTGATGTTATTTATCCTAATTTGTTTTCTGAGCCAGCTAGTTTTATGGTTTCATGTGTGTCATTAATTTTGGAAAATTCTAGGAAATTTCTATCTTATCTTTCCAGTATTCCAAATACACTTATGTTATACCTTTTAAACTGTCCATCTTTCTTGGATATTCTGTTCTTTTAAAAATATTACTTTTTCTCTTTGTTTATGATTTTGGTTAATTTTCTATCGACCTATTTTTCAAGCTCTCTGATTCTATTTTAGCCATGCCCAGTTTACATATGCTTCCACCAAATATATTTTTCTCCTAAGGTATTTGTGATTTCCAGTATATCCTTTTGCTACCTTCTTAGGGTTTTTGTCCCTATGCTTACATTCTCCATCTATTCTTATGTTATCAAATTTTTCCATAAGAGTTTTTAATACAATATTCATTGTTGTTTTAATTCCTTGTCTTATCTTTCTAGAACCTGTGCCATATCTGTGTCTGGGTCTGATGTTTGCCTTGCCTCTTCAGAATGTGTGTTTTATTTCCTTTTATCTTATCTTGTGACTTTTGTTTTGAGTGGAGGATATGATATATTAGGTAATAGGGGCTGAGTTAAGTGAATCTTCAGTGTAAAGTTTTCTGTAAATCTGTTATGAGTTTTGTTGTTGTTATTCTATTTGTAGATTCCAAAATCTGTAGATCCCTCTGGAGTTCTTTTTGTTTCCCGTGTTGTTTGGGAGTTTCCTTATAAACTCTTGTTTAAAGTAAGTCTGTCTTTCAGGTCTTTAACCTGTAATCTACTGTCATTATACTGGTTTCCCGTGGAAGTGTTTATACAATGTGATATAATAAAACATTCTACAATCTTATAATTAAATCTCATTCTTTTGGTGTGGCTGGGTTGCTGAGCCGTGACCTTCAGAAGTGTGTCTTAGCTTTTTTCCCCCCCTCCTCTTAGGTGAGACAGACAGTCTAGAGTGGACTAGAATTGGGTAGTTTCCTTATTTATAATCAGATAAGCTCTGGAAAAAAAGATTTCCTTTGGTGAGTAGACCTTCATTATGGAGAATCCTCTACATGTATTTCAAATATTGACTTTTTGCCCCTCCATGGCAGAAACATGAGGGAATTTTTCTCTGCACTTTACAGTGAGAAACTTCAGGGGTTCCTGTAGGGCAAACACTTTAGGCAGTGTGCCTGATGCCAAGACTGGGACTTCAGAGTTACTCACTTACAAATAGTCCACACAGCCTCCAGAAACGAGTGGAAATCATCATTTAAGAGGACTGCCACCTTCTGAGTCAAGTGAACACTTAGGAAGTTCAGAAGGTGAAGACTTGTGTCCTTGAATTAAGTAGTCAAGCATAAACTTCAAGAAAGATGATGGATAAGAAAGAAGCAGCAGTGGTTTTGATGTTAAGCAACTGAATGGAGCAGAGAATAAAGGTATGATTTTTAAAATGCTAAGTATCCAAGAAACAGGACAAATAGAATTATCTGAGACAATATATGTGATATGGTAAACTTAATTTAAAACTTCACTATTAGGATGGATGAGGGAAACAAATCAATTGCTATCAGTCAGATTCTCTTCCCTTGAGTATTTCACAAAGTTCACTATTTAGGGAAAGGAGAACAAACATTCTAGACATTTTATTCTAACCTTAGACTTTAATATCAATTTGGTCTAGCAGTGAGGTGGTAGAAATCATAATTATATTTTCTTCCTTTCACTATTTTCTAAATTATTCATTAGCTATGTAAATGTTAAATTCAAATATAAATCTATAGTTCTATCCTTTGATTTATTTTTCTGGTAAGCTGGTTATTTTATTATTTATTATTATTATTTATTATTATATATTTATTTTGGAGGCTTTACTGCCCTAAACTATAAACACACACATGTACATGTGTGTGACCTTCAGAGGTGCTTCTTAGCTTTTTTGCCCCCTCCTCTTAGGTGAGACAGAAAGTCTAGAGTAAACTAGAATTGGGGAATTTCCCTACATACAGTCAAATAAGCTCTGGAAAAAAATGTTTTCCTTTGAAAATTTATACCTATAAACGTATATGTATAAATTTGTATGTATTTTCATATGTACACTCTAAATTGTGTGTAATATTAATACAACTCACACACACGTGTATACAACTTTTGGGGAGAAATGATTCACATTTTATACAACATACTTATTTTAAAGTGTACAATTCAACAGCCTTTAGTGTATTCAGATTTTTACAACCATCACCATTGTCAATTTTAGAATATTTTAATTATACCAGAAAAATCCTCTTAACCTTTAGGTATCACCCCCATCTCCTATCTGTTGCATCTCAATAAGCAACTACTAAGCTACTTTCAGCCTGCAGGGGTTTCCCTGTTCTACACATTTCAAATAAACAGAAATATGCCATATGTGATCTTTTGTGTCTAGATTCTTTTGCTTAGCATAATGTTTCCAGGGTTTATCTATTTTGTAGCATATATCTGTATTTAATCACTTTTATGGCTGAATAATATTCCATTTTGTGGATGTAACACTATCCATCAGCTGGTGATCACTTGGGTTGTTCCACCTTTGTCTCTCATGAATATTGTTCTTATATAAACATTCATGCACAAGGTTTTGTATGGATATACATATGCTTTTATTTCTTTTCTATGTATACCGAGAAGTAGAACTGCTGTCATACAAAAACCCTATTATGATAGAGTTTAATTGTTTGAAGAACTGCTAGATCATTTTCCAATTTGACTACATCATTTAACGTTCCCACCAGTGGTGTGTAAGGGATCAGATTTATCCAGGTTCTTGCCAAAACTTTCATCTGACTTATTATATCAGTGTTCCAAATAACTATTTACTTGTGTTTTTTTGTGTGATACTATTGTATCAATCTACCTGCATTAATATCATAATTCCTATTTAATCAATGCCAAGTAATTAGCATTTGTTATACTGCATATTTTATGGAGATGCTTTCTATGTTTAATCTATATCAAAGTTATGTCAGCACATGATTCAGGACTGTGTGGCCATGAGTAGAAACTCCCTTAAAAACTGAGATACCAATTTTGCTGCTTCAGGTATCGGTTGTATGTTAAAATAAATATACCTAGTCTGTATTTTGCATGTTATTCAGAAGTGTTCAGTGTATAATTATGTAAGATATTGAGTGGAAATCAAAGTATCATATATCCATAGAATTTACATTATCTATCAATCAGTTTATGCTAATCAAAAATCAATTTAGTATGGTTCATTACTGTATTGGAAGTGGATCCGATACAGTCCAGAGGGGCACCAAGGCTATGTCTCCCATACATAGCATATGGAGGTCTAAGAACAAAGTATAATTAACCCTTGAACAATGTAGGGATTGGTGGTACTGACTCCCCACACAGTTGAAAATCTGCATGTAAGTTTTGACTCCCAAAATTGGTAACATAAATAGTTGAATAACACATATTGTGTATCTTATGTGTATTATATGTTGTATTCCTAAAATAAAGTCAGCTAGGGAAAAGAAAATGTTATTTTAAAAACCATAAGGAAATATATTTACTTCTCATCTAGTGAAAGTGACTGACCAAGAACAATTTTTATTAAGTAACCAGAATTGCAAAGTGTAATTTAATTATGCAGTTTTAAAGTAACATAAAGTGTAATGCGTGTGCACTACTGATTGGTGAAATCAATAAAAACAGTTATAGTTTCATATTCCATGTCATTTTTTTTTTCTTGGCCTTTAATTTCCTAGCTAGACTTTTTCTAAATAAAGCAACTGATACTGATCACTTTCTCCATCACTGGCCTTCAGGTCCTACAATTAACAAGCCATATTATAAAAGTGTTGACCTCTTCCTTTTTCTTGAAATATTCTCTGTTCTAGGTTTTATAGACACCATATTTGCTTGTTTTGTCCTCAATTATTTTTACTCATGTCGGTGTACTTCTCTTTGTCTAGAAGGCTCTTAAATGTTGGTGTTCTACTGTCTTCATCCTGTTCTTACAAAGATGAAATTCATATTAAAAACAGAGAGTTCTCTATAAATAGTCATAGCAAATATAATGAGGATTGTGGTGGACAGGTTTAACGAAGTCATACAGATATAATGTTTAAAAATAATGTAGTTATTAAAATGAAAATTATAGCTCAGAGTCAGAGAAGACATAGCATAAAAACAACTGTGTTCGAATAGATCCCAGTAAACTCGTGAGAATGAAAACCAGATAATGAAATGGCATAAGTATTTCTAAAATAAGAAATAAACTAATTATACATGATACCAAAGAGTTTTTTAAAAAAAAGGGAAACAGAATTATCCATACTAAGATTCATTATATTGAAGTTATTGAACTTCAAAATTCTTAAAAAAAAATTATGAACAAATCGCACTCAGATTTCTCAACAAAAGTCATAAAAAGAAACAGTTTTTTCAACATTCTGAGGGTCATAAAGACTACAGACAGACTCTCAAATATTCATGAACTTAGTATTATTACTTCTGAATCATACATTGGAGGGAAGAAGGGAATCACTGAACTATCCAACATAGGACCAGAACAAAATTTGATTTGAAAGTTTACTTCTATCTTGAAATAGATTGAATACTCATGTTAAATCAATTTTAGTAGTATGCCCAAAGAGTTGTATAATGTAATTTAATGTTATAATCTCTGATAATATAAAAATAATATCAATGACCAAAACGAAGAGGCAAAATTAAAGACAATAGTTAACATTTTGATTCTAAAACTAATCTTTCATAGCAGGAAATAAACAGTGAAAAACACTACCTGTATCTTTTAAGTTAATTTTATAACCTTACTTAAATTAAGACCTGTAAGAAATTAAGAAAGTAGTAAGTAGTAACAAATTACTTATCTGAAAATTTGCTAATTTTGAGGAGTATAATATAAATAGAAATGATAAGAGAGGACATACAGCAGGAGATATGAAAAGAGATATAAGAAAAACTCAAATCAGTAGAGCTTGATAATCGGTTTGGAGGAAACTGGAAAATACTAAAGTAACATTAAAAGATGAAACGCAGGAAGGTTATTGTAACATAAACCAGGATATGGAAAACAAGAAGTAATACAGATTTATGTGGGGAGATGATAAGCTGAGATTTGAACATGTTGGGTTGGAGGTATTTGGAAAACATTCAAGTGACAATTCGAACTGTGACACTGCGGATTGGATTTCACAAGAGAGTTGGCACAAACATGGGGTCGAGATTTCACATCATACAGTTATTACAGCTAAGTGACCTGAGGAAGTCGTCCAAGGATGACAAGTAGGAAAAGCAGAAGCTACCCACAAACTTCAGGGACACCAATACGTGAATGATGGGCAGAAAGTGAGGCTTGCGCTAAAAAGAAGCTAAGGAGAAGAGATCGTGCAAAGGCTTGGTAGTGAGAGATATGCAATATATTTGAAAAATAGAACGGATTCCTGCATGGCTAAAGGTGAAATTCAAATTGCTGTATCAAATGGAAAATTGAAATCTAAATGACTTATGGTTTTTAATCTCAGAGAAATTGATAGCCTGAATACCTTGGGTTAATGAGTTATTTTGTAGAAAGGAGAATATTGGGCTGAGAAATTATTATCTATAAATCTCAGTTAGAGGAAACAGAAATGTTATTGCTTTATTCTTCAAAAGGATAGCATAATGGAACCCACTTTGAAAATTGCCCAAGTAAGGTATTGAAATATATTACAATTATGACATAAGCATTTTTAAACCAAAAATATTTGACTCCAGAGAGAATTTTATTCTTATCCATTATTAAATTTTGTTTTTATTTGTTTGTTTGTTGCTGTTGTTGCTGTTGTTTCCTTCTGGTTATACCTTCTGGTTTTAATTTCTAAATATTTAATATATACATTTTAGGATACAATTCTCTGTTGTGTTTCATAAGAGTATATGGTGTAATAATTTTTTTAAATTGGAGGCATGAATCATAGTGTGTTACATCATTTATATGTAGTGATGCATATCATTATATGACTATACATTATTTTCATGGAAAAGAGGAAATAATTATATATAATCTTATCTCCTCT
This sequence comes from Macaca thibetana thibetana, assembly GCF_024542745.1. Lineage (NCBI taxonomy): Eukaryota > Metazoa > Chordata > Mammalia > Primates > Cercopithecidae > Macaca > Macaca thibetana. The sequence continues at coordinate 130,590,217 of NC_065583.1, read as the reverse complement.
TTTAAAAGCCAGGTCATTCTTTCCTAAACTCTGATATTGGGCGTTGTAGAAAAGTCCATAGTTTTTTCAGTTAAGTTTTATTTTTTTTCTCTATCTTACACAAGTAACTTATTTTGTCTCTCAGTAGTTTAAATGTAGTTTAACTTTTTACATAATGTTTCAGAATATGAAAAGCAGGAAATAAATTAGGAAAGGTTAGCTCTTTGAATTAAATGAAATTAACTCAGGAAAAAAATCATAAATCTTTCATGGTGGTTGAATGCAGAGTGCTTAACTCTGTATTAATTTGCAGACATAATTAAAAATAATGCTTCCCCCAGAAATAGATATACATTTTGGGATAATGTAAGACTTTTTCCTAGTTTATATGCAGATCTTAAAATTTATCAGGATTTCCTTCTATTTTTTTGGATAAAACTTGTTTTTAAGTGATTAATTACAAACTTTTAAGTCATATTGTTAAAATAAACCATCTTGAGTAAAGTAATCCAGTACGGAGTGGATCTCAGGGAAAGGATAATGATTTGGTACTAAAAACCTTTGAGAATGCACCATCTCTCCTTTCCCAGTTTTTTTTTTTTTTTCCTTTATCTGATTTTTTTTATAACATGTGGATCTTTTTTTAATTTCTGAATTCTAATAAACAGGAAGAATGATCTCAAAGATTGACTTAGTATATTTCCCCAATTCTAATCCCTAGTAAAGAGACAATGTGAACATCTTAGCTTGAATAAACCAAACACTTGTAGTTCCCTCAACTAAACCAAGGGCTAGGGAGGTGCAACACAAACCCAGCTATTGCAGAAACCACAGGTATAAACCAGAGAGTCGGTCTTCAGAAATAGGAGACTCCTCCTGAGCTGAGCAGATACCACCAAAGCTTACTCATATTTATGAGATGAACAGACTTTCTGGTAGGATTCCCCACTAGGGCTTTGCAATTGTTTTTCCCTTTACATTAGAAGTTAAAGTCACCATTTTTTTTTTTTTCCATTTGTTTGTGTAATCTCTGATTTCTTTGAGCAGGAGCTTGTAGTTCTCCTTGAAGAGGTCCTGGCCTTCTCTTGTTAGCTGTATTCCTAGGTATTTATTCTTTTTGTGACAATTGTGAATGGGAGTTTGTTTGTGATTTGGCTGTCAACTTTCTTGTTGTTGGTGTATAGGAATGCTAGCAATTTTTGCACACTGATTTTGTAACCTGAGACTTTTTCTGAAATTGTTTACCTGCTTAAGAAGTTTTTGGGGTGAGATGATGGGGTTTTCTAGATATACAGTCACGTCACCTGCAAAAAAAGACAGTTTGACTCGTTTCTTCCTATTTGAATACCCTTTACTTCTTTGTCTTGCTTGATTGCCCTCGCCAGAACTTCCAGAACTCAGCAAACTATTGCAAGAACAGAAAACCAAACACCGCATGTTCTCACTCATAGGTGGGAACTGAACAATGAGACCACTTGGACTCGAGAAGGGGAACATCACACACCGGGGCCTATCATGGGGAGGGGGGAGAGGAGAGGGATTGCATTGAGAGTTATACCTGATGTAAATGAAGAGTTGATGGGTGCTAACGAGTTGATGGGTGCAGCACACCAACATGGCACAAGTATACATATATAACAAACCTGCACGTTATGCACATGTACCCTAGAACTTAAAGTATAATAATAATAAAAAAAAGAAAAAGAAAAAAAAAAGAAGTTTTTGGGGCGAGATGATGGGGTTTTCTAGATATAGAGTCACATCACCTGCAAAAAAAGACAGTTTGACTCCTTTCTTCCTATTTGAATACCCTTTACTTCTTTCTCTTGCTTGATTGCCCTCGCCAGAACTTCCAGAACTATACTGAATAGGAGTGGCGAGAGAGGGCACACTTGTCTTGTGCCGGTTTTCAAGTGGGATGCTTCCATTTTTTGCCCATTCAGCATGATATTGTCTATGGGTTTGTCATATATGGCTTTTATTATTTTGAGGTATGGTCCTTCAAAACCTAGTTTACTGACAGGTTTTAACATGAAGGAATGTCGAATTTTATGGAGACCTTTTCTGTATCTATTGAGATAATTGTATGGTTATCGTCTTTACATCTGTTTGTGTGATTAATCACATTTATTGATTTGCATATCTTGAACCAATCTTGCATTCATCCCATGGATGACACCTATTTGGTCATGATGGATAAGCTTTTTGATCTGCTGCTGGATTCTGTTTGCCAGTATTTTGTTGAGGATTTTTGCAACGACTTTCATCAAGGATATTGTCCTGAAGGTTTCTTTTACTGTTGTATCTCTACCAGCATATGGTATCAGAATGATGATGGCCTTATGGAATAAGTTAGGGAGGAATCCCTCCTTTTCAATTTTTTGGAATAGTTTCAATAGAAATCCTGCCAGCTCTTCTTTATACCTCTGGTAAAATTCTGCTGTGAGTCCATCTGGTCCTAGGCTTTTTTCACTTGGTAGTCTATTTATTGCTGCCTCAATTTCAGAAATTGTTATTGGCCTATTCAGGGATTCAATTTCTTCCTGGTTCAGTCTTGGAAGGGCATATGTGTCCAGGCATTTATCCATTTATTCTAGATTTTTTAGTTTGTGTGCACAGAGGTATTCATTGTGGCCTCTGATTTATTTTTGATTTTTTGTGGGGTCAGTGGTTATATTCCTCTTATCATTTCCCATTGTATTTATTTGAATCTTCTCTGTTTTCTTCTTTATCACACTAGCTAACAGTATATTTTATTATTTTTTTCAAAAAAAAAAAAAAAAACAGATCCTGCATTCCTTGAATTTTTGAAGGGTTTTTCATTCCTCTATCTCCTTTAGTTCAGGTCTGATCTTCGTTATTTCTTATATTCTGCTAGCTTTGTGGTTTGTTTGCTCTTGGTTCTCTAGTTATTTTAGCTGTGATGTTTAGTTGTTAGCTTGAGATCATTCTAGCTTTTTGATGTGGGCATTCAGTGCTATAAATTTCCCTTTTAAATATGCTTTAGCTGAGTCCCAGAGATCCTGGTATGTTTTCTCTTTGTTCCCATTAGTTTCAATGAACTTCTCAAGTTTTGCCTTAATTTCATTATTTACCTGAGTCACGGATAGAAAAAATCAATATCATGAAAATTGTCATACCACCCAATGCAATGTATCCCATTAATCTACCATTGACATTATTCACATAATTAGAAAAAATATTTTAAAATTCATGTGGAACCAAAAAAGAGCATGAATAGTGAAGACAATCCTAATCATAAAGAACACAGCTGGAGGCATCACATTACCTGACTTAAAACTATACTACATGCCTATAGTAACAAAAACAGCATGGTACTGATACAAAAACAGGCACATAGACCAACGGAACAGAATAGGGAACCAAGATAAAAGACTGCACAACTACAATCATCTGATCTTTGACATACCTGACAAAAATAAGCAATGGGAAAGGACTCCCTATTTAATAAATAGTGCTGGGAGAACTGGCTAACCATAGGCAGAAAATTGAAACTGACCAGTTCCTTATACCATATACAAAAATTAACTAATGATGGATTAAAGACTTAAGTGGAAAACTCAAACTACCAAACCCTAGAAGAATATCGAGGCAATACCATTCAAGACATAGGAACCAGCAAAGATTTCATGGCAAAGGCACCAAAAGCAATTGCAACAAAAGTAGAAGTTAACAAATGGATTTTATTAAACTAAAGAGCTTCTGCATAGCAAAAGAAATTATCATCAGAGTGAACAGACAACCTATAGAACGGGAGAAAATTTTTGTAATCTGTTGATCTGATAAAGGTCTAATATGCAGTATCTACAGGGAATTTAAACAAATTTACAAGAAAAAAACAACACCATTGAAAAGTGGGCAAAGACATGAACAGACATTTTTCAAAAGAAGACATACATGCTGCCAACAAACATTTGAAAACTAGTTCAGCATCGTTGATCATTATAGAAATACAAATCAATACTACAAGAAGATACCATCTCACATTAGTGAGAATGTCTACTGTGAAAAAGTCAAAAACAACAGATGCTGGTGAGGTTGTGGAGACAAAGAAATGCTTTTACACTGCTCGTGGGAATAAAAATTAGTTCAACCATTGTGAAAGAGAATATGGAGATTCCTTATTCCTTTAAGACCTAGAAACAGAAATACCATTTGACCCAGCAATTCCATTACTGGTATATACCAAAAAGAATATAAATCATTCTATTACAAACATGCATGCATGCATATGTTCAATACAGCACCATTTGCAATAACAAAGACATGGAATCAACCTAAATGCCCATCAATGCTGGATCAGATAAATAAAATGTGGTAGATATACATCATGGAATAATATACAGCCATAAAAAAGAACGAGATCATGTCTTTTGCAGATATACGGATGGACCTGGAGGCCGTTATTCTCAGCAAACTAATGCAGGAGGAGCAAACCAAATACAATATGTTCACACTTATAAGGGAGAGCTGAATGATGAGGCCACGTGGACATATAGCTGGGAACAAGACACACTGGAGCCTATCACAGGATGGAAGGGGAGGAAGGAGAGCATCAGGAAGAATAGCTAATGGATGCTGGGCTTAATATCTAGATAATGGGATGGTCTGTGCAGCAAACCACCATGGCACATGTTTATCTATGTAACAAACCTACACATCCTGCCCATGTATCCCTGAACTTAAAATTTTTAAAATAAATAATAAAATAGCAATGGTTTTCTACAACCTTACTCATTTGCACATACTTGTGTCTTTACCTGTGATGTTCTTTTACAATTATTTAAATTCCAGTCCATCAGTTGCTCCCCCTGTCATTCCCTGAACCCCAGAACTTTAAGTTAGGTAGTACTGGCACTGCCCCAGACTTTCTCATTTGCTCTATTCCTACGTAGTGCATTGAGTTTCTCCATAATATGGTATATAGTTTTCAGTACAGTCAATTGCTTACCATTTCTTTCCTCACTCACTATCCTCAGTGCTTCATTCTTTTAAAAAATAAAATTGTCACTAATAAAATGTCCTCCTTCTTAAATTGGATAAAAAATCCAATTTAAAAATATAGATTAATATTTAATTAGGTTCTCATCAGATGCTATATATTTCTTCTGTATAAGTATTTATTAATCAATATGACATTTGTAATACATGTAGAAAATCAGAGCAGAAAAATATGCACTGTAAATACTAAATCAAAATATATCAAATTTGAACTACTCTAATATAATTTCAACTACAAATAAAATGAAATTTCTTCCATTAAAAAGCATAGTAGCTTGTGTCATCTTCCTCATAATTAAAGAACCCAAAAGAACTAAAAAAAAAAACTCACCCCAAAACAAAAAAAAGTTATTTAGGTAATATATAAAACTTAAAGTATAGTCTTACTTTTCAAACAAAAGTAGTATTGAAAGTACCCCATTTATTCTGTCAAGTAATGTTGTAAAATATGATATCAAAATTTAATAAATATGATATGATAGGCTATCTTTTATACATAAATTTTAATACATAATATACAATGTTTCATATCTATATCTATATGCCTTTATGTGTTTTTTATCAGTCCAATCTAATCTAATCCAATCTATCCAATCTAGCTTAATGTAATCTAATCTAATGAGAGGAAGTCCATCCTCCTCCAGCTTTTCCTGCCCTTGGTCATGGTGACTGTCAGTGGCTCTGGCAGCGCTTGTTTCACCTGCACGTGCCTCTCTCAAGGATCATAATGAACATGGAACAAAGGTGAGAACCATACTATTATTGTTTTTTGTAACTAAGTTATGCCCTGTGTTTTTTGCTACAACATAACTTAGCTTATCGTGACAATTTCCATTTGATTCATCTAATGTGTTTTATTTTATTATTTCTTAAATAATTTCTGATTTTTTTACTCATAAATAAGTGAGGAACATACATTATCATATTTTAATCTTTGTTACCTTTGCAATCAAAGCAGAAGAATGTGTGTTGCAATAACATTATTCACTCCTTTCATTTACTTTGAAATATATCTTATACTGAAACATAACATTCCTATAGTGATTAGTTATAACAAAGCACTTATATCAGAACTAAAGATTAAATGATATACTTTTACACTTATGAAACAGGACTCATTTTTATTTATGACATGAAAGGTGATTTATAACTTCATATATGAGACCTTATACTTTAACTAAAACTTAAAATCCAAAAACTTTCTTTCATTTAAAATATTTATTAATTGTAAGTGAGCACAGACAAAAGATGGGCAAAATCTTTGTACTTAAGCAACTTATACTCTATTGGAAACAGGCAGATGATTCAGAAGAAATGACTTAAATAAAATTATTATGGAATAAAATGAAGCAAGTGGGAGGACTAGGTAGTCTGGGGACTAAAGATGGACATTCAGCTTTACATTTTATAGAAAGGGATGGTTTCATGGAGAAGGTGAAATTTGGTCAGGATCTTAGAGCCATCAAGCTATCAAGATCTCTGAAGAAAGAGCTTTCTAAGTACCCGGACTGGCAAGAGCAGAGACCATTAGGCTGGAACATACCTAGTGATGGTGGGGACAGCAAGAAGGCTAGTGCAGCTGGAAGAGGGAGAGGGTTAGGACAGGAATCAAAAGGGACTTTGAGAGGTCTCTGCAGGTCAGATCCTGGGGGCATTCCCAGGTTGTCTAGATAATTTAGATTTAATTATCTGCAAGACAGAAAATCAATGGAGAGCTGGAGCACTATGACCGGATGATTCTAATTGTTTGTGTTACCTCCTGACTCTAAATGTCAGGAGGCAAAGGCCTAAAAGGGAGACCTGAGAAGATTACTACAATAGCTTGGACAAGGTGGTACCTGTGGACGTGGTAAGAAGTGTTCAGGTGTTTATCTATTTTGAATAAAGAACCAACAGTATTTGCTGATAGATTGAAAGTAGAACTTGAAAAAATGAGAAGAATCAAACATAAGGTATTCATGAACTGCGATAGGAAACATTATGAGAGGAAATGGGTTTGACAAATAGATATCAGCTTGTTCTAACTGCTCCATCAATAGCTTTTCTGATTGATGCCTTAATTACAGGTGTAGGTTCACTGCCTAGATGAGTAGACCATGTTGTCTTTGTTAAATGTACATGGGCAGGACTGGAAATGGATGCTACTGTAGATTATCTTTTTTATATGACTCTTCTTGGTCTCTTCAAAGTATCACCAACCACCCAGAATGCTGCCATATCTGCTTGGTCCCATGGCTAATCATCTTGCCTTTTTACGTTGCTCCACCTCCTGCTGACATTAGATCCTGTATCTGAATAACGATGAAGAGCTCTTCATTTTAAATTCATTGTCTGCCTGTTTTTTAAACTGCAGTTTATATTTTCTTTTTTAAAATTGAAAAAACAAATGAATTAAATATTTATCATGCATAAATAAAGCTACAGATGTGGTGAAAGAAAATGCAATTTAATATTTCTATTAGATTTGAGGAGGGAGAGTATAATAACATGTAATCAAAAAGATAGATAACTGTGCCTATAAAATTTAATTTACTTGGGAGGGAGGCCAAGGTGGGTGGATCACCTGAGGTCAGGAGTTTGAGACCAGCCTGGTCAACATGGTAACACTCCATCTCTACTAAAAATGCAAAAATTACACAGGCATGGTGGCATGTGCCTGTAGTCCCAGCTACTTGGGAGGCTGAGACAGGAGAGTTGCTTGAAGCTAGGAGGTGGAAATTGCAGTGAACCAAGATGGCTGGGTGACAGAGTGAGTCTCTATCTCAAAAAAAAAAAAAAAAAAAAAAAATCATAAAAAAAACCCTTTATTAACCTAAATGCCTGCCAGCTCTATAGTTCATGCTACACAACTCACAAAGAGCAGGACTTTACTCCATTTTATGATTGTTTATAAGCATCTCCAAGGGGTCAAAACTGCACTCTACAAACTGCATTTAATGATTCGTAGCTATTTATCCATGTCTACTTTCTGCCACACACTAAACGCATTTTATATATGCTAAAGTCCATTTTGAGAATCTAGTATTTGTCCCATACTTGAGATTTCTGATTGATCCTAAATTTCTTTGGAACCTAGTAAGTTGCTAGGTTCCATGCAGAGTCATGGAAAAGCAATCCCCACATACAATGATCCACCATCACTAATTCTCCAAAGCATTTCTACTTATACTGAATTTCACAAAGAATTTCTGAAACTGGTCTGTCAGGACTGACTCTAGTTCCTCTAACTTTAGTTACTTCCCATCAGTCTAAGGGAACTTGTAGGTGAGAAGAGCCATTTAAGACCCTCCATTCTTGTCTTCTCTTCATCCAGATCCACTCCAAAGCACTTCTAGTCTCCCAGTGTTAAATATATACAGACATACAAGCTCTCTTGCTTGTTAATAAAGGCGAACATATATTTGTAAGTATAAAACATACAGATAGACATCTATGGCTTCTGAGATGCAAGGCTTTTTGGATTTCTACTAGTATCCTTATTTTGTACTTATCATTCCTATTATCTCATGCGGTTATTGGATATTTTACCGGCATGAGATGTCATGTTTGATGAAGAAAGACACCAATTAATTAACCGAGCTAGGATGCAAACCAATAACTCTCTAACAGAAAAGTACATGCTCTTACATTTCAGCATATTTCTAAAAAATAGAAACAATGAAATGTCAAATGTATGAATGAAATTGTAGAAGTAATTGAAGTAATTCTCATGAAAACAAAATTTTTAGTACAAGTTCACTAAAGGTAAACAAAAGTTCTAGTCCCTTGAAACTTAAATAAATAGCTATGGAGATAATAATAAAGTATATTTGTCATTCATCAAATCGGCTAACATTAATATAAATTTTATCAATATTGTAATGAAATAGCGTTTCTCACGCACGGCAGAATAGAATATAAATTAGGACTGATTTTTTTAGAATAATTGAGCATTTTTTATTATAATCCATATAATGTTTCATATTATTTGGTTCAACAATTTTGCACTTCCTTGTTTTAGAAGTTTGCCCTATCTAGGCATAGGCAGAAATGTCCATAAGCACATTAAAATAATATAAAAACAGGCTTAATTAAATTAAATAAGTATTTAATTTGAAAGGCAAATATGCAATTATTAATCACACACTGATAACATTATAGCAAGCAGGTCTCATAAATATCAAATATGCTTTAATAGTATGAATCTGAGTCATGGCCCACTCTCCAAGCTGCCCAGCTTGCTGTATTTGAATATACTCAAGAGAAATTATTCTAAGTTGAAAAAATGATATGTCTTTCTTCTTTGACTGTCAAGAAAATCAACAAACTTTAGTATTTCTGACATTCATTTCTATGTATTACATACTTTAGATATAATTCTTTACTGGATGTTAAATTGGAGAAGACAACTATTCCCCATGCAAAAAAAAAAAAAAAAAAAAAAAAAAAAAAAAACCCTGTAAAAATTGACTTGTTATTCCTAGGGAGCAAACCCTTCTTGACTTTTCAAACTGTGCTCGTTATAAAAAAAAATTTCTAAAATAAGATGAAAAAGAAAGTTAAGTGTGTTTCTTGTTACACTGAAATGAATTAGAGGAATCATTTGAAAACTATTTTTAGAAACCTCTAATTACTTTTTCTGCTATTTGTTGCCTGCAAGGTATCTAGTGATAAGGTTTTACTAAATTGGAAGTTGCATTTTTAATACTGACACTGACATTGTTGATTAAAACCAGAAAGAATAACAGTCATTTATTTCTATAAATCAGAAACACTTGTCTGTGATTCTAACTTACAATATAATGGTAGTTTTAAATTGGCTGAAAAGTTGGAAACATACTGTTTAAGCAACCCAATACTTGCAGAAAAGAATATTTTTTTTACTGATAATGATTTCTGAAAGTATATTCACTGTAAATGGCCAAATGATAACCTAGGAAGATAGCTAACATTATATTTCTAAAGAATAAAAGTGTATTCAAATAAAAAATTAAATTTCAAATTAAATATTGAAAAAAATCGTGGACTACATAGAGGTCTGTGCTTGTATGCCTTCCCTGTCTCATGTTATTTAATTTACCCTGCAGACAATATAGGAAGAGGATTCAGAATACATTATAGTGTCAGATTCATCTGAATTTTACTATTGACCTTTCTATCATCTGAATGACTTTGCGGGGCTTACTTAACCACTCAAAGCTACAATTTTTTATTTAAAATATTCATATTATTAAGGTATCTACTTCAAACGGAGATTCTCAGGAATAAAGTGGATAAATCATATAATTTGCAAATGTCTGTAAAAGCTATCAATGGTTTAACATGTTGGATTTGTGATGCTGAAGCCCATCACAGTGATGTTAATGTTATTGGAAGAGTAAAACAAGAAAATCCATGATGCATACAGGCCCAAGAATTTTACACCAAAAAGTATTCCTTCTTGTATCCAAAAGCTACCAGTTTCTCTCTGCTAGGGATGTTTCTTCACATATTTTTAAATCCTTAGTATTTGTTATATGCAAAAGAAAATATTATCTACCAGTTTGTGAAGTAGGGAAGAAATAAGAAAATAAATAAGTTTTCCTCTAAGAACCTTCAAGAACTGTACATAAAGTTATTTTTAAATGATAGCTTAATTGATATTCACATAACATAAATTTTATATTTTTAAATGTACAATTTATTAGTTTTTAATATACTCAAAGGGTCATGGATCTATCATTATCTAATGCCAGAACATTTTCCTGAGCCTCCCCAAAACACTCATGCCCATTACGTCACTTTCGATATTCACTTCCACCCAAACCCATCAAAGACATTCACATACTTTCTGTCTTTATGATTTTCTCTATTCTGGAAATTTTATGTAAATTAGATCATACAATCTGTGACATTCTGTGTCAAACTTATTACACTTAGTGCAATGTTTTCAAGGATCATCCATGTTGTAGCAGTATCGGTACCTTATTTTCCTTTATGGCTGAATAATACTACATTTTATGGCTATATCACACAGTCATGCAATTGTTTATTCATTCATTAGTTGATAGCCATCTGGGTTGATGCATTTATTTTAGCTATTATGAATAAAGTTTCCATGAACATTTTTCAAGGTATTATTTTGTGGATTTATTTTTTCTTTTCTCTTAGGCATATAATTAGGAGTAGAATTGTTTGTTCATTTAGCAGGTCTACATTTTAAGACATACAATTAATTGTAATTCAGTTGTCTAATTCCACATCTACAGACACTCTCTAAGGAATTTAGCTAATAAATCAATAAATGTTAATTAAATGTAATGTAAATATGACAATAATAGGAATCAAAATTACTACTATCTATTAGGAACAAGCTCTGTTCCTGAGGATCTTGAAGTGTTGTGTGTCGTCGAATGTATAGAAGGCCAGATGAGGAGGAGAAAAGGCCATTCAACAAAATAGTTCCTCCTTTCACACAGTAAGAATGTTTACTGTTCTTTCAAATCTATAAAATATACGTATTAATTTGGAGGACTTTCCCAGATTGCAAAAGAAAAAGTGAAATAGTTTTTATGATTTGCATGAAATTCAGAGTTTTTGTTACCATCATTATCATCACCATTTTTTATGACTTAGCATAGGCTAGTCTTAAAAAGAAAATCCTGTGAAACAAGTACATTGTATAACATATACTAAAGATACAAAATTAAAGATGCTTTAGGATATTAAACCTCAAGCCTTTATATAGCCTCAAATTCAAGAATATTCTACATGTGGTCTATTCTGTGAGAAAGAAAAGAGAAAATGTTGTCTTTAAAAATCCAAAATTGTCCCATTCTTGTTTGTATCAATGTATAAATGCAATCCATTTTAAGATTGATCATACTCACCACAAGTATTAAAGCATGAGTGCTTTATGTGAAATGTCAGTCCTTGCCCTGAGTTTTCAAGTGAAAGTTTTAGTAACATAATCAGAAGATGATACCATAATGTATTAATTGATCAAAGCTAGATACCTCAGTTTGGATTTGAAAGAGCTTAGTGATTTTTATTGGAAAACTGAATTGATGGAACCCATTTTTTTTCTAATCTTTTAAAATCCAAACCTTGCAGAAGATAGCTATTATAAGCTGATACTAGAGAGTGGATTGTAATAAAAATACTAGATACCAGAAAAGAGAAAAACGTATATTTCCTCTACTCTCTATTACTACAATTTTAATTTACTCCATATATAGCACTGTATTAATTTTAAAACTCCCTCTAATAGAATCTAATATGTTATAACCTGTTCTGTTGAAAATGTAGATGAGTATTGAAGGGAACAATGAGATTTCCTCATCTAATCTAATTCCTCTGCCCTTTATTACCAAAATAATTGGCTTTTTTGTAATAAATGATTAAAAGTGTAGCAATAGAAAAATGTATCACTCATAAGTGTGTAAGTCAGTGAATTATCATACATTGAAAATATCTGGAATCCAGAAATCTGAAATCAAGATGTTGGCAGGGCCATACTTCCTCAGAAGATTAGGAAAGAATTGTTGTTTGCTTCTTCCAGCTCAGTGGCCCCAGGAATTCCTTTGCTTGTAGCTGTATCACCCCCATCTCTGCTTCCATCTTTGCATGTTATTTTCCTCTGTGCATCTTTTATTGAGGTACTTGCCATTGAATTTTTGGCTTCTCACTATAATTCAAGATAATCTCATTTTTAGTGCCTTAAATTAACTAGAACTGGAAAGACCCTCTTTCAAATTTAAGATTACATTGAAAAGTCCCAGGAACTAAGACATGACCATATATTTTGTGGGAGCCACCATTCACCTCACTACAATCACCATATTAATTTCCAAGACCATGAATCTGTCTTTTTATAAATTTTATATAAATAGAATCATATGTAACATACTCATTTGTGAGTTTTTAATCTAAATTTTATATATGCAAATTTTTATCATGTTGCTTCAGGCTGGAAGGCTGCAATGAATAAACAGCGCCTGATTATTCTGCTTTCATCTGTCTTTTTGCTCACTGCTTCTCAGCTTATTTGCTGCTAAGCTTCTGTGTAGATTATGCCTGGAGGAGGGAAGGGAAGAAATGGTTACTGTACATGTGTTGTTTATAATCCATCAAGGAATGTAGAGGATGATTACATTCTTTGATGACAACAAATAAAAATAAAATAAACAGGAAAATGAAAAACATAAATCTAAAACCATCAAGAAATACAAATTGTAAGAAACACCATCTTTCAGAAGACAGATAACACTTTCTATTGGTGAGCATGTAGTCAACATTGATAAATCCACACACAGTATTCCAGTTTTCATGTGAATACTACTTCCCTAGGTAACCTGGTAAAATTTCCAGTATCTATACCCAAAGTGGGATTTCCTGGGATCCTGTACAGATAGATCTATAAACTTCATCAGAATATTCAATTAGGGGAATATTGTATATAATATATGAAGTATATGTAATAATATGTAATAGTTACATATATTGAGAAGGAAACAGATCAGATCTTACCTATAACTTGAATCTTCTCTAAATAAAGTAGGAAGGAAAAGTTACCTTTCCTTTTTCCTTAAGCAGCCAACAACAACAAAATAGCAAAGACTCTTCTTAAATTATAGCTAGTGGAATGTAATTCTAGTTGTGAATGTTAAAATATAACATTTGGAGTTGGCTGCATAATTTAACAACAAACACTGTGGCACAGACATTTTGCTATACACCAAAAATTTATGCTCGCTCTTTCAGAACAGAGACACATGTCTCCAAAGGGTCTGTCCAACTATAGACAACATTATGATTCTGTCACGTGTGTAGTGTGGCTACGTAGTTCTCAGCCATGGAACACAAGGCACGTTAATGAACGTTACTTCCAGAAAAAAGGTTTTAGGAATTAGTATTTCTTCCTCATACGCTACATCACTCCATCAAGTGGTAACAAAGGTACCTAGGGCTTGACAAATCCACAGCAAGCTATATGAAATCCACAGCAAGCTCTATGAAATCCACAAGCATAATATGACAGAAAGGTGCTTACTTGCATAGGTGCAGAGCTCTTAAAATGTTATGAGCATAAGAAATACATTTCTTATTTTCCAAACAACTGAAATTAAGAAGTTGTTATAGAATCATGCATTGCATTAACTAATATAATATGTAAACTTGATTTACTATTTAATTTTGATTTAAGTACATAATATCTGATCTTTATGGACAAGTTTGTTTTGGGCTTCAGAATTTTGGGGTTTTGGAAGATTGTATATACTTCTAATGTGTAACATATGCTGGGATCTGTGGAAGCACATTCAATCAAAAACAACACTTTTTTTCTAGTGAAATATGTGAATATTCACACTCACTGAAATAAATATTAAAAATAAATTTCTTCCAATTTATGTCAAATTTCCCACAGAATATGCTTTAGCTTCAAGTTCACATAGATTCACAGTTTTAGAATTGCAAGTCAAGAATTGTAGACTTTGATTTCAGTATTTAAATGAGTGGTAATATCTATATACTGTCTCTTGACAATCATGTGCCACATAATGGCATTTTGGTCAATTACAGACTACATATATGATAGTGGTCCCATAAGATTATAATACTGTATTTTTACTCTACCTTTCCTGTTATACATATTTAGATACACAAATACCACTGTGTTATAATTGCCTACAGCATTCAGTACAGTAACATGGTATATGGATTTGCATCCTAGAAGCGATAGGCCATATCATATAGTGTAAGTGTGTTGCAAGCTACATCATCTAAGTTTGTTTAAGTACACTCTATGATGTTTGCACAACTAAAAAGAATCACCTAAGGATGCATTTCACAAGATATATCCCCATTTTTAAGCAATACATGATTGTATTTTTAAGTTTAAAAATAATGATGTTAATTATGTTAAGGGTACTTAGTAGTATTGAAGAGTAAATTTGTATAACTCATATAACTTAATTGTTCAAGGTGGTTATGCATTAGCAAAGTAGCAAGATCTATAATCACCAAAATGCACAACCCTTCAAAAAATCATTGGAATCATTAGCTATAATATTAGAACATGTTAATGACTTGTTAGAAGTCAATTGAGAATTATTTAGCAAATCATAATCTAGCAAAAACAAGTTCATCCTCCTGCAAACACTAAGATAATGTTTCTCATCATATGTCATTTATGTTTGGAATTTAAATGGCTGTACAAATCTATTTATTGATTTATACATTCTTCTGCCACTTTTTATTACTTTGCATTATGAATTATACAATATAAGGTGAAATTCCAGAGACTAAAAAATAGCAAATGAATGCTCATTAACTGGAATTTGTGTTTAATAAAAATAAGTAGAAATGATTCTAGAACATTCAATTCTAAATACATGTACCTAATGGAAGGATCAAGCTAAATATGAGTTTTGTAGCATAAATTTGATAAATTTCTTGAAGCTTGAAGATGAGGTTAAAAATGTTTACATAATTATGATGTTTAAGAAGGTATATTGTTAAAAGTTTGTTAACATATAAAAAGTATAATTCCAAAAATTACAAATAGTAGTAGAAATATCTTGCAAAGCTTCTTTTAACTTCATGTAGTTAAAAGATTGAACATTGAAAAAGATAGTAAAGATCTGTATTAGAAGAAATCTCTTTTTACATTCTTATAATTAATCTCAATTCGTTCTCTGCATCTGACTATAACAAAGTATCAGCTTCAAGCAATTGCTATGGACAGGCTGAGAATTATCAGTAATACATATTAAAAGCCATGATACAGGCATAAGACTGCTATGTATTAACATGTGACTAATATAGCTCAGACCAAAAATACCACAGCTCTAGATTATGTCTAGTGAAAGAAGAGAGTCCAGAAATTGTGAAAGAAGAGAGTCCAGAAATTATCACTGGCAATATTTGCTTAAGGGTTTCAATAGTTTTACTATTGAAGAATAGAACGAAGAAGAATTTTTAATTAGTAGCTAAAACATGCAGTTGCATTTAGGGTATATCAAGTTTATTTGTTCTTAGGCTTCTTATTTTATAGAATATTGTTTTCATTTTGTAATGTGGAATTAATATTTAGCTTTAACAGTTTTATTTTTCAAAAACTCCTAAAAATGCTATGGTTCTTGTTTGACAATACACACACACACACACACACGTATACACACACACAACCACACACACAGACACACACACTCACATACACAATCATGCACTTCATAGCAATGTTTCTTTCGGTTAACAACAGATCACATATATCAAAGTGGTTCTATAAGATTATAATGGACCTGAGAATTTCCCATTGCCTAGTTATGTCCTACCCATTGTAATCTTGTAGCACAATTACTTAATTGTACAAATCAATTTAGTGTAGCCTAAGTGTGCAGTGCTTCTAAAGTCTTCAGCATTAACCAGGGCCTTCACATTAATTCACCACTCACTCACTGACTCACTCTTAGCAACTTCCAATCCCGCAAGCTCCATTCATGGTAAGTGCCTTATACAGGTGCACCATTTTTTAAAAAAATCTTTTACTCTATATTTACTATACCTTTCTATGTTTACATATGGTTAGATACACAAATACCTACCATTGCATTAAAATTGCCTACAGTAACATGGTATGCAGTTTTGTAGCCTAAAAACAATAGGCTATACCACATAGCCTAGGTGTATAATAGGCTGTACTATATAGGTTTGTCTAAGAACATTCCATGATGTTTGCACAATGACAAAATCACATAAGGATGAACTTCTCAGAATGTATCCCTACCATTAAGCAATTCATGACTGTCTCTTTCTCTCTCTATATATATACATCTCATATATATATATAGACAGACACATATATGCATATATTGGTATATTTACAAATGCACACATGGCTACTATATATGCATATGCAGGCATTTATATACAAATATATGATAGACAATACATGAATGTGTGGATTTATGACAGATATTTGCAGTCAAAATTTTGATCACCAGATTTACTAGTTGCTACCTTAAACAATCCTGTCTAGGTATGCTATAAGTCATAGGATTAACAGAGATGGTGAGTTTTCTCCTTCCCATTCATCGGGAAGCCCTCTCTGCTTGATAGTATGATAGTATAATAGATAATAGTTAATTCCCTCTGTACTTGATTCAGTTTAATTTGATTAGTAGATTAGTTTATTTTATGACCTTTTTTTCCTATTCAAGTTGTCCAGATATGTCTTTATTCCATGTCCAGAAATGTTTACTAATGTCGAGCATGTGATAATAAATGACATCTAGGATAGTATGTGTCAAGGTTATTCAACTTCTCAGAAAACTTCCATCTTATTTTTAGCCTCAGTGAAAGGAAGTTCTCTTTGTATCACCCAGTCTGTGCTTTTTCTATGTCAGTTGTCATAACAACTTATTGTTCTCATTTTCCTGGTGCATCCGTTCCAATTCTTCCTGAGCTAAAAAACTGATCCTTCAAGGAACCCTCCCCAAAAATATCTGTATCTGGTACTTAGATCAGTAATTTTCATCTCATTTAAAATTACTGCATAGACTAGTATATTAGTCAGGATGCTCCAGAGAAGAGAGTCAATAGGAGAGATGGATGAGAGATAGTTAACTAGCTAGCTAGATAGATAGACATTATGAGAAATTGGCACATGTGATTATGAAGGCCAAAAAATCTCATAATCTGTATTTTGCCAGCTGGAGACCCAGGAAAGCTGCTGGTGAAGTTCCAGTCCAAATCAGAAGGCCTGAGAACCAAGGCACCCAATGGTGAATAAGTTCCAGTACATGTTGGAGGGAAGGTACAAGAACTGGAGGCTCGGGGTTGTAAAAACTGGTCCATGTCCTAAGCCCTGAGTCCCAAGGTCTCCAATGTCCTAGGGCAAAAGAAGATGATGTCCCAGCTGAAGCAGAGGTAAATTTCCTTTTCTTCGGTTTTTATTTATTCATTTTTTTTTTTTTTTTGGTGGTGCTGTTGTATTTGGACCTGCAATCTGATGCTCATACTAAATGACAAGCACGATCTTCTGTACTAAATCTATCAGTTCAAACTTCACAGATCCATCCAGAAGTAAGGCTTTATCAGCTCTCTGGGCATCCCTTAACCCAATCAATTGGACAAATAAAATAACCATCACAACTAAGAGAGGGGAAATGGTCTTTAGCTTGTGAGTACAAAGAAACAATTCTACTGCTGTTTTAAATGTAACTGAGCACAAACATCAGTCTTATAATTACTCACTGAAGTTTAGTTAATGAAATTTTTTACCTAATCCTTCCTAAAAGATACTCAATTCACACATTCACAATTCACTGTCCAAATCTTTGGTTAATGAATAGATGTACAACTATTATAACCAGGATATTGTTACTGGAAATAAAATTAAACTTTAATTTTCAAAATATTCCCAATTTTCCAAGAATTTATAGAAAACAACATTAAATGCACCAATGGAAAATATTAAATATTAAGTATTAACAATTTTCAAAATAACTCCTTTCTCTGTACTATTTGGTTTTTACGGAGACTGTTTTTAAGGATAGATAAATCTATAATACAAACATACAGACAAACATAAAATTATAGAGCTTATATTAAACAAATAAGATTATTTAGTCATCAAATATGCATTATTATGTAGGAAAAGTGATATTTAGTACATGATTTTAACTACATTTTACGTGAAACTTTACTGTAAAATATCTACTCTATTTTGGTGATAACAGGCATTTTGGTGTAATTAAAACGTGTCTTATTAAGTCTCATAAGGAAGTATAATCTAAAATTAGTGGATCTAAAAATTTGGAAGTTACAGACTTGCATTTGAGTATCTGAGGAAAACCAAGGACACCTGTATGAGAAAAATATATCTATTTTCTTTTTTTTTTTTTTTTTTTTTTTTTTTTTTGAGACGGAGTCTTGCTCAGACGCCCAGGCTGGAGTGCGGTGGCGCGATCTCGGCTCACAGCAAGCTCCGCCTCCTGGGTTCACGCCATTCTCCTGCCTCAGCCTCCCGAGTAGCTGGGACTACAGGCGCCGCCACCACACCCGGCTAATTTTTTGTATTTTTAGTTGAGATGGGGTTTCATAGTGTTAGCCAGAATGGTCTGGATCCCCTGACCTCGTGATCCACCCACCTCGGCCTCCCAAAGTGCTGGGATTACAGGCGTGAGCCGCCGCACCCGGCTCTGATGTTTTTTATTTGGGAACCTTTCTGGTGTTATTAGCTAGATGTTTGTTATCTTTTTTTTATCAATTTTACTGAACATGATAACCCTTTATATTTTAAAAAACTTTTTCTGCTCATGATATACTCATTTTTTAATCTATACTTTGGAAGGGTACATCTAAAGAAAAAATATCATTTTATAACATCGTACATAGTTTTCCTTCCATGATAGGTACCTTTTCATTTTTCTTTTTAATTATTCCAGTTCATTTTACGATAGGTTTGAAAGAAGAATAGAACGTCCTGTATGATGAACATCTGTTATACTATTGGCATTTATAAGAAAGGAACTAATATGTTACTCAATCTACAATATTAGATTGTTTTCTAAATGTAACTTGAAAATCTTAAAGTTGCACCCAAATCAGTGTTTCTGGGCTTGTGCACGAGAGGCAATGATACATACCATCATCGTATTTTTTAATACATTATGATGGCCTAAAAATAAAAATTACCAAAAGCATTATTATTAATTTTATCTCATAGAAAGGTATGCTTGCTAAGCAATGGCTATATGATACTTGTTTTATTACATGTCTAATTTTTATATCACCTTTCCAAAAAAGTTAATACCTCTGAAAAATGGATTGTGTCTTTCTCCCACTTTTTATGTTAATCAACTTTATTGCCTCTCTTATGTAAAGTATGTGAATATCGTTTTTGAAATTTTAAGCATCATTTCTTCTTATATTATGGTCAGTATAATAAAGTTTATGCATAACCTACACATCATTACCTAGAATGAACAGAAGCATTTAATATAGTTTTGAAAAAAAATGTTTGGCCATCGTAACTCTGACAATAGTCAAGTTCCCAGAACTTTAGCTGCCATTTCTATAGCATGGAATAATTGCCCTTGCATGTCACTATCTAGTTTGATGATCATATTCAATAATGAAGTCATTGTATATGTGTGTTTGTGTATGCTTTGTAGGTATGAATTATCAAAGACTGAACACAAATGGTAATTATATTTCAACTTCTTCCATTTACCTCTTTCTATCGTGTGCCTTGGCGTGATTTTCAATTTCACACTGTAAAATCCATAGCTTTCTATATTAAGACCATTTCGGAACAAGAACTACTAATCTGTTTCTAGACTACATGTCCTATATTTTTAATGTCGTCTGTTTTAACAAGATTCAACTTATTCTTCACATATTTTTGCTAAATGCCCTTACTTATGTAGAAATAATTTTGGTTCCTACCAAAATTATGTGATATTCTATTCCAGTCCTGTCACCAAAGTCCTCTAAACTTTTCTGTAATAACTAAGTTAGATCACTCTTTTATCTCATTCCTAATTGGTTGACAATTTGGATATTTGAAATATAATTCAGACAATGAGAGATTAATGCTGGAAATGAATAAAGTACTAATACCTACGCCTTTATTTCTAGACTTTTAAATATATCTCAGAAGGGTATTGGATATATTTTCCTGATATTATTTTATATACTCGTAGTGACCCTGTGATAATTCCCAAATAATCATAACTATAACTATTCATGACATCAAAGTTTATATAATTTTAATTTTGAAGAATATCACATTTATGCAGACCCTCCTGTAATGATGTCCCTGATATTAGGGATATTATTGTTTTAGTATACTTAGTGGAAATTTATACCTACATCAAACTAGTGACATCTTCTATCTTATTATCAGATGCATGTATCAGATGCAAGATAAGAGCATATTTATACACTTATTTTTCAGTAGACAAATAGAGGCATTGCATAGAAATACATAGAAATACATAGAAATGATTTTTATATGTATAAATAGAATCATTTATGTATGCAAATAGATATTATTTAAATGAACACCTATCTAGATATTTATCAACCAAAAATTAACCTAAACAGTAGCATATGTTCCTTTATTCTTAGTGCTACTCATATATGGTCTATAGACTGATATATTATTGAATACATTGTGGGCATGAATTTTTCATCTCAACATTTTGAATATATTTCTTATTTCTAATTATAGATGTATTCCAGTTTAATTAAAATTTATCTTTAAAAGGTTAATTTTTCCTACTGTATATGCAGGTTTTCAAGATTTCTAACTTGAATATTATAAACAGCTAATGTGAAAAGCAAAAATGTCCTGATTTTGAAGTATAAAATAAAATGATAGTTTTGATCAAGTTAGTTTAGATCTAAATATCTCTGACTACATATCTATATCTACATTTTAATCTCTCTATATATGCATATATGAGTGTGAATATATGTGTGTATTTCATCATTAATCTTACTAATATTATAATGCAAATATTACCAGTCCACTTATCAAAGGCTGCTCTGCAGCTGTTTGAACTATTAAGGCAACTCATTTTGCTTATATCTGCTACCTGTTATTATAGAGATTGACATACTATCCTAATTTATAAATAAACATATCAACACTTCAGTTTTGATCTAAACACCTTAAACTTCTTAATGTGTTACCTTACCATCATAGTTTGCTTTCCAGTGAGATACTGTAATTTTTATTCTTTTTGGTTTTAACAGTGACTTTATTTTAATTATAAACAAAGAAAAACTTATATATTTGATCTCAGAAGTTAGGTTGCCCATTTCAGCGCTTTGGGAGCAGAAATTACCTGAACCTATTACAGAACATTATATTGAAGAAAACCAAACTTAATATTTGAGAGCGATTTCTGAATCCATTGGTTGTGAACTATTAGAGCCTATCTAATTAAAGTTTTAGCTAAATTGTATAATGATTAAGAAATATTCATTTTACTTTAATCCTCTTTTCAAGGTTAATAGGGCAAAGTTATTTTTATTTTTATTTTTTTTATTTTTTTATTTTTTTTAATTTATTTATTATTATTATACTTTAAGTTGTAGGGTACATGTGCATAACGTGCAGGTTTGTTACATATGTATACTTGTGCCATGTTGCTGTGCTGCACCCATCAACTCGTCATTTACATCAGGTATAACTCCCAATGCAATCCCTCCCCCCTCCCCCCTCCCCATGATAGGCCCCGGTGTGTGATGTTCCCCTTCCTGAGTCCGAGTGATCTCATTGTTCAGTTCCCACCTATGAGTGAGAACATGCGGTGTTTGGTTTTCTGTTCTTGTGATAGTTTGCTAAGAATGATGGATTCCAGCTGCATCCAAGTCCCTACAAAGGACTCAAACTCATCCTTTTTTATGGCTGCATAGTATTCCATGGTGTATATGTGCCACATTTTCTTAATCCAATCTGTCACTGATGGACATTTGGGTTGATTCCAAGTCTTTGCTATTGTGAATAGTGCTGCAATAAACATACGTGTGCATGTGTCTTTATAGCAGCATAATTTATAATCCTTTGGGTATATACCCAGTAATGGGATGGCTGGGTCATATGGTACATCTAGTTCTAGATCCTTGAGGAATCGCCATACAGTTTTCCATAATGGTTGAACTAGTTTACAATCCCACCAACAGTGTAAAAGTGTTCCTATTTCTCCACATCCTCTCCAGCACCTGTTGTTTCCTGACTTTTTAATGATTGCCATTCTAACTGGTGTGAGATGGTATCTCATTGTGGTTTTGATTTGCATTTCTCTGATGGCCAGTGATGATGAGCATTTTTTCATGTGTCTGTTGGCTGTATGAATGTCTTCTTTTGAGAAATGTCTGTTCATATCCTTTGCCCACTTTTTGATGGGGTTGTTTGTTTTTTTTCTTGTAAATTTGTTTGAGTTATTTGTAGGTTCTGGATATTAGCCCTTTGTCAGATGAGTAGATTGCAAAAATTTTCTCCCATTCTGTAGGTTGCCTGTTCACTCTGATGGTAGTGTCTTTTGCTGTGCAGAAACTCTTTAGTTTAATGAGATCCCACGCTACCTGACTTCAAACTATACTACAAGGCTACAGTAACCAAAACAGCATGGTACTGGTACCAAAACAGAGATATAGACCAATGGAACAGAACAGAGCCCTCAGAAATAATACCACACATCTATAGCCATTTGATCTTTGACAAACCTGAGAGAAACAAGAAATGGGGAAAGGATTCCCTATTTAATAAATGGTGCTGGGAAAATTGGCTAGCCATAAGTAGAAAGCTGAAACTGGATCCTTTCCTTACTCCTTATACGAAAATTAATTCAAGATGGATTAGAGACTTAAATGTTAGACCTAATACCATAAAAATCCTAGAGGAAAACCTAGGTAGTACCATTCAGGACATAGGCATGGGCAAAGATTTCATGTCTAAAACACCAAAAGCAACGGCAGCAAAAGCCAAAATTGACAAATGGGATCTCATTAAAGCAAAGTTATTTTTAAATGAAAATGTTGAAAGCAATTGATCACAGGAATATTACTCATAATCACAATGCAAGCTAGTTATTTTATTATGCATCAAAGGTACTTCTTGTATTGTGTTTCCCTCCTAGGGGGTCAAAGATTTTAAAGTCAACATCTTGCTAATCCTCCTAGATTTTTAATTAAAGTAAAACATTGTGTAGATTATAGCAAAAGAAAAATACAATTTATTGTCTTGATAACAAATATAAAACTCATTACATTTTGCAAGGGTCTTTTTTGTCCATCAAACAGCTTTTTTATTTCATCATGTCTTCTATTAGCTCCTTTGCTTATCACTTGGTTTTCAAAAAACAAAGGAAGGAAGAAATGAGAAGAGCTAAACTTCAAAGCATCCTTTCTAAGCTTTCTTATTCCTCGTGTCCTCATTGGTCCTTGTCCTTATTTTAATCACTTTGTGTGGATGTTGTGTGAGATGGTCCCACACTATTAAGATAAGCGTTGAGGACTTAGTAGTTGGCCTGAAGCACTACAAAATTGAAGCCTGGATTGTAGAAATGGATAGCTCTTCAAATTGTTTGTCATTTTCTATTTATCTTATTTCTCTCCAGTTGACAAAAGTACATCCTAGAGAAATTATTTGGCCAAAATGTTTTTTTGTTTGTTTCTGCAACATAAAAGATAATATGAGCTATAGATTTAATACGTGAAGGAACTGAAACAGGCAATATACTCCAAAGAGAAAAAATACTTACTCATATTGACTGAAATTTCTTTATTTCCTAAAAACATGTATATGAGTATCTACTTAAATGATTTATGATTTCTAATTTGGGTATATAGTGTGAATACTTCAATATACTTATGCAATTTTCGTTTCTAAAAACCCAAATAAAATATTTTAAATAAATTTACAAATACATCAGTAAATTAATTTTTTAAAATCACTCTGACAGTTCACCTCATTAAGCCTTTTCTTTGGTTAAAGTAAGTAGTGTTTAGTTTTACTTTACTTCAATCAGCACTCTTTCCTAACAAGTTGGGTGTGTGTCCTAATGCACCTGATCATTCCTTCTTGGTTCTGGAGTGGAAGACAACTCAAATTACCTTGATTCTGGAGTGAAAAAATATCTAGAATTGCAGAAAAAAGAACAGACTAGAATCCTTATAGCAATAAAAGGAGCCAAACATGTACCCTCCATAAGATTTTCTACATGCCTCATTTCTTGGTTTTGGAGATGTAATTTTCAAATATCAAAGTGCTGTAACTAAAGTTGTTTTTCTAGAGATGACAAAGCCACCAGTAGAATGATCACTGATGAGTATGTTTTATTTATCAGTTGAGGAGAAAAACTGAGAAAGTGGAGGAGAACCCAGCTAGAACTTCACAGTGACACTTGAAGATACCTAAAGTAAGAAGGGCGTGAAGCCATGGGAGAGAGTGAATGAGAAGATAGAATGCAAACTAACCTTATTCATGTCACGACTGGTTGTGGAATGATCTTAGATGAGTCCTACCATTTCTACATTTTCTAAGTTGTTTTGATTTGACTATGGAAAAATTAACTATATCTGAATATCTGATGCTTTTCAAAGCGGTCATCAGCTAATGCAGATTTCTTATGAAAGTCTAGTTTTCTTTCTAATAATCATTGGCATTAACCAGTTGCCATAACTACTAATGGATTGCATAAGACACATCTGCATAAATACATATGACTGAATTTGGACATGTGCAAAACTGCCAATTTTAGATAAGCCCGCTTTATACTTTAGATAAAGAATAATTCTCTAATTTTATTCTTTTACCTTCCCACTCATACATTCAATGAAAATTATTGACTTTTTGTGAGGCAATAAACAGGGAAACCAATAACTATATGAAATGACTTTAGATTATGGTAAATGGTAAAAAAGTAATGTGAGTTTTTTTTGTTTGTTTGTTTTGGAGAAATAGTTGGTGAGGGTAGAGTGCCATATTATAAGAAAAAACTAAATGAAGTCTCTCTGCAGAAATGACATTTGCAGTGAGACCTAAATTATTTGAGGAAAGCAGCTATATAATTAGCATTTCAGAAAAATAAAATTGTAAAATGAGACCTGAAGAAGGGAAAAAGAGCTTGGCATGTTCAAGAAACCAAAAGCAAAGAGGCAGGTGGCAAATGATACATATAGTTTTGGAAATAATAAAATTTGAAATTTATTCTGGGTGAAATGAGAAGACATGGAAGGTTTTATGGAGAAGAATTACAAATGGATGACCATGTTTAAAAGGTTATTGTTCATACTCTGTAGAGACTTTAAAAATTGCAGACCAGTTGGGCACGGGAACAATGGAATGCGGTGGAGATTTGGAGATGTATAACATAGTGAAAAGCAAAGGATAAACATTCACATTCGAGAGAAATTTCCACAGTTGTTTGCAGGTTTGAGGAGATGTCTATTAGAAATCCAAATTACATGTTATCCCTTATCTTTTGATTGTGTAATCTGTTAAATAATGAATGTTATAAAAAGTGTATGTGGTATACAGGTTAGGAGATATGAGGGTATTGTTCTACTGTCATAAATTCCTTAAATCCAAATACCCAGCACAAAGTGCACAACACAGGGAGCTTGAAAATATCGAAGGCCTATTTTCAGCATGTCTAACGAACCAAACATTTTGTTCTTATCAATAAAATTTTCTAATCAAGTACTCTAAGTTTACATACTTTTCTCTTTACTTCTTGACTAGGGAACTTTCCTTTCTGTGATTCAAAATAACCATGTTCTACTCACAGTACTATCACATAGTTGGGTGTCATCAGGAAAATAATTACAACACTTCGAAATTAAAAATACCTGATTTTACTCCCTCAGAATGTTTATGCTAATATAGTAGACACCATTTATAAAAAAAGAGATTTGGAACTTCTTAAAGACCTCAAGGTAGAATCCTTAATGTCTCCATATTCGAGTCCCTATATATAAGGAAAAACACAAAAACAAAATAAAACAAAGAAAAAAATATCCACAAGACAAAACACATAAACAAAATAACAGCAAAATCGCCATGTTTCAGAATGAAATAAATGGACATATCCCCAAAAGTATTTATAGGATGAAATAAAACACACACATACACACACACACACACACACACACACACACACTTCAACTTCAAGCACAGTACAGATTTGGCTAAAATCCCTGAAATTGCAAATAAAGCCATTTTCTTAATCAGGATATGTTTGAACAATTAAACAAAAACAACAAACACAAAGAAATGTAAGTTATCAATACTTATGGAAATCCTGACACCACAGATCAATAACGTGGAAATAACAATGTAAACACTAAGCAAATGCCAAGGAATCATGCCATTTAGCTTTCCACTATCTATTATCCTAGCTAGAGGAAACCACAGGATGTGAAACGGAGTGATGATGGATGGAATGTCTATTATCCTATCAGAAAAGAAGGAATTGATGACTTACAAGTTCGTGTTTTCAAATACAATGCTTCCAAAGTCCATCAGCTGAAAGTATTAGGTTGATGCAAAAGTAAACACCGGTTTTGCCAGCAACCTGCCATTACTTTTGCATCAACCTAATAGTTGTTTCTGTAATAAAGAAGCCTCCATGTATAGAAATTTAACTGTAGTATAAATAGCAAAGCATGAGGGAAGACAAAGGGCAATTTAAATAGACCTGGCAATAAATAATGGTAGCTTAGAATAGTAAAGTGGTATAGAATTAATTTTGTTGTTATGATCTATTGTCATTAATAATTTATATGTACTCATTATATATTTCAGTTATACCTCCTTACTATTTAATTTCTTCATTTGGGAGCTTGCTATTAATCTCTTAGAATCTTCAGTTCTGCCATTATGTGCTTGTTATTAAAATTATCCAAGTTTGTCTTCCATTCTCAAATGATTTGTAATCAGCACATTTTGGTAAATAAAGAAGTTAATACCTATTTTTCATTTATAATAGCAATTTGATTTTTATAATTAATCTACCATATAAATTAGATAGTTCAGTATAAAATTCAGTATTTTCAGTACCATCACAGCGTTGTGCAAACATCACCGGCTATGAGTTGGCTGTGTACCCAAATCTGATTTTGAATTTTAATCCCCATAATCCTCATGTGTCATGAGAAGGACCCGGTAGGAGATGATTGAATCATGAGGGCAGTTTCTCCCAGGTTGTTCTTAAGCTAGTGAGTGAGTCCTCATAAGTTCTTAGGCTTTTATAAATGTCTGGCATTTCCCCTGCTGGCACCTATTCTCTCTCCTGCTGGCCTGTGAAGAGGTGCTTTCCACAATGATTGTAAGTTTCGTGAGCCCTCCCTAGCCATGTCGAACTGTGAGTCAATTAAACCTCTTTTCTTTATAAATTACTCAATCTCGGGTATGTTTTCATAGCAGTGTGAGAGCAGACTAATACATCATGACAATCAATTTTAGATGACTTTCATCCCCCACAAAGAAACCTTATATGTTTTAGATATCACTCCCTCTGTTCACCATTCTAACCATGTCCCAGATATAGGCAACCACTAATCCACCTTCTGCCTCTAGATACCTTCCTATTCTGGACACACTATAAATGAATTCATATGATACATGGTCTTTTGTCACTAGCTTTTCACATAGTATATATTAAGGTTCATGTTCTAGCATGTGTCAGTATATCATTCATTTTTTATTACCAAATAAGACTTCACTGTTTGGACATACATTCTATGGATATTTACCTATTCATCAGTTGACAGATATGAATCAACTTGAGTTTTTTCCTACTTATTGATTATTATAGGTAATACTGCTATAAACATTTGTGTGCAAGTTTTTATATATCTTGGACTTGCTGGTTCATATGATAAAATCTATTTTTAAACTTTTGAGAAACTGCCAGACTATTTTCCAAAGTAACTGCACTATTTTACATTCTAATCAGCAGTATATGTGTGCACCAATTTCTCCACATCCTTGCCAAGACTTCCTATTTTTTGGGTTTTTAATCCTAATGAATATGAAAGAGTTTCTCATAGTGTTTTTTATTTACATTTCCCTAATGACTAATGATGTTTCCTTAATAACTAATGACTTTTTATGTGCATGTCATTCATTTGTAAATCTTCTTTTGACAAATATCTATTCAATCTGTTGCCCATTATTAATTGGGTTATTTGTCATCTTATTGTTAAGTTGTAAGAATCCCTTATATAGTCTCTAAAAAAGCCTTTTATCAGATATGTGATTTTTAAACATTTTATCCCATTCTATGCATTGCATTTTTATTTTACTAATGAAGTCCTTTGCTCACAAAACTTTTACATTTTGATGAAGTTTAACCTATTTTTTAGATTGTATCTCTTGTCTTTTTGGTGTCATATCTAAGAAATTATTGTTTAAACCAAGATCATTAAGATTTATGTCTTTTCCTAAGAGTTTTATAATTTTAGCTCCTACATTTATGTCTTTGATGCATTTTGAGTTGAGTTTTGTATATGCTGTGAGGCAGAAGTCCAGTTTCTTTCCTTTGCATGCACATATCCAATAACAATTTTCCTTGGTGTTATTTTTTCAAATTTATTCTGGCAATCAAGAAATTATGTTGAAATTTTCATTCAATTGTGTCTTATCTATTTTAAATAACTTGACTTTTGTTTATAAGTTGGAACATAGACTGCATCCATTCATTTTTTCCCAAATGAACTCTGCTACTTATTTTCTTCACTAGGGACTTTCTCAGCTAGATGACAGTCATAAACTTTAGGCCTTTTTTTTCCCCCTGAAATCATTCCTTAATATAAAATCTCCAAGAATCCAAACTTGTATTTAAAATATATAATATTTTAATAGTCTATAAAATCAATAAATTTGGCACAATAATCTATTCTTGCAGTTTTTGACTACATTTTTGAGATCAGACATTTTCGTGGTTTACCTGTTAATTTTGTTTCTCAGGTTTAAAGTTAAATGTTAAGTCTAGCAAGATACTATAGTGTCATACTGAAAAGAAAGGAGTGTGGTAACTCAAGATAATACGTTTCACACATTCCTTTTCAAAAGTACCTCAAGTCACACTACATTTTTAAAGATGTACAATGTTATGCAAAATTCAGAAATTTTATAAAGTCCTTTTAAAACCATACACTAAAAAACATTAGCTTTTCTAAATAAGGAAGAAAAGTAGTTTTCTCCACATGAGCATTTCAATTATATATCCTGAAGTGTTACCCACTTTTTGCCTATTCTCTGAAGTTTTTTTTTTCTTGTTGTTCTGTACATGTCAAATATTAATATTGATAATACATCTCATAATAAGTTTTTGCTATAATAAATTATTGAGTAACTTAAGACCATATTTTTAAACTTGTCATCTAAGAATTACCTAAGTGGCTATCTACTGATTTATATTTCAGACACTGGAAATTAGAAACTTAAGGAAAGAGTTTGGGAACATGAAATTTAAATGTGAAACCCAGATTCTTTCTAACAATCGGTAAATTTTGGAAAATTAGTCAGTAAGTTATCCCCTTTGATGCATCTTAAGGATATTATGCTAAGAGAAATAAGTCAGGCACAGAAAGACAAATATTGCATGAACTCACTTATGTGTTATCTAAAACCAGCCAACAAACAATGTGTAACTGAACTCATGCTAAAGAGTAGAATAATGGTTACCAGGGGCTGGGTGTTAAGGAAAAGGAGAGATTTTGGTCAAAGAGTAAAAATTTCAGTTATAAGATGAATGAGCTCTGGAAGCTAAATATAAAGTACAGTGACTATAGAAAATACCAAAGCATTGTACACTTCAAATATTCCAGGAGAGTAGATATCACGTTCTCACCACACACACACACACAAAACACCACCACCACCACCACCACCAACAACAACAACAACAAAACAATAGTAACTAGGTGAAATGATAAATATGTTAGGAGTTTGATTGTGGTATTCATTCCACAATGTATACATGTATCAAAGCATCATGTTGGCTGGGAGCGGTGGCTCACACCTGTAATCCCAGCACTTTGGGATGCCAAGATGGGTGGATAATCTGAGGTCGGAAGTTTGAGACTAGCCTGACCAACAGGCTGAAACCCCGTCTCTACTAAAAGTACAAAATTAGCCAGGCGGGATGATGCATGCCTGTAATCCCAGCTACTCGGGAGGCTGAGGCAGGAGAACCGCTTGAATCCAGGAGGCAGAGTTTGTGGTGAGGCGAGATCACGCCATTGCACTTCAGCCTGGGCAACAAGAGTGAAACTCCTTCTCAAAAACAACAACAACAACAACAACAACAACAAAACATATTGTTCACTTTAAATATATACGTTATTTATTTATTTATTTTTATTTATTTTTTATTTTTTACCAATCATACATTTAAAAAGCTAGGGAAAGTAAAAAACAAAAGAAAAAGAAAAAACCTCTTAAATGCAAATATCTTTCACAGTAGTGATGTAGCATTCAGGCTAACCAGTGTTTCTGTACCAATTGTGTTAACCTATAGGTGTGTTCCACATCACAACAAACTCAGCATAGATTTTGATGGTGCAAAATGAAATGAGCATGAAATTGTTAGCTGCTCATTCTGATACCACATAGGAGGAGAAAGAGTATATGGTCAGAGAAAAATAGGTTAGTAAATGAAAAAAATTCCATGTAAAATGGTACCATGATTTATAACTTACAAACATTCTATCAAACATTAGTTATAATAAATTCCTCCGGAAAATAAACTGTATTTGAATTTTACTTGCTTTATTCATTCTACTAACAAAAATGACTAAGTGCCCTTGATGAGGTCCTCTAATAAGCGGCATTAAGCCAAATACAAAGATACATTGTAAACCTGACTCCATCTCTATACACAATATGCTCAATAGCGTCAAACCTCAGTCTGGCTTGTTGTTTACAGGTTTAACGTAAATCTGACTAACAAATATAACATAAGTTATGACACCTCCATTGGACAGGGACTAAGGAGGTTCTCAATAAATGTGTTTTGAATGAATCAACCAATATTCACCACTTGTCATCATGTGTCTCTTTTTCAGAAACGCATACTAACCAGTGGGAAAGCTTGCCTAAGTGATTGTTGTCATAATGACACAGACCCAATAAATAATTCTATTCATGGAATTTCATCAGCTTAATAAGGAAAGATTAAATGAAACATCACTAGAACTGTGTACAAAGTTGCAATGTCTGCATTTATCAGCAAGTACTAATTTAGTGAAGGTCCATTCTAAAAAGCCTTTTTTTTCAATAAAGACACTTATATTAATATAACAACTAGTTTTAAATTATTATTCTTTCAGAGTGGCAGGTGCTAATCGATGTTTAATGTTTATTTTTCTTTATTTTATGTAGGCCCATAAGGCCTTTTAAAATAAAAATAAGTTGTATAATGTACATTAATCTTTACCCACAAATTAATAATATTTATTATAATGATTTTTGGAAAGGTAATTTAAGAAAACAATAAAACCAAGACTCATAGATGACTTCTTTTTAGTAGTAATCATTTTCTGTTAACTTGAATGGGTATATATAAATTCTATGGTCTTAAAAATTGAAAAACTAATGCTTCAATTGTCCTTGATTTGTGACTTTATATTGCTAGAGTGTATGCTCAATTACACTCAGTCAAAACTAAATATATCTTGTGCTTTGGGAATTCAAAAATAGAAAATAACTTTATTACTTTCTGAAAAGTTTAAACATAAAGAGACAGCCTTTTATGTTTTTGATCAGGAATTTTTGTCTTCAAACTTAGTAGAACTAAAAATTCATAGAGGGTTTTGATAAAAATATAGATGTCCAAACCCTGCCTTCAGAGATTACAAAAGAGAGGACAAAAAGGTATCCTGAAAACTTCAGTTTTGAGAAGTTCCTCATATGATTCTGACTTAGGTAATCAAACCACACTTTGTCAAATGCTCAACAAATGTAGTAAGTTCCATAGCTGAAAATCTTAGAATCTTCTGGGAATTTGTAGTTTCTGGAGATTATTATGGCCAAAGAAAGACTAATGTTGTATAAAACCATATTTAGAAGAAGAGACGCCAATAACTTATCTTACACTAAAAATATAGTTGGACTAGCTTTTATGAACTTTCCAATCTATGTCTAGAAAAAAGTGTGATATGGGAGAATTATTCTCAATTTACATAAGAGTGGAAGAGCTTAGCATCTAATTTTATTACATCTCTTGAGAACCAGAATTATTTTGTTTTATATTTGAGTTTCTTATTTTGTATATTTAAATATGGTCAAATTTTAAAAATTTACTCATATTGGAAATAAAATTAATTTCCAAGATCCACCTCTGAATTTTAAAATAAATACGTTAATGATATCTTAAATGAAGTAATATTTGGTTGTTTTCATTTAGTTATAAGAGGTTTATTTAATATATATACCAACATATAGAGTGGCCTGACGATGCTTTTTAAATATATACATTTTCTATTTAATAATTTATTAGAATTTTATACCATATGTACTATTAAAGTTCCTAAATATTTTGATGTTCCATACACAAGAACATAAATTATTTATATGTGGATTGCTTTGTCATTTTAATTTTTTAAATCTGCTTTCATAGAGCTTATGTTCTATTTTCTTTTTGAAACAAGGGGAGAATCTCACTCTATATATACTTCATACAGAGAAAGAAATGTGATACTGCATTTTTAATTTCTGTATAACTTATCTAAATTCTGTTCTTTTTCAATATAAAATAAGAAATCACAATTTTATTGGTAATAGCATCTACCTTTTTTCAAATGTATAACAGAAAAAGGCAGATAAATATATTCAATTGTATATACACAAGCTGGGAAAATTTCTCATGGTGCTAAGGATGTCTCTTCACCTGAGGGAAGTTTTATGTCATACAACTAAAAATATTTTTATATTTAATTATTCTTATGTTTCATTTGAAAGGTATAAGTTGTTCTACTTAATTTAGTGTTCAGTGAATAATGAATTAAACAACCTTCCCGAGAATTCCCTTGTTATTTTAAAAGAGATGCTTGATATTGTAGCCCTTTCTTATTTGAAAATGTTTTTACATGAACATCCTTTGGTTAGGCAGCAAAAACTTAATCTTTTGTTAAAAAGCAAAAAATATATAAATGTTAAACATACAGGAGTATATTACCAAATACATTGTTTTTGTCACTAAATAGAACACCCATATTTTCTTTTGATCACCTAATAATAGTAATTATACCTTAGAGTATAGCTGCATTTTAACTGAAGAAAGAGAAGAAATTTATTGGAACAAAATAAATGTCGATAATTTGTTGATGGGAGATATTTCTATTAAGTTTCTTCTGTTCATCTCTCTGGATTTCAATGCTCTGTTTTGAAATGGTATTATCCATTTTTTTTTAAACAGCTCCTCTTACTGGCTCACACTATCTATTCAAAACATATTACATATGTCTTATATGAGAAATTCTCTAAAATCTACATTAATTAATAATTTTGATCATATGACTAACTTTCTAACATATTTAATAGCTATTTGAATAGTTATTGTCTTCCTGTCTTGATAATAGGAACTTTTCAACTCTCTTCCAGAGATTGGTGTTCCTTCATCTGAAAGTAGTTCTTTCTGTTAAGAAATTGAGAAATGTATCAACAAAATCAATCCCATATAAACTTTTCTTTTAATAATTCTTAGGCTTTATCCAAGAATACCTTGGACAAAAGCTGAAACCAAAACAAACAAACAAACAAACAAACAAAATCAACTTGGGTAGAGTCCAGTAAGCTGTCTTTTAACAACTCCCCAGATAAACCTCATTTATGCTAAATTTTGAGAACCAGTGTTTTGACATACGTTGACTTCTGCTATGATTTTAATATGTCCCCCCACAATTTATGTGTTGGAAACTTAATCCCCAATGTGACAGTGTTGGGAGATGAGGTTCGTTGAGAGGTGTTTAGGTCTTGAGGGCTCTGTCTCCACGAATGGAAGCCAGAAAAGGCTTTCAGGAGCGGGCTGTCTTCGACCTTCCAGTCATGTGATGGCACAGAAGGAGGCCCTTACCAAATATAGATGCATTATTCTTGGACTTCCCAGCCCCTAGAACTGGGTGCCAATAATTTTTTTTATTTTTCTAATAAATTACCCATTTGTATATACTATACTCAGTATAGTATTTCATTACAGCAGTACAAATGAACTAAAATGACTTCCATTAAAGTGTTTCTCTAGAAAGGCAAGTGAAGAACAGACCCACTGTGAAATAATACTCATTAGTCTAAATATTGTGAGATTCTTGGAAAATGAAACATCACACTCTAAACTGTAAAGAAAATTAGCGTACTGTAAGAGGATCATGAGTAAGAATATGCTAGTTTTTCATAAATAATTATCAAATGGTAAATCATAAAGAAGACTAATTGTAAGTTTGTTTAAGTTCTGAAATGAAAAAAATCTAATGAAATGAAAAATACATAATTAAAATTCTAGAGGCGATTTGCTGATTTATTTGAATTTTTGAGGGATTTTGTAGCCTTTACATGACAAGTCTATTGTGATAAATTTGCAAAGTTACATCACTTTCTTGTGCTCGTCTACTTACAACTCTTTGTAACGTGGCTTGGCAGGTCAGCCCATTAAGATATGGAATCTTGTTTCACACTTTATGTATCTGGGCTGACTTTACCACTATGCTAGGCTGATAAAAAGTGGTGTAAGTGATGCTGTCTAATTTCTACAGTCTAGACTTTAGAAGACATTTGCCTTTTGAAGTGCAATTTTGATATTGCCATAACAAGAAAGCCATTCTAGCCCACTGAAAGGATAGGATACCCAAGGTATCCCAAGTGACTGCCAGGTATGTAAGTTAGGCCACCTTATATATTGCAGTACATCCAACATTCTGCTTAATCCCACTATTTGAGCTAGTCAAGCTAAACCAGCAGAGGTCAAACAGTAGAACCAATGTAGTTTAAATACCTCACCAAATTTCATGTTGAATTGTAACCTCCAACACTAGATGTGGGGCCTGGTAGGAGGTGATGGGATCATGAAGGCATATTTGTCATTAATGGTTTAGGGCCATCCCTGTAGTGCTGTCCTCACCATAGTGAGTTCTTGCAGGATCTGCACTGTTGAAAAGTGTGTGGCATCTTCCCCCTCACTCTCTCTTGCTCCTACTCTTTCCATGTGAGGCACCTGCTCTCACTTTGCCTTCTACCATGACTGTAAGCTTTTTGAGGCTCTCACCAGAAGCAGATGCTGGCACTCTGCTTCTTGTACAGACTGGAGAACCATGAGCTCATTAAAAGCCTTTTCTTATAAATTACTCAGCCACAAGTATTTCTTTACAGCAACACAATAATCAGTCTAACATAAGAACTTTAAGAAACAATAAATTGTTCTACTTTTAAGCCATCATGTTTGAGATGATTTGTTATTTAGTAGTAGAAATCTGATACTATTATAAACACAAACTTATTTACACGTTTGTGTTTCTCTCATGACTAAGACAGAAATATAACAGTGGAATTCTAATGCAAAACGCAGTTTCAAACATATGGGAATTATAATCCAATCCAAACTATGAAGGTTATGTATTTTTAAACAATGTGGAATGCCTTATACCAATGACGTTAAAAAATAAGAACAGGGTCGGGCGCAGTGGCTCACGCCTGTAATCCCAGTACTTTGGGAGTCCAAGCCGGGCGGATCAGGAGGTCACGAGATCGAGACCATCGTGGCTAACACGGTGAAACCCCGTGTCTACTAAAAAAAAAAAAAAAAAAAAAAATGCAGAAAATTAGCTGGGCGTGGTGGCGGGCGCCTGTAGTTCCAGCTACTCCTACTCCGGAGGCTGAGGCAGGAGAATGGCATGAACCCGGGAGGCGGAGCTTACAATGAACCAAGATCGCACC
Organism: Macaca thibetana thibetana; assembly: GCF_024542745.1. Lineage (NCBI taxonomy): Eukaryota > Metazoa > Chordata > Mammalia > Primates > Cercopithecidae > Macaca > Macaca thibetana. The sequence continues at coordinate 130,553,805 of NC_065583.1, read as the reverse complement.
ACTGCACTCCAGCCTGGGCAACAGAGTGAGACTCTGTCTCAAAAATATATAAATAAATGAATAAATAAATAAAACAGATAATAAGAACACACTACTGTGGGGAAAACGCTAGTGAGATCACTAAAACTTGTCAGCAAACACTGGAAGATTATGGAGCATTAGTTCTCCTACTTTTTCTCAATGTTTCAGAAATTCTAATTATGGACAATTTGGATAGGGATACCTCTTATTTGTTAAGTTTTATCATTATAGACATACTACGTCCATGCAAAATGGTCATGGATAAACTTCACTGGGCCGTTTGAATATGGACGAAGGATAAATAATGGAAAGGTAAGTTCAATGTCTCCTTTTGAATAAAAACATGTAAAGAGATGAATAAGCCTAGATCCTAAATATATTAATTTATTCAAATTAAAATTAATTAAATTGATGTATTATAATTAACCTATTTCAGCTTAAATGGTTATCTGCCCTCTTTTACTGTTAATTATGTTGCTTCTTTCTGTTGTTTGTTTCACCTTGATGATCTTAAAGGCATTCTTCAAAATCAGGTACTAATACATTCATTTTATGTTTTACTCTGTTGAAAATGTATGCGAAGCATTTTAATTAAAGCTAAAACTAATCTAAGCGAATTTTTAAAATGCACTGTCTGAAATGCACTGTCTGAAAAATAATAAATGCACCTCCTTATGATCCCATCTATATCACCAATGTCTTGTTTAAAATACACAGAAAGGTTAATTTCTGCATTTGTTTTATATGATCATTTATATTCAGGTAACCTCAAGTGTTACTTTTAAAATGATATGCCTTATTCATAATTGTCACTTATATTACCAATATTCTTTATCTCAGGATAATTATATTAATATTTATATTGTACAAATTTCAGTAAAAGAGAATTTACACAGAAGCGATGTAATGGAGTCATGAATCATGGCATATGCTTCTAACATTTCATAAGAAGCCATATAGTAGAAGTAAAAGAGTGTGATTGTGAAAATCTTTGTGATTATAAATATGGATATGCAGGAGTTTGTGCCTGTCTCCTAGAATAGGCAGAGGATCTATAATGGTATTGTTTGGAGACATTTGTTATTTTGGGAAGTTTACCATGATCTATCACATGAGCTATGCAATCATCTCTTATTGGTGCCTCAAGACATTGTGACTTCTACAGCACATATCAATTGACAAATGTAAAATCGAATATGTAACTATCATAAATTCCTGTATTGTTTGGAGGGCCTACATGGAAAACTGAAACAAAGACATACGTTTTCCTGTGATTCACTGTTATAATTGAAGAGATAGATCAATTACTATATAATGTGATTTGCATCTATCTTGTTTGAACTATACCATACCACAACTATACCTATATGATATCTTGCTCCAATGGTACTTTTTAACATCGATTTGAGCAATTGTGTCAGCCTCCTTTTCAAGCTAGTTCTTCAAGGAAAGCGCTATTCTTAGAATTGAAAAACTTGAAGTTTGTTAATTTTCTCAGATCTACACAATAGAGATGTTCTTACTAATGTCTCTTATATATTTTAATCTTTAAGTCCATTCCCTTGCTCTTGTCTCTGCACGTACTCTAGTCTTGTAAATGCATAACAATGTTGAAAAATTGTTGATTGGGCAATCTTTGGCATTCTTAAATTTAGATTCTGTACCTTTCATTTTTTCCATGGTTCTTAGCCAATCTTCATCTTCATTTCATATATATATATATCTTGATAAGTTACGATGAAGTGTTGCATACTTAGGAGCTATCTTATCCCGAGTAATTACTCTTAAGGTTTAACCACCAAGTTACACATCACAATGATACAAATGTAGTAATTCTCCATTTGACTCTTCCCATGTTCTCAATGCAAGATTTAAGTAAACCCAAACACAAAGCCTTGAAATTACAAATTACTTATCAATGACTTGCAAGACAAATGAAGAATGTATAACTCCATAGGATGGAAGATATCCCTGAAAATCACAGTAGTGTCACTTAAATATGTCCATTCATTTTTGCTATGCACTCCTTTGTCAGAGATAGAAGCTTTCGTATGCTCATGGGGATAGGGGAAATATGTCACCCTAGTAAAATTTCAGCTGACTAGAATAATTCACCAATTATAAATACAAAAGAAATCCAAATTTCTGGGACTTCAATGCATAAAATACAAGATGATAGAAATAAACATTCTTATGAAAGCACTATTTTAAATTCAAGAATGAAAATTTTCAGTGGAAATATGCTGAGACTTGAAGAGTAGTGACAGAGTGACTTAATGAAGGTAAGATCATTCCATTCTTTGCTTCTGACAAAAAGCATACTGGGTTTTCCTCCAAGTCTCCAGTCAGGCACTTGATTACTCATTCTGAGTACCATAGTCTCAGCGATGTTCTCTTCAGAACATTAGATCCAGCCTAATCAAAGACTTCTGACCAAGGAGGACTTCACACTTCCCTTGATTTGACTAAACTTTATATGGACTTCTTCCTCCTTCTAGTCCCCTGACCTCCCTTTTACCTGGTCTAGACAGAATCCAAATGACCACAGCAGTCCCTCTTCTCCCTCTTACAGCATTTCCTTTAGAAAACTTGTAATTGCACATTCTTTCTCTGCTCCTTTGAGATGTACATATTTTTATAATCATGTTCATGCTTTACAAGTCAAGGCTGCCTTTCTTGAGAACCTGGGACCCATTCCTCTGAAAAATAATCATCAAATGAGTTAGAATCACCTCTGGGAAAAGATATGAGACTGACTGTGGGAGGTGCATTGTTCCAAATCACAAAACTACCTGCTGTCATGAAGTTATAAGAAATTTGATGTTTCTTTTGGGTAAGGCCAATTAGCAAACACAGATGGCTTGTGATACCTTCCACTCTATCTCCTCAAATATCCTGCCCTTTATTTAAACAGAATTGAATTGAGAATGCATGCTGGTATCTATGCCTATTGCAATATCCTTGAACAAATTCTCCCTGACTTGTTTGGTTTTATCTGGTACAATTTTTGCTTTGACACTGCAAAACAGTTTGTTGTTGACTATGGCTTCTTATGACAATTAGTCTCTGTATATGTACCTATAAAAAAAACCCATACATCAAACATCACGTTCTACAGCATAAACATATACAATTTCTACTCATCAAATAAATAAATAGAAACCCAACAGTAATCAGATGGAGAGTAGAAAGAAAATAAAATATATCCAATTGTATTATTTATGGGTAAACACTAGGATGAACTAGAGCTTCATTGTTTAGGCATAATAGAACTTTATCAATGGATATTTGAGGAGACAATATTATGACTAAATTCTATATGCCACAAATATGTTATTTATGTGTGAATGTAATATAAGATACAATATCAGATATGAAATGGCAAATACACATTCTAGCTGTATAAATGATTTATCCAAACTTAAAATAAAAATACTCATGAATAGGCTAGTTGTGAGAACCAAAGTAAGCTCATTCTTGAACAGAATCTTAATATATTCTGTAAATATATTGCTAGTAATAAAATTTTTAAAAACCCTGTTATCTTGTTTAGTTCTACATGAGACAACAGTAAGTGCATAATAAAACTTATTTCTCTACTATAATTCCAGTAAGAATAAACTTATTTTGTAATTTTAACATATAATTATGTTCCTAATATGCCTTTATCCTGGAGGGAAAGGATCGGATTTTAGGGATTTCGGGATTACTAATGGGAATAAAATAAGATATGTAAGTGAGAATTTGAGAAGGATAGAATTTTGAGTTGAAAAATAGTTGTTGTAGTTACCTATTGTTTTGTAACAAAATTTTGCAAAAGCTAAGTGGCTTAAACGTAAATGTATTACCATCTTCATTGTCCTTAGGGTTGGCTGAACTCCACTGAACCGTTCCTGCCTAGAGTTTCTCACATAATTAACTCACATACATGGCTAGTAGGGGCTAACTGTTACCTGGGACCTCAGTTGGGATGTCTGCTAGGGCACCCACATTTGACCTCTGCCTTTACTTTGAGCTTATCTGAGCACAGTAGCTGTGTTCTGGGAGGTTGCATCACAAAAATATGCATACCAAGATGAAAGGTCTAGGCAGATGCTGCAGGAATTTATTTTTATTTTACTCATAACTATAGTTCATGCTTTATTTAAACTTAATTGAGTGAATATTTTGTAAAAATGGTAAAACATATAAAGGAAAGGGAGAAAGTGGAGCCTAATCAATAAATAGATATGATTTACCTCCTACTGAAAAATAATTATTGCAGAATATTTTATTATAATTATCCTAACAAAAGGAACAAGAGTGATTTTTGAAAATTTTATTAGTCATTACTCTATAGAGAAGCAGATTTGATGCAACAGGCATAATAGTTTTACATATTTTTACATCCTCACTGTAGGATATAGAAAAGTAATGATAAAGTTATTTCTCTAAGAAACACAGGTGTAATTTAAGGCAAAACTTTATTATTTTTGGTGCTTTTATATTTATTTTTTCTTATTCTTAAGTGTTATAACCTATATATTTTTGAATAATCATATTTTCATGTATTTTACTGTTTTATCTGATGCTTTTTTTAAGGAGTATATAATTCATTAAATATATACTTATAAATTAGTAGGGAATTAGGTTTTTTTTTCAGTGTACAATGGAAGAGTTATATTCACGAAGTTGTGCAATCATCACTATCTAATACCATATCATTTTCCATAACCCAGAAATAAACCCCTTGTCCATTAGCAGTAACCGTTTCCTCCCTCATTTTTTTATCCTTTGAAAAACACTAGTCCATCTTTTGTATGAATTTGTCTATTACGGAAATTTTCTAACACTGAAAATATACAATATGTGGCCTTTAGTCTGGAGTCTTCCTCTGAGCATAGGTTGATCTGTGTTGTAGCTTGTAGCATGTAACTACACTTCATTATCTTTTAAAACTAAATAATGTTTCATTGTATAGATATTTCAAATCTTGTTTATGTATTCGACAGATGATGGGCATTTAGGCTGTTTTCAATTTTTGACGATTATAAATAATGCTACTATGAATATTAATGTAAAAGTTTTTGTGAAAATGTTTGTTTTGAATTATCCTGCTGGGTCATAGACACAATTCTGTGTTTAACTTTTTGAGAAACATCTAAACTGTATTTCAAAGTGGCTGCACCATTTTTTACATTTTCATTGGTGATGTTATGAGGGTTCCAATTTCTTCACCACATTATTTCCTAGCTTTATGATTATAGTTATTCTGGTGGTAATATCTCAATGTGGCTTTGATTTGCTTTTTCCTCATAATGAATGATGTTGAGTATCTTTTCATGTATTTATGGGACAGTCCACATATATACACATATATATGGGTGTGTATATATATACTTATATATTATACATTACTTTGTATATATAATATATTACGTTGTATATATTATATATATTACTTGTGTATATATTAGTTTGAATATATTATATATTATTATATATAATATATATACACATATATACACACACCCATATATATATACACACATACACACACACACACACACACACACACGCATACATAGGATTCAAGTTGATATTTCTCCAAATAGTGGAAATATACACTTGAAATATTTGTTCATTTAAATTTGGTTACCTTTTTACTGTTGAACTGTAAGAATTCTTCAAATATTCTGGATACTAGACTTTCATTAAATATATAATTTGAAGGTATTTTCACCCATTCTGTAGCTTGTCTTTTCACCTTCTTGGTAGTCCTTTGAAGCCCAAGTTTTTTTGTTTGCTTGTTTTGATGAAGCCAAATTTTTCTTTTTGTTGCTCAAGCTAAATATCATATCTAACAAAGCACTGCCAAATTAATGATTATAAATATTTACAGTTTTTTTCTAAGAGTTTTATAGTTTTAAAGCTTACATTTGGGTCCGTGATCCATTTGGGTTTAACTTTTGTATATGGCGTGAGGTAGAGGTTTAACTTCATACTTTAGCATGTAGATACCCTGTTTCCCCAGCACTGTATGTTAGAACAACTATTCTTTTCCCACTGAGTTTTCTTGACACCCTTTTCAAACCACAGCTGAGCATAAATATGGGCTTATTCATGAGCTCTCAATTCTATGTTATTGATCTATATGTCTATTCTTATGCCAGTACCACATAATCTTGATTGCTGAAGCTTCGTAGAAAATGTTTAAATGAGAACATTTAAGTCCTCCATCTATATAACCCAGCCTCAGATATCAGACTGAATCACCTGTATTCCATTCTATTGATCAAAAGTGAGTCATATGACCAGACCAGGGTCAATTGGAAGAGATTACATGAGGGAATAAATACAAGGAACATGAGTCCTTAAGGGTTATATTTGCAAACTACCTCTGAACAGAAGAGTAGCTGCAGAGAAGTTTCCCTAAGACAGTAGATTTCCAAATGTGGAGGCCATACATTTTTTTCTTTTTTCTTTTCCTTTTTTTTTTTTTTTTTTTTTGGTTAGTATGTTCATGGACTTAAGATCATTGAAGAGTATTGCTTGAGACTACAAATAATGGAGAAGACATTTTTACACCTTCAAAGCTCAATATAGTGTTGTTGTTTATATTGCTGTTTGTTTTGTCTTGCTCTTAACAGATAGAATCACAATAAAGATAGACATGATCATCTGTAATTACCTGGCACCATATGGCACCATGTAAGTTCCAAGTTTTTTTTTCAGAGCCTTAGGGGAAAAAGTGGCTTTCTTAAAATACATTAATTAATTAATTAAACTTTATACTACCTCTGAGAAGTTGCCAAAATATATATTTAATTCAATGTAATTATAAAAATATGATGATGTGAAATTTCTTAAAGAAAGTAAAACAAAAAAACAAACAGAAAAACCCTCCCAAACTATTGCTATCTTGTAAAAAATAAAAAGCCCTCTAACATAAAATTGAATAGCAACAATGGTTTGAAATGCATTGATACAAATATCCACTAGAAAAAATAGGGAGATTTGAGGGTTAAAATCGCATTGATTCTTTTTTTAACACCAGTATTGAATTTAGATATGTTTTCTTTGCCCAAATAATATTTAGGGAAATATAGGTTATCATTACACTAAAGTATTAATATTATTAAAATTTTTTAAAATACTAAATTGACATAATATTATTTACTTAAAATGATCAAGAAAAAGTCACATTACAAAAATATTAGTAACATGATATTATTTATGTGGACTGGAAATTCCACCAATTAATATTTCAGTTAAATACGTAAAAGAAGACAAAAACATAATCAGGTTAGGGTTCGGGTGGTGTGGGCAAAAGTTTAAAAAACATAATATACTAGCTTCAGATAATTATCTGAATAATTAATTATTGGGGAGACAAGAAAAAGCAAAGTTTGATAAAATGTGCAACAAAGCTATTTAACATTTAAACTATGAAAAATATAAATAATTACCATATTTCTATCCAAGGGTCAGCAAGGAGACCTAATGAGAAACAGTGATTGAGGTGGTCAGAAATCCAGAGGAATGTGAAGTCGTGAAGTCAGGTGGAAAACAGCTTTAAGAGAAGTAAGAACTATGTTGGATGTCATGAACAGGACACTTACTTGATGAAGCTGATTTAACATTTTGGAAAAAAAAAAAAATGATGAGGTTCAAAATGGGCATTCGAAGCAAATAGGAGAGATTTTCCAGAAGAAAGGCAGAAAACTAGAAATAATTCTTTCTAATTTAAGATGAAACCAGGGAATGAGATATTAACAGAAACAATTGAGAGTTTAAAACTCTGTTTTACTCTGTTTTACTTTTTAAAATGTGGAATAAAATCTGTTTTGTGCATGTAATAACTAACAAAATACTAAGATGTGAAAACAAAATTAAAAGAATTCCAAAATTTAAAAATATGTTAGAAATTATCAATAGATTAAACAAGAATATGGCTACACATTTCTATTTTGAAGACAGTTTAATAATAGCATAAATATTTATTAAATACATTATTGAATTAAAAATTCTGTGTAATACGTATCACACATATATTTTTCAATCAAATTATAATAAAGCATAATAATTTTATTTTCAGGAAATATACGGCTATGTTGTTAAAAGATATATTCAAATATGTATATATACACATGTTATTTTCCTTATTTAATTTATTGTCACCTACTACTTCTCAAGATTGTCATACTGACATAGCCTTGGATTTTAAAAGTTGAAACTTTGAGGGCATTCCATTGTTTTGTTTCCTGTCTGTCTAACCTAGCTAATTATATTTGCTACTCTAAGTTAATTAAAACTCTCTCTTTATGAAAATAATTTGTTTACTCTAACCACACAGCAACTGGGTTTACTGCTTTATCCTTTGCTTTTTTCAAAATACATCTGTATTATTATGCAGACTTTGAACATAGCAGGTATCATTGCTTAAATGGTGACCTATTGTTGTTGCATATTTTTTAGTATACGTTAGTGTATCTTGTTCATTTTTTGATCAAAATCAATGCAATTGAAGATATCTTTAGTGTACCCAGGTCAAGTTTCCTTTGCAATATGTTTTCATCTTTTTATTCTAACTTATTCTGATTCTAAAAAAAAATATATGTTTGTATCAGAAATTATCCAAATTTGTTCTACTCATACATTGATCAAAAACCTGGACAGAACTGTTCAGAACTGAACAGAACTGTTAGAAATAATTTGCGGATGACAAGATCTTCAGAAGTTTCAAGTGCCTCATCAAGTTAGGTTGTGCATATACTATTCATTTCTATGCTGTTTCATTTCCCAAAGAGGGAAACAGCACAACTTTTGAAAAAGGTGAAAGTGCTTTACTCCGGCCAATCAACAATTTTCAGAAGCTATTCTATACAATCATGATGATTTGATATAAGATGGTTCTTTTTTCTCCTCATATCATCACTAAGGGAGTGAGAATGAGGGTTTGCTGATATATTCTACACCTTAGCACATGGAAAACAATTTTGGCACAAAAATGTACTGCTAGGAAACAGTCCTTTACAGTAAATCACTCACCTAGAATATGCTGAACACTTTTATATGTATTTCTAAAACTTGAGAAAAGTGAGTTTTATAAAAATAATGAAATGTAAGGATTATATTTTAGGGATTGATGTGGCCACGATGATTATTAGTAAGAGAGCTGCTGACTTACTATATTAATCAATATATTAGTTCATTTTTGCAGTTAAGGTCCCTGCATACATTCAATTTTTTTTTTAACTGTTTGTTGTAAAAATTATAGTAAAAATTTATTAGGCCTTGACAAATGCTGGGAAAAGATAGGAAGAGAACACCATTCAAGACAATCAAAAATCATTTACAGCCACTCCATTTCCCTGTGCTCTCTTATTCAAAACATATTGCTCCCAAGAAGTGAAGTTTGAGTATCATATAGTGGTATGGTTTGGCTGTGTCCCCACCCAAATTTCATCTTGAATTGTAGCTCCCATAATCCTCATGTGTCCTGGGAGGGAACTGGTGGGAAGTAATTGACTCATGGGGGCAGATTTTTCCCACTCTGTTCTGATAGTCAATGAGTCTCGTGATCTGACGGTTTTACAAAGGGCAGTTCCCCTGTACACACTGTCTCTTCTTTGTCACCATTTAAGATGTGCCTTTTCTCCTCCTTTACCTTCCAACATGACTGTGAGGCCATCCCAGCTATGTGGAACTGCTAGTCCATTAAACCTCTTTTTCTGTATAAATTACCCAGTCTTGAGTTGTCTTTATTAGCAGTATGAGAACGGACTAATAAATATAGGTAACCTCATGGTTCTAAATGTTGTGTATCTCTCCAATATACCTAATGTGTTTCTTTATTTTGATATCTCCTGTGTTGCTTTGCACAGTGGTTCCACATTCGTTCAATAAATATTTCATTAAGTGTGAGATAATATAGCAATAATAATTTGATACAAATTTTCTCACTTTTTAAGTCAGAAGGAAAAGATAATTCCATTCTAGGGAATTTTCTTAAGATAATTGAGTACAACTGTATAAAAGAGTGCATTCATTTATTTGAAGAAAAATCAAAACGGGACTTAGAATGAAAGAATAAACATAAAAATGAATTCCAGTTCGCTTCCTTAAACTAATTTTCTGTTATTTAAGAAATATTCCATTTCTCATATCACTAATCTGACCACTAATATTCAAGTTCTTCCATCTTAGCAAACAACCATGTTAAATACTTCACAGAGAAAAATGCATGAAATCAGAAGAAAACTATCTCACTTTCCCATAATTCTCACTAATTTCTTCAATCCTATTACTATATCTTCTTTCTTACATTATAGTAAAAATTGCCTGTACTTCTTTATGCGGTTACTATGTTCAGTTTTGCTCTGCATCTTCTCTCTTTTAAACATTTAAAACACTTCACAACTGCAAGCAGTCCTTTTTATTCCATTAATACTTTGCCCAACTTTATTTCCATTATTTTCCTAGACAAAGATGACAAAATATCATCCTCTATTGATTTCATTCCAGTTTTGCTTCATGTTTATGCTCCCTTTCATATTTCCTTTTCAGAAATATTTGTCTTTAGTCATCATTTCTATTTCCATAATCCTCATTCTTTTCTTCATCCATTCCAAATGTCTCTCATCTTCACAGAGATTACCTAGGTTATTATTATAAACATGACTAATGCTAAAAGTCTAATTTCTGTCTACATTTCTATGTCAGTAAAAATTGTTTCCTGAAAATGAGAGAAACCATATCTGGCTAAAATGAGGAGACAAATACTTTATTAAGAAGTCTTTGGGGCTGGGCGTGGTGACTCACACTTGTAATCCCAGGACTTTGGGAGGCTGAGGTGGGCGGATCATGAGGTCAGCAGTTCAAGACCAGCTTGGCCAACATGGTGAAACCCCATCTCTACTACAAATACAAAACTTAACTGGGCATGGTGGTGGGTACCTGTAATCCCAGCTACTCAGGAGGCTGAGGAAGGAGAATCGCTTGAACCTGGGAGGCAGAGGTTGCAGTGAGCTGAGATCATGACACTGCACTCCAGCCTGGACAACAGAGAGAGACTCTGTCTCAGAAAAAAAAAAAAAAAAAAAAAAGAAGTCTTTGATAGTTCAGATAATAACTGATAAGGGGTCTTGACACATGACTTCAAACAATAACCAAAATGTCTCATCAGAATATCTCCTTGAAGAAATTGCTTTTACTAACCATAGCATTAATGCTGCACCCTGGCCAGAGACAACAATGGGAAAACACTCCTTGTTGCTACTGTAGCATCACTGACACTGCAACCTAAGAATAGAATCTTGCTGGAACTGCCATTGTTTCGAGAATGAAATTTATGTTGTTCTGAAATCTTTGTGTCACAAGTTTATTTGAAGCCCAAACTAAGATCACCTGCTTGTCAACTCTACTAGGCCAAGTGTCCATACTCATTCTTCAATAGTTCTGGAAGCGTGTCTATCTGGACTTATCTGTTCCATTGTGGGAAGAAGTCTCTACTTCATAGAAGTAGTTGTGATCAGTTACTTTAATTAGATGATAGATATTCCAGGCACTGCCATTGGGTGTTAAAAAGAACAAAGGAAGAAAGTAAAAGGGAAAAAAATACTATAACCCTCATTTTCCAAGAAAAAAGGAAACATATCTTCTAATATTTACATATAAAAATGGTTCATATTTAGAATAATTCATACATGATTCATAATATTGGTTACATTTTCTCCAGCTCTCCAGAAGGAAGAATGTGCAAAGACATAATTCATTTTTGAACTAAACTCAAAACGTAGGCTATACTAAAGATGACTATTGTTTCTCCAAGGTGGTCAAAGCCCATCTTAATATTCTGTAATTTATGGATTACATTATTATGTAATTATCTCTAATATACTATGTATAAAATTGATAGACGATAAATGGGAAAAGTATTCTCTAATATAAACAATATTTTTTAACCCAGAAAAGAAAAAATAAGACCTATTAATCTTAACGTCATCACCTGGTAAGGAAGTTATAGTCTATGACTGACTTCCTCAACTTTTTATTTCATAGTATCCATAAACTTTAGTTTTATCATTAACTAATCATTATTCTTTATCAAATAATATGATTGAAACTTTGCTTTTGAGGGCTCTAAACCTTCTGTTTCAATTTTCCTATAAAGATGCACTTCCCTTTTGCATTAACTTTTATTACTAGACAGGCAGTACTAAGATAAAAAGAGGCTATGTCTTTAACTCTATACTATTCTCTTTCTTCTGCAGTAAAAAACACATTTTTTCTTGAAAGTGGGAATAGGTTATTTCTGCCAAGATCATCCTCCTTTTTTCCTTGCCCTTGCTTATTTGCCAAAAAAAAGAAAGAAAGAAAGAAACAAACAAAAAAAACTAGCCAGTAATTCAGCTTCAACTTCTAGTTCAATATAACCCTTGATAAGTCAGCAGGTGGTATATTTCCCCCTAGGGCAATGTGATTTTCAAAACTAAAATTTACAAGAAATTAATTTGGTGCAATGTTGAGTAGACACCATTCCTCTTTCTTGCTTAGGTTCTCAAACCATATATTTTGTCAATAAAAGAAAGATTAATATGGATGAAACTGCAGACTCAGAATGTCTTATCTTTTGTCATAACTAGGTTCAATTGTGTACCATTCTAGTTACTTCTGAGTTATGGAATACACATAAATATAAAAATTAGCCCATTGCCTCCTGTATTTGATATGAAGTCAATTTTTTGGTCAGATACAACATTGTGTTTTATAAAATAGCAGTGATAAAATAATTCAATAAATCAAATGAAGAGAGAACTGAGAAAAGCAGTAACTACAGCGAAATCAAATACAAACCATGAATTAGTGTGTATTGCCAAAACCATAAGAGAAGTTTAATGTAATTTACTTAATAAGTTTAATGTAATCTATTAATGCATAGTTGACTGGATCCCTCCAGAGTATAGCACTTTTTCAGATTATCAACAGAGAAAAGTACTTTTGGGAGGTTAGATGGCCCTTATAGTAGCTATGTCAACTTCAATAAAGAAGATCGTACTGTTATTTCTTGAAAAAAGAACAACAACAGAACAAGTGCTAGATAGCTAGAATGAGCCTGTCTGATATTTACAATGCAATTGATATCATCTACTTAATTACTTGGGTTCTATTCCAATAATCAAGTGGGAACTTTCGCTGAGCTTTTAGTGTATCATAGGATGGCATATTCTTATATTTTTCACCCACTTTAAAGAGATCATCTTCATCACATTCTCAAATATTTTCATCTTAATTTCTCCAGACATTCTCCACAAGTCCTGATCATCATGAAAAGCCATAAATCAACATAATAAATATTGTTATTAATAAATATCTTTGGAATTAGAGGCCTCACTTTATTTATCTTAAGAGTATGGCTAACTTTTTCCACATGAGATCTGATAATAATTTCGACTTTGCAAGTCATACAAAAATTTATCACAATGATACATCTCTACTACTGTAGTGTGAAAGCAGTCAGAAACAATATATAAACTAATAATAATTGCTGTATTTCAATAGGCCTTATTTACAAATGAAAATCAGAAGACTGGATTTGAGCCACTGGCCATAGTTTGACAACGTTTGACTCAGAATATTACATTACCCTTAACCAAAATCCAACTGCCTTTTGCACTGGCCAAACAAGTATATTAAAAGGAAGTGTGCCACAAGAGTTAGATATTGACATACAAAATAAAACACACACACACACACACACACACAAAGAATCTTTACCAAGATCTTACATCTTTCATGAAAATTAACTCAAAATCCATCACAGACCCAAATGTAAATTACAAAACTAAAAAAATCTTAGAAGATAACATAGAAAATCCATGAAATAAAATCTAGAAAATCTAAAAAATGTCCCTGAGTTTGGCAATGACTTTAGATAAAACACCTAAGCCTCATTATGTATTAAGCACTAAAACTGCCCTACTTACAGAGATTCTTATTTCATTTCTCAAGTCCCACTTTTTCTTCAGTGTGTATTCAACTTTCAAATGTAAACATCAAAAATGAAATATCCTGTGAAGCATAATGTTGGAAGTAAGTGGCTACTCACGAAATGTAGTGAGATAAGTAATTAATGGATGAGAACCTGGATCTGTAATGATTCCGATATATATGTACAGACATATAGTATTTACATAGATATACCATCTACATCTGATATATATCATCTATATATCTATATCTGTGTATCTCTATTATCTATCATCTATCTGTCTATCTATCTGTTATCTATCATCTATCTATTATCTTTCTCTTTGCACCAAGGTACAAACTAAAATCAGATACTTCCTATGGCTTCACTAAAAAGTCCTATCTGTCACAGTTACAGGGCTAAAAACAACCTTAAAAATTCTTAATTCTGCAGTTGTATTAATAGCTGGACCAATTCAATATGTAGATTCATTAAAGATCTGCTGAAGAAGTTAGTGTTCTAGTATACTATGCACGAATATCCCTTTATACAGTAACTGATTATCACTGTCTTCAGTACAAGTATGAGCAGATAACAAATTGTAAATTCCTGTCACTTGTCTTGAGTCATTTTACCACTGATTCCCATTTTATGTAAGTTGTTCTTGGTTGTAAGCACAGAAATTACTTCTCCTGATTAGAAGGATTTAAAAAAAAAAATACTGATTGGCTTACAAAATTAATGGGATAGCTAGAGAATTATTCTAGAAAGATACATAGCTTGGGTTTATGACCAAAATCTTTTCACAAAATTGTCTTAGTAAGGAAACCACTGCCGCCTTTTCAGAGCTCTAGATATTGCAGCCGGTTTTACTGCAAATGTCCTACTGATGAATTAACCCTTGACCCTGAAAGCTACCACTAACACCTTCTGTTGCATAAAAATGCTTAAACTCAATACAGCTGCCACTGTTGCTAGAAAGGATAATCTGCCATTGTTGCCAATACTTTTGAATAAAAAAAACATAGTATGTGGCCCTAATTGCAACAACATCAGTTCAGTACTCATGCTATTGGTTAAAGAAAACTAAGGAAGTGTATTGATAGTCATTTTTATATTTTATAATAGGAAGTATATATTGCATTGCCTAAGGCCCAAACTTACAAATGTTTTTAAAGTCCAATAGCCAGAATAATAATAATGTCATGCACATCTTGTTATTATGAATAAACTATCTCTCTCACAAAAATCTGCTTATCAGTAAGTGGAACCACAATCTATCCACTTACCGACGCCAAATATCTTAGACTTTGTGATGCATCCTATCATTGCATTTCACATTCAATTGATCAGAAAGGCTTATTGATTATATCTCAAAAGAGATATAAACCTTATTACTTGTACCACTAGAAACCATCTTTAAGTCACTGACATTTGGACTCCAGATACAATCTCCTGTTGGGTCTCCATGCCTCCATTCTTGCTACCCTACAGTCTGTCTACTCCACAGCAGCCAGAATAATCTTTCATGACTCAAATAACATCAAGTTGTTGTCATGTTTAAAGTCCTCCATTGCAAGCAGAAAACCTAACTTCTTACCATGTCTGCAAATTCTTACATGATCTACTCCCTGTTTTGTTCTCTGCTCTGATTTACTTCCAACTCTGTGCTCTTCTACACTATTGGTTTATATGATCCTTTGTAATTCTTCATCTTTCAGAAGAGAAAAATTTATCAGAGGACCTTCTTTTTTCTGGAACATTCATTCCTCAGAGTCCTTTCCTTGACTTCTTCCTTCTTGTAATATCAATCAATGCAAGACTACACATTCATTGCAGAGCCATGCCTTTCTCACTTACTCTTGCTAAAAAGAATATCAATGGTCAATTCTACCTTATTTTATGCTCTTCAAAGTGCCAATGAAGAAGCAAATCTCTCTCATGCTTATTGATGTAGCCACCTTTACTATATGGTATCTGATACAGAGTAGATAGTCAATAAAATTATTTGACTAACTCAGTAAGTCTAGACACCAAGTTTTAATGACAATAGTGTCTGTTCCCCTCATACCCCCAAAACACTGATAAAAATTACTGTTAGTACAGTCAGAGAAGCTAATTTCTCACAGCTCCATATGAAGTTTTACCAATTTTTCCTGTTCTGTATTGTTTGTGCTTTGGGAAAGTAAAAATGCTATATAGAATTCTGAAAATGATATAAATATTCACAATTTCGTAAATCTTTTCTATATATTAACATTGATATATAGAATTTCCAAATGATTCACCAATAATTTGGATTAAATACATTATACTTGTAGATAAGATGAAGAACTGAGTCCTGAATAACTAAGAAGTTATTTGAAGTTTCAGCCTGTACTCACTCTCTTAGCATCTTAAGTGGTTCTGACTGACTTGCGAAGATCTTGTGTTACCATTTGCTAAATTACTTTCAATTCCTTGAAAATAGATTTTAAAAAATAACACCAAACATGTAGATGATAGCTAACTAGAATTAATTTAAATATAATAAATAATACAAAATAGTCAAATTGGCATCAAAGAGAAAGAAGATTCTCTTGATTTTGACAAGATTAAATTTAACAGAGGTGAGTAAAAAAGAAATGCAGTTTCAGAATATTACAGGTTCAACTTAAACCTATAATGTTGAGTAAAAAATATTTTAAAGGGTAAATAGAGTATTTGCTTTAAAAACTTTTGTGTAAGCCGTTGATACTAGCATAATCTGAAATAGCTATGACTAGACCCCAGAATAAGGGCAATGTGTTTCAGAATAAATATTTAACTAAATAAAATATATAAAGGAGAGCAAACACATTGAGAGTAGCCTGAATGCCACATGAGAAGTGGATGCGCAAATGAGACACCTGGTCCAGAGACAATTAAGAGATTTCGTTATAGCTTAGGCATATTTTTAAGGACTACGAATATGAAATGAAAATTGCATATAGTCTCTGCACCTTGAAAGGTCATAAGCAGCACTGCAGAATGCAAAGTCAGCAGGAGCAGGGATTCAGTTTAATATAGCAATGATTGGAAAACTATCATTATGAGCCCATAGTGAAATTGGTCTCCAAGTGAAGCTCCCTCCCTTTTCAGAGTAATGAGAGAAGTCCTTTCTGCATCTAGAAATGTGCCAAGCTAGACTTCTTCAGCCACTCTAACGAACAATTGTATTTCTGTCAGTCACATATTTGCAATAAGAACAAAGAGAAATGGGTAGGCGGCAATGTAACTAGCAGTGGAAAATTGTGTTTGTGGTTTACAAAATATTTTTATATGGTCAGATATTCCCTGCAGCTATTAGATGAACAGGTATGAACTTTGAAGGATTGGCTTCCATTCTGAGTAGAACCTTTTGCTAACTAGGTTACAGCTAAGGAATCTCATTATTTAATGTTGCGTAGGAGTTTGGAGACAGGCTGCTGAGTGGATATAAGCCTCTGCCCAAGAAGAAAGAGCACATAAAAATGTGACAGCTTGTGGAGTTTATCACAGTGCGTGGGTGAGGGTGATGGTACTGGCATGAAAGCTGAAATAAAATAAAATGATCATTTCCTTCAATTAATAACTGAAATTCTGTGAAGTAATGCTCACTTGAAAGTGAGACATCATTAATTTATAAATAAGGGCAGTAAAAAAGTAAGTCTTAATACTGCATCTTATGTTACCTTAGAGAAGCACAGCACCAATTCAAAAGGCAAGAATTTCCTTGTCTGAGTTAGGATGTTTGCAAAGAGTTAACATCCTCTTCTCACTCTGTATTCCAAATTACTTTTGAAAGTAATATCCATATTGTACCTTGAAGGAAAGCCTAAGCAGTAAACTTTAACGGCTGCCTGAGTTGGCAATCATTTCATAGAGACAAGACACTGCACTGGAAATTGCCCTATAAATAAGATCCCTTACAGAAAAATTAAAATAGAATTCATATTATTGATGTTCACTAGCAGCCATAAGAAACACAAGGGAACAGGAAGTGGCTGTTGTTTCAGATTGCTCTCAGAAGCATCTGAAGGACGCCCTCAAAGTCAGCTTTGATCAATGGTGATAAGTGGTTTGTCCAGCATTTGGAGTGGGCTGTAATGTATTTGGAAACCTTGAAGAATTTGCCTATTGAATAGAAATGATCCGCACATTAGATGCCCCACATCGAGTCTGTGTCTGCACTGGCCATTAATTCACCAGTACTCAGATTTTCTGAGGAGTAAAGTCTCTTTTCCTTCCTTGCTGATTCTCTACCTCCCCTTCCCTGCTTCAGTTTGTTGAGTTTTACATTTGTATTCACCTCTAGGCTTTATGTTCCCAGGATTTTTCTGGATTTTGGACTAGAGGAAATATCTACAAGTCTGCTTTTACTATTAGTTACATAACCTGCTTTGCTAGGTGCATATGTTGATGTGAGAAGTGAGACACAAAACCACAATCTCTAGGTCATGTTGTGCTTCTGCATGTCGTGACTGGTTACAGTGGTGTCCAGAGTATACATTAAATTGTCCACGTTGAGAAGTAGATATTCATATGAAACTGTAAGTGTTAAACTGTAAATCCAAGAAAAACAAAGAATAGGAAGGAAAGGAGCAGAAGATGAAGGAACAAAAATAGGAAAATGACAGCAAGAGTTAAACTGAAAGAGAAATAAAAAGAGCAGCAAGTAAATTGGAAAGACAAAGCAATTGGAAAAGGTTAGAAAACTAGGAACACACAAACCCACAAGAAAATTGACTTTTGTGCCAGATATAAAATTCGTATCAGAAAAATGGGAACTGAATTATTAATAGCAACACAAGTAATAAATAATATTAAAAGAAACTCATTTCGACCATGTCAGTAGGACTGAAAAACATTTCCCTTTTCTACAGCATTTTTTTTAAAATACCACAAAATGAAAATTAATTTGAAATAGAACAAAGGTCATAGATGCAGGAGTTCAACCCAACTCTACCTCATATGAGCTCTTGGCCTTCTGAACGCTTAGCACTGGTCTCCTCATCTGTGAAAATCTCATATCAGGATGAATATATTAATAACAGATACTATATTACTCATTGCAATGTATTCAAATGATTAAGACTCAATCATAATTGTTATAATTTTAATACTATGGTATTAATTTTAATATGTTATATTTGTGTGACTAAGTACATTGAAAAAGAATAGAAGACATGTGTTAAGATTATAGCAGATTGGCGGTTACCACACGCCAGAAAGAATAGGCGAGAGGGGAGCATGATGAGAGGTTGATGAATAGGTACAAGTACACACTTAGGAGAAATAAGATCTGTTGTTGGATAGATCATTAGGGTGACTATAGTTAACATTAATCAATTATTCATTTCAAAACAGCTAGAAGATATTAATTTAAATGCTCCTAGTGTAAAGAGAAAATAAATGTGAAAGTGGATAGATACCACAGTTATCCTGTTTTATTATATGAATGTATCAAATATCACACATACTACAAAATTATATACAGCTATTGTGTATTAATAAAAAGTTCAATTAATTTTAGAAGATTATACTAGATGAAATTTATGCCAAAAGTGTAGTCCAATATGAAATCCAGAGTTATTAACTACATAATTTCTGATGAGATAAATAATATTTCTGGGATCCAGATTTTTCCTCTGTAAAATAGCAATGATAGTACTCTCAAAGCATGAAAATATAAACAAATACCAACCGACAGTAGAATATTGAATGACACAATCAGTTGATTCCAAAGCTAAGTAACACAAGTTTATCAGTTATATGGATAATTTACTAATCAGTTTTCTATAAAAATCACAAGTAGATGCAATGTCATTAATAAATGAGATTTAATATCAGGAATCAAAAAGCTCCCCACCTAGGGATTGGAAAGTACATTCAGCATAAAGATCAGATCAGATCAGATAAGATCAGATCAGATAAGCAAAGATCAGATAAGACAAGTAGCAATGTCTCATACCTGATTCTAAGTGCACGTTGTTCTTTGTTTATAATTGAATAAAACATTTTTAACTGATCAGGTCTCATATGACCCCCCTGCTTTTGTTTTATTTATTTATTTTTTAATTACACCTTAAGTTCAGGATACATGTACAGAATGTGCATGTTTGTTACATAGGTATATATGTGCCATGATGCTTGGCTGCACCCATCAACCCATCATCTACATTAGGTATTTCTCCTAATGCTATCCCTCCCCTTGTTCTCCACTTTCCAACAGGCCTCAGTGTATGATGTTCCCCTCTCTGTGCCCATTGTTCAGCTCCCATGTATGAGTGAGAACATGCAGTGTTTGGTTTTCTGTATCTGTATTAGTTTGCTGAGAATGATGGTTTCCACATTCATCCATGTCCCTGCAAATGACATGAACTCATTCTTTTTAGTCGCTGCATAATATTCCATAGTGTATATATGTGCCACATTTTCTTTATCCAGTCTGTCACTGATTGGCATTTGGGTCCATTCAAGGTCTTTGCTATTGTGAACAGTGCTGCCATAAACATACGTGTGCATGTGTCTTCAGAGTAGAATGATTTATAATTCTTTGGGAATATACCCAGTAGTGGGATTGCTGGGTCAAATGGTATTTCTGGTTCTAGATTCTTGAGGAATTGCCACATGGTCTTCCACAATGGTTGAACTAATTTACACTCCCACCAACAGTGTAAAAACATTCCCATTTCTTCATATTCTCTCCAGTATCTGTTGTTTCCCGACTTTTTAGTGATTACCATTCTAACTGGCATGAGATGGTACCTCATTGTGGTTTTGATTTGCATTTCTCTAATGACCAGTGATGATGAGCTTTTTTTCATATGTTTATTGGCCACATAAATATCTTCTTTTGAGAAGTGTCTGTTCACATCCTTTGCCCACTTTTGTTGGGGTTGTTATTTTCTGGTAAATTTGTTTGAGTTCCTTGTAGAATTTGGATATTAGGCCTTTGTCAGATGCATAAATTGCAAAAATTTTCTCTCATTCTGTAGGTTGCCTGTTCACTGTTCACCCTGATGACAGTTACTTTTGCTGTGCAGAAGCTCTTTAGTTTAATTAGATCACATTGGTCAATTTTGGCTTTCGTTGCCATTGCTTTTGGTGTTTTAGTCATGAAGTCTTTGTCCATGCCTGTGTCCTCAATAGTATTGCCTAGGTTTTCTTCTAGGGTTTTTATGGTTTTAGGTCTTACATTTAAGTCTCTAATCCAACTTGAGTTAATTTTCAAATAAGGTGTAACTAAGGCATCCAGTTTCAGTTTTCTACATATGACTAGCCAGTTTTCCCCACACCATTTATTAAATATGGAATCCTTTCCCCTTTGCTTGTTTTTGTCAGTTTTGTCAAAGATCAGATGGTTGTAGATGTGTAGCATTATTTCTGAGGCCTCTGTTCTGTTCCATTGGTGTGTAAATCTGCTTTGGTACCAGTACCATGCTGTTTTGATTACTGTAGCCTTGTAATATAGTTTGAAGTCAGATAGTGTGATGTCTCCAACTTTGTTCTTTTGCTTGGGATTATCTTGGCTATATGGGTTCTTTTTAGGCTCCATGTAAAATTTAAAGTAATATTTTCTAATACTTTGAAGAAAGTCAATGGTAGCTTTGTGGGGATACATCGAGTCTATAAATTACTTTGGGCAATATAGCCATTTTTACGATATTGATGGTTCCTATCCATTAGAATGGAATGTCTTTCCATTTGTTTGTGTCCTCTCTTATTTTGTTGGGCAATGATTTGTAGTTCACCTTGCAGAGGCCCTTCACAGTCCTGTAAGCTGCATTCCTAGGTATTTTATTCTCTTTGTAGCAATTACAAATGGGAGCTCACTCATGATTTGGCTCTCTGTTTGTCTATTATTAGTGTATAAGAATGCCTTTGATTTTCACAAATTGATTTTGTATTCTGAGACGTTGCTGAAGTTGCTTATCAGCTTAAGGAGTTTTGGGGCTGATGATAGGACTTTCTAAATATACAATCATGCTATCTGCAAACAGAGATAATATAATTTTCTCTCTTTCTATTTGAACGTCCTTTATCTTTCTCTTGTCTGATTGTCCTGGGCAGAACTTCCAATACTATGTTGAATAGGAGTTGTGAGAAAGGGCATCCTTGTCTTGTGCCAGTTTTCAAAGGGAATGCTTCCAGCTTTTGCCCATTCAGTATAATATTGGCTGCGGGTTTGTCATAAATAGTTCTTACTATTACCATTAATACCTAGTTTAGTGAGTATTTTTAGCATGAAGGGTGTTGAATTTTATTGAAGGCCTTTTCTGCATCTATTGAGGTAATCATGTGATTTTTGTCATTGGTTCTGTTTAGGTGAATAGGTTACATTTATTGCTTTGCATGTGTTGAAACAGTCTTGCATCCCAGGGATGAAACTGACTTGATTGTGGTGGATAAGCTTTTTGATGTGCTATTGGATTCGGTTTGCCAGTATCTTATTAAGGATTTTCACATCAATATTCATCAAGGATATTGACCTGAAATTTTGTTGTTGTTGTTGTTGTTGTTGTGGCTCTGCCAGACTTTGGTATTAGGATGGTGCTGATTTTATAAAATGAGTTTGGGAAGAGTCCCTCTTTTTCTATTGCTTGGAATAATTTCAGAAAGAATGGTACCAACTCCTATTTTACCTCTGGTAGAAGTAGACTGTGAATCCATATGGTCCTGGGCTTTTTTTTGCTTGGTAGGCAATTAATTGCTGCCTCAATTTCAGAACTTGTCATTGGTCTATTCAGGGTTTCAACTTCTACCTGGTTTAGTCTTGGGAGGGTGTATGTTTCCAGGAATTTATCCATTTCTTACATATTTTCTAGTTAATTTGCATAGAGGTATTTATAGTATTCTCTGATGGTAGTTTGTATTTCTGTGGGATCAGTGGTGATATCCTTTTATCATTTTTTATTGTGTCTCTTTGATTCCTCTCTCTTTTGTTCTTTATTAATCTGGCTAGTGGTCTATTTTGTTAATCTTTTCAAAAAAACAGCTCCTCGATTCACTAATTTTTTGAAGGGTTTTTCATGTCTCTCTCTCCTTCAATTCTGCTCTGATCTTAGTTATTTCTCATCTTCTGCTAGTTTTTAAATTTGTTTGCTCTTGCATCTCTAGTTTCTTTAATTGTGATGTTAAGGTGTTGATTTTCAATCTTTCCTGCTTTCTCCTTTGCCATTTAGTGTCATACATTTCCCTCTAATCATTGCTTTAGCTGTGTGCCAGAGATTCTGGTATGTTGTATCTTTGTTCTCATTGGTGTCAAATAACTTATTTATTTCTGCCTTGATTTCATTATTTACCCAGTAGTCATTCTGGAGCGGGTTGTTTCATTTCCATGTAGTTGTGCGGTTTTGAGTGCATTTCTTAATCCTGAGTTCTAATTTGATTGCACTGTGGTCTGAGAAACCGTTTTGATTTCCTTTCTCTTGCATTTGCTGAGGAGTGTTTTACTTCCAATTATGTGGTCAATCTTAGAATAAGTGCGATGTGGTGCTGAGAAGAATGTATAATCTGTTGATTTGGGGTGGGGAGTTCTATAGATGTCTATTAGGACTGCTTGGTCCACAACTGAGTTCAAGTCCTGACTATCCTTGTTAATTTTCTGTCTCATTGATCTGTCTAATACTGACAGTGAGGTGTTAAAATCTCCCACTGTTTTTGTATGGGAGTCTAAGTCTCTTTGTAGGTCTCCCAGAACTTGCTTTATGAATCTGGGTGCTCCTGTATTGGGTGCATATACATTTAGGATACTTAGCTCTTCTTGTTGCATTGATCCCTTTACCATTATGTAATACCCTTCTTTGTCTATTTTAAACTTTTTTTGTTTAAAGTCTGTTTTATCAGAGACTAAGATTGCAATCCCTGCTTTTGTTTACTTTCCATTTGCTTGGTAAATCTTCCTCCATCCCTTTATTTTGAGCCCATGTGAGTCATTGCATGTGAGATGGGTCTCCTGAATACAGCACATCAATGGGTCTTGATTCTTTGTCCAATTTGCCAGTCTGTGCCTTTTAATTGGGGCATTTAGCTCATTTACATTTAAGGTTAATATTGTTACGTGTGAATTTGATCCTGTCATTATGGTTCTAACTGGTTATTTTGCCCATTAGTTGATGCACTTTATTAATAGCATCGATGGTCTTTACATTTGGATATGTTTTTGTAGTGGCTGGTATCAGTTTTTCCTTTACATATTTAGTGCTTCTTTCAGGAGCTCTTGTAAGGCAGGCATGGTGGTGATAAAATTTCTCAGCATTTGCTTGTCTGTAAAGGAGTTTGTTTCTCCTCTAGTTATGAAGCACAGTTTGGCTAGATATGAAATTCTAGGTTGAAAATTCTTTTCTTTAAGAATGTTGAATGTTGGCCCCCATTCCCTTCTGGCTTGTGGGGTTTCTGTAGAGAAATCTTCTGTTAGTCTGGTGGGCTTCCCTTTGTGGGTAACCCAATCTTTCTCTCTGGATTCCCTTAATATTTTTTGCTTCATTTCGACCTTGGTGAATCTGACGATTATATGTCTTGGAGTTGCTCTTCTCAAGGAGTATCTTTGTGGTGTTCTCTGTGTTTCCTGAATTTGAACATTGACCTGTCTTGCTAGGTTGCAGAAGTTTTCCTGGATAATATCCTGAACTGTGTTTTCCAAGTTGGTTCCATTGTCCCCATCACTTTCAGGTACACCAATCAGATGTAGGTTTGGTCTTTCCACATAGTCCCATATTTCTTGGAGGCTTTGTTCATTACTTTTTATTCTTTTTTCTCTAACCTTGTCTTCACACTTGATTTCATTAAGTTGATCTTCATTCTCTGGTATCCTTTCCTCTGCTTGATCAATCCTACTATTGATAAAACTTATATGCTTCATGAAGTTCTCCTGTTGTGTTTTTCAGCTCCATCAGGTCATTTATATTCTTCTCTAAACTAGTTATTCTAGTTAGCAGTACTTGTAACCTTTTACCAGGGTTCTTAGCTTCCTTGCATTGGGTTCGAACATGTTCCTTCTGCTGGAGGAGTTTGTTATTACCCACCTTCTGAAGCCTACTTCTGTCAATTCATCAAACTCATTCTCTGTCCAGTTTTGTTCCCTTGCTGTCATGGAGTTGTGATCCTTTGGAGGAGAAAAGGCATTGTAGTTTTGGTAATTTTCAGTCTTTTTGTGCTGTTTTTTCTTGTCTTCTTGGATTTATCTACCTTTGATCTTTGATGTTGGTGACCTTCAGATGCGGTTTTTGAGTAGTCATCCTTTTTGTTGACGGTGATGTTATCACTTTCTGTTTGTTAGTTTTCCTTCTGTCAGATCCCTCTTTTACAGGTCTACTGGAGTTTGCTGGAGGTCCACTCCAAGCCCTACTTGCCTGGGTATCACCAGTGGAGGCTGCAGAACAGCAAAGATTGCTGTCTGTTCCTCCTTCTGGAAGCTTCATCACAGAGGGGCACCCGCCAGATGCCAGCTGGAGCTCTCCTGTATGAGGTGTCTGTCGACCCCTGCTGGGAAGTATCTCCCCGTCTGGAGACACGGGGGTCAGGGATCCAGTTGAGGAGGCAGTCTGTCCCTTAGCAGAGCTCAAGCACTGTGCTGGGAGAACTGCTGCTCTCTTCAGAGTCCGCAGGCAGAAACGTTTAAGTCTGCTGAAGCTGCACCCACAGCTGCCCCTTCCCTCAGGTGTTCTGTCCCAGGGAGATGGGAGTTGTATCTATAAGCCTCTGACTGGGGCTGCTGTCTTTCTTTCAGAGATGCCCTGCCCAGAGAGGTGGAATTGAGAGTTGCAGTCTGGCTACAGAGGCTTTGCAGTACTGCGGTGGGCTCCACCCATTCCAAACTTCCCTGTGGCTTTGTTTACACTGTTAGGGGAAAACCACCTACTCAAACCTCCCTCAGTAATGGTGGATGCACCTCCCTCCACCAAGCTGGAACATCCCAGGTCCACTTCAGACTGTTGTGCTGGCAGCTAGAATTTCGCCAGTGAATCTTAGCTTGTTGGGCTCCGTGGGGCTGGGATCCCCTGAGCTAGACCACTTGGCTCCCTAGCTTCAACCCCCTTTCCAGGAGAGTGAACAGTTCTGTTTCATTGGCATTCCAGGTGCCACTGGGGTATGAAAAAAACTCCTGCAGCTAGCTTGGTGTCTACCCAAACAGCTGCCCAGTATTGCGCTTGAAACCCAGGGCCCTGGTGATGTAAGCACCTAAGGGAATCTCCTGGTCTGTAGGTTGCAAAGACATTGGGAAAAGCATAGTATCTGGGCTGGATAGCACCGTCCCTCACTCACGGCTTCCCTTGGCTAAATGAGGGAATTTCCTGACGGCCTTGTGCTTCCTGGTGAGGTGACACCCCACCTTGCTTCTGCTAGCCCTCCGTGGGCTGGATTCGCTGTCTAACCAGTCTCAATGAGATGAACCACGTACCTCAGCTGGAAGTGCAGAAATCATTTGCCTTCTGTGTTGGTCTTTCTGGGAGCTGCAGACAGGAGCTGTTCCTATTCAGCCATCTGGCCCAGAAACCCCCCTGCTCGTGAGAGTGTGTGTGTGTGTGTGTGTGTGTGTGTCTGTGTGTCTGTGTATCTGTGTGTGTGTTTCATGCTGTGAACTTACTGTGCAAGATGAACATATGCCCAACAGATGAAAAGAAATTATTAAGTGAGCTGGGCTCAGTGGCTCACGCCTGTAATCCCAGCACTTTGAGAGGCCGAGGCAGGTGGATCACAAGGTCAGGAGATGAAGACCATCCTGGCTAGGACAGTGAAACTCCTTCTCTACTAAAAATACAAAAAATTAGCTGGGTGTGATGGTGGGCACCTGTAGTCCCAGCTACTCGGGAAGCTACGGCAGGAGAATGGCATGAATCTGGGAGGAGGAGCTTGGCAGTGAGCAGAGGTAACACCACCACAGTCCAGCCTGGGTAACAGAGCGAGACTCTGTCTCAAAAAACAAAACAAAACAAAACAAAACAAAAAAAACACAAGAAATTATTAAGTGAACTTTGACCAATATATGTCAGAGGATTGTCTATAAAGCAAATGAGCAAACTCTCCAAGTGTCTTTGATGGATAAATATGAAGATGCAAGGAAATGTATAGGAAGTTTAATGAAGTAACTGAAAAATCAGTAAATCTCACTTCTGTGACATCAAGAATTATAGGGTGAAAAAGTCAAAACCTAAAGCAGGAAGGGCCAGAAGGTTGAGGGTCTGGCAATGTCAATCCTCTGGGGTGTTCAAAGAAGTAACTTCCACTTTATCCCCTGATTCCTCATCTAAAGCAAGTCTGTAATTTCTGTTCTTTAATTACGAGATTTATCTTATTCCTCACACTTAGCACTAATGTAACGTAGTGTGAAGACTGTACAATGTTTTCTGTATTGGTAACTGCATTTCAATAAGAAGTTTTCTGCTTAAAAAGCCTGTAGTGTTTTTAATTATAGGAACAGCCTGTCTAAGTGGAAAATCAAGAATGTGAGAATAATATATGTTTTCTATGATAAAAAAACAAGAGAGACCATTTTATTACCAAGGAGTACTGAAGGCATTACTACTTAATCTGAGGTCACTGTTTAGCCTAAGGTGGAATTTATGTGCTCTAATTGGTCCACTAACAAGGGTGCCCAGACTACTGCATTAGAAAATATCTGTCTACTTGATTGGGAATGCATTGATTGAAGGAAAAACATTTAAATTAAATGATTGATTTAAATGTTTTATAGGTATAAAACGCACACACACACACACACACACACACACGTATATGCCTTTTTCTCATGGGAGATTTATAATGTAAGTAATATCATTTGGGTAAAAATTTAATTTTTCCCTTAGTCTTATGTGGTTTGGAGATTTTGAATTGCAAACAGCATTTATGTACTTCATGCAATTTCCTGAAAAAGGATCCATTACTGAGACAATTCTAAGATTATTTGTAAAATTAGGCTTGGCTTTTGAGAACAGAATCAGTTCTTTGTGTTTCCCATACAAGTCAGGAGTTGTATGCCATGAGGAGCAGCACTCCAGGTAAAGAAAAGTAAAAATTGTCATTCAGATGGATCCACAGCAACACCTTCAACAAAGCCTGGAAGTAAAGAGGCATGTTTGGGACACTATGAGAATTTAATGTACCTAGAAAGCATTTCACAGTGCATTTCTCTTAGAATGCTTAGACTGAGTACTGTTAAAAGGTGCTAGTTGAATAGGTATGTGATCAGAATCATTTGGGAAACATTAAGCTCCAAGCATTCAATCAGATGTCTTTACTGAGGACTTCACAGACCCTACAAACAATTATCTATTCTGACTTTCAAAAGGAATAGATGTTTGTTTCAAGGGATGATATTTCAAAAAGCATTCTGATTTCCCACTGTTATACAACTGGAGAGTTAATTGGCTACAGCAAAGGGAGTCAGTTGGATAATTGTGAAACCCAAGGCTGGAGATGTAGGGAGTAGTAAACTTATGAAAGCTCTCACTTATTACATCAAGGAATTTGGTTATATCCTTTTGCAATTTTAACATGTAGAAATGAACTTAGCTGCGTGTAATAGAAAACCTAACAAAAGGTTATGCAAATGAACACATATTTCTGATAACTAGATGTTCAAAACTATATTATTACTTTCTGGGTTTGTATATACATATTTCTTTTAAGTATATACATATGTATACACATGTTTGAATGCATATATATGAATATATGATACAATAAAGTGTGACATGTTTTATATTTTTAATATTGTTTATGCATTACACATTACATATCTTACATTACTGTTATATGTAGTTGGTACTTTTGGCATTCTGCCTAAAAATATCTGTATCAAAATCCATCGATTCATTTTTACCTTCTTTTTTTTTAATACTAGTGCAAGTGGCAATGTTACCAACTTTCCATTAGTACAAAACAGCTGGAAATTATTTTAGCATCAATTTTATCCATATTATTTTTGTTACAGGAGTCCATCTAAGATTAAATGAAGTGGGAATCACATAATAGTATGAATGCCAGGAGCGGTGGTTCATTGAGGGATTATATTTGAATAGTAATATGGTTTGGCTGTGAACTCAAATCTTATCTTGAATCAGAATAATCCCCATGTGTCAAGGGTGGTTCCAGGTGTAGATAATTAAATCGTGGGGACAGCTTCCCTCATACTGTTCCTGTGGTAGGGAATAAGTCTTAAGAGTTCTGATGGTTTTATAAATGGGTGTTTCCCTGCACACTCTCTCTCGCCTGTTGCCATGTAATACGTGCCTTTGCTTCTGCTTTGCCTTCTGCCATGATTGTGAGGCCTCCCTGGCCACGTGGAACTGTGAGTTCATTTAACCTCTTTTCTTTATAAATTACCCAGTCTCTTTTATATCTTTATTAGCAGTGTGAGAATGGACTAATACAGATAGGAAGTGTTATTTGGTATCTTTTGGAAACCGTGAATACTATTGGGGAAAGGTGAAGAAGCATGTAGTAAGAAACACTGGTGTTCTGGAAGATAGTATAAATAATAAATGAAATAATTTTAAAGCAATTAAAAAGAAACCCACAGAATTTTCCCAACACATTTTAAATACTATGGAATATTACTTGCTTTTTGATTTGGAATTTAAGATCCCAAATATTATTGAGTCTTTGCTGTACCTAAAATTTCATTATTATCAATTTTCATAAATATGCATTGGGAATAGCCGTATACTTGGCAGACATGAAAGATGCAAAAATTTAAAAGATACATGAACTATTCTCAAGATGCCTGTAATGGAAAAAGTGAACACATAATACAATTAGGTTGTTTCTGAAAAGTTTCATAGAGGTGATTGAATCTGAAAAGTATGTATATAATATTGAGAATATGTGATATGAGATAACTTTAAAAATATTCTGTAGATGAATGTGCATCGTTTGTTTAAATATAATTTTCATAAATATGTTTAGCTGAAATTCAGTTTCCATGTTGTTTATACATACTAAAATATTAAACACCTAGAAATGCAAATAAATTATTGGTCAGTGCTATGGTATGTCCCTCCCAAATTCATGTGTTGAAACCTAATCACCATTCTGTAGTTAGGTGATGGAGCCTATGCGAGGTGGTTACATCATGAGGGCAGAGCTTTGGTGAAGAGTATTAATGTCCTTATAAAAGATGCCTGAGGAAGTTTGTTTGCCCTTTTTACCACCCAAGGACACAGCAAGAAGGTGCCATCTATGAAACAGAACGTGAACATTCACCAAACACCAAATTTGCTGGTGCCTCGATGTTGGAATTTTGAGCCACCATAACTGGTAAGTAAGAAATTTCTATTGTGTATAAGCAGCCCAGTCTGAGGTATTTCATTATAGTATCCCCAGAAGGACTAAGACCCGCAGTTATAAATACAGTTGGCGTTCCATATCTATGAGTTTCACATTTGTTGATTCAAACAACCAAGGATGGAAACCAATGGATAGGGAGGGCCACTGTACATATTTTCCATCTGTGGTTGGTGGAATCCGCAGATGTAGATCCTGTGGATACAAAGGGTGGATTATGAAACACCCTTTAATATAATGGACTTGTGCATCCTCAGATTTTTCTATCAGGAGATCCTGAAACCAATCCCCTGCAAACACCAAAAGGACAACTGTGTATTTCTTGAAAACTTCTATTTGGAACACTTCCACTAAATCAATTAAATAGAATTTTAAAACATTTTTTCTTCTCCTGAGTCTCAACATTTATCTCCAGTATGCAGCAGATGAATCTGTACCTGCACTGAAGTAGCTTGGCAATTTTTTAAATAGTCTTGCTACTGAGAAATAATGAGGAGACTATTCATCAAATATTACGCAGAAGTAACTCAAAAAAAAGTTTAACCTTGTATGAAACCTCTTCTTTCTTGGATTCCAATAATGTATATTAGATGAATGATGCTTATTTTCTAAGTCATCAATTTTTGATGATATTAGCATTCAATTTTCTTCTGTATAGTATTTTCATCTTACATTTCACTACTATTATTGTCAGTTATAACATCTGAATTTCTTCAGAGTTAGGCATTATGCCTGAAATTGCCATAGATTTTTGTACTGCTTCTAAAGGTATAACACGAAATTCTTGTATTTCCTTTCACAGTTTCTTTAAAATGATATGTAAACTTGAAAGTACATCTGTAGAGGGTATCCTGTAAGGTTTACTTTATTTTTAGAGCTTATTCTTGTACTTGATAAGGTTCCACGTAGATGACTGCCCTTGAAAGAAATTAAAGCAAAAATAAATGACATTGCTAGAATATACCCAAGATAAAAATATACTGATACTTCATAATTTGTTATAAATGTAGATTTTTCAATGATTCTGAAGTGGTCAATAATAAAACTTCACGGATGCTGTGTATGTTAAATTTGTGTTGAAGGTGCTTATATTTTTCAGAGGTGATCTTTTCATAATATTCAATAGCATTTGTGATCTACAAAAAACAAATAAAATATTACTTATTGTTGAATTATTATATTGAAATATTTTTTCAAGACTGTATTTATTGTTTCCATCCTGCGTCTATCTTTCTCAAATTTCTGAAATGTAGGCTATATGTATTATATAGCTTTAATCACAGTAGCACAACATACCAAGCCATGCCAAAACCTTATTGGCATACAACAATTAGGATTTCTTTAGGTCATCTTTATACCTGGTCTAGATTCACACAGGACTGCTTCACATGGGCTGGACTCACTCATCATCTATGAGTTGGCAGATACTTGACTGACCTAGGCCGGCCTCTGTAATTCAGCTGTTCTGGTGTGACTCTGTTTCATTTGTCTCTAAATCTTCTCAATCGGATCAGAGAGATAATATGGAGATATTCCTTTCATGGTGGCGGCAGAGGTAAAAGATAACAAACAGAAAAAATACACTACCTCCTATACTTGGCTCAGAAGCAGACTGTTAACACACACATTCATGTTATTCAATTGACCTAAGCAAATTACAGGGCAAAACACAAATCCAAGGAGTGGGAAATATGTAGTCCTTCCACACTCCCACACTTTAGTGGAAGGAACTGCAAAGTTACATGCCAATGGCATGAGCCCAGGGAAGACTGAGCAATCAGGGTCACTAGGGTGCCCAATGACAACATTAGTCTCTGGCAATCTGTATTG
The DNA here is from genome assembly GCF_024542745.1 of Macaca thibetana thibetana. Classification (NCBI taxonomy): domain Eukaryota; kingdom Metazoa; phylum Chordata; class Mammalia; order Primates; family Cercopithecidae; genus Macaca; species Macaca thibetana. Next base: position 130,521,716 of record NC_065583.1, on the reverse strand, counting down.
TAAATATATTGAAATTTCTTTTTAAATATAAAGAACAATATTTTTAACATGTTATTAACTAGATTCTCTAAAATGTTGACAGTGACTTAAGTGGATAAATTTTAGTTTTCGGGAATATGATTGGAAAGTTTTAGTATTTGATTTGTAGATGGATAATTTTTTTTTTTTTTGAGACGGAGTCTCGCTCTGTCGCCCAGGCTGGAGTGCAGTGGCGCGATCTCGGCTCACTGCAAGCTCCGCCTCCCGGGTTCACGCCATTCTCCTGCCTCAGCCTCCCGAGTAGCTGGGACTACAGGCGCCCACAACCGCGCCCGGCTAATTTTTTGTATTTTTTTTGTAGAGACGGGGTTTCACCGTGGTCTCGATCTCCTGACCTTGTGATCCGCCGCCCGCCTCGGCCTCCCAAAGTGCTGGGATTACAGGCGTGAGCCACCGCGCCCGGCCCTAGATGGATAATTTTAACTGGACATACTGTGTAGGAATTTCTATTTTAAACCTTACATTTCATAGTTTTTTTAGAAATGTATAATGTACTGAAGTAAATACTAGAAATTATGAATGAAAGATTAAAAACTTAGTAATAATTATAGTATAATTTGACAAATATAGTATTTCTGCTCTGAATTAAAATTAATACTTTATTTAAATCACTAACAAATAAACTTGTATTTTAACAGAACTTAAAATTGCATTTACATGATAAGTATTAAGGCTTTAGTAAAGCAAGTAACAAAGACACTATCTGTACCCTACACGCCAATCTTTTGCTGGATCTTGGGAACTTAACTCATTTTCAGTCAGCTTCGTTATAGTTTTTATTATCAATATGACCAGGGAAATCATTAACTTCGGTCCTTATTTCAATTGAAATATATAGCAAAGTGAGTTTATATCAAAGATCCCCTGGTGAAACTACAGATAGAACAAAATGGCCTGAGGGAAAATTCGGTCTCTCATGCGTTTGCTAGATAATGTTTTTTCAGATCTGATACTTTCTGTACTTAAGCAATTCCTCAGTAGCCACGTCCAGAAATAACACTAAGTTTTCCAAATCTCAGAGTATGATATCTTCTGTAGTTATTTTGCTTTGTCTCAATTTCACGTCTTGCAAGTTGTCACTCCATGTACATGAAATGAGACAAGCTATCTCAGCAAAGACTTTAGACATTATTAAAGAATACTGCCATCCACAGCATTTCTTTCTTCTTCTTTTTTTCTTTAATTTAATCTTTCCAGTCAAGAGTAGAAGTACTAGCATAAGACATTCAGGGTGAACTACTTTTATGATGTAACTTGACCTTGAGAATGATTCAAGGCAATACTATTTGAAATACACTTTGATTTGCTTCAGTGAAAGAGAGGAGAGGTCAAGGGATTGCCCCATATCTAGGTGGTCACGAAAAAATATATTTACTTCAAATTCAACTTATTTAGGTTGTTCGGCACTCATACAAACTCTAAATAATACACACAAAGAAAACAAAGCTCTGAGGACTACTACATGGTACAGAAAGGCTTAATGACCTCTCAACAGACTCTTAAAAACACAGATGTGTGAGTGGTGATTTAGGCTCAAACCATATGAAGAATAGAAAATAATACCAGAGGGAGATTTAGAACATGCATTTTCCCAAGGGTTAGTGATCCAATTACCATTAGAGCTATGTGGAAAGGGACTTTCACTTATCTCTAGACAGTGTAATTTGAAATGCCCATTTCAGTTCACTTCATCACATTTATAATATTCCAGAAACATTGCCTTGTTTACGCCCTCTCATATGATGCCATTCAGGATCATATAAAAAGGTTGAAAGCATAAAAATACAATGCGGCATATTCACTAAAGCTGAAAGACAAAAGAAAGCAGCATATAAAAGCTCATTCTATTAATCTGGCTCTTAAATATATCTTTATTGTCTGGGAATATGTTATAGAATGCAGCTTATTCTAAGCTACACTGTGTTGTGTCATAATAGGTAAATCACCGTCAACCCCTCGACTTTAGTAGATATCACCTCTGTAGCAAGGTGGAACTGGAAAGCATGTTGGTGTAAAAGGTGGCATACAGCAAGAAACAGACTCTCACAATAGAGTTAGGGATCTGGCCTTTTTCTTCAACCAATATAAAACAACTTTTAATACAACTGGAAAGAAAGATTAAACCTAGTTTCCACATTAAGATATGTTTACACACAATGATCTTTACAGAATATTTCCTTCCTAACTTGATATATTCTGTATTGCAGACAGAATTTTTCTGCTCAAATGTGAATTATTCTTAGAATGTTAGACTTCAAGGGCACATTGTAGTGATAGGTACGCTGTCTTCAATTTGGACTGACTATACCCTTATCAGGGTTATGCAATGTAATCTTGCTTCTGGCATTCATCTTATTACCTGATAAGTACCTATTACCTGATAGTACTTATTACCTGATAAGTACAGAGTCCCACTGACCTATGTGGAGAAGGGTAGAGACTGTTTAGTAGCCTAATGTCAAACTTTAGATATGTTTGCAACAGATCAAATATAGCATCTTAACATTTAAGTTTCTTCAAGTAAAACAAATTCTACTGAGATAAAACTCAAATGAAGGAAACAAATTTACATATGCCCTGTTTCTCCAAAATGACTTTCTCCTTCAATTACATGTGTAATATACTATCACAGCCTGGAGGAGGCTGAGATAGGTTAGGTGGAAAATATATGTTGTGAAAGAACTTTTAAGCTAATTTCTGATGTATGTATAAAAGTCATGTTGAAATGATAGAAAAAAAGATTAGGAGAGAGGGTTATGTTTATTCCAGTCAGATAGATCAGCCTAAAAGCTCTGAGATCTTCTACTTTCCAGAAATAATTCTTCCACATCTCAAATTTACCTAGGATTTTGGGTTTTTTTTTTTTTCTTTTCTTTGTATATACTCTCTGTCTCTCAAAACAAGTGCTTCCACTATAGACACACACATACTCTCACATACAAATTCTACAAGGCATTTTCTTTTTGAAGTCTCATAAACAACTAAGGCACAACATCATACAAACTGATGAAACCACTTACAAAACTCCAAACACACCCCCATATACTGTTTTCCTACATTTAATATTTGTGAATGACTCTATCAGTCCAATATTTATAAAAATACAGTTACCATTTGCTTGGAATCCCACCTTCTAAATATATTTTGAATTAACACATGTTCTCTCCATCTGCACTATAAACATCACAGGTTTAACTCGATTATTACTATCTTTCTAATGCTTTTCTAACATCAACTATCCATATAATTTTCCTCTTCCTCCTTGTCCCTCTTTTGTCCTTCTCCTCCTCTTCTCCTTCTCCTTGTTCTTCTCCTTCTCCTTCTTGTTCTCCCTATCCCTCTCTCAAATGCTTCCCCCATTATTACCTGCATTTTTGTCTGTGGTTCTGCCTATATATTTTTAGAGTAATTCTAATATTTGCTGTAACAGATAAATAAAAAAATGCTATATAGACTTAAACTTATGTTCTAATTGAGATTATTGTCCATAGATCAAGGAAGCAGATCATTCTATTTTATGGTGCTGCTACCTTCAATACATGGCAGCTAAGATCACCAAAATAGGGCATCAAGTATGGAGGAATAGGTTTGGAAAGTTTAAATGGCCTAAGCCCAGTGGGTTGCATTTTACTTCAATTCACATTTCATTGACGGCCAATATCCAGTTATATGGCCATTTCCAACTGTAACAGTTGGAAAATATATTCCAACTCATTGATCAGGAAGAAGAGAAAATAATGCATTTTATCAATACTAGCCAAACAAACCTACCGATGAAAGGACTGCTTCTGCAGGTGGTAGCTTGAAATTAGTAAACTCTTCTGGCTTAGACTGGGTGGACAAATTAAATCCATTACACAAGGACTAAAAACCCACTTTAAGTTCATTTGCATATTAGATATGCCAATGTATTTCACTAGCAATAAAGTTGGTAGTATTCCTCTGTATATTTTTCAGCTGTAGAACAAAGCAGTCTTGCCCTCAGTATGCATGTGAATGTTTTAAATGGCTGATACAACCTTAGTTATCTTCCCTGCTGTTTAAATCTCCTATGAAAATTTCTTTACTTCCTCTACCACTTCACTTGCACTCCAAATGTGCTAAAATCATTCTTGCCCCAGCCACCACTATGCCTTTGCTCTTTACTGCACAGGAATTCTTCTCCATTCCCATCCTAATACCTATTTATCTTCAAAGTCGCTGTTTAGAGCCACTTCTCTTCAGGAAATCTTATCTGACTTTTGATACTCTAAGTTCGATGTCTCATTTGATACTCTAAAATGCCTTATTGTAACACATACCACATTGTATTATAATCATCCGCTTACTTGTCTGTCTCTCCTAATAAATTTAAGAATGCAAATCTTATTTCTATACATTTCCAGTGACAACTAACATAGTGCCTATGTATTAGTTTCTTAGGGTAACATACAAAATATCACAAAAGTGTAAAACAAACAAACAAACAAAAACATATCCTGTCACAGTTCTGGAGACTAGGAGTCTAGCATCGACATGCTGACAGGGTCTCATTCCCTCCAAAGGATCTAGGGATGATCTATTCCAAGCATTTCTCCTAGTGTTTTCACATGCCTTGGCTTGTAAATTCATCACTTCAATCTCTGCTTTCATATTCTGAGGCTCCCCTTTCTGTGCCTGTGTCTTTATATGGCCTTCGTACGAGGATAGAAATCATTGAATTTGGGGCCCACTCTAGCCCAACAAAACCTCATCTTAACAGAAAAGTGAAATGATGGAGACCGAATACCATTTTTTAACCTTGATTAAGCCACTGATTCTTCTTGGTCATCAAAACAATTGAATGACTAACAAATACTTGTTTTGTATTGTATTCTATAATTTGTATTTAACCACTTTAAATAGATATACTTTCACAGCTATGATGAAGAAATATATACTACAAAATATATTTTATACAAACTAGTTTCATCTTCTTTGTGAAATGATCCTTTATATGAAATCTAACTGAAATGAGAATATGTATTAATTGTGAAACAGATTATGGTGTTTATCACTACAAATACTAAAAAAGGATTAAAGTATTTTAATGATCAAATTATATGGTTACTTTTATTAAAACATCATGTAACAAACTTAATGTGGTTTGAGAGATGGCATTGCTAGATTTCATGAAATGTGAGCAAAGTAATAAAATTTAATGCCTATTCACATTAACATGCCTTCAGTTTCAAATATTCTTTTTAATTAGTGGAATAGAAAATCATGAGGACAAATCATCAAACCATTGTCAAGCCTCCTGAAAAATACTTATGCCCAGAAATTTTTCACTCACCCTGATGAAACCAGAGTCTAATTGACTTTTTTCCCCAAAGATCATATTCAACTCTCATCTTATCTTTGAAGTCTCCTCCTCCTTGTCCCCAGTTGTATATGTTACACTATACATTTCTTCTTACATGGAACCTTTAATGCTCTGGCTTTCTATAACCCAGAGTACCATAGAACCCAGAGTACCACAGAACCCTGCATGAGCCACACTATAAAGGTGAGATATATATATATCTATTATATATATAATAGATATATAATATATATATAATAGATATATTATATATATTATATATCTATTATATATATAATAGATATATAAAGTAACTATAAAGGTGTCATATGTATGTCATATATATGTCATATACATATATGTCATATATACGACACCTTTATAGTTACTTTATATATATATGACATATATATGATACCTTTATAGTTACTTTATATGTGTATGTGTGTGTGTCTATATATATATGAATCAGGAGACAAAGAAGAAAAATTGGCCCATTATATTTTCCTTACTAGTGTATAAATAGCTTAGCTTTCAGAATAGAGAAAAAAAAATTTAGTAAATATCTAAACTTGGTTATTTTACTAATTCTGCAGAAAGAAAAAAACTATAACATATTAAAAGCAAGAAGCTACTTGCTGTAGAGGCATATATATTATATGTAATGTCTAATAGTGTGCAAGCGTGTACATTGGTTAATAGGAAAAGAGCAGATTGCTAAGCTCTGCACAGCCCTCTGGAATCTCCAAGATCTATTATTGTTACTCAGCAATGCAAAATAATTGTCTTCACGAAGAAGGGCTTCTCCAAAGAGCTTAGCAATCTGCTAAAATAGAATCCTTGAATAAGTATTTGTGTTATGAAAGGTGAAGCAGTAAAAAACAAAAACAAAATAAAACCTAAATATATTCATTTAATAGGTTCCAAAAGGTCAGGGAGAAAACTTTTAAAATTGAATGAAAACATTAATCTATTATAGCCACAAATGATCTACTACGAGATGAAGATAACAATTTAGAGTTATAAATAAAATTTATTTATGAGACCAAAAACATGACGACCAAAAAGAAGAGAGGGTTCGTGGTTAAGGTCTTCACCAAAGGCCTATTAACAAGGATTATAAGTTCAATACAGAACAAGTTTCTACTTAGACTAGCATGGTTTTAACTGTTGGATTTAAGAATATATGTTTAAAATCCAGTTCTAAAGTATGTATGGCTTATTTCATAGAATGAATTTAATTAATGTTATCTAATCCGTGGTGGTTCACATGAAATTCTTGGTTCATAGCTTTCTTAAAAAATTGCTTGAAGTATGCTAGAGTTATTCGGTATAACCTGAATAACTGACCTTTGAAAAAAAGAACCTATATGTTGATTGGTTGCTGGTTATGCTACTTAAACAGAGTAGGCTTAACAAAGAATCACTGTGAGTTAATTATCGCAGTTACACTGTTAGTTTCTACAAATAATATTTTATTACTCGAAGAGTAATTTTGTCATCAATAGAAAGTGATAAATTCTTGTACATTACATCTATTTAATTATAACTTTTCCTCAAGATACTAAAATAGTTGGGACAAACTTTTAAAAGTATAGACATACACCCTTGGATGATCATAATTATTCTAAAGATTGAGAATAAGAATGGTGCTTGATGTTGTCCCTTGGATAGACTTAAGAAAATACAGTTTTTCTCCCAGTGGTACAGATAAAGAAAAATTAGTTCTGATATTTTTGTTGTGCATTTATGCTATCTCATTCACTCATTATTCCTCAAAGAAACATAGATCTGAATCTTGGTAGGTATCTTACAGTTGCATTTAAGAGTTTACATCAAAAATACCATGGTTCAGTTGATTTATAGTTATGGTACAAATGAGAAGTTCTAGCCCAGGGTTTCCATCTAATAATTAAAAAGCAATGGCTGTAGATAAAACAGATGGGGACTAGAGTGTCCTCTCTTCTCTTAATGTTGTCTCAAGCAGAGGCAATAATTCATCAAGTGTAAGCCCTATCCTGGGAAAATCTTTCCTGCATTGACGGGTCAACAGGGTGGTACAATTTTCCAGCTCTCTTGCCTCAATTTGAAAGATTTCTGGAAGCCTATTTCAGCCTCTAAGCTCTGTACAAAATCTCCTGAAGCCTCTGTTGTGGTTTTCTTGCAGGTAAAATTCCACCCCTGCCCAGTCCTACATCCTCATGCTTTTATAGGTATTGTTATGCCCACAGTATAAATCTATGTGCAGATCCTCAGTTTAGAGGCTATTTCTACACTACCCAACTCATAGTACGCTTAAAATTAAGAACAATCTGAATGTCCATCGAATAACACAGAGGATCAGATTGTGAAGGTAGCCTCCCTTGAATTAGAGTTCTTACACACTTTGTAATTATACAATAATTTCAAATTATATGTTTAAAATTCACATGAAAAGAAGGCAGAGGTCCAGGAACTCTTGCAAGGTTTCCTAGGTCCTTTTTTGTATCATTGGACATACTCAGGCTTTGGGTAACAGATGTAGTTTCTAGGTGAAGTATAAGGTCAGCTCACCTATGCAAAAGTAGTAATTTAGGTAATGAAATATCCACGGTTTATACTCAGATAATTGCATTGCTTATGTCACATTTTAAGGGAGCCATGTCCTATAAATCCATAGATCCCAGATGTGTTAACAATAAGGAACCCTAGACAAGCAGCCACAATGGACTAAAAGTGTTTCATAGATAAGTAATCTCTTGACAGGAAAAACAAACAACAACAACAAAAATTCTTTTTTGCCAGGAGGTCTGACATTATTATGCTTACAAGGTGATTAGACCGGGACAGCTGTCATCTTTGTTTTGCGGGGAAAAGAACAGAACAGATCACAAACCTGATGCTTACATTTTTACCCTCTATTACCAGAATGGATTAATACATTGTGACATACTCGCAATTAGGCTCTCAAAAAATAAAGAAAATGAGGGCCGGGCGCGGTGGCTCAAGCCTGTAATCCCAGCACTTTGGGAGGCCGAGACGGGCGGATCACGAGGTCAGGAGATCAAGACCATCCTGGCTAACACGGTGAAACCCCGTCTCTACTAAAAAATACAAAAAACTAGCCGGGCGAGGTGGCGGGCGCCTGTAGTCCCAGTTACTCGGGAGACTGAGGCAGGAGAATGGCGTGAACCCGGGAGGCGGAGCTTGCAGTGAGCCGAGATCCGGCCACTGCACTCCAGCGGGGGCGACAGAGCGAGACTCCGTCTCAAAAACAAAAAAAAAAAGAAAAAAGAAAATGAATGACAACAACATTGACAACCTAGATGAATCTTATGAGCATAACATTAGATGAAAGGAACAAGACACAAAGTGATATACACTAATTTGTTCCATTTATCTATACATTTAAAGACAGGCAAAACTTAACTATATATTAGCAGTCAATGTGGTACTGGTATAGTGTGAATAATTATGTCCCCTCCAAAATGATAATTGAAACTTAATCCTCAGTGCTATATTAAGAGATGTGACCCTTGGGAGGTGACTAAATCTTAAGGGCTCTGCTCTCATGAATGGGATTAAAACTCTTATGGAAGTGCTTGAGATTCAAGGAAACTGTCTCTTGCCCTTCAAACCCTTCCACCATGTGAGGACACAGCTTTCCTGCCCTGTGCAGGATGCAGCAACAAGGTGTCTTCCGGAAGCAGAGAGACTGGCTCCTCACCATCCAGCACCTTCATCTGGGACATTCTAGTCCCAAGAACTGTGAGAAATAATTTTCTGTTGTTTATAAATTACCAGGTTTCAAGTGTTTTGTGACAGCAGCACAAATGGACTAAGACCTTTGGAAATAATAAGTGTAATGATTGAGAGGGAGTACAAAGAGTTTCAAAGGAACTGATTCATGACTTGGGTATGGCTGTTTTATGAATATTCACTTCTGACAAATTCACTCAGGTATACATTAATGATTTGTGCAATTTTTATTTATAGAAAACATTTTAAAAGCATAAAGAGAATATCTGATGTGAATGTCAATCTTTAATAGAAGTCTATTTTCTTATATCCTTACTTACAAAAAGAATACCACGCTTAGAGAATTTTACATAGGATTCCTACACAATATTTATGAAATTGTTCATTCCTATATCAAACAATCTCTTCCAGAAAATAAAGATAGAATACTCACAAGAATATATTAAAAATATAATTTTACTTGTATATCAACATTATAGATAGGCAAAGGAAGTAAAATTTTATGTCAACATCACAAATAAGCATAATACATAGATGCCAAAATCTATCTTAAAAATAAAAATTAGAAAATTAAAATCAGAATAAAAAGTAATCTCTCTGTCTCTTCATATATTTATGTATATATACACAGAGATATACATTCATTTGTACTCATATGCTTCTCACCTGCCTATGTTTATTAGTGTGTATAATATATATACATATATAAGCATATATATTCATGTCTATGTACATATACATATGACTACTTTATATCTAAGAAATTATGTAATATTTATAATATTATACATATTATATATATGTATACAAAGACATAAAAATGGAGACAGATTAGGGAGAAGAGAGACAGACAAGCACATATTAGAACTTGATATACGACAAAGTTGTTAATGTTCCTGACAGGTTTTTTGGAATATTTATCTGGACTGTAAAACAGTATCTTTATTAGTTTCCAGAAAAATAAATTGTTATAATTGTGAACTGTGATATTTCAATTATTTAGAAAAAGTATAAATTATATTCTAATTTTACAGAAATTAGAATCAGAACTTTTTTCTACAAAAGACGAGATAGTAGATAGTTTAGATATTGAAGACCAAGAGAAAAAATTTGAAGATTTCATGTATACCCGTTTATATAAGAGAGAAAATGAGTTCCTATGAACTATTGAATAAACTTTTTTTTTGTAATACGTATCTACTAACGAGAATAACAAGATTCTTTTCTTCCTTCTTCCTTCTTTTCTTTTTTCCTTTCAGATATAGTTTGGCTGTGTGTCTCTGCCCAAATCTCATGTTAAAATGTAATTCCAAATGTTGAAGGTGGAGTCTGGTGGGAGGTGACTGGATCATAGGGGCAGATTTCTCATGAGTAATTTAATACCATTCTTTTGGTGCTGTCCTCATGATAGTGAGTGAGTTCTTACGATATCTGGTTGTTTAAAAGGGTTTGGCACCTTCTCTGTCTCTCTTGCTCCTGCTTTCACCAAGTGAAATGCCTGTCCCAACAGGATTGCCTTCTGCCATGTATATAAGTTCCCTGAGGCCTCCCTAGAAGCCAAAAAGATGCCAGCATCATGCTTCCTAGACAGCCTGCAGAACTGGGAGCCAGTTACATATCTTTTCTTTATAAATTACCCAGTCTCAGATGCATACTTATAGCAATGAAAGAATGGTCTAGTACATTCTGTCTTTCTTTTTGCTTCATTGAAACTCAAAATTTGTGTTCCATATCATAAAAATCTATTGCAAGTATTCATTTATTAATGTTGATCTGTGATTAGATTTTTCTTATTTTTTTCTATGAAAATCTGTCCTCATGGAGATAACTACTGTGAAATGTTGGTATCGATCAAGAGGCATATGCTTTTAATTGAGCATATTTATAGACTTCTATTAGGTTGTTGTTCTAATATTTGCTTTTTATCATGTCGTTACATTGGAAATCACTTCCAATTAAAGGTTGTAGGAAGTAACTCGATTTTATAATTAAATTCATCTTGAAATATAAACATTTTTCTTTCAATTTTCACTGAAGTCTTGAAAACACTGTTAAAATGGTAATTTGAACCCACAAAATTTATATACTAAAAAATTGTGTGCAAGCGTAGATTTTGCTTCTTATTTTGACAGTACAGACAGTGTAAAAGCGTAATTCTGTGTTGTTTTCAAAAATCATTTCAGCATATTTATGTTTCTTATAAAAGCACTGTTTTGTTAAATTAATTAATTAACATGGCTAAGTACACAGCAAGAGCTAATTTTTAAAATCAAACACTATTTTATAACAGTGGTTGAAGGAAGTTCTTCTCCTTCAAAAAACAATACAACATGTGCTGTAGACATAATGCTTATACACCAAACACTATTTTATAACAGTGGTTGAAGGAAGTTCTTCTCCTTCAAAAAACAATACAACATGTGCTGTGGACATAATGTTTATACACCCCCAAAAACTCATATATCAAAACCACATACTGTTTTTATAAAGGTGATACCTTTGGTAGGTGATTAGATTAGGAGAATGGAGCCCTTGTGAATGACATTAATGTCATTTGAACAGATACTCCAGAGAGTTCTTCTGCCCACACGGCCATGTGAGGCCAGAGACAAGATGGGGGCAGTCTATCAACCAGGAAGCGAGCCCTCACCAGATACTGAATGTGTAGGTACCTTGATCTTGGATTTCCCAGGCTCCAGAACTATGAACCATAAATTTCCATTGCCTATAAGTTGTTAAGTGTATAGTATTCATTTCTAGCAGCCCAAACTGAGTAAGACGATTTCTATCCTTAGTATGGAGCAAGATTGAGGTGATATATTTTCATTAGAAATAATTATGGTAGGTATTCAAATAGTTAATTATTTCAGAATTATCATTGGAAGACAGAAACACTGTATTACTCATAACAAGAACAGTTTCTATTTGCTGAATGATTTTACTGTATGTCATGACTAATTTTACCTGTCAACTTGAGTGGACTAAGCGATGCCCACACAGCTGGTAAAACGTTATCGCTTGGGATGGCTTTGAGGGTGTTCCTGGAAGATATAAGCATTTAAATTGGCAGACTGAGCAAAGCAGATAGCCCTTACCAATATGGGTGGCATCATTCAACCAGCTGAGGGTCCAAATGCAACAAAAGATAGAAAAAAATTACTATCACTTCTGTAGCTAGAACATCCATTTTCTTTAATCCTCAGACCTCAGAGCTCCACATTCTCAGCTCTTTGGACTCTGGAATGTACACCATTATTGCTCCTTATTCTTAGGCCTTTACTCTTCGATCAGGACTGACATCATCAGGGTCCTTGTTCCCAGGTCTTTGAACTAAAACTGAATTATACCTCCACTTTTACTGGTTCTTCAGTTTTCAGACAACTTATCACTGGATTTGTCAAGTCTCCATAATCACAAGAGCCAATTCCCATAATAAATCCCCTCATATATTTATGTAAGTCCTATTGGTTTTGTTCTTTGGAGAATGTTGACTAATGCAATGCATATATATAAATTACATGTTTTTCAAAAATTTAAAAAAATGATTATCCTGTAGTAATAATGAGAATGATGTCAAGGGCAGTAATTTCTTATTTACTAAGAATAAGTGATTTTATTTGAACAATAGTATGAACAGAGGAAAGAAAATTTTATTCTGAATGGACGCTTGTTTACTCATTATTATTTCCAATTCTTCAGAAAACATGAAAGGTAGAAGGAAAAACAATATCCCCAAGGAGATGAATTTGTTCTTCTGGGTTTTGTTGTTGTTACTGTTTTGTTCTTTTTCTACAAAGAAGTAGAATTATCTCAGGTAATATAGTCAAAATAATAATAATAATAATTGGAAGACTATTATATTTTTTAGCTAACCACTGGAGTTTTGAATTAAATTAGTGTGTTCAAGTGAAGTAGCTTTGTGTAGTGATTTATTATAAATATTAATATTGCCAAAAATGTTTTTCAGACTTTTCATTTTTACCAAAAATATATTTTATCTTCTCTCTCCTAGATTAATCACACATTTATATCTCATTAGTAATACTAAATATAGTTTTATTATTTATTATAACTTTTTTTCTATTCTATTCATACTGTTCTAGATTCTATTTAGGTTTTTCCAATCTTTATTATTATTATATTTTTGCAAGAGTGAAGAAGGGATGTAGTTATAAATAAATCCTGGTGGAAAGATTTCTTGGTACATTGGTATCACATTAACTAATGTGTTAGTTAACGTGATGCCATTTACAAGTTTTCCTCTTTATAAAATTGTACTTTGATAGTTCCACCTAACCCTCATTCACATTCTAACATTTCCACAATTACTATTTTTATATTTTTAATACATATCTTTAGACATGTTTGAATCCTAGAAAAAGTACATAAAATTATCCACACATTATTTAATCAGGTGTAATAACATTATGCTGTAGGTCATACCTTCCTTTTGATTTAAGTCTGTGTTTTCAAACGTATATTTTTTCCTGTATTTAAATGTAGCATATTAATTTTGAGTGGTCTATAGTAATCCATCATATGTACGTATCATCTTTATTTATTTGCTTATTGATAAACACCTCAAATGCTACAACTAATGTGTTGCAATAAATATCCACCTGTCTGTTCCCTTATGAAACTTTTCATTATATATTCAGAAATAAGTACTTGAGTCCATTTCCTGGATATAGAATATTTACATAGTTAATTTCAATAAAAACTACTAGAATGCTATCTAGAATGGCTGACTAAGTTTATAGTCCCACACTAAATGGAAATCATTCCAATTTTCTCTTACGCACATCAATATACTTAGTTGGATACCATTTTTAAATGTTACCAAAAAACTACGTGTACATTTAAATTTCATCATTTTTATTATTGTTTTAATACTGTTCTATCACTAAAATGGCATTATAAATCAGTAAAAGAGGATTAATTGTTTCAAATTGTATAAATACGTATAGAGAAATTAAACATACTTGTCACAGACTGAGAGACTCTATTGGTGATGTCTAAGATCTGCGAGAGACTGATACTGAGAAAGACCCTCTTTTCTGACCAAAACTTTAGGCAACCTCCTCTGAGTCCTCTGCTTAAGTTGATCTGAGCTTGAGCTTCCTACTTGTCCTTGTAGATTCCAGTTTGAGTAAGAGTTCTGCTAAGTCAGTTTAGGGAAGTACTCGTTGGTATCTGACCACTTTCCATATCTACTCACCCTTATCTACCTTGGGCAATAATCTTGTCAAGTCAGTTTAGCCAGGACCCCTTGTTCTTGATGTTTACTCTTAGTAATTTTCCATCCACTGACTACACCCCCACAACCCTGTTCCTTGTTTTCAAATCTCCACTTGTCCTTGTTGGAGTTGGAGTTATGTTTCTGTCATCCACTGGTCCACTGGAAGACATCATTCCAGTGGTCCATATACTCATCACAAGGACCCGATTAAAAAAAGTCTGTATTACCATCTTTAACAAATCTTATAAATAATATTTTTAAACACTACTACTAGATAATAAGAACTTCAAGTCAATAAGAAAGAACATGTAAATACAGTAAAAGTTTGGCACAGATGTGTATAGGCAATTGTTGGAGAGAGAAATCTGACTAGCTAAACTTATTACACAATCCTACCAGTATAAAGAAAAAAAGAAATTACAACAAAAAATAAAATCTAATACATTTGCATCAAGAGATGAAGAGTTCTCATTTTATTAAATTAATAAAATAATTAAGAATATAAATAAGATATAATGATGTTAATATATATTATTTCTTATTTGTATAAATTTACAGGGCACAAGTGTAATTTTGTTACATGTACAAATTGCATAGTGATCAAGTCAGGACTTTTAGTTATCATGATCTAAATCTAAAAATGGCAAGATAGTCCCAAGATGTGTACTCTTGATTATTATTGTCCAATTAAGAATTAATACTGGCTGGGCTCAGTGACTCACGCCTGTAATCCCAACACTTTGGTAGGCTGGGGCAGGTGGATCACTTGAGGCCAGGAGTTTGAGACCAGCCTGGCCAATATAGTGAAACCCCATGTCTACCAAAAATACAAAAATTAGCCAAGCGCAGTGGTGCACACCTGTATTGCCAGCTACTTGGGAGGGGAGGCAGGAGAGTCGCTTGAATCCAGGAGGCGGAGGATGCAGTGAGCCAAGAGCACGCCACTGCACTCCAGCCTAGGCAACAGAGTGAGACTGTCTCAAGAGAAAAAAAAAAAATTAATACCAAGGTGTACTTTTCTTTTTCTCTACTAATCCTTAAGACTTAAGACTTGTTGTATGTACCTTCTAGTACACTAAACATGTTTGAGCATATAGGTACACTAATATGTACACAAAGATGATCTTCAAAACACTTTATTTTAAAAGTGTGTGTACAAAATCATATTTATGTACATTGATCTAAATTCCATCTGAGCATATTTTTCTCTTCATTGTCATCAAATTAGTCTATGACAGTTAACTTCTGATTTTTGAGACTTCTGATTTTTAGCTTTGTCAGTTACTGCTATTATCTGCAAACTGCAATAATGGCAATCAGATTTAGGATTTGCAGAATGTGACAATGAAACACTGTTTTATTTAAAACATTAAGTAATTAAGTGTTTTAATAAAACATGCCGTTCCATACATGCATGGTTAATTCTGTGGTATTAATGATTTATGCATACTCAAAACCAGTTGATATTTTCATAATTTTAACTGTATAGTTATGTATGACCTTTATTTAAAATCTTACTATTACTGTCATTATTGATTTCCATTTTAAGGTATACCTTAACCTTAACTTATCCGAAATAAAATCAAGATGAATTTTAAATACCTATAAAGGCTAAAATCTATTTCAAGGTTAATTAACAGAAGGGCAATCACAAAACTGGAAGAAAATTTGATAAAATGTGAGGGTGGCACAAGAGAGGAGGGATGATAATAGAATTGCACTCGTACATCCTGTACCTCTTGGTCCAGGTCTTTCTGACCCTCCTTTTAGACTGATCATTGGTGTATCTGTTCCAATTATCAGGCAAATGACTTCAGTCTATGATCAATTGTATGTAGACAATGGATCTGTCTTCAAGAACTAGTGGATTTTGTGGTGATTTTTACTGTGTTTGGTTTGTTTTATATTGTTCCCTTCGGTCTGTCCTATTTTGTTTTATTTTACAGACTGGTATTGTTTTGATATATTGTTGTTGTTGTGCAACATCTGAAAATAAATTTACAGCTCAGAGAAAATAGATTTAAACTTCTGAGAGGAATATCAAAGTCTTAAAAGGTCACAGACAATATCGGCTAGAGCTTTGAAAATGTTGGAACAAACACTGTGTTCTTTTAATTTGCAAAGCATAGACAGGGGATCTGTTCTGAATCAGATCCTTTGGTGATGGAGGACGATGTGCACTGAGTAAGACGAATGGCAACTGGCGGATATATTGTGGCCGAGGCTGGCCCTGTAGAAAAGGCATCAAGATAGACAGCAGCAGGCCTCAAACTTTCCTGACAGCATATGCTTCCTGAGTAACATTCTTTCTTCTGAATCTTGGATTTAAATCCTGGGAGTCAGGCAGGAGAAAAGACTTAGTCTCTTTGGGGTTCTAGTCCAATCTAGCCACCTCATCCAATTCTTTATTTCATATGCAACATGCCTGCTATCCTCTTTGCAATACCTTCAATGATTTTCTGTTTTCAGGAAGATAGTAAAAATATTGTATTATTTTCTTTTTCTTTTTTCTTTTCTTTCTTTTTTTTTTTTTTGAGACAGAGTCTCACTCTGTTGCCCAGGTTGGAGTGCAATGGTGGGATTTTGGCTCACTGCAACCTCCACCTTCTGGGTTGAAGCGATTCTCCTGCCTCAGCCTCCTGAGTAGCTGGGACTACAGGTGCAAGCCACCACGCCCAGCTAATTTTTTTTTTTTATTTTATTTTTAGTAGAGACGAAGTTTCGCCACGTTGGCCAGGGTGGTCTCAATCTCTTGACCTGGTGATCCACCTTCCTCAGCCTCCCAAAGTGCTGGGATTATAGGTGTGAGCCACCGAGCCTGGCCCAAATGTTGTGCTATTTTCTAAAGCAAAGAGAGAGAAAAAGAAAAAGAGTACGTTTTCTTATTGTCTTAGTGTGTTTTGTGTTGCTATAGCAGAAAACCTGAAACTGGGTAATTTATAAAGTAAACATGATTTTTAGCCTATCGTTCTGCTGGTTGAAAAGATCAAGAGCATGGCTGTGGCTTCTGGGGAGGGCTCTCCTGCTGTGTCATAGCATAACAAGAAAGGTCAAAGGGGAAGCTGACCAGTGTGAAGTGAGATAAACAAACGGAACAGGGGGAACCCTCACTTTATAACAACCTGCTGTCAAATGAAATCATCCATTTTTGTGAGAAGCACTCTTTTCTTGTGAGATTTAGGACTCTCCTACTCCACAGGATCAGTAACAAGCTATTCATGAGGGATCCACCTCCATGACCAAAATGCCTTCCTCCAGGCCTCACCTCCCAACACTGCCACATGGGGGATGAGATTTCAACATGGCTTACGCTGGGAACAAATGGACCATATAAAAACCATAGCAGTTCTTATTTCACTCATCTTTTTTAAGGGACTGATGTGTTCTCTGAGAAAGAAAAAATGTCATACTAGGCAACGATAAAAAGTTAAATTCTAAATCCCATGTATTCTTCACTGTCTAAAATGGAAAGGTCAAAAGGATGCCAAGGGGCTTTGCCCTAAAAAACAATTCAGGAGCCATCCAGAGAGGGTCTAGGCAGATTGACTTTACTAAGTGATATTTTTATTTCCAGTGTGGTTTCCTCCAGTAGAAGACATGTCAACATGCTTAAAATCTTCTCTAGATGCCGAACATTAAACTGAGTCACGACACTCACCAACCTGACTCCACAAATGACAGCTCCTTTTGGTAATATTCTTAAAATGCAAGTGCAACAACATTTTAATCCATCCTCTCCAGAGATTTACCTAGCTTTGTCCATTGCAGCTACATTGGAGAACTTTAGACTAGATAATTTTACTTCAAAAGCATCTTCAGCTATCCACTCTTCTTTAAAACTAGATCACAGTCAATCATTTTGAAGGTTAAATTCCTCTGAATCATTTAGGTGAGGCTGAAATAAATGTAACTATTTTTTTTTCTTTTTCTGCATTGAAATTAATTTAAACTGAGACCTAACTACATAAGCTATGCTAAAATAACTTTTATGGGTGGAGCCAACATTTTTCAGAGCTCAGTTTTAACTCCTAATACTACTTTTCCACAGGTTGTGCTAGAATAGAAACTCACCTCTAAAGATCAAAATAATATATGGTCTTTGTTTATAGCTTTAGCCCCTAGGTATAGCTTTCTTCCACAGCCTTATCATTCCTACAATAACAAGACTCCAATCATAACTGTTACCCATCATGTGTATCTTTTTCCAAGCAGTCTCTATTTGCTGAATAGTAACTTAAGATGGTTGAAAAATATGGCGGGCAAAAGATATTCTTGAAGGTAACTTTAAAAAAGTATTTCATGACTACATATAGCAGTAAGCACTCAGGTTATTTTGTTGGAGTGTGTTTTAGAAAGAATGAAAAAAAGAGTTGTTTTAGCATAGGTATACATTTTTAAAATACAAATGTATGTTATTTTCATTTATCTTTGTTGTTGTTATACACTTCTTTGTTATTGCTATTAATATACATATTTCTTATTGGAAACCAATTCATATAATTTATTAATACATTTTCATAACACAATAAAAATGATGAAAATATCAAATATGCTAATAAAGTTGACCAAAGTGAGTAAAGATTAAAGATTGTGAGTTTCTCCATTATTTACTATTCATTATAAGGAATAGAAGGAAAATTATCACCTGTACATTTTCAAAATATTGTAATAAAACCATTAAAATACTAAAAGGAATAAAATTCTAAATGAAGCTGTGATTTGTTTGAATTATTACTCTAGTATTATATCTGGTTTCTTTATTTAATGCCTTATAAAACTTCAAAAATTAGAATTTTCAGCTACTCTAACAACTGGGGAAGTTAGATAATTCCCAAGTACATTTCTATAAACTCATCTAATAAAGAAACATCTAAACATGTATAGTAATAATTTTTATCCATATCCTTTTCTCATATACCTGGTACTAGATGCAAATGTAGTTCATATACAATTCCAAAAAGCCATTTCCTAAAAATGGTGATAAAATGTTTCCCATTTACTCATAACAGAAGATAATTTTTATATTTAAAAATATAAATATAAAATATAAATATAAAAATTTAAATATAAAAAATATAAATTTTTATATTTAAAAAAGTAAATATAAATTGTGACTTACATGTAAATATAAATTAAAATTGTGACTTAAAAGATAGTTTCTTTGAACTTTTTTATTGCAATTTAAGATATAGAATCAATAGAGAACTTGTCCATTTCTTTGTTTAATACATTTTAGGCTATGTAACATGTCTTGTTATAGTGACATAACTATTATTTTAATAATAGTTAAGACTTATATAAGAAGATACAATTTCTTCCCATCCTCTATCCCCATATCCCACCCTAAGAAAAAGTGAAACCTTGTTTTCATCACATTTTGTTATATACCTTTTTCTATTTCTGATTAACTTTCTATTTCCCAAATATGTTTCCCACATTTATATCTTGTATTAGATGAGTTATTTTTAATACAAGCATTATATTTTTAAGATGAATACCTGTAATAACTAAGGAAATGCATTTCAAACAATAACATTTTAATAAACTTGACATACAATAAAGAAAAAGGAGGAAAAGAGAAGTCATGTGTATATGTTTGTTCATGTGTATATATGTGTCTGATCAATTGATTTTGAGGCAGACAGCTTTTCCGTTGTTTTTGTTGAAAAGAAAAATAACTCAGAGAAGTCTGAGCTCTGTGAGGTATGCAGGCCCAGAGAGACATGAGTATGAGAACTCATTCATCCCACTTCATGCCTAAGGGCAATTGTTTAACATCATTTTGTTCCTGACCAGTAGCCTCATCAATTATCTCCATGTTCCTAGACTTTATGATTTAAAAAAACAAATGTTTAGTAAATTAATAATTTGTTACTTTAATGTAAATTCTTGGTAAAGAACTTAGAACAGCCCTCTTCTGATCTTTCTTTTTTTGCTTCATATTACATTTACTATTTTTTGACACCATTCGAAGTTCTTCACAAAGATGTTTCCCTGAGCTTGCACAATGTTCTAATAATCAATGAATTAGCAATCACTTGAAAAGAACTCAGAAAATTGAAAAGGCAAAGGGTGGGGTTTCCTATTTATGGCAGATGCTGCTTCCAGGACCTTTCTTTCGGGTTTCTAATTTTCCTTATTTGACATTGCAGGAAGTGTTTCTCAGCCAACACTGCCTCCCCCATACCCTAGGTCACTTTTACAGGTCTTTTTTTTTAGAGAGATATGAGGTGGGCAGCTCTTCCCTTGTTTTATTTTCTTTTCCTTTGTTTTAAAATTTTAGACTTAGGAGGTACATGTGCAGGTATCTCATATAGATAAATTGTGTAATGGTGAGATTAGAGCTTCTACTATACCCATCATCCAAATAGTGAACATTGTACCCAATAGGTAACTTTTATACACTCACCCTCCCTCCCAACCTGCTTCATTTTCAAGTCCCCAGTGTCTATTATTTCCATCCTTAAGTCCATGTATACCCATTTTTTATCTTTCATTTAGTGGTAAAAACATGTGGTATTTGACTTCCTGTCTGATGTATTTCACCTACGATAATGACTTACAGCTCCTTTCATGCTGCTGCAGAGGACATAATTTCATTCTTTTTATGGGTGCATTGTATTCCATGGTGGTTATATACCACGTATTCTTTATTTAGTCCACAGGTGATGAACAGTTAGGTTGATTGCATGACTTTGCTGTTGTGAATATTGCTGTAATAAACATACGAGCGCAGGTATCTTTTCAATATAATGATATCCCTTCCTTTGGGTAGATGCCCAGTAGTGAGATTGCTAGGTTGAATGGCAGTTCTATTTTTAGTTTTTTGAGAAATCTCCATACTGTTTTCCACAGAGGTTTTACTAATTTATAGTCCCAAGAAGAATGCATAAGGATTCCTTTAATTTTTTCTAATTCCATGCCAACGTTGTTGTTTTGACTTTTTGATTATAGTCATTCTAACTGGTATAAAATGATATATCCTTGTGATTTTAATTTTCATTTCTCTGGCGATTAGTGATTTTGAGCATTTTTTCATGTTTCTTGGTCATTTGTTTGTTTTCTTTTGAGAAATATCTTTTCATGCCCTTTGCCCTTTTTTTAATGGAGTTATCTGTTTTTTTCTTGTTGAGTTTTGTTTCAGTTATTTGTAGATTCTGGATATTAGTCTTTTTTGGAGACATAATTGGTATAATCTTCTCCCACTCCGTAGATTGTCTCTTTACTCTGTTTTTTTCTTTAGCTCTGTAGAGTCTTTTAGTTTAATTAAGTCTCTTTTGTCTATTTTTGGTTTTGTTGTATTTGTTTTGATGGTCTTACTCATAAATTACTTGCCTTAGCCAATGTCCAGAAGAGCTTTTCCTAGGTTTTTATCTAAGACTTCATAGTTTCAGGTATTATGTTTTATTTAATTTGTCTTGAGTTAATTTTTGTATGTGGTGAGAGAGAGGGGTCCAGTTTCATTCTTCTGCTTATGGCTAGCCAATTATCCAGCACTGTTTATTAACTGGGGTGTTCTTTCCCATTGTTAAATTTTGTTGACTTTGTTAATGATCAGTTGGTGGTAGGTATGTGGCTTTATTTCTAGATTCTCTGTTCTGTTTCATTATTCTGTGTGTCTATTTTTGTATTTGCACCATGTTGTTTTAGCCACAGTAGTCTTGTAGTATAATTTGAAGTCAGGTAATGTGATGCCTCCTGCTTTGTCTTTTTGCTTAGGATTGCTTTGGCTATTTGGGCTCTTTTTTGGTTCCATGTGATCTTTAGTAGTGTTTTTTCTAATTCTGTGATGAAGGATACTAGTAATTTCATAGGAATTTTGTTGAGTCTTGAGATTGCTTTCAGGAGTATGGTCATTTCAATGATATTCATTCTTCCAATCTATGAACATGGACAGTTTTTTCTATTTGTTTTTGTCATCCATACTTTCTTTCATCAGTGTTTTGTAGTTTTCCTCCTAAAGACATTTCATCTCCTTGGTTAAATGTATTCCTAGGTTTTTTTTTTTTTAATGGCTATTGTCAGTGGGATTGTGTTCTTGATTTCACTATCAGCCTGAATTTGTTGATGTCTGAAAATGCTACTGACTTCTGTGCATTGACTTTGAGTCCTAAAATTTTGCTGAAGTCATTTATTAATTCTAGGCGCCTTTTGTCAGAGTTTTTAGGATTGTCAGCAAAGATAGATAGTTTGATTTCTTCTTTTTCTATTTGGATGCCTTTTATTTCTCTTGCCTGATTGCTCTCCTAGGACTTCCAGTATTATGTTGAATAGGAGTGGTGACAGTAGACATCCCTGTTTTTTCCTAGTTCTTAGAGGGAATGCTTTCAACTTTTTATCATTTCTGCACAATATTGGCTATGGGTTTTTCTTATATGGTTCTCATTATTTTCAGGTATGGTCCTTCGATGCCTATTTTTTTGAAAGTTTTATCATAAAGGGATGTTGGATTTTATCAAGTGCTTTTTGTGTCTATTAAAATGATCATATGCTTTTCATTTTTAATTCTTCTTATGCAGTGGATTATATTTATTGACTTTAAATGTTCAATCATTCTTTGCATGCTTAGAATATAAAGCCTATTGATCATGGCGAATTATCTTTTGGATGCAAAGTTGGATTTGGTTTGCTAGCATTTTGCTGAGGATTTTTGCATCTTAGTTCATTAGCAATACAGGCCCAAATTGTTGTTGTTGTTATGTCCTTGCCTGATTTTGATATCAGGGTGATACTGGTTTCATAGAATGAGTTAGAAATCAGTCCTTCTCAATTTCTTCCAATAATTTCAATAAGATTGAAACCAGCTTTAATCTGTAGGTTTGATACAATTCAACTGTGAATCTCTCTAGTCTTGGACTTACTTTGTTGAAAGATTTTCTGTTACTAATTCAATTTCATTACTTATGATTGGTCTGTTCAGGATTTTCTATTTCTTCCTGTTTCAATCTTGAAAGTTGCATGTTTCTAAGAACTTAACCATTTCCTCTACATTTTCTGGTTTGTGCACATAGAGATGGTCATAGTAACTTATGAGGATCTTTTGTAATTCTGTGGTATCAACTATAATGTCACCTTTATCATTGCTGATTGTGCTTATTTGAATTGTCTCTCTTTTTTCTCAGTTAAACTAGGTAGGAGTCTATCAATTTTGTTTATCCTTTCAAAAAAGCACCTTTTTATTTCATAGATTCTTTGTATCTTTTTTTTACTCTCAACCTCATCTAATTCTGCTCTGATTTTTGCTATGTCTTTTCTTCTGCTAGCTTTGGGTGTGGTTTATTCTTTTTTTCTAATTATTTTGTTTATATATCCTTGAGGTGTAACATTGTTAATTTGTGATCTTTCTCTTTTTTTAATGTAGGCATTTAATGCTATAACTTCTCTCTTAGCATTGCTTTTGCTGTTTCCCCCAGATTTGGGTATGTTATATTTCACAATAAATTGTTTTTTTTTTTTTTTATTTCTGCCTTAATTTTGTTGTTTACCCAAGAATCATTTAAAATAAGGTTGTTTAGTTTCCATGTACTTGTGGAGTTTCACCAGTTCCTGTCAATATTTATTTCTAATTTTATTCTGCTGCAGTCCAAGAAGATGCTTGATAAAATTGTGATTTTTTAAATATATTGAGACATGATGTATATGGTATAAAAAAGTTAGATAAAAATTTAGATCTGTTCATAAACAAAAATTGAGAAAACATATTTCTAGAAAATAGGTAATGTTGTTACCTATAAATACTGGTATAAAACCATTCAAAATCACTTACTTCCTAGTTTTTTTCACTGAAAATTAGGGTTACTAAGAGTTAAAATTGCAGTTAATGTATGTAATAAAAACTAGTATAAGAGAAACAATGTTATATGCAGAGCTATAAAGAAAGTAAGATCTAAACAAAGCTGAAAAGAGACAGTATTTTTTTTTTTTTCTTTTTCAGGACAAGGAACTTTGTGTTGTCAAACGGATAAGGAGGAAAAGAAACTAAATTTTTGCCCTAAGGTAGAGTGCCAATATAGAAAAGCATTACCGGACAAAACTGAAGGTCTGAGTAACTTGAAGATGGTTTGTAGAAGATTAATCATGTGGAAGAAATCTTGTGTGTGATCAAGTTGGGTAAAATGAGATTAGTTTCTCTAAAAATTGAGCGTCAATATCAAGGGACACTAATGCTAGGCCACAGTCTGGGTCCCTGTGTAGGAATAACAGAATTTTCTAAAAACATTGATCTGCTCTTTAATAGAAAATGTTAGAGATTCTGAAAAACTTATGGAAACCTTATTGTCTGTTGTCAAAACTGTTTGAGATTAGATTGATTTGTTTGTAAGCTTTTATTCATTCAAATTAGCTTTATCATTAATATAGTGATGAAAAGGTTAAGTTTGGTTTTCTTTTAAACAAGATTTTCGTATCATGATAATAAGACATAATAAAAGACTTGAGTTCATCTTTTGAGTAATCTGCAAAAAAATAAAAATAAAAGAGGGAAGACAGATTATGTTAGTCTCATGCTGTCTTTATTAGATTATTTGATTATGTGGACAGCTGACTTTCCTCTCAACCAAAGAGTAAAAGATTTGCTATCTGAAATCTTTAAATTATCATTTTGTCTAAATCATTGATGATTATTTTACAGTAACATGTGATACTATATTGATTAAGTGTTTTAAAACTTTAAAATTTGGTCTGGGCACAGTGACACACACCTGTCAATACTTTAAGAGGTGGAGGTGGGATGATTGCTTGAGCTCAAGAGTTTGAGACTAGCCTGGGCAACAGAGGGAAAACTCATCTCTATTAAAAAAAAAAAAAAAAAAAAGAAAGAAAAAAGGAAAAGAAACAGGAAAAAGGAAAAAAAAAGAAACTTTAATAAAATATTTGAGATACTTTCCTCATTTGTTATGTTAAAATCATAGAGGAGCTTATCATCAAATAAGAAATGATGTTTAACTTTTTTGAGTTGTGTTTGTATAAATGTGTTACTAATATGGATTCCAAAATAGCATCAGATTCCTAAAATTTTCATATGTCTTAATATGAATTATCAGTAATAATTATGATTATTATTTTAGGCTGTTGTATGTATACAGAAATAACCAAATTTTCATGTCATTTGCATTTTTAACATTGCCCCTCTAAGCTTTCTGTTTCATAGATAATTATTATTTTTACTTTGAGACTTATCAAAAATTGGTTTATAATTGACTACAGTGCAAAATTTGCTTTTACTTCAAGAACATTCAGAGAATATCCTGAGAAATAATTAATCCTTCCTTCCTTCTTTCCTTCCTTCCTTCCTTCCTTTCTTCCTTTCTTCCTTTCTTCCTTTCTTCCTTTCTTCCTTTCTTTTTTGATGGTGTCTTACTCTATCACCCAGGCTGGAGTGCAAGGGCATGATCTCATCTCTCTGCAACCTCCACTTCCCGGGTTCTAATGATTCACCTGCCTCAGCCTCCCCAGGAGCTGAGATTACAAGCATGTGCCACTACGCCCAGCTAATTTTGTATTTTTAGTAGAGACGAGGTTCTCCATGTTAATCAGGCTGGTCTCAAACTCCTGATCTCAGGTGATCCACCCAAGGCCTCCCAAAGTGCTGGGATTACACGCATGAACCACCACGCCCAGCTGACAAGTACTCTTGAATAGAGGTTTCTGATGACTTTGGAGGTTTTATTACTGGACTAAGTCAAAACTTTCCAAACTCTACTAAACTTTACGTGTTCATGAAGATTGCTAACCTAACATCAAGCAAAATAACAATTAATTACATCAAACTGAAATGATAGACGACTGAAATAATTTTTTGACTTTTTGTTTGACACATTGCTGATTCTTTGAACATTTTGTTTTCTAAAGAAAACTTTTTGAGCTGTTTGTAGCATATAGAAATTGTGTAAAATATACCCTTGCGGGAAAAATTAAAATACTTGCCTTTCTCTCTGATTTCTTCAAAGTTTGGAAACTATTCATGAGGATCTTATTTTATGGCAAACATGAGTTCTATAAGAATAAGTTTTCTATAACAAGACACAATTAAAAACACTGGCTGTTTTACCAAAGCTTTGACTTGAATGACAAATTTTCCAATAGGAGTAGTCTGCTTTAAGGAATTGAGGTTGACTTTATAGAGCAAATAAAAAGTCTCTTGGAAAGACTGGCCTGGTATCTTGCCTGTACACATCCCTTTCAAGGTTTGTGACCTTGTAGGAAGTAAAGAATGTCACTTTTGGACAGGTCCAGGAACCTAAGATATTTGGGGGACATTGAGAAAAGAATTCACCTGATTTGTTCAAGTATCATAGGAACAGTCTAATAGTGACTGTCACTTACCAGCCTTGAGGCTTTTAAAAGTCTAATCCAAAATTCCATATGAAAATTCCATCAAAGCTAACTTAAAAGAGTCTATGTGGTCAATGACAATTCTTGTTGAACGTCATGTGAATAATCAGGCCAAGTATATTACTAAAACTTATTTTGCAAGTAATTGGTGTTACTAAGGTTTATCTTTGGTAGAAATGGGGAACTGGAGAGAGAAAAAATACGTTTCAGAAGAAAATTATAGTATATCTGTTATTAGCCCTGACCATTGTTTTTGAGTTTTTATTATTTTGCTAAAATCTTGACTAATTGGAGTGTATCATTATATTCTGGGCAATTTGAATCTATTCTCCCAGGTAACATTCCTCAAGCATGACCCAAATAAACTCTATACTTGTGATAATTTTGCCTCAGTTTCTTCCTTTAGGTTGACAAATGTATAAAGTTGTGCAATACATTTTTTTTTTTTTGGCTGTATTAAGGATGAAGAAGAAACAACGGAAATTATACTTAATATTTCAACTTCTATCATTCAGATGTTCAAATCACTAACAGTGAATCAAAAAGAACATACTGGTATACCTTAGAACTCTGATAATTGAATTAAGTAAATCACAAGAAAGTGAGTGAGGCTGAGGGAGGAGAATGGCGTGAACCTGGGAGGCGGAGCTTGCAGTGAGCCGAGATCGCGCCACTGCACTCCAGCCTGGGTGACACAGCGCGAGACTCCGTCTCAAAAAAAAAAAAAAAAAAAAAAAAAAAAAAAAAAAAATCTATCTTTAATTTTTCAACCTAAGTACTAAATTATAAATTCATGGCTCTTGAGTGAAGAAGATATTTTGGTTTGTGTCCCCTAAATAGAAGTTAAGCTTCATTTGCATTTCTGAAATTGAGACAAGCAAACATTAACATATTTAAGGAAAAGTTTTGGGTAAGGAAAGTCATTAATATAGTTCTTAAGTAAAGGAGAAACAGACAAAATATCAGTCCTCCTGCCTCTTGACCCTTTTTCATGAGATATATACAGATATATACCTATAAGGGGGTCACTTTACCAAGATAACTTATTTGGTTATAATTAAATTTTTGTTCACTGTCAATGATAAACAAAGCTGGACAGTAGTGAAATCCTTAAGGACAGATTGTATTTAGTAATACCGATTCTAATAAGAAAGGGAATCCAGAGTGACACGAATTCAAATTTACCATAACTATAGGCAGGGTAATTTTTAAAGGTTGGAGTGTGAGTACTAGGGGAAAACAACTGGGGATACCAGGGGGGTTTGGTGGACATGTGAATAGGTCCTTTGGGTTTGCTAAATGGTGCTTGTCAGAGGACAAACAAACTTCTATATTTTTATCCCATGAGGCAGTGGTGCAAGAGTGAGCATGGACCCCACTGAAATTAGGCCCTCTTCTCCCACAGGAACTGGAGAAGGAGAGTTTTCTCTCTAAATGTTTGCATTTATTTGAAATGCAAACTTATTTGAAATAAGTTCACAAGTCATGGAGGAAGCAGCTCTGGGTGGTAGATTTTCATCTTAAAAGGCAAAGGACTTATAATTGCAAAGTTACTAAAGAAACTACTTTGAATAGGAGTTTGGGGACCTATCTGCCTATCAGCAGGTTTTGGCTGAAACGAAAAGTAAATTATCTTGGCAACATAACACTGTATTAGCCAAGCATTTAAAAGGGGACTAAGGTCATCCTGGGTACATGACTTCAAGCTGTTAGAAACTGTGCTAAAGTTTGTTCAAGTCTCTTATTGTATGGGTTTGGAGGGAATAATATGCCAAGAGTTCCAAAACTCTCACCATTAAGCAATGTTCTAAAGTTTTGCTTAGACTGAAACGTACATAGCTTAAGAAGATAATGTGTTAGCTAAAGCATTTAAGTATTTGGTTATTTTGGCAGAGGCATTTCCCAATTAAAATTATATTCAAAGAATATGTTTTAAAATAGCACTAAACAACAAACTCCTGGTATAGATTTGGTTACATCTTACAAGTAAATACTCATGCAAACTATTAAAACATTCTAACAGCAAATGTTTAAACTCACATGAAATTTTAAGACTTGCATAAATTGATGAAATTAATAAACACGACTATCGGTCTATTCTTAATCATCTGCCTGTAGAGAAGTAGACCATTTATCCTTCATCATGCTTGATACAGTTTGGATCTGTGTCCCCGCCCCAATCTCAGGTTAAATTGTCATCTTCAAAGTTAGAGAAAGGACCTGTTGGGAGATCCCCTCACTGTTCTCCTGAGAGTGCGTGAGCTACCATGAGATCTGGTTGTTTAAAAGCGTGTAGCACCTTCCCCTTCTGTCTCTTCCTCCTGCTCTTGCCATCTAAGATGTTCTTGCTTCCCCTTCACCTTCCTCCATGATGGAAAATTTCCTGAGGCCTCCCCAGCCATGCTTCCTGTAGGGCGTGTGGAACTGTGAGCCGATTAAACCTCTTTTCTTTATCAATTCTCCGGTCTCAGGTAATTCTTTACAGCAATGTGAAAAAAGACTAATACAATGCTTTACTTCTTTTTCATTCAGCCAATGTCTTTACCAACAAATAATTGGATGCTATTATTAAAATTTTCAGAAAACCACCGGGCAGAGAGTAAAAGGTTTTTGATAATTGAGGTTACATCCTGAGATATGTAATGCCCATAAGCTCTGGATATTGACATCAATGGTCCTGTTAGCAGAGGGCAGATGGGGCACTAATTTTTTTTTTTTTTTTTTTTTTTTTTTTTTTTTTTTTTTGAGACAGAGTCTCGCTTTCAGTGCAGTGGCCGGATCTCAGCTCACTGCAAGCTCCGCCTCCTGGGTTCACGCCATTCTCCTGCCTCAGCCTCCCGAGTAGCTGGGACTACAGGCGCCCACCACCTCGCCCGGCTAGTTTTTTGTATTTTTTAGTAGAGACGGGGTTTCACCGGGTTAGCCAGGATGGTCTCCATCTCCTGACCTAGTGATCCGCCCGCCTCGGCCTCCCAAAGGGCTAGGGTTACAGGCTTGAGCCACAGCACCCGGCCTGGGGCATTAATTTGTATGTGCTTCATCTCAAGCACATCTCAAGATGTGATCATATGTGAATATATCACATGCAAATTTGACAAAATGTGGTGCAATCACTGATCTCTTGTTATAGGAATCAGGGAAGTAATTGACCTACTACTAAGGACCGAGAATAACCTGCACTCCCTTGTTCCTTAACACCCTGATCAAGACAGAGCATTTTCATGTTAGGGCAAATTAAAGTAAAAAGGAAGGAGGGAAGGAAGGAAGAAAATGAGGAAAAAAACAAAAAAGGAAGCAAGGAATGAAGGGATGAAGGGGTATAGAAGAAAGGAGGAAAAAGTATTCGAATGTTGTAGATAAATTTAATAGAGTATTAGAAAATTCAGAAGATTTGAACCTCGAAAATGTACTTTGTAAAACCTAGGGCGAAAGAAACTTTGTAAAGAATATTTCCATGAAATATTAGTAATAATTAAGGAATATAGGATATGTTGAAATAAAGAGGAAGCAAAAGAAGATACAGTAGAAATGAATAAGAAGACAACAAATTGCATAAAAGCAAAAGAAAAAGCAAAATTAAAATAATGTTAAAAACAATATAGAAGAAAATTTGCAACATTAAAAAATGTAGTCATGTAGAGGGTAAATCTGAAAAGCAATTCTACATTTAAACAATAAGGATATAGAGATAAAATGTTTAGACTCTGGAACTGATGTTAGAAAATGATGTATGCTTAATATATATATCAGAAAGCAAATCAACAAGATTAACAAAAAAAAATGGAAGAAAATTAAAAAATAAAACAGAAGAAAAGGTTTTGAGCTTAGAAAAAAACAACAAACCATATAAAATTGTAATTTGAAAAGGTTTATAACCTTTCAGGAAAGACCAATATACCCCTTTTGAGGGAATAAACCCATTTTGAGGGAATGCCAAGAAATAAATAACAGTCTGTTGATACAATATATTGTACCCTAAAATTCTAAGTTCCACAGAGTCATTTATTTATTTATTTATTTTAGAGAATAGTCTCATTTTAATTTTTTCTTTAATTCTGGCGATAGGAGTCGTGTACCCTAATTCACTTTGAGTAAGGGTTAAGATTCGTTAGGGGAGAGCATTTGGGACAATGAGGGATGCAATTGCTGTGTATATGACCTTTTATTTAGCTCCACAGTTCTGATCCCATATCAGTCCTGCCTGTGAGTTTAGAATTTGCCTGGATTGCCAACACGATTTTTTGTAAGTTGCAAACCCCACATACATATTCTTTGCTGCTGCTGACTTGCTTCTCATTTAACCATCAACAGGATGACATTTTATCTTTCTCTCTCCAAGAAATGGGTTAAACCTTCTTAACCACTAAAGGATTTCGCTCTATTTTTTTCTTTTCCTTTTTTTTTTTTTTTTGAGACGGAGGGTTGCTCTTGTCGCCCAGGCTAGAGTGCAGTGGCACGATCTCGGCTCACGCAACCTCCGCCTCCTGGGTTCAAGTGATTCTCCTGCCTCAGCCTCCTGGGTAGCTGGGATTACAGGAGTGCACCACCATGCTTGGCTAATTTTGGTATTTTTAATAGAGACAGGGTTTCACCATGCTGGCCAGGATGATCTCGATCTCCTGATCTCATGATCCACCTGCCTCGGCCTCCCAAAGTACTGGGATTGCAGGCGTGAGACACCACACCTGGCCTAGTTCTGTCATTTTAATGAGGGCATAGAAGGACATAGAGACAGGCAACATAGTGTCTTCGAGAATAAGGATGTTCTTTCTCCCCATGTATAGAAAGAGTACGTCTAGAATGAAAGTCTTAATGACCTACTTTGGAGGAAGGGCCTAGAATTCTTTTATGACTTTCTTCAGGAGAGAAGGGCAAGAGAAGGTCAGAATATGACCTTCCTGCTTCTGCTGTTTTCCTAAAAGCCAAAGTGTTATTTTGGGGTTAGCATGTCCTAAACCACATTAAAAGAAAGGGACATGGTGGGATTATCCTTTTATAAAAGGAAGTGAATTAAATCTTGATAAGAACAAGCTCATTGTGATTGTATATTCCTTAGTATTTGAATAGACGAAAACAAAAAATCTCTCTTCAAGGGATATTGAGAAATCTAATAAATCAGATTCTATTGTTTTAAAGTGAAATTATAATTCTTTTTTTAAAATACTAGAAATTACTATCTCCAAATGTTAAAGTGATTATATCTGCCCGTTTAACTACATAATTCAGTTTTCCCATGAATTATGTTAGGTTAGGTCAGGTCTTTGAGTCTCAACTACTCTTGGCATCTGGCAATATTGACTCTCTGGATATGTTAAGTCTTTCACGTAGAGACTATAAATCTTAAGACATTCCATACTTATTATAGTGTCTTAAAGACAAAATAATTGTAAATTACTTTTCAAGAGAAGAGTTTAGATGGAATATAAGATTCATGTGGAGAGACGGAGTATAAGCTCTTCTTAGGAGATATTTCAACTCCAAAAAAAGAGTAAAGAACATTTTTTTCCCTCTCCACTTCACTTTCAAAGTTCACTGGAAAGAAAATCAAGTTATTCGTGTCTTCAATTCTTCCAGTTGGGTAGGAAAGAAAAATGTGATTTATTAAATTTGATTTGTAACAATGTTTAGAATGACAATTGTGCTCTCGGACATGAACTTACATTTGTGGAAATGTGAGATTTATGAAAAATTTAAGGGACAGTTTGCTTACGGGGAAAAATAAATCACATACTGTCCTTTATTGAACAGTTCATACTTACAAATTAGGTCACATACACCAGGAAATCTTTTCCAAAAACAATTTTTCTATTTGGGCTCCAGTGATTACTACTTCGACAGGAACAATAAGTGAGAGAATAAACTCTTTATATGTACTTATGTCCTAATAATATACTCAGGGTCGTTATTTCTTAACCAAGTTGCCATGCTAACATCAGATCCTCTATTTCTGACACACAGCTCTAAAAAATGTTTGTCATGTTGAAACTTTTTCCTAGGTACTTTAAGGAAGTGCCAAGGCATTCATGACATATTTATATTAGATTTCAGATTATTGGGGGTACTTTAGTACCAATATGATTATACCCAGGAATAATTAAATCCTCCATATTTTGCATCATGACTGCTCATAAACATTTTTTTTTTAAATATGAATGCTGTATTTTTAAAAATCATTTTGTATAGTGAGTTTTTAACCAAAATGTTGCCTTTAATAACTCCTCTTCAAAGTCAGCAACTATAAAGTTAGAATTTAAGAAATTGGTGCTCAGTATGGAATTGTTATTATTCTGTTGTCTATTTGCAGATACTAATAACACCATATGGTTCATTGATGCTAACATCTGTCATCTAGCCAAGTATTGATTAAATCACTTGAAAATATGTGAGGAACATGGGGAGTTAAAAGAGAGTTGATTACATATTTATACATGTTTGATTTAAAACCATCCTTTAATCTAGTGGAATTTAAATGAGGTAAATTTCAAGAGGTTTTTTTTTTTTTTTTCTGTCTCACAGGAGAAACTTTCTCACTCTTTGGAATTTATATACTGAATTTCTTAACAATAATTTAGACATATGCAAACATACAATTTAATTTTGTCTATCTGAATATTTTTAACATATTCAAATATAATCTAGTTACTCTTCACACTTGATAATTTTATTGGCAGCAAGGAAGATGATTTGCCACAGAAGTAAAAATTTCTCTTCTTGCATAAAGCCTTGGAACAGTGACAGAATTTATTTAAATTGTTACAATTCCCAATTACCTCCAAGTAAATATCATTGGTTTATAGATGCTTGAGGTTATGTTACACAAAATTGTTACATATATTATATTTTATGGGCCTACTTGCTAAAGTAATATTTTTATATGTTTCATGCATTTTCATAAAAGCATTCAAGTATTCTAATGTGCATAAAAAGCAAAAAAAGAAAAGAAAATTAACTTTAAGTTGACAAATTTGATAAGGTTTAAATCTTACGTATTTATTATCTATGTATGGAATTCATGCATAATGATGCATATTTTTAGTTAATATTGGGTAATTTTTTTCTGGCATTATACTGAAAAGTAATATGTAAAGTAAATTATTAGACAGTTTTCTGATCATAAATCCAATTGTGTACTAATGATCAGCAGATATATCATAAGTATGCATTATTGCTGTTGTGAATGTAAGTAGTATCAAATGAACACTACTGTTTTAAGAGAGCGATATATATATATATATACACATATATATTTATATAAAAATTACATTTCTGGTAATTTATGGCCTGCAATGGCATTCGACCAATAATATGACTTTAATTAACTAACAGAATGTTATTAGTTCATAGTTAACAATGATAGGAAAAAAAAAATTAATCTAATTTACAAAAGAAAAGTAAACAAGATTATAATTAGCAAGTGGATTTAAGTACATGTGGATGATACCCTAGAATACAGTCGATTATGAAAATAGATATTATTTTGAAGGCAATGTTTGAGATAATTTATTAACAGAGAAATAAATGAATATGCTAACACTTTTGCAAATATTGTTACTAACAGTCAAATAAGCATATGTTTTAGAGGTAGGGGAAGAAGGCAATAAAATGTATTTCTGAAATTAAGAATTTTTTAATACTTATTAAATATTGGGAATGCTTATGTGCTTTCACTTATCCCCCAATCTCTTGTCTCCCATATGTCTCTAATTCTTTTCTGAGTTTAATTTTAAAAGACAATGACTGGGCCCAGGCGTGGTGGCTCACCTCTGTAATCCCAATACTTTGGGACGCCGAAGTGGGAAGATCATCTTAGATCAGCAGTTCGAGACCAGCCTGGCCAACATGGTGAAAACCCGTTTCTACTAAAAATACAATAATGAGCCAGATATGGTGGCAAGTGCTTGTAGTCACAGCTACTAGGGTGGGTGAGGTAGGAGGATCGCTTGAACCCGGGAGGTAGAGGTTGCAGTGAGCCAAGAGCACACCACTGCGCTCCAGTCTGTGCAAGAGTGAGACTCCTTCTTATATACAGAGAAAAAGATTGTATGAATTTAATTTGGGAAGATAGATATTAAACACCGCATGCTAAAACATTGATCTCTAAGAAAAAAAATCCTTTCATGTTTTTAACTACTCTAAATTCTATTTTTTCATGTTTCTCTAGAATTTCAATAAATATTGTCTTAATTAAAAGATAACTCCTTCTGTGAATTAATTTATTGTGGCTCCTTGTTCTGTATTTTTCTGTATAATAAGTGCCATATTAATATAAGTTGCAATTAAAGTAGTTGTCATAATTTAATTACCATAATTCAAACCTTTTATATTTAATGTGATATATTGCCCTTTAAAAAATAATATTAATCTAACCTGTACTCTAATAAACTATTTGGTTGACTAAATATATTATTTCTGTAACATGCAAATCAAGTTAAAATAAGTTGGGCATAATCAATATATAATGGAAAATATATCTGAATAATATGTATGTAAGTTGAACTGGGTCAACAACATAAAATTTAAAAATAAATCTCTCCCACATAAGAAGTTGAACATTTGCATTTTCAGGTTCAAGTTTAATTTACACTTTAATTTACTATACATGAGCCAATTTCCATGCTTAAAACAATTAAATAAATCGATAGCTTTGAAGGCAAACAAAGAAGTTGTTTTATTTTATTTTTTAAAAGCTAATCTAAGCTTAGGGAATATGAATCTGAAAACTTTTGTTGAATCATTATCCTGACACTGCTAGAAAATTTTCTTACCCCAGAACACAAAAGCTACTTTATATTTTTGAGGTATTTATAGAAAACTTAGACTCTTAAAAAAATTGTGAAATTTGGTTGCACAAAAGGAATAAAATTAATTGAACCTTAAGTAGTTGATTAATTAGCTTGAAATTCAGCCTGTAGAGCAAAAGTTTTAATGATAATTGGACAGATTCAAAACCTATCTTTGATTTTGGACTATCTGCATAATCTTGCGAATTCATACACAAGCTATGGTGTCCTGGAGCTGGCTCATAATAGACCATGAAAACCGATTTTCAGGAGTCTGACATTATTTTGATGTGTCATTGCTGACAGCTTTCAGGCCTCACCAACTACCCTTCCTTTTCTGTTCCACATCTGGGTAAGCTGAGAAAAACTTTTGGATGCTGTCTTCATTGGCACTGGAAAGAAATTCAAGCAACGTAATCCTTGGACTGTGTAAGGGAATTCTCACCCCATCCCAAGCCCGTAACAACAAAAAAGTCAGCCAAACCAATCTACTTTCCCTGTTCTCTTAAGCCTGTTTTATGCCTGCTTGGGAACCTGCCCTACTCTTCCCAGAAAGCCTCATTATGTGTGTAATAAACTTTTTCATACCCTCTTGGTATGTATGACATCATCAGTCTTGACATCAGAACTAAATTTTGGCTGAAGGTTCATTTGCCTCTGTGGATTGACAGCAATATAAAATTTCAGAAATTATGTGAGACAATTGTAATACTAAAGCATTATTAAAAGTTTAATTGTATAAACTTACATCCAAATAATATTAACCTCAAAAAAAACAAATATCCAAAACTCATATTTTCCAACAATTTATTACATTTTGATATTATCTAAGCTTTACAGATTATTGATATATCTATTGTTCAGGTGATGAAGAAATACTAAAAAGTATTGTGCTACTAAATATAACTTTTCAACTCTGTGATCAATGAAATTGGTAGCCTGAAATCAGCCACAGTGAGAGAACACCACAAATGGTACAAATCACTTCTCGATTTGCTTAAAGTATCTTGATACTTTTTAAATTGTAGGGAGCACAAAAATACTTGAGGAACTATTTGAATATTTTAAAACTATTGTCAAATTTAGCAAAAATGATAGTAATGAATGCAAGAAGATCTCACATGTATCCTTATTGTTTTATTTTTGTCTTATTTGTTGGTATAACCAAAATATAAATAAAAATATCAACTATGATTCATTCTGGAACTATATGCACAGTTCTGGTTGTTAAATATTTAATGAAACACCATGCAAGCAGTCAGAGAAATACAAAAGCCATTTCTCCCGTGGTTGTTGACAGGATTTTACGTTGTGTGGGCTTTTGTACTGTGGAATTCAGTTCCTTGCTGACTGTTTCAGAAACTTATCTAAGTTCTTTTTATGCAGGCCTTTACACAGGGCAACTAAAAAATATGGTAATTTAATTACTTTATAGTGACCAAGCAAGAGGGTATGAGCAGGCATCTAAGATGTAAGTCACAAATTATTTGTTACCTAATCACAAAAGTTAATCACATCACTTTTGCCATATTCTGTTCGTAAGAAATGAGTAAAGAGGCTCATTTAAGAGCCTTAAGAAAGAAAACTTAAGATAGGAGATTGCACAAAATGTATGTATCAAGAGATGGGAACCTTTGCGTGTTATAGGTTGCCTTTCATCTATACATACTATACATCTCAGCTGCAATTGAAACCATGGAACTCAACGAGCCATCAGCAGTCTCTCGTTAGAATTAGGGTTCATGAGGTTCAGGTGATAAACAGAGCGGGGATTAAAATTCATCTCCTAACGAGTCTCATGGATTCCCGAAACCACTGCTTTGTTATTTTCCTAGTTCGCAAATATATAACTGCAATGGTGTATTTAGCACCTGAAATAAAATTTATGTTGATTCTGCTACCTTGGGGATTAAGGGCTCCTATGGTAGGAAAGGTCAAGCAAAAGCTCCTAAATTTTCCTTCCAGCCAAGTCAGTAATCAGGTGTAATGCCCTATTTAATGAGGAATTGCAGAAATTATTGCACCCAACAAAGATTTGAAGAAGCAAGCAGTGTGGCCACGATCATATCTCCAGTCAGCAGTATGTCCTATGCGCAAACAGGGCGATCATGGCAGATGATAGTGGAATAGCACAAACTCAAGCATGGGGTAGTCCCAATCACAGCTAAGTGTCATCTTTGTACTTTTGCAGGAACAGATCAACACTAGTCCTGGCTTTTGGTAAGCATCTACTCATTTAGTCCGTGTTCTTCTTTATCTACCTTAGTTGGTAGGGTGAAAAGCAGTTTCAAATTGCTTAGCAAAGATTACAGCACAAATTTATTGCCTTCACTCTTCCCAGTGTTGACTCTCTGGTCCTCTGTCACAACATACAATCCAGTGACCTTTATTATTTTGACATACTGCTCATACACATGTTAATTATATTTGTAACTGGTGACATGATTTTAATTGCACCAATTTAATAGGAAAGCAAAACAATATAGTTTTCCTACTAAGATACCTACATTCAAGAAGGTGGAAGTTAAATGTCATAAAAATTAAAAAGGCTTAGTAAACAGAGACTTTATTTATTTATTTATTTATTTTCTATAAGGTCAGTGATGGAGGACATGCTGGGACATACAGTTCAAGATACAGGGTAAACGGTTCTTTCTTGCATCTTGTGTCTCTATCACTGGATTGTATTCTTTGAATACTTCTTTCAGTGGCCACACCAATCTTGGAAAACAAACTTATAATCACATGGTGGAAATGAGACCCTAATTACTTTACACTACTGTTGTGAGACACCAGTTACCTACACCTCAACACAATTGTAACTGATACAGAGATGTTGCAGATACTCAAATTCAGGCCAGGTATGGTAGCTCACACCTCTAATCCCAGCACTTTGAGAGGCCAAAGTGAGGCAACTGCTTGTGCCCAGGAGTTTGAGAACAGAGTCAGAAACTTGGCAAGATGGCGTCTCTACAATTAATTAAAAATGGGCATGGTGGCATGCACCTGTAGTCTCAGCTACCTAGGAAGCGGAGGCAGGAGGATGACTTGAGCCCAGAAGGTCAAGCCCTCTCAGAAGGTCAAGGCTGCAGTTAGCAGTGTTCACACCACTGTAGCCCCCCAGCCTTGGCAACAGAGCTAAACTCTGTCTCAAAAATAACATTAATTTTAAAAAGAAAAAGAAAGAAAACTAATGAAATGTTCTTCTTTGGTTGTTGGACACCATTAAACACATTATTCTAAAGCTTTTGAAAACAAAAAACTGCCATTTATGAAATACTTACTCTAGGTCAGACACTGGGCTTATCATAGATTCTTTATATGTAGGAATTGAGGCTTAGAAAAATTACATAACTTAACAAGCCAAGGTTACATAACTGGAAAGTGTAAAGCAGAAAACTGAATCCTGCTTGAATATTTTAAAGTCTGCCAATAAATATTTATCTCAAAAGTCCTGTTTCAATTTTTAAAATGCAGATAAGAATGTTCTCCTTCTAAAGTAGCAACAAATATGTAATATTTTCAGATTAATATGATGATAAAGTGTTTATTTAAAATTTCTCCCTTAATAGCATAGCAAATAACAATAAAATTTTAAAATATTTTATAAATAACAATTAACCTTTTATTGCCACATGTTTTATTCACAGAAGTGCTGAAGAACAAGACTTGATTAAAAACCAAATCAAAGACACACTTCTTCTATTTTATGTATAGTTAATATTCTATCATCATTCCTTACATCTTTAAATCAGTGTAATCAATATTATATTATCAGTTCAGGTAAGAAAAGATAAGCTTTTCTGATAATTTCCCTAAGAATTAAACTCCTGATATTTTGTTGTTGTATTATTTTGAATCTCTCCTGAAACTCTTCTTATCTGTGGTTGGTATGTGACCATGTGTATTTAAACTATTTCTACTTTAATGGTTGAGCTTAAAAGGGCATTTACTTAAAACTTTACAAGAGAGAGGGAAGATAATCTAATCAGATTGTAAAGGTTTAGAAGAATGGGTGTGGTTGATCCTCCCTGAGAAGATTTTCGGAACACAAAACAAGCTCCCCAGAAATCTAAACAATTCTAGGTGAGCTAAAACTTGTAAAATGCAGAACAAATCATAAGGTTTGTTTTTAAGTCAGCAAATATAAACTACTTTTTGCAAGAGACATTTGTTATACCCAGTGAAAAATGAACTACCAAATCAGCAAGTCACGTATTTTATGTTGGGTATGGGTTTATAAAGGATTGGCAATATGATTTTATATATACATTGAAAACTTTAAAATCTGAAAATCCAATGAATGTTTGTTTTTACACGGGACTAGATGATGAAACTTCTATGTTTCATAATAGGCAAATGTACATTTCTTTCCCAAAATAGTCTAGACTTGCAGAATTCTGTTACGATTATTCTATATATCTTATAGGCCCCACTTTCCATTTTAATATTGTTTATTTTGGACTAGGTTTTTGAACTTTATTCTTTCATGATTTTAAGTGTGTTTTTCAAGAAATGCATCCACTTTTTAGTTTATTCAGGAATAATCTTGAGATTTGGCAGATTTGATTTTTTAACTTATTTTTCTTTAATTTCCGCTCATATCTTTATTGTCCCAAATGCATAAAATAGAAGTCCTTTACTTAAAGAGTTTTATCTATTCAGGGTGATAAGATACAGTAATGATGATAAAAGGGTATCCTCAATGAAAAATCAGTACTTCAGACATAATTGCTGTTGGGGACATTGTTGATTCGGCATAATTTTTGTAATATAGGATTTGCTTGATGCAGCATAATAGACAGAAAAATTTAAACAAAAAAATGGTGGAACATGCCATGCTTGAAACAAGCTCTTGATTATAAATCACAGCTAGGGGTACCATGGTTCATACCTAAAATCCCAGCACTTTGGGAGGTCGAGACGGGTGGATGGTTTGAGCCTGGAGTTTGAGACAGCCTGGGCAACATAGGAAGACTTCATCTCTATTTAAATAATTAAATCAATAAGAAATAAATTATAGCCAGGAATCTTTTTAGAGGCAAACATTTAGAGCAGAAGATCTGGATACAAGGGCTGTGACCAAATAGACTGGTCTACTGTAAGAGTAGCATGATGTGCCAAAAAATAAAAATAAAAACAAAACGAAGTACAAGGGTGACAGAAGAAGGATACTTGGTAAGAGGAAGTAATGAAAACACAACCTGGCAATGAGAGAATCATGGGGAGAAACAAAAAGAGAGAGCATTTAAGCAGTTGTCCAGAAGGGAGAGAGCCTGTAGATATCACATACTGCAGCAAACTGGGGAACATGAAATTCTTCAGCATGTTGCAGCAGCTACTCAGCTTCATGCTGGTGCTGCTATATAAGAATGAGAGCCCGGTATTGCCAATTCTTCTGATGTTTCAATACATTTTCGATGCGTGATATTGTGAATTTTAGAATGTGGTGAAAGCCAAGCTGAACAATTGTCTTTGAACCATTGTGTCTCTATGAGTCCATCAGGAAAGTATTATGCATCTAATAATCACTTTCATTTAAAGTGGAAAATTTAAGTTCTATAATTATGCATTTGACTTTGTATATTAATACATGTTTTATATCTACATATACAGGTATACATATATTATAACAAATGAAGATGATAAGATCAAAATAAGGATGGTTCCCTTATTTCTTTACACAAATATTTTGATTTCTTGTAGTTTATGTGAAATCAGGGCTTAAATGAAATAAAGTCTTTAACGTGACTATTTTACCAATTAAGAAAAAACTTTCTTTTGGTTTGCAGTATATTGTTCATATTTTTATTAGTGAAAGGACACCTGACTCAATTTGTTGATGCTATTAGTATTTTAGCTATTTTCAGTAAACTCACTATACATTAGATACATTTTATTTCTGTCTAATTGTTTAAATCATTCATTCATAGATACAGCCTAGGTACCTGTCATATAGAAGACTCTGCTGTAGGCACTGGGGATACAGTAGTAATTGAAGCAGGCAAGAGCTTACCTCCAGTGGAAAGTATATTCTAATTGAAGAGACCAACACTAAACAAATAAATTAAATATAAAATTGATTACACTGCGATAAATGTAAGGATGAAAAAAAAATTCAGAGAAAGGGGAATTTAATTGTTGGCAACTGGTAGGTGGAAAGAAGAGCAGACTGTATGGCCAGGGAAGGCTCCATTGAGAAGGTGACTTTTAAGTAGGAAACCCAAAGGAAACTGGGCACAATGGCTCATGCCTATAATCCTAGCACTTTGAGAGGCTGAGGTGAGCAAATCACAAGGTTAGGAGTTCGAGACCAGCCTGGCCAACATGGTGAAACCCTGTCTCTACTAAAAATAAAAAAAAAAAAAAATTAGCTGGGCGTGGTGACGGGCGCCTGTAATCCCAGCTACTTGGGAGGCTGAGGCAGGAGAATCCTTGAACTCTGGAGGCAGAGGTTGCAGTCAGCTGAGATGACGCCAGTGTACTCCAAAAAAACAAAAACAAAAACAAAGTGAGGTAATATTTTAAAATATCTTTTGGAGGATATTCGAAACCAATGTTTTTCAATATTCATTAACTATCCTCTTAGGAGGCTTTCAAGGCATTTATTAACTCCATCTCCCCCAGTACACACAAATACAATTAAATCCTAAGAAATAAGATTTTGTTGGGTTGGGTTGAACACTGGAGAACTACTAATAGCTGTAATAGCTAAAATCTTTTTTTTTTTTTTTTTTTTTTTTGGCCTCTAAGAATCAATTTTTGCTCTCTTGGGAAAGATAAAGACCAGATTGAGAATTCATGTCTTAGACCTAGATGAAAACAAACGCAACGATTTAGACATAATTATTTGGTAGTACGTGGATATCTAGGAACAGCAAGAAGGTTAGTGTCTGAGTCAACTATAACTAGTGAGAGAATAGTAGGAGAATAAAAGAGCTAAGAGAGTAGAGATATCATTGAAGAACTTACAGATCAAAATATGGACTTCGATGTCATCAGGGGACTTTACATAAATGAATGGCGTTATCTAACAAGTTTTGACTATTTCACTGACTGTTCTGTTGAGTCTAGTGGGAACAACAGCAGAAGCAAAGAGAGCATATAGAAAATGTTTGCAATCAGGCCTGGCTATATAATTTTGGGATCCCAATGTGAAATGAAAATGTTGAGCTTCTATTAAAATAATTATTCAGAAATCATGTTCTCAAGAGCAAAACATTAAGAACAGAGCCCTTCTAAACACAAAGACCTGGAAGACCGGACACCAGAAACTAGGTTGCAGACACTTGAATCTGGCCCGGTTTGCAATTATTTGTGAATTAGTGTAGTGATATTGGTGGTGGTTAAAAGAGATTAAAAGTTGGGTATTGAAGGCATAACAGACTGTGTTTCCTCCTAATGAACATAAGAAAATGACAGAGAGGACACAAGCATAAACTTACATTCCACCGGAAGTAATAAAAAAATGAATTAGGCTTGAACCGAAATAAAGGCAGCAAAGGAGTTGACATGGTAGATTTGTTTGTGTTACTGTCATTATTCTCAGAATTTCACATAAGATGTTTCTGAATTATAATTTATTTCCTATCTTTTATCTGTGTTATCATTAACATATCTTAAGAGTTATTTTAATTTTAAAATGTTGTCAAAAGTGTGTCTTTTATTTGAATAACAAAACTCTTGTTTTAAGTTGGAGACTACAACTTTTTTTAATTTATCAATTTCGGTAGTTATTAATGAAAATATATTAAGAATTGACATGTATTTATAATGTATATAAATATATATACGTGTTTGTCAGATGTCTATTGGGTCCATTCTTGTATTTCATTCTACATTGAGTATCTTTAAGATTAGCAATTGCCTTATCCCTTTGAAAAGATCTATTGATACATTAAATATTTATGTTTAATTAAAATGATGTATATCTAATTTCCTTTCACCCTCATTCTTAGTTGTTGAGTGATTGCAAAATGATCAAGTCCTGGAATTTTTAAAAAATGAATTCCTAAACAGCATAACACATTTTGAGATAGGAATTCATAAGACCTCCTATGTAATATGCTTATTATTTTTTAAAGGCCCCATCTGGTAGTGTCTATTAAAATTTAAAATGTGTACATTCTATAAATGATCAAGTGTACTTCATAGCCACCTCTATTTCTTAATTCTTAATAGCATTCCTTCCTGTGTTGACTTTTGTTCTATATTTTCATATGTTCCAAGGACACAAATATCAAGTAAATTGTCTATAATTATATTCATAGTTGTTATCAAATTCAATTAATAAGCATGCTATATATATGAAAAAGTGATTCAAGCTTTAATTTTTGTGCTGATCTTTTGCTTATTTTTAAATCAATGCTGACAAAAAGCCTTAAGATGCTCTTCATCCTCAACTCTGGAGGTCAGCAAGGACAGAAAGAGCAGAGAGCTGATAAAACGGAGTGAACAAGGCAGACTGAGTCGCTGTGATTATTTCCTCAGTGTCTGTTTTGCAGGCAGATTTTGTTATCTTAAAACTGACAAAGATTACACAGGTTATTTTTCTTTACTATTTTTTTAAAGGTTATTTTTCAAGGTATGGGATGAGTCAAAAAAAAACTATTCAATCATGCTGTCAAAGATTTCTGTAGCTGAAAGCAAAATTTATATTAGAAAATGTATTTCTTTTCTATATTTGATAAAAACTGAGGCCTCAAAATTGATAATTATATTTGTGTTTCCTAAATTGGATGACGCTAAACAACTGGGAATTCGAAAAGAGTGTTTTGACTAAGATGAATAATTACTTTCAAAAGTAATACAATAAAGTGAGAATGAACACGCCATACCACAGAAACTTATACCACAATGAAAAGTACACTTTATGTCTTGTATTATTTTAATTTCTAATATGAGAAATAATTATTATCAGCAACGTGGCTCTACCATAGTTATTCATTTCCAAATACAAAACACATACTACTATAAAAAGTATTTATTTGAATTTATCTTTCCAAAAAATAAAAAATGTTCAAAATATTGGAGGGCTTTACAATATGAAAGTGTGTATATGCCTGTGTGTTTTAAAATAGGAAGGCAGAAAAAAACAACATCGAGAGCCTCTTAAGCAGCTCTTTGAATTTCATATAAAGGATTTCCATGTAAAGGTTTCAAGTAGTAATTCAAGATGTATTTGCATTTTATTCTTTTTAAAGATTCTATTTCATGATTCCAAACTTTTTTTAAAAAAACTTATAAGAATAATTTACTGATGAGTCTTAGAGGTGAAAATATGAAAATGAAAAGCAAGGACGTACACATTTATCTTCTATCGTTTTATGGAAAAAATTCAGACAACTACTACTAACAGAGCTGTCAGTAATGATTCTGCTTTGAAAGACGAACT
This sequence comes from Macaca thibetana thibetana, assembly GCF_024542745.1. Taxonomy (NCBI): domain Eukaryota; kingdom Metazoa; phylum Chordata; class Mammalia; order Primates; family Cercopithecidae; genus Macaca; species Macaca thibetana. Next base: position 130,476,870 of record NC_065583.1, on the reverse strand, counting down.
ATATCACATGCAATATTTGAGAGGCTAATTACAAATGTGAATTAAATATTTTGAAGGAGTACAGTGAGTGAAAAACAAATACCAGTTGGAAATTTTAGTAATCTTATCCATTCATATTCAGTCAGTAATATCAGGCAATTTAACATTTGTAATTAAGTGAAATTATACATATTTTACAATTGTGCACACATAGAATGTATAAAATTAGCAAAGATAACCACAAATGTAATTTGAAACTAAAATATTTCCAAAATAGCTAATCAAATAATTACTAATATTGTTTCCATTTGTTTATGATCTTTCTATATTTTTGCCTCTGTACTCAACTTAGAATTATGACAGCTGCATCACATTCATTGTTTATAGGAGACAGTATCTCAGTTCTTCAATTAATCCAATTTTTCAAGTACTATTTTCCAGAAACATGAAATGAGTTTTAGTAACATAAAAGTCCATAAATATCATCATAGGCAATGCCTTCTATGTCATGAATATACAACATCAAGGAAAAGAAATACATAGATTTGTGTATTATTTCTAGACTGAATGCTAGCCAATTTAGCATTCAGAAATTTAGTGTTGAATGCTTTATTTATTAAATATTTAGAATAACATACCATGCACTGTGCTAGACGCTGAATAACATACAGAAGGTTATTTTCCTTTGAGGCTTGCGTTCCTGTGGGGAATCCAAATTTAAAAAGAAGTATTTTCAAGGGTGCTGAATGTCACCAAAGAGAGGAATTCTACGAGTTGAATTAAGAAAAGTCAGAAGACTGAATCCTCATTATGGTTTAAGGAAGGAAGACTGTACATGCCAGTTTGTTGAAATGGGTCAATCTGTATCCATTGCCCAGGTATAATAATTAATAATGACTTATTTCATTTTCATGATTGCTCCAGTTTAAGTAATAAATAATAATAGTTATTCCACTTAAGACTGTCTTGATTGTCATTTCTCTCAATTGTTCTTTTATCTTCCGTTAAATAACAAATATTTAAAAACTGAGCTTCTCTGGATTTTCATTAAATACACATTATTGATAAAAAAAAAGCAGCATATATTTTATTATCATTCAGTATTATTAGAAACCAAGGCTGTGAAGATCTTACAAAACTCACCATAAACTCACCTACATGGGTAGTTGATTTACGTTTACATGGAAATTTCCTTAGTGAGTCTGCAGACAAAAATCAAAATTATCATGTTTTTCTTTCATTGATACATCCTATTTTATATATTTATGGGGTATATGTGAGTGTTTATTACATTTATGGCTTATAATAATAAAGCCAGGGCATTTGGAGTATCCATCACCTTATGTATTGATTATTTTTATGTGTTGGCATCATTTCAAGTCCTCTCTTTCAGTTACTTTGAAATATACAAAATAATGTTGCTAAGTATAGTCACTCTAGTCTGTTATCAAGCATTAGAACTTGTTTCTTCTGTCTAATTCTCTGCTTATAATGCCTGACCATCTTCTCTGCATTTTTCCCCTCCCACTCATCCACCCTTCCCAATCTCTGGTATCTATGATTCTATCCTCCACCTCCATGAGAGCAAGTATAAAGTGGACAAAGACTTAGTTGTGATTTTCAAGTACCATGCCAGTTGGAATAGAAATAATATCATGTGGTAAGTTATTTAGCAGCAAGTTATCATTAAAATGTACTAAAATATAGAACAGCTTTAAATGTATTTGCATTTAAATTTTCGTGTTATAAAAATTTTCACATCATTAAAATAAAACCAATATACTGAATCTCTCATGTCCTTCACAGAAGTGGTCACTTTTTCACCCAAAATCATGCTTTCCCTGAAAACTACTTTCCAAAAGATGAGAGACAAGAATGTGCTTAGCTATTCCTCTAGGATGCCATGCATAGCCAGATACCCGTCTCACCATTTCAGTGCTGACAAGCATAGCTGTACAATCTCTGGTTTCCCAATTTTTTTGCAGATCTGCTCCTTTCAGGTAGTTTAGGTACTGTTACACTGTTAGATATTGGTTGCAAACAATAGAAATCACATTTGATTATGCAAGACAAATGTATCAAAGAGTTTATAAAAAAAATGAATGGGTATGCAGAAGCACCAAACTTGGACAAGAATTAAGGAAGACAAGGCACAGCCAAGATCCTTCTGCAGGAGAAATCAGGTTAAACTAGCACTGGTGCCACTATTGCTACTTGATATTTCACCATGTCTACTGCTTCAGGACTTGGGCTTCTATGCAGCACCACTCTGCCACTTTTGGTTAATTTGCATTCCTGACACCATTGTATCCTATTGAAGAAGATCATTTTATACCTTTGATAGATTTGGCAAGGAAATAAGGACTAATGAAGGAGGCTAGAAAGGACTATTAAAATAGTATGATGAGGACATGGGGAAAGCATGAAAAACTAAAATAAGAACCTGTGTGAACATTATTAATAGAACCATCATCTACCTAGTCATCCAGTTGCCATATATAAAATAGTCCATGCCCCTTTGAGACCCCAATCAAATTGATTGCATCGTTCTATTTTCTTTTTCACTTCTATTTTCTCCCCTTTGAATTTGTCTTTTTTCTACTTTTCATTATCTTATCATACTTTTAATGTCTTCTGTTAGTGTATTATCTGGTATAGAATATAATTTTCATGAGTAAAAAGCATATTGCATGGTAAAACTTTTTGGTCTGTAAACCATAAATTGACAATGTAATGTGTTTCTGTTACCATTATGAACTGACTCTTGCTGCTCCACAGACCACACCAAAACAGTGGCTTAAAATAACACCATTTTATTTGACAATGATACTGTGGGTCAGAAATGTGAACTGTGGTCAGATGAGTAGCTTTTCTGAGGGGTTCCATCTGGGGTGCTCTCGAACTGCAGTCATCAGATGCCTTGACAGAGGTTGGATGTCTTTACTTACATGTGTAGCTGCTGGAGGCTAGATGTGGACTGTGGCTTTTGACTTCTTTTGAACTTCGTTTACTTTTTTTTTTTTTTTGACTTCAGAAAAATGTTTATTTTTTTATTTTTATTTTTTAATTATACTTTAAGTTCTAGGGTACATGTGCATAGCGTGCAGGTTTGTTACATATGTATACTTGTGCCATGTTGGTGTGCTGCACCCATCAACCTGTCAGCACCCATCAACTCGTCATTTACATCAGGTATAACTCCCAATGCAATCTCCCCCGCTCCCCCTTCGCCGTGACAGGCCCCAGTGTGTGATGTTCCCCTTCCTGAGTCCAAGTGATCTCATTGTTCAGTTCCCACCTATGAGTGAGAATATGCGGTGTTTGGTTTTCTGTTCTTGCGATAGTTTGCTGAGAATGATGGTTTCCAGCTGCATCCATGTCCCTACAAAGGACACAAACTCATCCTTTTTCATGGCTGCATAGTATTGCATGGTGTATATGTGCCACATTTTCTTAATCCAGTCTGTCACTGATGGACATTTGGGTTGATTCCAAGTCTTTGCTATTGTGAATAGTGCCACAATGAACATATGTGTGCATGTGTCTTTATAGCAGCATGATTTATAATCCTTTGGGTATATCCCCAGTAATGGGATGGCTGGGTCATATGGTACTTCTAGTTCTAGATCCTTGAGGAGTCACCATACTGTTTTCCATAATGGTTGAACTAGTTTACAATCCCACCAACAGTGTAAAAGTGTTCCTATTTCTCCACATCCTCTCCAGCACCTGTTGTTTCCTGACTTTTTAATGATTGCCATTCTAACTGGTGTGAGATGGTATCTCATTGTGGTTTTGATTTGCATTTCTCTGATGGCCAGTGATGATGAGCATTTTTTCATGTGTCTGTTGGCTGTATGAATGTCCTCTTTTGAGAAATGTCTGCTCACATCCTTTGCCTCTTTTTGATAGAGTTGTTTGTTTTTTTCTTGTAAATTTGTTTGAGTTCTTTGTAGTTTCTGGATATTAGCCCTTTGTCTGATGAGTAGATTGCAAAAATTTTCTTGCATTCTGTAGGTTGCCTGTTGAACGTGGTTTATTATCTTCCAGTGACTTCATTTCTTTATACAGGGGTATCTTGACAATGTTTCAAGAGGAAAAGAATAGTTACTGGGCTCCTTGAGGAGCCATCTCCTGAACTCTTAAAATCTCACATGTGCATCATTCTATTGGTCAAGGGAAATCATATGTGCAGCCCAGATTCAAGAGATGAGGAAATATATTCTCTTTCTTGATTGGAGGAATAACAAAGATATTACAAAAGAGCATACACATAGGATTAGAAGGAGTTATTGAGGCCATTCCCCCTACCTCCCCCAAATCGACCTCCATAGCTAACACAAAAAGAATACAAATAAGTAATACAGGGGAGGAAAAATGCTTCCTTCTACCCTCTTAGGTTCTTTAGCTGGTCTGTGAATTTAATTGACATAAGAGAGATTAACAAGAAAAAACTGTATTAATTACGTACATACACATGGGAGTCCCACAAAAATATGGGGCTCAAAGAAGTGGCCGGAAGATTGAGGCTTACACTGTATTTCCTCTTGACATAGGAAATTGCATATAGAAATAAGAGTTTGGGGCCTCTGGGTTGTACTAAAAGCAAATTATGAGAGGGTGAGGAGACAAGCTGGATTAAGATGAGATGACCAGGAAAAGCACCTTAAAACAAAGATAAGATGTGTTGCACAGATTTAAGTCTACACCTTCTTCATTGATTAGAAGTCTCTAGCGATTTAATCCTTTTTTCCCTGGTACGGAGAAGGAGACACTCTTACAAATGGAAAATTATTTAATCGACACAAAAGGCCAACTTTTAAGAGCTATTCCTGTGTCTACAGTTCCTTAAAATAACCAGCTCAAAAGCATCAACCTACCAAAGAGGAATATGTTAGGCAGGTACATTCTGGACTTGTGTAGTCATATTTTTGGTTAGAACATCCTGAACCTCATCATTAATTTAGCCACACAAAAAAAGCTTTCCTTTCCTATTAGGCATAGAATTCTGGTTGGGGAAAGCATATCCTAGTTGATGGACATAGCAGTAAGGGAAGGGTACCTTTTTTACTATTTCCACTTTTTCATAGTGGTATCTTAATTGCAACTCACTCAAATATATTTTCAAAAACAAAACACTGTTTTCTGAATGCAAAGGATATTATAATTCTATTATTTTCTCAGTTCAAACAAAGAAAAAAGCACTATTAAGGCATTAATAAATAATTTTAATAAAATAAACATTAAGAGGAGAAAGTATGTGGCAGGCACATTGTAGTATTAAGAAAGTCAGATAAGATAAATTAATTCAATTAAAAAATGACCTCACTTAATCTCCCTCTATATCTTTCATTGTGGTATAAGGGTTTATTGCTCAAAACAAAGCACCAAGGTGAAACAAAGAAATGGCCAGTATACATTGGATTTATTCATTATTGATTCATATTAGGTAAGGGAGGGAGTGGAAGCAAGTCTTATATTGAGAAGAAGGAATGAGAAAGACAGGTCAATGTCTACCATCCTAGTACAGAATAATAAAAAAACTATTACTTTAGTATCCTTTTGCTCAACTCCTTGACCTACTTGTAAGAATTCAAGGTCCTCTCAGTAGCTGTAGAATCTAATTTATTTGCAAAGTTCTGAATATAAAAAAAATCTACAAATTCCCTTTGGTAATATCTTTAAAGATCCAGTATGAATTCCTGTCAAGTTTGTCTTCCTGTCGTCCAATCTAAACCACTCCTGCTGTGAATTAAACATACTTCCATGTCTTCTCTCAGTGGAAATGAAGAGCAGCTGGTTATAATACTCCTTCATCTACTTACAGGTTACAGTTTTAAAAAGCACTTAGTTTATTTGTTCTGAAAAAGGAAAAAAACTTGTAAATCTTGGAACATTTTCTTTATGAGTTGATTGAAGGCCTTTAAATGATCAAATACCATAAAACTATAAGCATGGCAACACAACTGTAGAGCAACAAAGTAGAGATATTTTCTATACATATTTCTCTCCTTGCTCACTACACTACGTATGTTGATAGCTTTGAAACACTTAATTATAGTATTTTTTTTTTTTGTCCCATGTGGGCCACATTCAGGATTTTTAGTGTTTACATTTGTGCGAAAGTTGGAAAATGTGGATGAAAACAGAATAGAGTTGACCCTTGAATAATGTCGGGGTTAGGATGCTGATCTCTCATAGTCAAAAATCTACGTAACTTTTGACTCCCTCAAATCTTGACTACTAACAGACTCTTACTGATCAGAAGCCTTATTGATAACTTACAGAGTTGATTAATACATCTTTTGTATATGTATTATATACAGTATTCTTACAATAAAGCTAGAGAAAAGAAAACGTCATTAAGAAAATCATAAGAAAGATAAACTATATTTACTATTTATTAAGTGAAAGTGACTAATCATCAAGATCTTCATTGTCATTGTCTTCTTATTGAGTAGGCTGAGGAGGAAGAGGAAGAGAAGGGGTTAGTCTTCCTGTTGCAAGAATAGCAGAGGTAGAAGAAAATCCAAATATATGTGGACCTGCACAGGACAAACCTGTGTTATTCAAGAGTCGACTGTAGACGTAAAAGTCTTTAAGTATAATTTTAAAAACTAAGAATTCTAATGAGTTTGAAGTACTTTATTTTATCATCTTGATTTCCTTAATTTTAAAATTTGCACTGTGAGAATAAGAAAACTTAGCGTGGTTAGGAGTTGACTGAGTGATGTGTAGAGACTTGAATTTCAGACTTGAATTAAATAATTGTCAGTAGACAGAAAAGATGTGGTAGGGAGAGAAAGCAATTTTATGCAGGTGTTATATGGCATTATAAGCCTCCAGAAAAACCATTGCCAAACGTATGTGTCTCAAATATCTCTTCTCTATACTGTCATTTAATACAACATCCCAGCCCAAACGTTAATTATTTGCAGTAATGTTTGCATCATTGAAGGATTTAATCTCAGCATAGCCACTTAATGCCTTCAGAATATGCATATTTCTAGACCCATCAGAACACCTGTTTATAGATTCAACTCATGACTTAGCAAAGATCAATATAAACATACTATAGTCAACAAAATATTACTTTCTCTCCTCATCCTTAATCTAGTTCATATGCCATTTGAATTATATTAAATAAAAATTGGAGCAACAGAGAGCTATTTGGAGATCCAGTGGTCAGGCAGTTAAGTAATATTATCTTCTTTACTCCTTGTCAAAAGTGTAAAGCATTTGTTTCTTAAACGTTGTACCAAGGCTGGTAGAACTACTTGGGTTGAAGAAAATATCTTCATGTTGGTTCTTGTATTTCTGACTATTTCATGAATTCTCATCAACTCAAAGAAAAATAGAGGAAAAAAATGTTCCAGGTATGATATTGTTCCTATACAAATATTGGAGTAAACATGTGAGTAAATTTCTTTGCATATTTCTCAGACAATTTAAGAATGGTTTGTCTTCTTCCAGGAGACTGCACGGATAAAGGGCTTGGTATTTTACTTCATCCTATTTTTTTTTTTTCCAAGCTTGAGGTAAATGCAGCTCAGAGGGCTATACAGATGTTACATACATCTTTGATTGACACACCAAGGCAAAGTCAATCTTCTAATGTTTATTCTTAAATATCCTTTCCCATACTTTATTAGATGTGCATTCTATTCTCGAATGGTGATTTCTTCTATCTTTGGATCTCCTGGGCTATCAGAGTGTGTTCAGTCCAATCACTATATTTATAATCTACTTACATTCTGTTGCTGCACAGAATCCACCGCGGAAGTCAGTGGCTTTAAATAACAATAAAATATTATTGCTCATGCATCTGTAGGTTGCCTTGATATCAGCTGATCTACACGGGCTCTACAGAGCAGTCTGTTTAACTTGGGCAGACTTATTCATGACTCCACCAGTCCCCTGGGAGCCAGCTGATTTATGTTGTGTTAGACCTCAATTCCTTCCCAGAAAAGGAAGGATCATAAAACTAAGTGGAGAATATTCTTCCCATAGAGTTAGGAGCTTCAGGAGGGCAAACAGAATCATGTGAGGTCTCTATAGGCCTAAGCTGAAAATCAACATGCTGTTACTTTCATTCATATGCCACTGATCAAAACAGGTGTTTGGCCAAGCCCAAAGTTAAGGATCAAATATGTTCATTGGCCATTAGTGAGAGGGACCAAAGAATTTTCTGCCAGGAAGCATGAATGCCTGATGGGGCAAAAATAATAAAATCTATCTTTTAGCATGATCTGTTCAATTTCCAAATTTTACCCTTTTCTCACAATGACCTCATTTCCCCATATAGAAATGATAAAGAAAAGAGAATTACTGGCTGGGCACAGTGACTTACGCCTGATTCCAGCACTTTGGGAGGCCGAGGCAGGAGGATCACTTGACGTCAGGAGTTCAAGACCAGCCTAGCCAACATGGTGAAATCTATGTCCACTAAAAATTGGCTGGATGTGGTGGTGCACACTTATAATCCCAGCTACTTGGGAGGCTGAGGTGGGAGGAGTGCTTGAACTAGGGAGGTGGAGGTAGCATTGAGCCAAGATCACATCACTACACTCCAGCTGGGTGACAGAATGAGACACCATCTCCAAAAAAAAAAAAAAAAAAAAAAGAGAATTATTAACAGCTTTTCCTTCAAATGTAGGAGTAGGAGAAAGACACTTCTCACATTTTATTATTATTTAATATCTATCTTCTCTCTCTCTCACTCTTGTACATGTGCCCACACACAGAGACTTATTTTTTTTTTTTAGTAGTTCACTAAGCTTTTTTCATGTCAAGTGATAATGTAACCTAATGCAGGCTTGGCTGCTCACTGCTTGCAAAGCAAAATGACAACGACCAGATATGACAAAAACGAAACAAATTTATTTCAGAGCTTAACAGTGGAGAAGCAGCTGAATTCACATCTAAAGAAACCACTCCAGATTTCTGGGCAGAAAGTGGGGGCTTGTGAAGATAAATTTTGGTATCCAGGGACCAAAGAGGTTTGGAGGTACAGGATCTATTTGACTTGTTCCAAAGATTTTATCTTGAGTAATGGGACTTTTGGCGACCAGTCCAGCACCATTGCAGGCACAAAAGGGTTATAAATTAACCACTGTCTTGAGGCAATCTTCTGGTGGGGGAGAATTCAAGAAGGTGCCTAGTTTGTTTTAAGATTTGGTCCTCGAAACTTCTAAGCCAACATATAACTAGAAGAGCCAGTAGTATTTGCAGGGGAGGGCCTGATGGAAAGAAAGGAGGGTAAAGGTTACATTTGCGTTTCTACAGAGCTAAGTAATCACACAAGGGGAAAAAGAAAAAAATGAAAAAGGAAAGGAAATGGGAAAAAAAATAGTTTTTAAAAAATAGGATACTCAGTTACGATATGATTATATTCTGCTGAAGGTTTTATATGAAGAATAGTCATTAATTTTAAAAATATGTATATTAGGATAATTCATGTATTCATTTATTTAACCAATGTATAGTGAAGTCCTACTAAATACCACTCAGGCACTAATGTTACTTCCTGGTGGGGGGCAGGGAGGAACAACATAAAAGTAGGCAAACTCCTTACCTTCATGGACCTTACATTCTACTAAGGTGAGAGAATCATGAATATGAGAAAAAATAAATTGTTAAAATACACATGATGGTGGCATGTGTTTACTGCTAAGGACAAAAATATATCAGGGAATGGGAGTGTGAAGTGAAGAGATAGGAGGGTTGCAAATTTAGACAAAGTGGCCAGAACAGACACATTGAGAAAGTGAAAGAGGATTAAACAACAACTTTATAGGTTCTAAAAGAAGTCATTTTTTTATTTTTATTTTTATTTTTATTTTATTTATTTTTTTTTGGTAATATTTGGGAAGGGATATACTTATATCCTAGAAAATAAAATTACATATTTGCAAAAATTATAACAGTGAGAAAATTACGACAGTAAAAAGATCTTCCTTTAGCCTCCAATCTACCCTTGATCACCCCGAGCGTGGGCCAAGCTAACTTTTGAAGAAATTTAGTTTATAGTTTAAATGATAATAGTCCTTCACCAAAGCTAAACTGCCTTTGTAAAAATACTGAAAGGTTACCAGGTTAAGAGGATGAGCAAGGTCTGAAGTCTGCTAAGATGTAGGCATAGTTAAATGATTACCAGCCTTTTTCCCAGAGCTCACAAGATTTGGAACTTACCCAGTTACTCCTGTAAATAACATCACTATTGTAGAACCTAAGATTGGCCTTTGAAATGTCTTTTCAGCTTTTTGCAATTCTGATCACTATCTGGCCCCACCCACACTGGTGATTCTTGACTCAACTGGCGCTTTGGCCCCTACCAAGAAGTGAACTCAGCATGAGGACCATTTTCCATACCCCTATGATTGCATCCCCAATCAGTCAGCAGCGCCTATTGCCTAGCTCCCTGTCCATCAAACTATCTTTGAAAAACCCTAGCCTTAAAATTTTGGGGGAGGCTGATTTGAATAAAAATAAAACTCCAGTCTCCTTTTTAGTTGACACTCAGTGTACCAAACTCTTTCTGTATTGCAAATCCCCTGTCTTGATAAATTGACTCTATCTGGGCAGTGGGCAAGAAGACCCAGGGTATATATGGTATTGAATAACATCATATTTCGAGGATGAAATATAGTCATGGTATTTTATTCCTTATTGTGCTACCGAGTTCTAATTGTGAATATTATATTTAAATGTCATATAGATGTTCACAATTGTAACTGGTCGATAGTTTCCTTTATGGATACTATCTTTGTCAGTTTTCTGTCAGTATTTCCGTAAGCTTCTCAAAAAAAATAGTATTAGAAAAATTTGCCTCTTAATTGTATTTTTATAATCATTTAAATCTGAATTATTTATTCCTTATTCTATTTGAAACACTTTGTCTGTGAAACTTATTGGGGCAGGACTCATTTGCAGAAGAGATAATTGTACATTAACTATCTGAACAATTTAAATATATGTTTTTGTATCTTCTCATATAAGAATATTATGTATTAATAATATACGTGGGTGTGTGTATATGTGTGTGTGTATATATATATATATATACACACACACACAAAGACTGTCTGCTTGACAAAAATTTAGTGAAGCTTCTAAGCTTCTAAACTTTCTCCTAGGCCCATCTGTATTTACCTGTAAAATCTGGTTTTAGCAAAAAACTCTGCTAAATTGATTTAACAAGAACCCTGTCAAAAGACAACATTACAACAAACTTAGTTTAAAGATCTCATTGGCTTCATTTGTGAGTAATGAATCAGGACGTCCTTCATTCTACAAAGTCACATGACAGAGTTCCCACCGGGCAATGGCAGGACAGTAGGTTTTGTAAGTTGGGAAAAGAAAATAGAAGAGAAAAAATCAAAATTGATTTGTTAAAGTCAAGTTATTTCAGATTACTATTCTCGTAAGAGTTAAAGCAGAGGGGACTTTCTTATTAAACTGAAACAAGTGAACTGAAGTCTCCTGTTTTAAGGAAAAAACTAGTCTATCTTGGGATTTACCTGTTTCTTTAAAATTTCCATTTGATTACGTGATGTTTAGCATGATGAAGTGATGTTTAGCAGTTTGGATTGTTTCAGTCTTCTGGAGAAGACTGTAGGAATCTAACCCTAAACAATGGCCTCTCAGAAATTTTAACAACCCCAAATCTTGATATCTAATCATCCTCCCTATCTTATTGGATTTTTGCATTCTCCATTATCCTCCCATAGAATATCCTATCTCCCTAGTCTGTCTTCGGCAAGAATCCTGTTACATTGGTTCAACCAGAATCCCCCTTACCATTGATGTTTCCTTTTATATAATTTGCCATCTACTGACTCCCCACCCAGCTTCTTGGCTATGAATTTGTACTTGCTTATCCCGTATTGGAGTTAAATTCAATCCTTCTCCTCCATTGCAAGTCCCTTTTGCAGTTGTTTCTATACCTATCACCATGATCCTGAATAAATTCTTCCTTACAGTGCTTTAACAATTATTACTACATAGTTTTTGTTTTAAATATACATATATACACACACACATCATATATACAAATATTTATAAACTTCATACATACACATACATGTACAAAGTCAACCATTGGCGTTTAAATATATTTTCAAAAGTGTTTTGAATATATATACTTGTGACTGTTTAAAATTGTTAATATAGAACAAGTATTCGTCAAAAGTCAGAAAATTAATACTTTTCAGTGTCAAAACATGATTAATAGATTTTTGATTCTGTTTTAAATGAATAAAAGGTTCAGAGTTCAAATACAAATGTCAGAAGACTCTTTTTAAAAGTTACCTTTTTAAGTGTTATAATAAGTAACTGCTAATAACTTATACTCTTATTTTAGCTAGTAGCTGCATAGGTTTCCCAGCTTATTGAACATATGTCTTTACTTCATCTTTTTCAAATGTTTGAGTGGAAATAGAAACTCCCTCAATTCTACCTGCTTAATTGTACTTAGAAAGAATGGTAGGGCAAAGGTGCACCAACAATTAAACTCCATGCATAAGCGTCTGGTTACGAATACTCTTTGAACACTGTGTGACTCCTTTTTTTATATCTATAAAGATTACAAGTAGAGATATTCATTACAGATTTTCATTTCTCATTTGTACTCTTAAGAATCTGACTCTCTATTTTCTAATTGAGTGCTATCAAGTAGCAAGTTTACTAAAAATTCTCATGACATAGTTCAGTATACAAATACTTTCTAAGCATTAGTTGTATAAATATATGTTATAATAACATCCATAAATCCCACTAAGTTCTTTGTTAATTCTCTTTCTTTAACTAAATGGGATTAAAAGTCTACATGGAATGACTTGAAAAGTGTGTGAGTAAGAAGTAGTCAGGAACAGAAAAATATGTGACTCTCTTAGCTTACTACTTTTGCAATGGACTGGGGAGAATCAGGAAGTTCTTGGAGAGAGATGCTTGTTTAAGGAAAAATTTTTTAACTCGGATTTTCTTATGTAACTCCATACATGATAGAAACAAGAGAGAACTTTTAATGATGCAGTATGAGAGAAGACAATTTCAGTGTTCAAATCCTTGATCTAATGGAGGAGCATGCCATCTAGATCATAAATGAAAGATCTTAGACAAAAACAGGGACATTTCTTTATTGCAATATGAGTGAAATCTGAACATAGGTGGTCACATAAAGGGGCACTGGTACACTTGAGAATGGAAAGGGAGGGGCTCTGTTCTGATTGTTGCCATTTTTTAAATGAAATATTGGGAAAAGTTTTCTGCTGAGTGTACAGGGTGAATAGAAGGGTTGAAGTTTTAAATAGGAAGGTGAGACATAAAGTTATCTACTGATAATGATGTTATCTAAATTTCCTGTGACTTCTCTCATGATTATCCAATCCTCCCTTCCACTTGATTGACTTAGGTACCAACATAAGTGAATTCTACTCTTACGTACTTTTCCTTACTCATGTATTGGTTCTACGATAATTGTGCTGCTTTTCTCAGCTTGATTAGTTCTGCATTATCTATTTTTATTCTGGTATTTTACATGTAAAAGCTCTTTGTATTGATATTAGAGTTTCTAATCTTAAGAGTTTGTGTGTCTTTCAACTTTGGCAAATAATAATGTTTATCCCTTTTTTTTCTTTATTTCTTCTGCAATTTTTACCATGTACTAATTTTTTACTAATTTTTTTTTTTTTTTTTTTTTTACTATTCCCTTAGTGTTGTTGATTCTGCGAGTACTGATGGATAAAATTCCTGCAAGTAAATCTCCATCTATGGTCTTCTGAAAGAAACCAACCTGAATACAATACATATTGTAATCCTGACACACCAATAAAAGAAAACAAAGCAATATTTTTTCTTTTAGGTACTTGTTGAGAAAGAGACTGATTAATCCTGAAACAACCTTATTCTTCAAAAATAAAGGCACTTTTACTAATTTTTTCCCTTTTACTAACTTTTTTTCCTTTTACTAATTTTTAACATGGATAGCCCCACTGGAACTAGATGTAATATATCTAACAATTCTCCCTGGCTTCATACGCACTTTGTCTGAGATTGGTTTTCTTTTCCTCAGAGATTAAGTCTAAAGGCTAAATTCACAGAACTCTAGTCTTCATGCTTTACCTATTGGTAGATTTAGTCTTTGATCTTTAAAATGTATTTAGAATAAAGTTCTCAAATCACTTTAATTACTGGCATGTTTTATTCTTATTCAGGGTATCTTAAGCTTTTGAATAGTTTATTTCACTTCAGACTGACCTCAGGAACTTTGCTTTTCAGAGACAGTCAGCCTTAATGAATTCCTTCCTCATTCCAGTCTCCTCAGCAGATACTCCATTCTAGAAAAACGGAGAAATATATTGTTTAATCTTCAAGTGTCAGCCTTGGAATTGATACTCTATTGTAATAGAGGAAATCTTCAGTGGGCAAACAAGGTCTATGCTTCTCTACCCCAGAGCTACTGACCAACTCAGCTTTCTTTTTCTGTATTATTTCCTGTTTAACTTTCTCTTTCTAGTAGTGCCTTTATTTTTGAAGAATAAGGTTGTTTCAGGATTAATCAGTCTCTTTCTCAACAAGTACCTAAAAGAAAAAATATTGCTTTGTTTTCTTTTATTGGTGTGTCAGGATTACAATATGTATTGTATTCAGGTTGGTTTCTTTCAGAAGACCATAGATGGAGATTTACTTGCAGGAATTTTATCCATCAGTACTCGCAGAATCAACAACACTAAGGGAATAAAAAAGTAAGGCTGGGTAGCAGGTTAAATTGAACTATAACAAAGATCTCAGCCAATCTTAACAGGGGCATTGGAGCTGCAATGACTCTTCAAAATTGTACTAAATTGGAATGAGGGTTCTAGGCATTTATATTGCCAACTCAACTGGTCACTTGACATGGGTTACTCCAAGAAGATGGTAATGTTATTGAGCAAGCAGCTCTCCTCAGCCCATGGCAAGTGCTAGGAGTGACTTAGCTGGGAGCTATTGTTTGCCCACACTTTCAGTAACTAGGAGAATGAATGCTGAAGGCTAGAGTGTAGAAGAGGAAGTGAGGAAACAGAACATCAAGACATTCATTACAGTTTGGAAAGATTTTTTGGTCTTAAAGGGTTATTTGGTGTCTCTCCTTATGATGCCTAAATCCTTTCTGTGTCTTTAAAATGGATGAGATATGAGAAAATTTTCATCGTGTTTTCCTGTCACGATTCTTATGACTGATGAAAAACATGCAAATGTAAATATTATGTGACCTATTTTGTATTTTTAAAAATTGTGTTAATAAAAGAACAGTATATTGGTTCTGATTTATATTTTTAAAGTATAAATTTATATAAAATTTCTGATGTTATAATTTGACAATATATTTTGAAAGTCATAAAATATCTGAGTTCATCAACATCTTAAAGTTTATTGTATCTTAGGACTCAATAATTTGGAAATCAGTAATTTCCGAAGTTATATCCCAAAATTGCAATTTAGAAACAATAAGAGATTAGTCAAATGAATTATGAGTCTCAATATGTTGGAATAATATACAAGTCCTTAAAATGAGTGAAAATACAGGTTATACAAATATACAGAAAGTTTGTAATTGCATTATATATATTTACATGTAAATATAAAATAACCTAGAGGGAAGCATAAACATGCTTATTGTCTGTAATTAAATTATAGGTTATCTTATTTTTAGACCTTTTTGTAGTTGACAGTTTTCTCTTATTATTGTGTATGATCGAATAATTTTTTAAAAAATATTTTTAAAAACTCTGTGCATCATCTTTATATAATACGTAACCATTGGCAGTGAATGTTTTCTCTTCTATACCAAATTTAGATCAATACCCCAATAAAGTTCCAGTTAATTTAATGGGGGAGAGGGCATAACTAAACCTTCTAAAGGAAACGAACAAAATTTTAAAATAAATCAAGAATTAGACACTATAAAGTCAAAAGTAAATTTCGGTAATTCCATCAATAAGTTTTGAAAATTATATCAATAAATATAATATTGATAATATTGTCCTAGTATATACATAAAATAAAAATGGGAATATATCTACATATATAAACATTTGTATATATATTTATCTATTAAACAAATAAGTAATATTCATTCAATCAGCCAAATAATATTGTATTGTGATATGCACATCAAAGTATAAAATGACCAAAAGTTTTTCTAATTAAAATTTGGTTATTGCTAAAAACAGTCTTGTAATCTAAGCAGATAATTTAAAAATGCTAAATAATAATTTATTAGATGAAGAGAAATTGCCCAAGTATTGAGTATACATGTTAAACATGAACCTGTTTATCTTAGAAAGCTAGTAGGAGAGAAAAAAGTATTGTTTCTTTGTATTTTAAGACCAAGACTGTATATTTACATTTATTTTTCAGGCAAAACAGCATGAGCTTCATGAGGATGACAAGTTGTATTGATCCTAGTGTTTTCCCTCTAGAAATTTGGAGAATTTTGTAAGTTAGGAAACGAAAGCCTTTTTAGATGTATACCTGTCTCAGCAGTAAACATTTGACTTTAAGTTTATACAAAGTGAAGTACTCAGTGAGAATCGGAGTCATTTTGAACGAAAAGATAGTTACATGCAAACACAAATGGAGCGATAAACCTGAAGGCCGTCATGGCATAAAGCATGTTGATAGAAAATAGGATCTTAGAATATGGATTTAACCTCTATTATGATGTTTGTGATGAGTAGTGATCTTTTCACAGATACTCTTTTAATATTATTTAGAAAAAAATTGTACTAATGCAAATATGTGAAAAAATATGTGAAAAATTAAAGATGATTTTGTTAGACTAGAGACATTTAGATGGCCTTATTTTCTTAAGTACTACTTTTTTTTTATCTTACAATTTTAACTTTAAACTTAAGAAAATTGACACTGCTTAAATTTCATGACTGACTTAGAATCATTGGATGACACTAAAGTTTAAATCAGAATCAGAAAAGGTATTTTTTTTTTCTTGAAGTGTGCCTTAAAGACATTTTAGAGGGAGTCATGGGAGCAATATCTATCATTATCACTCACAGTGTTTTAGAATGGAGGCAAATAAGCACAAATTTATCCCTAAGGCAAGAGTAAGCTCTGTGACTTCTCTGGCCCTGAGAAGCAAAGGAGCCATGGATCAATTCACTAACTATGGTTCAAAGTCTTCTAGACTCTCAAGAAATGCTACAGATTGCTTTAACTTTGTTTTTAAAAGGCAAGGTTTGCATCATTCCCAAATATCTGGAGGTTACAACTGTAACAATCATGTAATTTTTTTTTTCTGGGTCATTCTTTCTGTGGCTGTTCTAAAGGTTTGATGGCTCCCTTGTTTCCATCCCTGTAAGGACTTTCAGGTTGTATACAGTGTGGGGAATATAGGCTGTACACATAACATTGCAAAAGCAAATGAAAAGTTAAGAGTATAGAGAGCTTGCATAAAATGAATCCTAGAAAGATGCAGATTGGTAACAGTGTGCTTTTATTGGCTTACTCTTCCACATAAACATCAGAAATAAGTAGAGGGAGTAAATCAACTGGTCACACTAAGTATGAATACATTTTAATACCTTAACATATAGAGAAACTAGAAGATGACACAAGGCAAGAAAGGAGAATATTTACAGTTGGTGAGTAGTGAGGTATATTAACAAATATAACTCACAAAATATAAATATAAAAAAAATACGTGTAGAAAGATGATCTAGTAATGTGCAAAGCTCTGATCATTTGGAACTCTCCCTTCTCCTCCAAATACAGAGCAAAAATATAAATGCTCTTGGGGCACCACCTCCTCCCGTTAAAACAGAAACACAAAAAAGTGATGTTTCTGTAAACCAAAAATCAAACAAATATTCAAGGTAAAAAGAGGTTGATCTTGCTAGCAACCTGGATTCTGGTTGAGGAATGAGTCAAGTGATAGGAATTTCAAGTCTGTAGAGTAACTGTGGGCAGTGTCACTAGCCTAAGTTGGGAACTAGCCTAAGGTGGGACAAGGCAATCCTATCTGTACACTTGATCTGGTCCATAGTTTATGCTAAAATTTTACTGTTGGGGATTTAAAAGCACACACAGTTTCATAGCCTGTATCATACTCAAATCACCAGCTAGATCAGTACACTGCTCCAAAGTCAACATTGTGAAGGAAGACTGAGCTGTGAATATCTGAGTTGTGAATATAGAAAATATTTTTGATCAGAGATCCTGAGTATCTGAATGAAACAACCACAAAACCAACTGAAGAGGGGACTAAATGGAGGTAGGGGGTGATGGGAGGAAAGGAGAGAGAGAGAGAGAGAAAAAAGGTGTGTTGACAAACTGGAAACCAAAGTACATGAAGAAGAAAAACCTGTGTATTGCCAGAAATGGCTAGCCCTCCTGTAAGTGCTTACTTTCCTTTCCAAGGCTGAGTCCCCATGACTGTGAGTTGAAAGCAGCGACTGAACCAGGGTTCCCTTTCCCAGGTTCCTGTACATCTATTTGTGACCATATGACTTGTTTTCCCAATCGCAATGTGAAGATAAAGCTTTACAAATTAAAGATTCTAAGTTGTGGATCTGGTTTTCCCACATGTCTCTTTCCCCTTCTGTCTTCTGGATATAGACAATGATAAGTGAGGCTTTTATATTAGGAGCTAGTACTTAGGACGGAAAGAAGTCAAGTCATCTACAGACAACGCAGCCATTTTGTACTGTTATGTGAACAAAAAGGTGCTTCTGAAATGTTATAAATGAAGGTATATTTACTAAAGCATCTAGTATTACTCTAAAATATAATAGTAACTTGTAGGCCAAGAAACTCAAAAAGGAGATTCATTTCCTGTAGATAAATAAATACAATAAGTATGTTAAATTACCGCAGACATAAAAATATGATAGTATCCACATAACTTTCATTAAATTATCAAAGTATATAAGAGAAAACTGAAAGGTGAAGTAAATTATAAAGAACTATTTAACATATGTAAGATAAAATACGTAATGATTGAAGTAAAAACAAACTAGATGTTACACACTATAGACTGTACAGATTCTTAGGACATTTTAATCAATTAGAATTTAGAACTAATAACTCCATGAGAACTTCACAGAATCAGGAAGATGAAAAATATAAAAAAGCTGTTAAAAAGCATGTGTCCAGTATTAAGAGCCATCTCTATGTTCTTAATTATTATTTCAAATGTAATTTTAAAATGGTGGAAAATATTGAGCTAAAAAAATGACAATTTGTTCTAATTTAAAAAAAGACATGCATCTTTATCTTAAAAGTTGACACAAATTATTTAATAGGATAAATAAAATAAATCCACCCCAAACAAAACCTAATGAAACTGAAAATATCAGCTATAAAGAGAAAATCTCAAAGCAGAGCTACAAAAGAAAGGTAGTGAGATCAAGGTACTTCCTCTCAGCAATACAAGAAAGGAAATAAGATGGAATGAAGACTTCAAGAAGCTAAATAAAAGTACCTATCTTTTTACAAGTCTATCATAGGCTAAACTCTTATTCAAGATTGTCAGTGAAGTGAGACTATTCCAGTAATATGGAGACCATATATTAATAACATTGAATTTCCTTTAAATAATTGCAAACAGAAATCATAAAATAATAATAAAAATGCCCATTATAAATATTACTAAAATATCCTGGGTTACCTGTTCAAATATTGTCTATAATCATTATAGCTAATCATTGCGATTTAAAAAGTGAAAATAAGATTCTTGCCCACAATATCAAAGTTGATTGAAACCAGGTGTCTAATTGTTATATGTTTTAAATTTATTTTTGTTTTTAAAAGAAGCCTAGAAATATGAATCATTGCATTGCAATGAGATTTCTGTGCCAATTAAATTGATGAAAATAATTTAAAGGCATAGTAAAATTAGATATCAGTACACTATAGTAAACATCTAAAAGAATGCTGACAGAGCTAAAACTTGATACTATTTTACTTTTTTTCTAAAAGTAAGTTTTTTACCTGAAAATAATTTGGCAAGATATATCAAGATTCTGACAATCAACATACATATTTAGTTCAATAATTTCATTTTATTAGTCTAAAATTTAAAGACACATTCTATGGCTGGAAATAAATTAATTATACATACATTCATTTCTGCCTCCCATTTCTATCAATTTTCAAATTTAGGCATATTTGTGTGTATATAATTGTATCACTGTAATATAATATACTAATCAGCTATTAACATAAGAAAGTTTTTTTTTTTTTTTTTTGAGACGGAGTCTCACTGTGTCGCCCAGGCTGGAGTGCAGTGGCTGGATCTCAGCTCACTGCAAGCTCCGCCTCTTGGGTTTATGCCATTCTCCTGCGTCACCCTCCCGAGTAGCTGGGACTACAGGCGCCCACCACCTCGCCCGGCTAGTTTTTTATATTTTTTTAGTAGAGACGGGGTTTCACCGGGTTAGCCAGGATGGTCTCGATCTCCTGACCTCATGATCCGCCCGTCTCAGCCTCCCAAAGTGCTGGGATTACAGGCTTGAGCCACCGCGCCCGGCCGTAAGAAAGTTTTACACATGATGTAAATGTATATATTTACAGAAAGTGGAAATATGCATTACTTTTTTAGTATTTTATAAAATATTTATATTGATACCGCAATTATTTTTAAAACCTAGCTTTAACATTAAGAGAGTAATATTTTTCAAAATAATTTGGAAGTTGCGGTTTGAACATATGACATTCAAATACTGTTTAAGAATCAAAATTATTTCTGAGAGACAAAGAAATTATTATATAACAAATATAAAAACAAAGGTGCTTAATTTGAACCAATACCCTTCTTTCTAACTATTACAACCAGTCAAATACATATGGCATGAGATAAATATAATTCATTGAAATTGACTGGAGGATACAATTGGCCCTGAGAATTCTTGGGTTCTCCATTCATGGATTCAAACACCCACAAAATCAAAAATATTTGGGAAAAAAATTCTGCAAATTCCCAAAAGTAAACCTTTAATTTGCCCATGTGGAGTACTACATTTAATTCATATAAATGAAGCTCTGTGTAGGCATAATATTAGGTATTGTAAGTCATCTAAAGATGATTTGAAGTATGTGGGAGGATGTACAAGATTATATGCAAATACTATGCCACTTTATATAGGTGATTTGAGTATTTCTGGATTTTAATATCCATGAATATCCTGGAATCAATTCCTCATGAATACCAAGGAATTACTATAAGAGTATCTCTGGCTTTTTTTTTTTTTTAAGTACATTTTATGTCTAAAAGTCAGTATATCTTTTATTGATAAGGAAAAAAAAGTCACATACAATAGATTTTTACTGTATTTACCTTTAGCCCAGGCAGTGATGACTAGACTATTATTAGATCATCAACTTGTAGTCATCTCTGTTTATGAGTCTTAGGCCAGTGTTTGTAAAATATACCATGCTACTACTCATAAAACCATCAGTTTCTGCAATGAATAGGCATCACACCTTTGAAAACAGGTTGAGAAGCTAATGAACTCCGTTACAAGTACAAGCAAAGCACTTGTACCAGAATTACACAAATCAATAAACATTTAACATGTTGGCTTGAACACTCAATTGCTTTTAATTTGAAAATATTACTTGTAAGGAGCAATTCCTTCTAAAATTTTCAAAACTGCCTGCTATTATTTGTAAGCTTTTATACATACGTGTTTCAACACATAAATATTTTAACTCAATACTATTTTAGCAAAATATCAATTTCTACCCTAGTTTAATGTCATATTGATACATAATGTATACCAAAGTTTTATTATTTATTCCTTCCTTTCCCATTCAAGACTGTACCTTCTTGCTTCACTGTTTTCTCTCTGTTCAGAAACATACCTACAGCTATATTATAAAATTTTCGTTGTGTAAAGTTTTAATAGACACTACTGATTTTAAGGGGTTTCCTCATCAACAGAGCACATCCAATCAAATAGCTGTCCTATGATTACAAAGCTGTAGGTGTTCTTAAAGAAATTTTTGCCTGTTCAAAACCTATCTCTGCCAAACATTGCAATATGTAAAACTGCTTTAAACTGCTTCAAAGTTAACTATTTTTTAGTAAAAAAATTATGCTAAATAATCATTGTGTTTGCATTTCCATGTTTTGTATTTAAATATTCATAATGTTTGTTAAATCTATACAGCTATGAGAATTCATTTATTCCTTATTTTTAATCACTATCCTAAGGTTATATTTTTTACACAATGAAAAAAACAGTAATTTAATATTCATCCCTAGTGCTAAATCTTGGAATGTATGGGGGTTAATGGATCTGTTCTTTTACTTGCTAAATAAAATGTGTCCCCTTAGATGATGGTTACCATTTCTTAATTAAGAATCCACTAAAGTGCCATCCAAATGTACATAATTTATTCCCTTTATATTATTGGACTGGGAATTTTGCCAATGAATAAAACATCTTATTCTGAGGCAAAATGGAAACAATATTTTAAAGCTTGATGAGAAATATCATTTCTTGAACTTGTTTTAACAATAAATTTATAATATAATGAAGAGCAAATCAGGGTAATACCTAATCTGACATTCAGTAAGGGCACTAGCTGAAATCTAAAATGATTACTTCTTAAGGAAAGGTAAAAAAAGAAAAAAACCCTTTGTGATGGAGAAACTGTATGGATATGTGCCTATATATGTATATATGTGTGTGTATACTGTGATTGTTGTTGTTTCTTATATGAAATGATTGTTGTTGCTCCTAGCCATCCTTGTCATAATTGAAGGCAAATATATTAGCTTAGCGTTTTTAAACGACAAAAGATTTTGAGCACTTCATAAGAGAATAGCTTTTGAATGAGACAGTAAGTAGTAGATGGAATTACTGTATAAGAGTTAATACAACAAAAAAAGGCTCATGTTTGTTTATTTCATATTTTTTCAGAAAGAGGTAGGAAGATTCTAGAAAATACTTTATTGTAAGACAAATCTCAGAACGTTTCAGTAAATGTCGCTATCTGAGCTACTTAGTGGACATAGAGTATGTCTTAACTATGCCTAATTTCTGAATTGTGATTCTCTAAATCTTTTAAACTACTCTTTTATTTTATTTCTATGAATATCAATGGACTACATTGGTTGATATTTCAAAGAGTAATAGTAATTTAAAAGTAGGCAAGCTATTGCAATAAAATCACATTTAAATATTTGTTTTTATTTTTGGTAAGCTATTTAATCTGAGGGTTCAATTGTCCCTTAAAAGAAATCTTTATCCAGTCAAAGAG
Source organism: Macaca thibetana thibetana (assembly GCF_024542745.1). Lineage (NCBI taxonomy): Eukaryota > Metazoa > Chordata > Mammalia > Primates > Cercopithecidae > Macaca > Macaca thibetana. The sequence continues at coordinate 130,453,629 of NC_065583.1, read as the reverse complement.
TTAAGATTTACAATGAATTTGCTGTATATCTTTTCTCATAATATGTCCAGTAAATAGAGGTCACTGAAATATAAAATTATCAACAATATATCCGACATATGTAGCAAGTTAGGATGGAGAAAATCACATTGAAAATTCATCTGAAGACTTTTCATTGGTGACTTCTACTTATAATTAAGATAGAGGTTCTGTCTTAGGAAGGTAATTTTAAATACTGCAACATTTAGGACCAATATGAAGATAAGGAAATGTTTTCTTTAAACTATCTCATTAGCTTAGGCACCTTGTCGATGTTAGTTACCTACCTAGGAATTATTTGATTAAAATTTTAGCACCCACATCATAGTTAAAATATCTATTTATTTGATCCCGTATTTCACAAATAATCCACAAGTGATTTATGCATAAATAGTTTTAACTTTTTACTTCCTTGACACTTTGGCCATATCTATGTGTGTTTTCCATTGTTTTGCTGCTGAGTGATCATCAAAAGTGAAAGAATATAATTTTCAATGTATTGTTTCTTAAATTGTAATGTAGACATATTTTTCAGAATCTATGAGATTATATGTCTAATAAATGTTGCATAACATTTGTTAGATGTAGGAGAAATTTATGGGAATTATTTTACCTTGCTGACTCAGTTTTGTACTTGTGAACTCTCACAAAATTTCAGATAATACTGAATGTAATCATGTTGAATAATTAATACAATGGATTACTAATTATTAATTAGAAAAACTAACGGGGCAAATACAAAAGGATAAAGTGAATACATTCCTCCTATTTGCAGTTGAAAATGCAACAGTGACCATCCTTTTGAGTCCTGGGAGTCTAAGACACTGTCTTGTATTAGCAGTGTCTTAGAAAACTGAATTCACAGCAATAAAATCTGTCTTATCCCCATTTAGATTAATTCTGTAATTCTAATTGTATGTGAGCAAAGAGAAAAATTATGGAATATAAAATGGAAATGTGATTTCTTTGTAGTGGAGAAGAGGTTGTATTGGGGGAACCTGGCCCCAATATTTCAATGTACATTCTTTCTGTTTTCCATAAGTGTCAGCTGGCTGATAAATAACGACAAAGAGTACAAAGAGATGAATATTACAGCTGGGCCTCCAGGGGTGACATCACATATTGGTAGGACCATGATGCCCACCTGAGCTGCAAAACCAGCATGTTTTTACTAAGGACTTCAAAAGGGGCGGGGGTGGATGAACAGGGAGTAGGTCACAAAGATCACATGCTTCAAAGAGCAAAAAGGAGAACAAAGATCACATGTTTCTGAGGTCAATAGAGACCACAAGGCAAAGGGCAAAGCAAAGATCACAAGGCAAAGAGCAAAATCAAAAACTCCTGATAAGGGTTAATGTTCAGTTATGCATGTATTATCTTGATAAACATCTTAAACAACAGAAAACAGGGTTTGAGAGCAGAGAACCGGTCTGATCTCAGATTTACCAGGGTGGAGTTCCCAATCCTAGTAAGCGTAAGGGTACTGCAGGAGACCAGGGCATAGTTCAGTTCTTATCTCAATTGCATAAGACAGACACTCTCAGAGCGGCCGTCATAGACCTCCCCTCAGGAATGCAATTCCTTTCCCAGGGTCTTAATTATTAATATTCCTTGCCAGGAAAAGAATTTAGTGATATCTTCCCTACTTGCACATCTGTTTATAGGCTTTCTGCAAGAAGAAAAATATGGCTCTATTCTGCTCAACCCTGCAGACAGTCAGACCTTATGGTTGTATTCCGTTGTTTCCTGAAAATTGCTGTTATTCCGTTCTTTTTCAAGGTGCACTGATTTCATATTGTTCAAACACACAGGTTTTACAATCAATTTGTACAGTTAACACAATTGTCATAGTGGCCCTGAGATGACATATATCCTCAGTTTACGAAGACAACAGGATTAAGAGATTAAAGAAAGACAGGCATAAGAAATTATGAAAGTATTATTTGGGAACTGGTAAATGTCTGTGAAATCTTCACAATTCATGTTCCTCTGTCACAGCTCCAGCCGGTCCCTCTGTTTGGGGTCCCTGACTTCCTGCAGCAAGGTTGTATGACTGAAGATTACCAGAAATTGAAAGGCTAGAGTCCCAATATTCCTGAGATAGTTTTTTTTTTTCACAACACACTGATTATATTTCCATCCTAAAGTTCACGTTTCAATTATTTTAAAATTAGAATGCAAAAACATTCTTATGAAGCCATTTAAATTATACTGAACATAGTGGCTACAAAGCAGTATTTTATAAGAAAGAAAATGTCATGTTTGAATGAGAGCAAACTTTCTTTTAAACAAATTGCCTTCCATTTTAGATTGTCTTTTTCTAAAATGCTGTGTATAGTAACACCAAATATATTTTTAAATTAAAAATTTCATGTAGCTGTACTTATGTGTGTTAGGAGGAAAGCCTTATTACCAATCCTGATGTTTTCTTCCATGCAGAGCAGCATCCATCAAGGTAACACTTAGGTCTCTTTTTCACCTTCACCTGCTTCTCTCGCAGAAGAAATTAACTGCCTTAATGGAGTATTTGGAAGAGAAAGTGGCAAGTCTCTTGCTAAACCTATGCAGCTAGATCTAAGTTTAAACCTAAACCTTATGTCTATCTGCAGTTAGGCCACTCTCTGGGACACATGTTTTTCTTTCTTGGTCTACATTGTAGCTTTTACACAGACACGCTCTACCCAGAAAGAGGTAAAGGTCTAACACAGCCCTGATCAAGTGGATGAGTCTATCCAATTACAGAGTGTGGTATCTAAGCCCTGTTGCCAAACACCCAAGCTAATATTTTCTAATATCAACTACAGCAACAATACAGTTATTCATCTATCTGCTTTTGTTTTTTCCTTCATTTGATTCAGAAATTGCAGGGTGACTGGTATTAATTGGGGGGAGGATGGCATCTCAAAATGATCTAAATATGTAACCTTAGTATATGTCATAATACTGATTTAATTAAGCATTGCAGTAGCTAGCACTTACTCAGCAGACTAGCTTAGGTAGAAACACGAGGAATTCAATGACTTTTTAAAAAGATCTATAAACCAGTTAGAAATGTGTATAACATAAATAGATGTTTAGAATTACAAAATTGATCACAATCACTTCAGTTCTCATCTCTTTCCGTATCTCCTCTCTGATTTCCTTGTGTTTTTACTTCATTTTCTCAGGCCAGTTTTCTTTACATAACTGAAGCTATGGTTGCAAACAAATATGTGCTTCTGTTTCTAAGACTGTCCTAGAGAGAGAAAAAAAAGAGGTTTCCCTTATCTGCTATTCATAGAAAACAAAACAAACATAGAAGCAAAATATATAAAAATGGTTTCTTATTGCTATGGCTTAAGAGTTACATATTTATTCCTTGAACAATCTCTGTGAGCGGGGATGGCAAACAGAATTGATATGGCCTGAGTCATATGTAACACAACCCTGTGACTAAGGATTTAGTCTTTTACTAGAGAAAAATGAGAAAAATAATATAGAATAGGTGTAGGTCATGACTTAATATGCCGAAAGACAAAAAGCAGTTTGAGTTGTACCTAGAGAAAATGTATCTGGTAATGAGAGTGTACAATTCAGAAATGAATGCAGTAAACCTCTGAACACTAAAGAGTATATACAGGGATATATAAGGTAAATATTTATATCAAAGTTATGACACTTAGTTGGTATCTCTTTTTCCCTCTGTTAATGAGATTAAAGTAACACTAGAGAAACAATATATGCAAAAGATGGTAAATGACAAAATGAGCTACATAGCCATGTCAAATCATAGCTATTTAAGGTACTCAGATTTTTTTCTGGTAACACAAAATAAGCTCTGGGACAGATGCATCTCGTAGGGATGCAGTCCCTATGGGTAAGTGTATTAGTTTCTTTTTGTATTAATGAGCATGATAAATTTGTTTCTCTAATTATGTGTGACTGTATAAGAATCAAATAGGTTCAGCAAATTATAAAATTTAATAAAAGTATTTTATATTTTCTATTCTCATTACTCTAAGAAAAGCAAAGCCTGTGTGAAAATTCACAGGATGATTCTTCCAACAGGGTAGCAACATTATTTATAACCATATTATTTGTAACCTTGGGCTCAGGAGTTACAAAGTTTGTAGGTTGTGTTGGATCAAGAATAGCAATGAGGCCGGGCGCGGTGGCTCAAGCCTGTAATCCCAGCACTTTGGGAGGCCGAGACGGGCGGATCACGAGGTCAGGAGATCGAGACCATCCTGGATAACCCAGTGAAACCCCGTCTCTACTAAAAAATACAAAAAACTAGCTGGGCGAGGCGGCGGGCGCCTGTAGTCCCAGCTACTCGGAGGCTGAGGCAGGAGAATGGCGTGAACCCGGGAGGCGGAGCTTGCAGTGAGCTGAGATCCGGCCACTGCACTCCAGCCTGGGCGACAGACCGAGACTCCGTCTCAAAAAAAAAAAAAAAAAAAAAAAAAAAAAAAAAAAAAAAAAAAGAATAGCAATGAAAGATTTTCGCATATGATAATAATTCCTGCTATGGTTCACTTTCATATTAAGATAGTTAACTGACTTAATAGGTGCTAATTTTATTTTTGCATTTTGAAATGTTTACATCAGCAATGTTTTGGGGATACTACAGAAAAAAATTCATTTAGACTAGTTTCATTTAAAATAAATATTATTTGAACAAAATTTAAAATTCAGCTTTGCTCTCTAGTTTGAAAAATAATAAAATAAATAAGACTTTTCAACTAGAATTGCAACAAGTATGCTTAAAATACATCAGAAAAGCTACATTTAGAAATACCAGAATATATGTAAGTGTTTTATTACTATATAAGTCACGCATTCTTTTGTAAAGCTCTATTTGGCAAAATATTACTAGCAAATTCATGGAAATGTACACTTTTAAATTAAATAGCAAAATATGTTAATGTAACACACAAATATAATTCTTACGTATTTAGATGGTGCTGTGTTCCAGTTAGACTGAATGAGCTAAAATTGCTAATTTGTCACTGTAATTTTCTTTAACGTGCTAACACCATATAAAATGTAAAAAAATACTCTCCCTTTTTTAATTTGAGGCTAGATTTGGGAAAAGTATAAATATTATCCTCAATTATCACAATCATAAGTTTATAATCAATTTATAACTAAATATGCCATATGATTACGGAGGTCCTGGTCCAGCCTGCCACAGAACAGATCTCTCAGAAGAGTTAAAGAAGAGAGACGAAAGAAATATCTCAAAGAAGGATTGCAACAAGTTTTCTAACCTAAATGTTGTCCTGTCTTTTATATCAGAACCTGATTTTCAACCACTTCTAAAAATATACTATCATTTTACATCTTTGGAAACTAAGATTGGACAAATTAAATAACATTTTCCAATGAGTGGTACATTTATAACACAAAACACAAAACTAGGGTTATCTGGTTCTCAAATGAATGAAGGCTATTTTTTTTTCTTTTTCCTTCTTCTTGTTCTTTTTTTTTTTTTAAGACGGCATTTTGCTCTTGTTGCCCAGGCTGGAGTGTAATGGTGCCATCTCAGCTCACCGCAACCTCTGCCTCCCAGGTTCAAGTGATTTTCCTGCCTCAGCCTCCTGAGGAGCTGGGATTACAGGCATGTGCCACCACGCCCGGCTAATTTTGTATTTTTAGTAGAGATGAGGTTTCTCCATGTTGGTCAGGCTGGTCTCAAACTCACGACCTCAGGTGATCCACCCGCCTCAGCCTCCCAAAATAAATGAAGGCTACTTCTATAGTGTGATATCGGTAGGTCTAGTTATGTATGGCATAAAACGTTACCGGACATGGTGAGACACTATAATCCATTTTGGGGAGAAACAGAAACATAAGAATATGGACAACGCAAGTGAGAAATAGAAACATCAGAATTTGGAAAAGGCAACAGGTAAGTCTGTTAGCCTCTAGTTACTTGTGGAGAAGAAACAAGATGAAAAGTAGGAAGGGCTCAGTAACAGAATTCAGATGTAGAAGAATAGAAAGAACTGAACAATACTAAATCAGTAATATTTCTAATTCATACTGTGCTAAATAGTCTTTCTTCTTCTATTTTTAATAAATGAATCACCGCATGTTGGAAATACATACAATGACATATTAAATATCTACCATGTTAATCTGTATTGAGACAGTAGATGAGTGAATATCAATTCCATGTAAAAATTTACATTGTCAGTAAGCTAGCAAGGTTACAAAGGACATTAGCTAAACCATTTCTAGTCATTGTAATGATTTGTATTCTGCATTTTTTGCCAAAATAGATTTTCTTCATTTCATAATTGGTAACTCATTACACAAATTCAAATGTAAGTTTCAAATATACTATCTTATTACAGCTACCAAACTTCAAACTTTATTCAGTTTATGCGCTAAAAAAAAATCCTGATAGGATTTTGTTTCGTTTAGGAATTTGTTGAAAGGGCCACCAAGCAGGGAAATACGTTAGTGCTTTAACTTTTATAAAAAGGCTAAGAAAGGATGGTGGATTATCTGTGTGATTATCAATAAATTTAGCTATATTGTAGAGTAGTTCAGAATGATCCTGAGAATTCAAAATGTAAAAGATATTAAAAGTAATGTTAGACAATTCATGTCAAGATTTACTCAGAAATTATTATAACTTTTACATATTGTGATATAATGTCATGTGTATAATGTTACATTAATTGAATATAATTTCTATGGGGAAACTATGAAAGGCAGTCCATAAGCAAATAATACATTTTATACTTTAATGATAATTGATTTCCTAAAGATGTATAGTAGAATTCAATTGGACTTAGTGGGTTCAATTTTATTTGAGTAGTTTTGAAAAGTTTATTATATTCCAGGAAGAATTCGAAGTCCTATGGGCACTAAGTCAGAGAAGAAACTCTGATCTTAAGAAATTCAAGAGTTAAGCAGTTAAAATTATTTAAATTTGTAAATAAGTATATAAAATGTGCATATATATTTTCTATCAGAATTTTCTTTCACTGTAAAATAAAAGAAGAAAGCAAATTTGTTTGCTATCTCTTACACGTTTTTGCATCTGGCAATTAATCCTGTAAGTGAGTCAATTGTGTGTTCATTAAATTCTAAAAGGAGAAGGACAGAAAAAGGGAGATGAGAAGGGGTGGGAGGAAAAGGGACAGAGAGATGGCAAGGTAAAGGGAAAAGGGAGAGGAGAAACTAAATATGTGATTCTGTAACATCTATGTATTTCTGGATATGAGAATCATGGGTAATGTAAAATCAGTTTCATTTTTTTCTGTTGTTAAACTGTAAATATATAAGTTAGTCTTAAATGTTGTGGATTTAAAAGAAAAGCACTTTATGCCTAGGAATTTAATTTCTTGTAAAGGTCAATCACTACTGTGAAAGTTGTCAGAATCAAAATGGAGTCACTACTGTCAAAAAAAAAAAAAAAAAAAAAAAAAAATCCCAGCCGAATAGAGGTAGGGAAGGCCATGAAGAGAAAGTTCTCATGCCTGTATGTCCGATAACAAAACTTATCACAATGGCCTCTGCAAAAACCACAGCTTTGCACAAAGACCATCATGAATTTACACATAAAATTCTTTGTGGGGAAAAGAAAGAGAGATCAGACTGTTACTGTGTCTATATAGAAAGAAAGAGACATAAGAGACTCCATTTTGTTCTGTATTTGAGATGCTGTTAATCTGTGACCCTTCCCCCAGCCTTGTCCTTTCAAGAGACATGTGCTGTGGTGACTGAAGGTTTAATGGATTTTGGACTGTGCAGGGTGTGCTTTGTTAAACAAAGCCTGAAGGCAGCTTGCTTGTGAAAAGTCATCACCATTCTCTTAATCTCAAGTACCCAGGGACACGTACACTGCCAAAGTTTGCAGGGACCTCTGCCTAGGAAAGCTAAGTATTGTCTAAGGTCTCTCAGCGTGTGATAGTCTACAATATGGCCTCGTGGGAAGGGAAAGATCTGATCATCCCCTAGCCTGACACTCGTGAAGGGTCTGTGCTGAGGAGGACTAGTATAAGAGGAAAGAAAGCTTCTTGGCAGTTGAGATAGAGAAAAGCATCTGTCTCCTGTCCGTCCCTGGGCAATGGAACATCTCGGTGTAAAACCCGATTGTTTGTTCTATTTACTGAGAAAGGAGAAAACCGCCTTAGGGCTAAAGGTGGGACTTGCTAGGGGCAATGCTGCTCTTTATGCACTAAAAAGGTTTATGGAGATGTTTGCATATGCATATCAAGGCACAGCACTTTTCCTTAAACTTATTCATGTCACAGAGATCTTTATTCATATGTCTTACTGCTGACCTTCTCCCTACGATGATCCTATTATCCTGCCACTTCCCTTTTTCTAAGATGGTAAAGATAATGATCAATAAATACTGAGGGAACTCAGAGACCGGTGCCGGCGCAGGTCCTCTGTATGTTGAGCGCAAGTTCCCTGGGCCCACTTTTTCTTTCTCTATACTTTGTCTCTGTGTCTCATTTCTTTTCTCAAGTCTCTGTTCCACCTAACGAGAAACGCCCACAGGTGTGGAGGGGCAGGCCACCCCTTCAATTCTTCTGCAAGGACATCTGCCCAGCAACTGCCTGTTCAAACTGAGACTAGAATCATTCTTGTTATTTGTCTTTGTAGCCACAGATAATTATGTCAAAAAAATTATGTAATCATCCTTGTTTTTTGCTTCAAAAACCTTTTTCTTCTTTTACCTTTCTGAATATGCACACAAATTTACTGTGCACACGTATTCTCATGTCAGTGCTCTAGTCCCAAATAACTACCGTTTTCTTTTAGAGAGACTTTTTCTGTTATTTAGGTTGACACACCCCAGCTTCCCAAAAGTTATGTGGCATCAGGTAAATCCACTAGCAGGAAAACATCAAATTCATACAGCTGTGTACCTAATAGCATCCCTGCACATTTGAAGATTCATTTTCTCATTTCTGATATGCATATGGTTACAGATTGCTTTTCACATAAATATGTGAAATGTTGTGTGACATGTGAACATTTTCCCATCTGGTTGATTGTTCATAAAACTCATTTTCTATGATTTAATAAACCTAGGAGCCCACAAGCAAGAACAGCTTTAGCACTAGTATTTCAATGTTTGTAGGTGTTACAATCACTTATATGTTCCATAACACATTCCTACTTTTATCAACTATTAATTTGTGCTTAAAAGGTAATGAACCTGGCAGTCTGACCCTTGGCTGTCATTAATGGCAACATAAATCAAAGGATTACATGCTTTAATATTTTTCAAACCCTTCTCTTCTACTTTTCCCCAAACCCCACCTCTCATAAAAATTTACTGGTTTAGAAGAGCTGAATGTCTTCGAAAAAACTGATTATGTAGTTTAGCAGAAGCTGTTGCTGGCACTGCATAAAATAATGCATCGATTATATGATTCAAATGTACCAAAACAAGTGATATTTTTGGAATGAAATTAGAACTTTATTGCTTTCTCTGATCATTCTGGAAACCTCTTTGTAATAAAAGATTATCACTACATGCATGCATGTGCTGTAGAATCTCTCCAAATGCAGACACCAGACTGGAAATTGTCCATCAGTACCTACTCAGAAAAAATAAATAAATAAATAAATAAATAAATAAATAAATAAGCTTTTCTGGAACATATTAACAAAAATATTTCACAGAGATAACTTGAGAAAATAAATCTTTTCATTTTTATAAATAAGTGAAGAATCTGCTCTCCCTATACCAGTATTCCGACTTTGAAAGATATAGCATCTCAGGTTCCTCTAAATTTTACAATAATTTTTAGAATTATGTAGTTTAGAAACTTATCTCCTTGGCAAAATTAATAAGGAACTTTATTTAAACCACTAATAGTCAATTACATTGTAATTATAATTCTCTATTATTTTACAGGATGTCTAATTTAATAAAATAAACACTCCTTAACAGGAAAACTGAACTGCAAGGAAATCTATATTTATAAATAAGATGAACTCAGTGAAAACTACCAATATATCTTAATTCTAATAAAGATAAGTAATATGGAAGAGAATAGATTAAATAGTTATATATAGTATATCTTGACATTAATTGAAGTTCCCCTCTCTTGATTTGTATGTGATTTTTTCTCATCAATTATATTACAAAGATTATCTAGATAAAATTCAAGAGATATACTTACCTTCCTGATTGTCAGAATCACTTGTTAATTATAAAGATAATATTAAAATGAAATGAGAACTCTGCTTTTCAATATGATGGCTGTTAGCCACATGTGACTAATGAGAAGTTGGAATATGGGTAGTCTGAAATGAGGTGTGCTATAAGCTCTGAATACACCAAATACACTGAAAAATACACACTGAATTCTTGAGACAGTTTGGACAAAAGAAACAGTAAACCCCACTTGAAGAAAAAACAAATTGTTATCAAGAAATTGACTTTGTTGCATATGCAATGGCCAGCATTCAAATGAATAACAAATAATGAATAAATGAGCACCAAGTAGGACAAAAGATAAGACCAAATATCTGAAAATCAGCAGAAACAAAACTAACAATGTCAGTGTCAAAAGTAAACAACATAAACTTTAAAAGCTGCAATATATTTAAAAAGTTGATTATTTCTACTCATAATAAATCTAGAAAAAAATAAATTTGCATTTTAAAAATGAAGAGTGTAATAAGTAAAATAAAGCACTAGCAATATGACACATTCAATAGATACTTTATCAATATATTAGACAAAGGACAATATAAGGTTAGCGAACCAGAAAATAGAGCACTAGACAATACTCAGACTATAGATTACATATGCTTAAAAAAGGAGGGGAGACAGAAGAAAGAGGAAAAGAAGAAAGAAAGAATAGTATGAAGGGAGAAAAGGAGGGAGACAGAGAGGAAGAAAGAAAATTTCTTAAAAGTTTAAGAGACATATGATACAAAGTGAAAATGTGTAAAATACATGTCATTGAATGACCAGAGAGAGTAGAGTTTTAAGGAATAGAATTAATATTGGAAATTATACACCCTCTGTATATTTTCCACAATTATGAAAAACATCAAGCCACAAACTCAAAATTTTTTAATTATCACATGGATGGATAATATATATTTTTAAAGCATACGTAAGTACATTATAGTAAAGTGCATGCTATGATCTGAATGTCTGTATCTCATTCAGATTCATGTTTTGAAGCCCAAACCCCAAAACAATAGTATTAAGGGGTGGCATATTTGGGAGGATATTAGGTCATGAGGGTGGAACCTTTTTGAATAAGATTAGTGCCTTTATAAAATAGGTGAAAGCGAGTTTATGTTTCCCTTCCATCATGTAAGAACACAAGAAGGCACCATGTGTGAAGCAGACAGATCCTTTACCAAACACTGTATCTGCAGTGCTGTGATCTTGGACTTCCCAGCCTCCAGAATTGTGAGCAATAAATATTTGTTGTTCTTAAGTTACTCTGTCTAAGATGTTTTGTTATAGCAGTTTGAATATACTAAGACAGTACAAAACACACACACACACACACACACACATACACACAAAACAAAGTAAAACACCCAGAAGCAACCGATAAAATTTAAAACAATATAATGAAAATAGCCTGATGTACTAATATAATTATATTTAATATAATATTTTAAAGTACACAGAGAACATTTCCCAGAATTGATCATATGCTGGCCCATAAAGCAAGTCACAACAAATTTCCAGATGGTGTATAGGGCCATATATATTCTACTACTTGAATCCTTTTTCTAAACTCATGTCACAATTCTTTCTGCTTCACAGCTTAAGTTCCAATAATTTGTCCTTTCTGCCTTCTACATTGATATGATTTAGCTGTGCCCCCAACCAAATCTCATCTTAAATTGTAGCTCCCATAATTCCCACATGTCCTGGGAGGGACCCAGTGGAAGGTATTTTAATCACAGGAATAAGTCTTTCCCATGCTGTTCTTGTGTTAGTGGATAAGTCTTACGAGATCTCATGGTTTTATAAAGAGGAGTTCCCCTGAACATACTCTCTCTTGCCTGCCGCCATGTAAGACATTCCTTTGTTTTCCTTTTATCTTCTGCCATGATTGTGAGACCTCCCTAGCCATGTGAAACTGTGAGTCCATTAAACCTATTTTCTTTATAGGTTATCCAATCTCAGCGTATGTCTTTATTAGCAGCGTCAGAACAGATTAATACATATATGAAGTTCCCTTTGTATTAAAATGTCCTTTCCAATTCCTTCTCTGACCTAATTACTACCAGTCATATAAAAGTAATCTCAGTTACAGCTTCTTTCAGAAAATATTTTTAATTATTCCTGGGACCTCATCCAAACAAAATTAGGTACCTCACAGTTTTGTACCCCCAAAGCCTAGGGTATTCATATATTTTTTGAATTACCTCAACTTTTCATTCTAATTAACTTATTCTTGCTAGAATGTAAGTTTCTAAAGAGATATAGTCAAATTTGTACATACTTAGTGAATGCATTAATCAGTATTCACAGGATGTCTATTTTTTATTGAATTATAACACTATATGAATTTTGGCATTGCACAAATTCTAAGAATTTTGTGCTTCCTTACTAGAGATAATCATGCAACAGCTAAACTAATTAAATCAATATTCTCTACTATGACAAAAGATCTGACTTTTCTACACCAGAAACTCACTAGCATGGAATTCTGTCTATGTCAAGGGAGAAACAAGTAATGATGCATCTACCTGTATTTCTTCTCAATAACTTTGAGTAATCCTAGAAAAGAAAATATAGTATTCATTATTATTATGTGCATACTTTTTTGCTATAAAATGAGGTATTCAAAATAAGGTTAGTGTTAATGATACAATGAGAATTCAAAGAACAGGTGTTTTCAGGAATCAATAGATACCTAGAGTTGTTTTGTTTGTTGTAATTTTCCATAATTCTTATCTTATTTGTACTTGTTTACAATTTTATTATTTCCAAAGTTTCACTACATATCATTTTTAATGTAACCACTTTTTATGTCTTTGTTGATGTGTAATTCTTTGGAACTAATTAACTTTTAAAATCCCTGATTCCTAATTGCAAACTCTATAGTAACATATCTACTTATATTTTGATATTGTCATAAATATGTAGTAAACATATTTCAAGGACTTGTATTCAACCACTAAAGTCATTTTACAACTTTCATAATCCCAAGATGACAAAACAAACAAACAAATAACACATGTGTTGGGCCTTATATATATTTAGAAGGGGTTACTATACTTAAAAAGTCATTCTTTAATACATTACCCTTTATCACCAGAAGGAGAAAAATTGTTCTTATGGATATAATTTACCTCTCAAAGGAAGGACAGAGCAATTATCAGATATTTAATTCTGAAAGAAAAATATTGATCTTCAAAACAAACAAAAAACTATAGAAACTACACTGAAAAGACAGTTCACTAAGAACAAAGTAGGCAGTTTGAGAAATCTGAAAATTCAGCAAATACAGGAAAGGATGATCATACTCTTGAGTAACTAGAGAAATACTCAATTAAAACTTATATACTATTTTATAAGAGCTTGTCAAAGTTTATAAAGGTAGATAATATCTAGCATTGGTGAAATTATGGTATAATGGAAAGCTTTATGTACCAAGAATAGTATAAAGTGGTATAAGCATTATGACCAGAAATTTAAAAGAACTTAATAAAACTAAGTATTCTATACCCTATCATTCTTTAGCTACATTTCTAGGAATATATCTCAGAAATTTCTTTATATATGTCTAAAAAGGAAACACATGGATATGTTAGGGATTGTAGTCAAGATTTAGAGGCAACTTTATGTGTCCATTATTCTGCCAATAGCTACATATAATGTAGTCTTGTACTGTGGAATATTATGGAACAGTTAAAATCAGTAGGGGTAGAAATTAAAGACAATGTCAAATTTTAAAAATTTAACCATGGAATGGAATCTGTAGTACATAGTACTTATGCAAATTAAATGTATAACCAGAACAATCCGCATAAATATCACATGATACATATCCACATATAGCACATGTCAAGCGTATGTTGAAGTAGGTGGAGGTGAATGAAAGTGAAGAATACCTTTAAATGAGAAGATGTAAAATAAAGTGGGGTCTTGCAAAAAGCAAGTATGCTAATATGTCACAACTCTTAGTACAGTGAAGCTGATTTGAAAGTCTTGGTGGTCCTATTAATTTTTTCATGAGTCAATATGAATAAGAGAGATGGAAATACTGGAAAGAATGGAGAATTGTTCCTCACTTTATTAGATCATGAAGTTTCGAGTAAAGAAGCTTGGGACTACTGTGGAAGTGAGAGGTGGGGCTTGCTCTCTAATGACCCAGCGTGTTTAGAAAGACCATTTTATTTCAAGGGGTATGTAATTTATATCTTTTCCCCTACTAATATAGATCTGTTTTACGACATTTTCAGTATTGCAGTTGGTCACAATAGCATTTTAAAATTTCAAAACACATTTGGACATACTGGCTTTCATTTACTGTAAGACCTTTTGGTCTTCCCATTTTCACTTTATATCGTACATTAACAGATTACCTATTTTACTGGAAATCCTATGAAGACTATTAAAAATTATGAATCAGAAGTTAAAATATAGCCATATAGGGACTCAATCTAGCTTATTTAAATGTATCCCTGTAAAATGGGAATTATGTTCCATAACGTGACTTTTGTCCAAGTAATTGATTTTAAATTGCATCTTAAAATGAACATTTGTAGGTGCTTTGGGATATTCTAGTCATTTACCCACATGGAATATTATAGATTTGGTGAAAATTACTATTATATTGTATGTGTATTAAACTTTACTTTTAAAATCATTACTCAGGTCTGACAGAAAAGATACACATGTACTAGAAAAACCCACAATTGGATAATGTTTCTTATCTTTAATAAGTAATCAGTATTTCTTAACAATTTTCAATGTTTTTAAATATAGAACTGTGTCCTGCTTTTTGTTTATTTAAATGCAATATAAATACTTGTGTGATTTCACTTTTATTGATAATTTGGAAAAGTGTATCTTCAGATTATATTATATTAACTTGTATTTAGACTTCCCATTTCTCTGATAACCTTTGCTAAATCTTTTGAAGAATAAAATTACTATACTATACAAAGCTATTCCTGTGTTTTTACATTTTGCTCAATTCATCTTACACCATAATTCTATCTCAATAAAACAATGCACAACAGTTACTGTGTCTTAATAAAGACAAAATATTAATGCATATTCAAATACTGTTTTAACAGATAATATATTTACATAAATACATTCTAATATGTGTAGCCCTTTTATTTTAAAAGCAGCATGTTGTTTTGATCAGGTCTATTGTTGGTGAATTTAGTAGGGGTTCAGAATACCACACCTGTTATGTCCTTTAATTACAGATAATGCCTACAGCTACTGCCTTATACTCTACCATCTTCATAACCATAAAACTGTAAGAGTTGTTTTCATATAAACCCAGTGTTTTGCTACACTCCAGTCCATTTTGTTATACACCTTCTTACTTGGGATCTGCTACTATTGCTCAACCAAAATTTCTCCTACAGTCACCATCAATTTCCATGATACCAAAGTGAAGGGCAACTTTTATACATTTCACTTTAGCACACTTTACTAGATTTCATGGCAGCATTTATTTATCTCAGTTTGTAATATCTTTTTTTTATTATTTGTATGATATAGCTCGTCATGCACTTTCTCTTTTCTCCTTCTGCCAATTCTTTCTTCTCTCTCTCTCTCTCTCTCTCTCCCTCTCTACCACTCCCCATTCTTGTTTCTTCTTTCTTGGTGTCCTTTTCCACTTGTTCCCTCTTTAATAGTCATGTAGTTTTGCAGTAACTCAGGACTCAAGCTGCAGCCTTTTTGCTCCCAGTCTTTCCATAATTGCACAATGCAGTTCTGCAATTAAATTTCAAGGGCTTGATAGTTACGAAATGTAATGTATGTGTGTGTGAACTATATAGTTATTTTTTGTTTTTTTGTTGTTGTTGTTTGTTTTTTAGAAATGAGTTCTCACTTCCCCGGGCTGGAGTACAGTTGCATGATTATAGCTCACTGAAGCCTCAAACTCCTGGGTTCACGTATCCCTCCTGCTTCAGCCTCCCAAATAACTGGGACTACAGGTGCACACCACCGTGCCTGACAACTTTATTTTTATTTTTAGTAAGAAACAGGGTCTTGCTTTGTTGTCCAAACTGGTCTTGAACTCCTGGCTTCAAGCAATTCTCCTGTCTTAGCCTCTCAAAGCGTTGGGATTACAGGAATGAGACACAGTTCCTGGTCTTAAAATTTAGTTTTCAAATAGACAATTTTACTTTTTAACTTTGGTTTCAAAGAGTAACACTGTGGAAAGAATAGCAACTTCCTTCTAGCACTTTATCCCAACCTAGTCTCTTGATGTTTGACAAGAGGCATTTCTTGTCTCCTGACATATCTTTGAGATCTCACAAAGCTCTCTAATGTACCCTTTCAAAAACTGAATTATATATTTGTTTCTTTTTATCCCCTTGTTTTATAGGAAGATCTTCTTCTTCTTTGCTGGAATTAGTATTCTAAGGAGTCTATCTTGTTTTACTTTTCCTTTTCTTACAGACTGTGGCTTATAACCTGCTTACTACATCATAATGACTAAATTATCCATCCAGCCTTCTGTTGAGCACTTTGTACTTTTTCACCATAGTAATTGCATCATTGCCATCCACATACACACATATTCATTTAATAAAACACACACATACATGTATCTATGATGTCTTCAAAAGAGCTATAACATAATTAATATAAAAATTTTAACTGACTGACTTATTATTTCAACCTCCATTTCTTACATCATATGTGACATACATTTCAATATAATTATACACTTGGAAATAAATGAACTGCAGGATTTAAACTCTTGAAGACCAGGGTTTTCCTTTTTTGGCTAATGCTGAATAGAGTTTTTCCACATTTTATTTTCTTCAGAATTCATAATACTCTGGTTTGTTTATAATAATTTCTATATCCTATTTCTCATCCATATGTTATGATCTGTATATTATGTTTTTTAAAACTTTGCATACAGAACATAACAGATAGAAAATATTAAATACAAATGTTTTGAATTAATGAACAAAAGACTATAGTAAACATGTTATCATCATTGAAAAATAAATGCAACTGTCTTACGATGTTTTGAAGGACATTTCATTATCTGCCTACATGTTAAGAATGTCACCTAGTCATATAATAAAAGATAATTTTCCTAATAAACCATAATTCTCTGTTACTTTAGTATGTATTTCTACGGGAAATATATTTGCAGATAATTCCTTAGACATACAAATGATTTTTGTGATAAACTAAAGCATTATAATTTTGAATTATGCAAATAATTCCATTAAAATTATAACTAAGCACATTTCTAGAACATGTTTCTGTCACTAAGACTGAGTTTTTAATAAATGATAGAACTTTAATATTGAAGAAAATCTCTCCCCTTGCCTATCCTGCGTCTAAATCTGCCTATCTAACAGCACAAACTTTCTCGAGAACAGGATTTGTTTTACTTTAGAAATAAAAATGCATGCCTGTAATCCACTGACCCCAAAACTCAGGAGTTAAGCATATTAGTGTTTTCCCTAAGCTCTGAACACTTGTGAAAGTTTGCGAAATATAGAGCATCTTTTCCATATTTTGTTTTATCCCATTTACATTCAGAGCTACCGTTTCATCTTATCATTTTCTTTTCACTTGCTCCAGACAATAAAAAAGGGTTATCCTTAGCTTATAGCACCATTGTGATTTCTGTACTATATTACACTTCTTTCTCAGGGCAAGGCAAGGAAGGCGAAAAGGGTATGCAAACAGCGAGTAGAGACTTGTCAATGATATTGAAAGAATAAGTACATAATAGCCAACCTAATTTTAAATACATCTATCCATAAATGTATTTTAATAGTTATGTATTAAACATTTTGATAAAAATAAATGTGTTGATTATCCAATTCACTGAAATTGTCAATTGACATAAAAATGGTAAACTTTATAAAGCAGGCAGCAGGTTACATTTTATTTGATGAAATAATAGCTATATTTTTAAAAAGTTCTTTGACATTGATATTGATTTTCATTTTGTGTTCCTGACTTATTGTAGGCAATGTTTAACTGAGGAAACCTATGTGTGTGTGTGTGTGTGTGTGTGTGTGTGTGTACATATATATATAATTTGTTCTAATAAACTTAGATTTTATTTGGATATTAACAATTTTTATGTATTTCTTTGTTCATATATGTTGTGTAATTTGGTCTTCACCATACTCCTAGAGGTACAAGACATTTACTTTTACTGCTACTTTAAACCAAACAAAGCTAAACCTGGGATCCAAATTTAGCTAAAAACATGTACAAAGATGATGTAAAAGATGCAATAGTTCCATTATTGTAGAACTGTCCCACAGAGAACTGCCTGTGATTCAAAGTTTTACCCTAGCTTTCTTTGGTGTTGGCTGTCCTGCAACAACACATTGCCTTCCTTGGATACAGCACAGTTCTATGGAATTATAAACATTTATCAAATCACTTTCATATTCTGTTACTAGTTTGATACTGTGTAAACTCCATGCCTTTAAATTCTCTCAAAGGACATTGTTTTGAAATTCTGATAATTTATAGCCATTGTATATAGGGTCCAAAATATTTTTTATAGATATCCTGCCTTATATCTATTCACAGGCCTGTGAGAAGACTTGGTGCCTATTGTTGCTTAATCTCCCATTCTCTTTCCCAATATACAATGAGGAGAGAGCAAGACTTTTTATTTCACTCCACAACCAAACCAAATATATATATATATATATATATATATATATATATATATATATATATATATAAACATTGGTTAGACCTTGTGTTTTAGGAAGATCTTCTTCTTCTTTGCTGGAATTAGCTTTCTCAGGAGTTCATCTTGTAACGAAGACATTGGCTGTTTTTTCTTTTCCTTTAGGTCAGGCAATATAGAAACGATATAGCTGTGAGAAAAAAGAATATTCCAGCTTTCCTTACTGATTCCTGCGAAGTAACAATTTTAAAAAATTGCTCTAAACATGTGAGCACATATTTCCTTGATCCAGGGCCTCTGGCCCGTCTACATGATTGGGACACCTGGACCAGAATTACATTGTACTATAATTAAGAAATAGCATTTACATGGTTCAGACTAGTTTTCTAGGGCCTACAATTGGACATGGTGGCAATCCTTGTATCTCTATATAATTTCTTTTTGTAGAAATTTCTTTTTAAGACTTTCTTCTTAAAGAAGGATTATTGGTTTAAAAGAACACTTTGTCTTTAAAAAATATGGTCCCTTTGTGAAAAGACATAATATTATCTGGTTTCCTATATTTGCTGTTCACTATCTAACCCAGACTGCAAGAATCATAAATCCTTTAATTCTGTTATTTCACTGTTCTTTATCCTCTAATGTCTTTGCCCGCATTTTTACCCAGTTGAAATCCATGGTCACAAACTTGATTCTCATGCTCTCTCTTGCTTCTTTTCACTCGAATGACAAAATCACACCCTACACCCATGAAGTTTGACATGAATGGAGAAAAATACACAACCGGATTGACAGGTCTCACTGAAGAATTTTGACATGAACTTCAAGTGGAAACTTAATGCATTTTAGCAACCATACTAAATATCCTTAGCACATTAAATCTTAATTATTAGCCATCCTTTCCTCTCTCCAAACGTCCATATTGCCTATTCCTTAGCTGCAGCTCATGAAATTATGGCTTCCACCACAGAAAGCAAACTTACAGACTCCAATCACCAAATCTATGCATGTATGGTATCTATACCACATCCTATAACTGTTCTTTGACCACTGTAGAGCAAGGTTTTAAACTGAATGCCAGTATCCCCCAAATTGGCTCACACTACTGGCAAGTGTGAAGGCTGGAGAGCAGCAGGCTGGAGATGAGGGGAGAGTTGATGCTTGGGTCCTGAATCTGAATGGCCAATCTAAAGTCAGAATTCTTTTCCCTTAGTGGAACCTCAGTGTTTTTTTTTTCCTTTTAAGGCCTTCAGCTGATTGGAGGAGGTCCACCCACATTATGAAGGGTAATCTGCTTTAATAGAAATTTACTGATTTAAATATTAACCATGTCTAAAACATACGTTAACAGTAGCCTCTAGACTGGTGTTTGACGAAGCAACTGTGGACGATGCACTCACCAAGTTGATACATAAAATTAACAATCCCATCAGGTCATTGTCATCAGCATAATAATGAACTGAAATTTATCTCATTTAAAAATGTAATTTATCTTGACCTGATCCTATTTCCTTTACTAAGTATCAATCTACTTCTCTGCCTCCCTTTTCAGTAAACTTCCTTAAGAGAGTTGTGTACATACACTGTTCCCAAATTCCCTTTACATATGCTGTCATGAAGCTACGGTGATCATACGTTTATCCCCACTCTAGCAAAAGTGTTCTTAGTGTAATCATTGACCTCTACCTTGCTAAAGCTAATATTTGATTTTATATTGCCCATCAGAACCATATAATGCAGCCCACCTTTATCTCCTTCTTGATACACTTTTCTTATTTTGCCTGCAGGATACTACTCTTCTTATTTGCTTTCCTAACTCTTATCTTCTTTCTTTTCCTTCTTTTATACCTTACACATTATTATTACACAATAATAATGACTTCCAAGACCCAATCCTCAAATCTCTCCTCTACTTCTCCACTGCAGTGGTTATCTCATCCAATCAAATGGCTTATGTCCCAATGAATTCCAAATACCATCTCTAATACAGACCTCCCTCTTGAAAATACAGATTAGTCAAACTACTTACTCAGCTTCTCAACTAGAGTGTCTTATAGACATTTCAAATTCCACATATCTAATATTGAATTTTTCCTATCTTCCCTAAAATCTACTTCACCTACCACCTTTTCCAATTCAGTTGATGATAATTTCAGCTTTTCATGCCTTCAGACACAAATGGCATGTGATGTTATACTTAAGTATATCTTTCCTTCACATAAGGCACTCAGAAACATTTCTGCCTCTGCCTTTAAAAATGTAAACAGACTCTGACTACTTCTAACAATCTCATTGATATCTCACTCTCGTCATTCTAACCCAAGCCACCATCATTACTAGTCTAGATTTCTCCAATGGCTTCCTCACTGTCTCTGTGCTCTATCTTTGCCCCCATCCTGTCTATTTGTAGCAGAGCAGCTGGAATGATTCTTTAATTATATGTGAAATCATGCCACTTATCCACTCAAAATCCTGCTTATAGGATTCCATGTAACTAAAAGTAACAACGAAATATCCTTAAATTGGTACAAGTCCCTCCGTGTGGTTGGGCCTCTGATTCTTCTCTAACCTCATCTTCTGCTCTCCCGATAACTCATGGCCTTCATATCACAGATGGCACAGAGGGAGGAGTATTTCTTGAAATTCCTGGGACATGCCAGCCACATTTTCACTTTACAGCATTTGTACTTGTCGTCTCCCCATATATCTTCATCACAAATGCTTTTACCTCTAATCACTAGCTCCCACGTGTTCTTCTTACTGAGGCCTAACACAGTCTCACTTTTAAAATCATAATCCATACTTCCACTGTCTATACATAACATAATCTTGCTATGATTTTATTTTGCCAAAGGGCTTTTTTTCCTGTGTGTGTCTCAAGATCTCTTTTAGGAGATTAGCTATCAACTTTGGCCCTGCCCTGATGGGGCTCCAGAGGATTTGTGTTTGGTTGAACATGTTACAATATGCCTTTCACAGAATGCTTCTTTATCCCTTCTTTACTAATGCTACTTTATTATTAGTATCCATTCTAATATTTAAGTATTCAATTTGTGACCACTTGTCCCTTTCACAGGAAACTTGTTTATATGGGCAGACATTTTGGTGGTTCTTGTCTCACTTGTGTCCAGTTTATTTCTACCATAGCCACTCTCTAGGAGCACTCTGACCAGGAAAGAAGACAAGTTTTGTTGTGTTGCTCAGGTGAGCCACAGTGGAGGCAACTCAAAAAACACATGAAATAGGCCGGGCGCGGTGGCTCAAGCCTGTAACCCCAGCACTTTGGGAGGCTGAGACAGGCGGATCACGAGGTCAGGAGATCGAGACCATCCTGGCTAACACGAACCCCGTCTCTACTAAAAAAAATACCAAAAAAACTAGCCGGGCGTGGTGGCGAGCACCTGTAGTCTCAGCTACTCGGGAGGATTGAGGCAGGAGAATGGTGTAAACCCGGGAGACGGAGCTTGCAGTGAGCTGAGATCCGGCCACTGCACTCCAGCCTGGGTGACGGAGTGAGACTCCATCTCAAAACAAAACAAAACAAAACAAAACAAAACAAAACACATGAAATAACAGAAGCAGTTTATTACTTACGGATCCAGAGAAAAAAAGAGCAAGTCTTGCAGGGGCAGTAGGAAATGGGAAACCATATAGCACACACATTCAACCATCAGGTGGAGAGCAAGAGAGGCAGAGAGACTTGTGAGTTGAAGCCTTTTTTGGTTGTTGAGGGCATTATTCAAGCAAGTTTCCAAGGGAAGTTTTAATGGGCAGGTGATATAGTTTGTCATTGTCCCCACTCAAATATCTTTTTTTTTTTTTTCAGATGGAGTCTGACTCTGTCACCCAGGCTGGAGTACAGTGGCACCATTAGGCTCACCGCAACTTCTGCCTCCCGGATTCAAGCTATTTTTCTGCCTCAGCCGCCCACGTAGCTGAAATTACAGGTGCCCACGACCAAGCCTGGCTAAGTTTTGTATTTTTAGTAGAGATGGGGTTTTGTCATGTTGGCCAGGCTTGTCTCAAACCCCTGACCTCAGATGATCTGCCGCCTTGGGCTTTCAAAGTGCTGGGGTCACAGGCATGAGCCACCATGCTCGGCCTTACAAATACCATCTTGAATTGTAGTTCCCCTAATACTCACATATCGTGGGAGGGACCCAGTGAGAGGTAGTTGAATCACGGCGACCCTTTCCCCCATGCTATTTCCCTGATGGTGAGTGAGTTCTCAGGAGATCTGACAGTTTTCAGTGGCTTCCCCCTTCACTCAGCTCTCATTCTTCTCTCTCCTCCCACCATGTAAAGATGGATGTGTTTGCTTCCCCTTCCGCCATGATTGTAAGTTTCCTGAGGACTCCCCAGCCACGCAAAACTGTGAGTCAATTAAACCTCCTTTCTGTATAAATTTCCCAGTTTCAGGTATGTCTTTATTAGCAGCATAAGAAAAGACTAATACAGTGGATTTATAGCAAGCAGGCACGAGTTCAGTAGTCACACTGTAAGTGAGAGGGGGCCACAGCAGCATGTACACAGTCCATTAGTGGTGAGAAGGCCAGAGGGATGGGTCAGGTAGGCCGTATCTGCTTTCCCACAGGGTGGTGGTCACCAGGAGACAGTTGTATAAGGGAGATATCGGGGGCGACCACATACAGGACTTTGGAGGAAGTGAAAACTCCTTCGAGGGTCACTAAGCCAAGCTTCTGGTATGAGCAAGTTAAATCTATATTCAAAATGGATGCTGAGGTAACATACAATTATAAGAATTTGCTAAATATTATACTTAGTATAACAATGGTGTAGTGTATGTCTCCCACAGATAGAATGCAAGCTCCACAAAGGTAAAGAAAGTGGTCTTTTTTCTTTTCTTTTTTATAAAAAATGGTGTGTTCACTGAAGTATTTCAAACATCTGGAACAGGTTCCAGTATAGAGTAGATACTCAATAAATACTTGTTGAATTATGTTGAGCTGCATAGCTCATTGCTTCTTCTTGTGAAGTTATTTAGGAGAAATTTTCCAGTTGTTGTTATTTAAGGAAAAGTGTAGTATTCCTTGAGAGATAGAAAGCAAATGAAAATTACAGCTGAATTTGGCTTTAACACTTCACTGTTTCATGAGATGAATGAGATGCATTCACCTCATTATTGGATAATGGTGACTTTTAAGCCATTCTGTTCCAGTTTTCAATATTGCTATATTAAAATCAGATTAGATTTATTTGCCTAGAATGAAAATAATTAAGCTCATATCAAAATACCTGTTAACAGAAATGCCATCTTTGCCTCAGCTCCCCACCCCCCAACACACACATGCCTTTGGACTTTTGAGAAATGCTGGCTTATTTTACCTGTAGGTATTCAGGTTTAACAGGGTACAAAATACAGTTATGTTTTTCTAGTTTTACTTAATTCTTTATCTCTCTATTGCTTCTCTCCTGCTTCTTCTTGTTCTTTCTTTTTCTCCTTTCATTTATAAATAATAGGTACATACTTTTTTTTTTTTCTAGAGAAAAAACTCTTAATTATTCCATCCTTGGAAATTTATCTGATTACCAAAAGGTTTAGGAGACTGTTTTGGCAATATATAGCAGTGGTTCAAATCCCAGATCTGATAAAAATTAACCACTAGAGAATGCAAAATGATTGTGCTGTACTTCAGTTTCCTCGTGTGTCAAATTAAGAAAATAAGAGTATTTAAGAGTTATCTAGAAATTAAATTATTTTACACATTTGCAGTTTATAAAATTGTACATTGCAAACACTAAAAAGTCAATATTAGCTCTCTGCTTCTTATATTTATAATCCTAAGGGATGTTAATAAAAGTTCTCAGTACATAGACAAGGTGTTTAAGCTACTATTAGGATAATTAGAACTGAATAAAACACTTAGAAAACATATTTTCTTCTGCATTTGTTCGTATAGAATGACTGTTTTATAGTTAAGGCCATCTGTTGAATTATCATGTGTGACCAGTTAGAAGTTTATATTAATCCTGAAAACTTATTTCGGTTTTTAAAAAATCCTCCACTTTTAGCTCTACATTTTAAATTATATATTTAACTTTTTTCCATGGGAAAAATATAAACTTTATAATCTTGTGAAAATTGTCAGAATCAAAATGGAATTACTAATGTTAAAAAAATATCCCCCACAAATAGAGCCAGGAAAAGCCACGAAGAGAATGTTCTCATGCTTGTATGCCTAATAATAAAAATTATCACAGTAGCCTCTGCAAAAACCACACCCTTGTGCAAAGACCATCACAAACTTACACAAAACATACTCCTGCAAAGATATTTGCCCAGCAATTGCCTGTCCAAATTCAGACTGGCATCACCCTTGTGATCATTGTAGCCAGGGATAATGCTTTCAAAACAGTTATGCAATTCTCCTCATTCTTTTTTCTTTTAGAAACCATGGTTTTTCTTTACATCTCTAAATATCCACATGGTTTAATATGGCAAGAGTATTCTCATTGCAATGCTCTAGTCCCAAATAAACATGTGTTTCTCTTTTAGAAAGCCAAAGTTTGTTGTTTAGATGGTCAATCTTTTTATGATCTTTTCCTGATCCTTGTTTTTACTTTTCTTTAGATTTATTTTCTTTGTTTTTATGAACTTAGACTTTCAAAGTTATCCTATGTGACCTTGAATATTGAAAAATGTTTCTTTAGGTTTTTTTTACTATCATGATTTTTTTTTTCCATTAAGAAAGTGCTCTGTGAAAAAGGGCAAGTGGGATAACATCCTATATTTTGAATTTGTTGAGAGTTCGTCAGAGACACAACACCTTATGGGGAATTACCTCCCCACCAAGATAAGAGTACACACTGAGTTTCAGTTGCTGCATTTCATCTTTCAACGTAAAGGGGGCTAAATATCATCTAAAAATACTCATGCACTTGGAAAGACTTTTGAACTAAGCTTCATTCCATATGCATGGCGGCTAGCTTGTCATAGGATTCCTTTCCAACTTGTCTGTGTGCTGTCCAGCAGGAAGGAGCATTCCCTAATACGTTGGCACTTGCTTCCTAGTTGCAGCAAGCAGGGAATTAACATCTGCAAAGAGGAGATTACACTCATGCATCATACTGAGATTTTTCACACACTTCTGTTACTCCTTCAAAAGTAACTCCCTTGTGACATATTCCATGATGGAACTAACAAATCTGCAGGCAGCAGACAACCTTGAAAAGTAATTAATGATAATATCCTTTCCTTACCACTATGCTTGCCTTTTTTTTTTTTTTTTAGTTCTTGAATAAATCCCTCATGTAATTTTTTTTTTAAGTTAGAAGTTTCCTTGCATAGTATTCCCTAAACCACTTCATTCTTTATTATTAATTCCAAAACACCCTCAGCTAAACAAAGGTATATTATTCTGTCAAATGAGAAAGTGTTTGTGTATATCAAGATACAAAGTTAGACTATATTATTAGAGTATAAATGGTGTTTTCACTTGAGTGTTTCCTTTTATATTATATGGTTTTATGTATCTTGTAATAATCTTTAAATTGCTCTGTGATTCTTCACCTGTTTATCCCAGAGGATGCTATTTGAGCTGAGAGAGAGAGAAAGAAAGAGAGAGAGAGGGAGCATGAGAGAGAGAGAGAAAACAAATTGATATCAAGATAACCTGATTATTGACTGATTACTTCAATGATTCTGTATTATATACAAACTGCATCTTGGAAGCATTTATCATATTGGTAGAAAATAAGCAAACTTTTTCCTCTACACGTATCAAAAAGTGTCATAAATTCTTATTTTTATAGGTAAAATACTTTTTGTTAGGGCCAAAAGTTCAAATTCTCAGATGATTATAAGTGGGTGAGTGAGCTAGACTTATCTTTAAAATGTATATTACATCAAATTATTGGTATAATTCTATTTGCCTGATATAAACACGTTAAAGTTCATCTTGAATATCAAAGAAAAATGGATTATAAATATCTTCTTACATTATTAGATAGCCAATGTTCACTCAGTGTTTATTAAGTGCCATTCACTATGCAAAGCCTTTTATATAAATTATCTCATGCAATTTTTAAACCAACCTTAGAAAATGAGTGCCATAATTATTTTCTTTTTTTCAGTGGAAGAAACTGCAGCTCAGAGAGGTTAAATAAATTTCCCAAAGCCATAAACAAAGTAGAGCCTGGAATTAGTGCCAGAAAATTTTTAAAATTCCAGCACCTACTATAATTGTCATATTTCTTTAAGTCTCTTTATTTTCAAGCAATAGTAATAACCATAAAAAGGCAACTAAAGTAGTTTCCCACATAGATGAAAATGTTGCAAATTCTTAATATTCTTTTCTCAGAGGAATCTTTTTGAGTCCTTTATTGTCCTACTGTGTAAATTTGCTGGAGATTTTTAAGTTGTTCTACTTATGTGTCTTCGTTTTTGTTAATCAATATAATTAAAATATACTATTCTATAAATGGGAGAAGTCAATAAGGATATCAAAATTATTTATTCTTAAATTCATTTTATATAGATATTACTGTAGTTTTATGATTATACAAAATAGTAATTTAATAATCAAGTAAATTAAAATTTACCATAAAATTAATGTACATAACAAACATTATCAATCTGTATTTCACAAAAGAAAAGCCCCTCAACTATGAAAAAAATGACTGATATATTTAGTCTTTCTGATTCTTTGTGTGAAAATGAACTTTCAGTAAACAAATTAAAAATAAAATTTGATTCTAGGAATTAAATTTATATTACTGCCTCCTGATGCAGATTCTAACTATAATCATGAATTAAAATACTCAGATCTAGTAAATTTTACCGCATAATCTGGCAATCCATTAAAACTGCCACATAAGTCCAGGCGTGGTGGCTCACACCTGTTATCCCAGCACTTTGGGAGGTGGAGGTGGGCGGATCACCTGAGGTCGGGAGTTTGAGACCAGCCTGACCAACATGGAGAAACCCCGTCTCTACTAAAAATACAAAATTAGCCGGGCGTGGTGGCGGGCATGCCTGTAGTCCCAGCTACTCTGAAGGTCAAGGCAGGAGAATGGCTTGAACCCCGGAGGCGGAAGTTGTTGTGAGCCAAGATTGCGCCACTGCACTCCGGGCGCGGTGCCTCAAGCCTGTAATCCCAGCACTTTGGGAGGCCGAGGCGGGCGGATCACAAGGTCAGGAGATCGAGACCATCCTGGCTAACACGGTGAAACCCCGTCTCTACTAAAAATACAAAAAAACTAGCCGGGCGAGGTAGCGGGCGCCTGTAGTCCCAGCTACTCGGGAGGCTGAGGCAGGAGAATGGCGTAAACCCAGGAGGCGGAGCTTGCAGTGAGCCGAGATCGCGCCACTGCACTCCAGCCTGGGGGACAGAGCAAGACTCCGTCTCAAAAAAAAAAAAAGAAAAAAAAAAGAAAAGGAAAACACCAAAACAAACAAGAAAAGCCTGTCACATAAATTGCATTTTCAATACTAATTTCTTTACATCATAATGGTGTGCACTCAATTCTTAGGTCTGCTACTGTTTCATGGCAAAAGCACAACATACCTTTTATCAGGTAAAGTTAATGGAAAATTGATTCACAAGTTGTATTAGTCTGCTCAGTTTGCCATAACAAAATCACATAAACTTGGTAGAATAAACCACAGAAATTTATTTTCTCCGTGTCCTGAGGCTGGAATTCCAAGATCAAGGTGCCAGCAGGACTGGTTTCTGGTGAGGCCCCACCCCTCTGCTGGCAGATGTTCGCCTTCTCCCTGTGTGTTTATATGGCCTTTCCTCTGTGCTCCAGCAGAGAGAGTGAGCTCGGGTGTCTCTCCCTCATTTTAAAAGGACATTAGTCATATTGGATTAGGGCCCCTATTTTTTTTTTTTTTGTTAGACAGAATCTCACTCTATAACCCAAGCTGGAGTGCAGTGGCTCAATCTCAGCTCCCTGCAACCTCCGACTCCCGGGTTCAAGCCATCCTCCAACTTCAGCCTCCTGAGTAGCTGGGATTATAGGTGTGCACCACCACATCTGGCTAGTTTTTGTATTTTTAGTAGAGACAGAGTTTCACCGTGTTGGCCAGGCTGGCCTTGAACTCCTGAACTGAGGTGATCCACCTGCTTTGGCCTCCCAAAGTGCTGGGCCACCTTTTTCAACTAATTTAACATTAATTACCTCCTTAAGGGCCCTGTCTCCAAGTATTTTCACATTGAGCATTAGGGCATCCACAGATGAATTTTTGAGAGAAATTATTCAGTCCAAAACACAAGTAAAACATCAAGATCAACAATCTAAATGGGATTGATGTCTTTCATTCAGGAAATGAAAATCACCTAAAATATATCTAATTTCATACCTACGTAACATGTTGAACCACAACACTTTGGATCCCGTTTACAGACCTCATAAATGAAAACAATTATGTGACATCTCAAATATCTACCTGAAATTTGGACTGTATGACCACAGAGTCAATGACCACACACAAATAATAAAGTGGTTTTCATTTGACAAATGCAAGTCTTACATTTTGTATTTCTTTCAAAGTCAGAGGTGACTTGTTTCTTTGAACTAACTTAATATTGAAAGTTTAAGTTCCAAGGCAAATTGTTTTTTCTGCAATATTATGCCAAGAGACATATCAATCTTAGTCTTTATTCAATATACAAAATAAGAGTTGTCAATCTTAAGATATTGCCAACATTCATTTAAACCCTTAAAATATCGCCCCACCCACAACACACATACTTTCAGGCACAGCGGTGGGGAAGATCACAGATCATTTTGAGTACATTTTGATGACTGCTTCGATGAAGTGCAGAGTAAACTTCTGATTCTTAGTAGAACATTGAGTAGGGCGTAAAGTATTTGTCATTGTTAAAACCATTGATACAATAAAATAGTTTAAGTAGTAGATTTTAAAAATTAATTTGGTGGCAATATTATGCTGCAAGTCGTCACAGTTTCCAAAGTAATTCCTCACAGGAAACTCAAAAGAAACGTATCTTCTAATTTTTTTCAATAAGACAAATTTAAGTCAAAAATTTTCAATGTCGTTTGTTTTCTAAGAAAACAAATAATGCCTTATAAAGTTGTGGAAATTATCGTGTCTGTTATAATATATAGATCTTGTCTATCATACAAAATGAGACTGCTGAATGTATACCAATTTATTCAGTGGTCTCATGTTAACACCAATCATAAATCTCTTGATGTTAAGCAAACATTCTGTAGTATCTATTGCAGGCTATGTAAAGTTCTAGGCTGCAAAGATTCAGAGAGAAACAAGATTTACTGCCTCCAAGTTGTTTGCATTCGAGCAGCTTCTAATAGCTCTAGAGATTTTCTAAGTAGATCATGATAGAGAAAAAAGGTGAGGGAAAGCTAATGCCACGGCCTGAATTTCTAGCATTGATGTCCCTTAAAAATTCACGTGGGTTGGATTTAGTGCCTGGGTGGGTTGTTGTTATTGCTGTGTTATGTGTCTGTTGGGAGTCAGGGGATGCTTGATTGTTGGCAGACTTTCAAAACAGCGCACATTGAGTTGTCTAATATATTTAATATATACCAGGAGGAAGAAGCAGGTTGGTACTGCATGTGAGCATGAATATGGAACTTAGAGATGAAGTATAGATATAGTTTTGGGAAAAGGTAACATTTAGGTAGATGAGTGTGTATGAACGTGAATGTTATATCACATGAGAAGTGACGAACAACAGCCAGAGTCAAGCAAAATTTCAGAGACAGAAAAATAGTTAACCCAACACCCATTCCCAAACAACTGCTCCCTTGTCAACTTCACTCCAGAAATTGGAGAAGCCAAATACCTGTGCCTACTCTCCAGTGTTGCTAGAAATGACCACTGAAATAATTTATATTAGAAAAACCAGAGAAGAACTCCGCTGGGAATCTTCAACGAAAACGAGGCTCTGTCGCCCAGGCTGGAGTGCAGTGGCGCGATCTCGGCTCACTGCAAGCTCCGCCTCCTGCGTTCACGCCATTCTCCCCCCTCAGCCTCCTGAGTAGCTGGGACTACAGGAGCCCGCTACCGCGCCCGGTTAATTTTTTGGTATTTTTAGTAGAGACGGGGTTTCACCGTGTTAGCCAGGATGGTCTCGATCTCCTGATCTTGTGATCCGCCTGCCTTGGCCTCCCAAAGTGCTGGGATTACAGGCATGAGTCACCGCGCCCGGCCTCAAGGAAAACGTTTACTCTCCTGTTACAAGTGAGTGATTTTTCTGCCATCTTTTTCTCTCTTCTTTGTTGAATATGATTACGATGACTGAAGTTACAGGATAGATCTTATAGAAACGGCCACAGAAATCTCAAGCAACGTTGTCCCTTTTACTCTGAATTGCTCACCAAACAGTAGCAGCCACATGCCTCCAGATATTATGTTATCTTGAGACGACACTTCTGTTTAAGGCACTAAGTAAAATTCTCACCTCTTGAAGATGGCCGCATGCTATCTATTACAATGAAGTAGTTCATGAAACAAAGACAGCTCCAACAGAAACAGTCAATATGTTAATGTCTATCGCCAACTTTATAACAATAAGTCAAGGGAAAGCAACTCTAAAATGGTAACATAAATCAATAACAAAACATGATTTAATTTGCAAAGATTTGATTTATATTTTAAAATTTAGAAAATGTGCACACACAAACCTAAATTTATGACAGATACCTCTTTTGTTAAATAATGCTTTCCACCTGCTTTAAAAATTAGTTTTAAGTTCATTTTGCACAGATCTATCTGGATTAAATAAGACATTTCAATGAGCAGATTATTTATAAGATTAAAAGCTGTTTGCTCTAATTTTCTCCCAAGTTAGAAATAACCCCTTTAAATTTCTATAGGAGGAGCACGTGCACAATAGAAAAAGCCAGATATTATAGTTAAGTAAAATGCAATGATAAAAATATCTGGCACTCCCAATACCAAAAGAAATCTTTTCACGGATTGGTACTTCAGTTTCCAGATTTGTTTCTTTTGGTTTAGACACAGTTTGATACATACCAACCTATAGTGACACAAACATGGTATATAGAAATAAATGGATTATATGAATAATAGTATTTTGTAGAGAAATATTTTTGTGACATAGTTCAGAGAGTAATATATTAGCTTTATAGTTACTTTTCCACTCATTGCTTTTTTTAAAATAAATATGACTTTTTTTTTTTTTTTTTTTTTTTTTTTTTTTTTTTTTTTTTTTTTTGAGGCGGGGAATCTCTCTGTCGCCCAGGCTGGAGTGCAGTGGCGCGATCTCGGCTCACTTCCACCTTCGCCTACCAAGTTCAAGCGATTCTCCTGCCTCAGCCTCCCTAGTATCTGGGACTACAGGCACCCGCCACCATGCCCAGCTACTTTTTTTGTAGTTTTAGTGGAGATGGGGTTTCACCATGTTAGTCAGGATAGTCTCAATTGCCTGACCTGGTGATCCATCCGCCACGGCCTCCCAAAGTGCTAGGATTAAGGCATGAGCCACCGTGCCCTGCCAATATGCCTTATTTCTAATAGTGTATTTCAGAAATAAGTCTTTGTTTTTTGGATTGTATTATTGAAGGAGAGCTTATATTCCAAAGTACATTTGCTGTTAATTTGATAACTTTAAATTAGAGAAACAAAAAGTCATAGTTTGTACACCTAAAAATGTTTGAGAATACTATCCTCAATATTAAGGCAACTATGAATAGATTAATTTTCCTTTGGGGACAAATACTGCAACCTCTAAGTGAATAAAAATTGTGATTTTTATTGTTTTCTTTATTGTGCTTGTCATTGACTTAATTAAATACACACTTATCTTACTAATAGAATTATTTCAATTTATTTTATTTCATTATTATTCAAGATAGTATGGCTTATTAACAAGACACAAACAATGTAGAATTTTGAAACTTCATCTGAAGTATGCTAAGTCATATGAATAAAACATGTGGTTGAACTTTGCATTTTGTAGTTTGTCTTTTTCTTTTTCTTAAATTGGGAATCATATAGTATATGTTTTTAATATGTGTATACCTCTGTTTCTCAACTAATATGGTCACAGAACAATAGATATGGATCCAAATCGTCAGTTCTTATTAAATGCTCCATTTGGTAGAGACATCTTAATTTGAAAGAGTAATATTTAATATTCAACTAATATGAAAACTTTACCCTGTCAAGAGATGAAGTCTATATTTTTATTGCTTTAATTTAATTTAATCAACAACAGTTGATGTTGTTTATTTTAAAAATTATATATTTCATTAACATGCTCCAAAACATGCACTTTGCAATTTTTTTTGATGGTAGAGACAAGTATTTTTTTAACCAAAATAAGTAAATTAAAATCCTTATTCCGTTATTTTAATCAGTTTAACAATTGCAACATCAACTTCTCTATCCATTTTAATGTGTCTTTACTCACAATCTGAGCTAATAAACTAGTGACAAAAAGTTCTACTACAAGA
The DNA here is from genome assembly GCF_024542745.1 of Macaca thibetana thibetana. Lineage (NCBI taxonomy): Eukaryota > Metazoa > Chordata > Mammalia > Primates > Cercopithecidae > Macaca > Macaca thibetana. Next base: position 130,420,360 of record NC_065583.1, on the reverse strand, counting down.
GTAGAAAGAGTTGGTGAGTAAAGTGAAAGATTTGTCTATAAAGAAATACATGGTTTTAAATTTAGGACTTGGCTTATTAAATACTATCAGAAATAAAATATCACATTAATATTTTTAGAACCATCCCACTACAAATAACCATTTGATTTCATGGTGATTATTAGATAAATAGTTTGTGAAAAATAAGCACATAAGCTAGACTATTGTAATGAAAAATAGTTAATTTCAAATATATCTTTTTCTATGCGTGGCACTTAGCAGACTGATTAAAATAAGAGTAGGCAAACATTTAGAAACAATCAAGTTACAAGGGTATTTAACTAACCAAACAAATTAATCAGTCAAATTAGGACATCTGGTCACCTTTGCTTAGAAACAATTTTGTGGAGTTAATACCATCCCAATTTTAAAGCATTTATTTCAACTGCAAGTCCATTTACTGTCAAAATAATTCCTTTTGTCCTAGCTGTGGTGCTGGATAAGTGTTTTCTTTGCCCTCTGTACTGCTGTGTTTACAGAGAATATGTTGACATATCAAGCTTCAATGCACCAAAGGCAAGGCATCATAAAGCATGCAACAGGACTTTAGCAATCGTAGGTAGAAACAAATATTATCATTATAAGAAATGAATTTCTTTTACTGGTTCAGGAAAGTCAGGATCATCGTTACACAGATCTCAGAAGCATTAAACAGCCAAAACAGCAGCAAATGGGATTCAAAAAGCAAAAGCAGATACTTAGCAACAACTTCTTAGCTTCTTCTGCACATCCATTCAAAGGCTTCATTAAGTCAGCTTGCAATATCAGTGCCCATCATGTCTCAGAGAGCTAGAAAGACTAAGTTGCTAGCTTAAAACAAAGCATGTCCTGTGGCTTGCAATCTCTTTTTGGAGTCTAAAGGACATATAAAATTATTCAAACAGTTAAATTACAAAGATTAGGAAATTGTACTCAAATAGTGACGGGCTTTTGGCTCGAAATTCAGGCTACTGAAGGACTGTGCATAAGGGAAATTTGAAACAAAATTTGATGGAAGTGAGAAGACAGTTCCTGCCATTAACTATTTGAATATAAATTTGAAAAACTCAACAGTGTTTTACAAGCTTTAGTTTAAAGCCCCTTTTTTCAACTTAAGCCTTTTGTGTTTTAATGTCTTGCACCACCACTTAGCTATTTTATGTTATCCATGAGAGTTTCTAAATTGCTGCCTCCACCTAATGGAAGCCTCAGGAAATTATGAAGCCCATTTCACTATAGTTTATTAAGCAGGAGTTTTCTAAATTATCCAGGAGACACTAGGTAGTAGCATGAAGGCAAAAGGTTAATAGAAGTTAGAGAGGTTAACTAGTGGTTTTTTGTTTTGTTTTTTTTTTTGTTTTGTTTTGTTTTTTCACATTCTCTTGCTTACTGCAACAGTGAAGAGAAAGGCAGAGTGAAGAGCAAACATATTGTGTAATCAGCATTCACTTGCTTTGCTTTTTCATGAGCCTTGGCCTTTCTGCAACATTCTAGCATTAGGTTTGGGCTCTATGATTATCACATATATGTATTTTTAACACTATTGATAACAAATTGTGCTAGGAAATCTGTGTTGAGCTTTTTGAAAAAAATAGTTAAAAATAGAGAGGTGGTTGTACAGCCAAGGTAGTACAGTGAATTTACACATCAACAATCATTTTTGCTGCAAATACATTAATGGACAGTATGCAAAACAAAAGTTACAAAACTGGGCTTATAAAATGAATACACATCTACAGCTAAAAAAAATGACCACTACCAATAAATCAAAATAACATGAAAAGACAGCAACAATAAAAAAATAGTGAACATAATTATGCTATTGTCCAAAGGGGTTTTAGTTCCATAAGCAGGTGGCAAAAATTTGACTCTTGCAGCAAAACATGGACTAAACCCGTTCCATACATCGATGAGAACCTACATCAAGACTTACAGGTCAAATTTAAGAGAGAGAACCATAGGGAGGAAAGAGGGAAAAGCAGGCTGAGAGAGAGAGAGAGAGAGAGAGAGAGCGCAAGAGTATGCAAAAGAGAGAGAAGTCCAAAATAACAAAAAAATATAAAATTAGAAGATAAATCTAAGAAATATAACCAATATAATCTATAATTAAAATATAAATTCACAACAGAAAAAAAAATGTTACTTAACAACATGAAAGATACTAAGAATATTGAAGATATATACAGGAATAAAATTGAGATCTTTATTTTAAAATATATAGTCAAAAATTATGAAACAAAAATATATACAGCTATTATGAGTCAGTTCTAAGTATTTTAAAAATTTTACAAGTTAGAAATCTTGGATAAGATCTAAATAATACCTACTATTGAAGATTTGAAACATCAAGTACACACAAACAAATTAGTGCATTCCAACATAATTCCAAGGATTTTATGGCAATTTAAGCAAAGAGAAAAGCTGCTTCTACCTATCATGTGTAAGATAATTATGAATCTTCTTTAACAATAATAAGTAGAAAACCAACAAATTTTTAAAAGCATATAAGAACTCATGTCCCAAAAATCCCAATGAACTAAAGCACAATTTAATAAATACTTCTTGTCCACAAAGAGGCTCATAGTTGCTTTTATCCTTGTAGAGCAATAGATGCAAAAAGAAAAGACCTGGGTAAGAAAACAGAAAATGAGAATTCTTTTTATGACTCTTTTAAAGGCAAAATTATGGCTAGCGTAAGAATGTGCACTCTCCACAGGCATAGATTTAAAGACAGGAGATGTTCACAGACAGATTTTAGGCAAAGCAAAACACCTGGAGATACTCCCCTGTGTAGTATAGATGCATCAGGCCTGCAGAAAAGTTAGGGCAAGATTGGGAAACTGAGATGAACACTATAAGCACTTCAGGCTTTAACTGTGTCCAAGGCAGCCACCCTCTACAGTTGGGGAAATAGTGGATAAGTCTGTGCTGAATACACACAGGAGAGCTGACGGAGTCTGTGGCTCACTAATGACTGTGAAAAAGTCTCTCCTAGTCTTACAGTGAGTATTAAACACTGGATATCTGCATCTGGATGAGGTGCAAGAAAGTTAGGAGAGATCTCTCCTGGGTTGCAGTTGCCTCAGGCTAGCTGAAGGCTAAAAGCCAAAAGAGCTAATTGAAATACGACTTTTTGAAAAATAGAAGCTTCTGGTCCTGAAGACAAAAAAGCCTCAAGTATGCGATTAATTGAACCCCACAAAGCAAAATAATAATAAACAAAGCTGTTTCAATGCAGACTTGATTACCTCAAAAATATTCAACTTGACAGCAGAGAAAGCCTACAATTTTCTGTGGACAAATGTAACCTACTTTCATTTGTAAGACTATATGACCAAAATGTCTGGCATCCAATTAAGCAAAAGATTACAAAGCACATAGGAACAGGGCCCCATACGGTACATCATCAAGAAAGGAAACCATCAATAGAACAAGAGTGAGAGATAACAAATTCTAGAATTACTACAGATAGACTTAAAATAACAAGATAAATACATTAAAAAACCTTGTCAATAAAGACAATGTTCATTACATACAGGGAAAAAAAGTGAAATTTAAAAATAAATTAATAAAAGCAAAATGAAAATTATCAAACCTAAAAGTATTGGCTGAGTGCGGTGTCTCACACCTGTAATCCTAGCACTTTGGGATGCTGAGGCGGCTACCTCATGAGGTCAGAAGATCAAGACCATCCTGGCTAACACGGTGAAACCCCATCTCTACTAAAAATACAAAAAATTAGTCGGGTGTGGTGATATGCGCCTATAGTCCCAGCTACTCGGGATGTTGAAGCAGGAGAATCACTTGAACCCAGGAAGAGGAAGTTGCACTGAGCCCAGATTGTGCCACCGGGTGACAGAGAGAGACTAGGCGACAGAGAGAAACTCAGTCTTAGAAAAAAAAAATCCCAAAAAAGTAAGTGTTATATAAATTGTTTGTTGACTCATTAGCAGAGAGAATAATAAATAACGTTGAACACAGGTAGAAAATATAAATATAGTTTGAAATCAAAAATGAAAAAGAGAATATATAAACAAGAAAATGAGGATGAGTAATCTGAAATTTATGAGACAATATCACATAGTCTAATATACATAGTATTGGAGTCCCAGATAAAATATAAAAGATAATGAATTGGTGTTAAAAGTATTTGAGAAATGATGTTTTATAGTATTTTTAATTGATGAATGACATCAACCCAGATATTTAAAGAGTTCAGCACATTCCAACCAGAATATGTGCAGAGAAAAGCACACCTATGCACATTATATTCAAATTGAAAAAAAATAACATTTAAAAGTCATTAGATGTAGAAAATAAAACAGCATAAGGAGAAATTCAATGAAAATGACAGATCACTGCAGCAAATGAGCAATAGAGCTCAGAAAACAATGACATAAGAACAATTATGAAAAAAAACAACTGTCAGCCTAGAATTTTCATGAAAATGTCTTTCATAAATAAAGTTAAAATAAATACATCTTTAGGAAAGCTGAAACATTTTTCTTGAACAGATCTGCTGTAGAGGAAATAAAATATAAAAACATGCTTTTTAATATTTTTCTTTTAAACCAGAGAAATGCTATCCGATAGAAACAGGCTTTTACAAAAACTGGGGGAAAAGAGTAATGATGATATACATGCAAAAGGAAAGATATTTTAAAAATAATTTTTGATATGATCTGGGATTTATATTATATATACAGAAATCAAATAAGTGACTTTAGAAGTATGCCAGAAAAGAGAAAACGTATTAAAAGTTTTCCCTTGTAATGTTTTTATCTGTTGGTTAAGCATTAGAATATGTTTGAAGACAGATTGGTTAAGCATTAGACTGTGTTTGACGACAGATTGTGAAACCTTAAAGATGTATATTTTAGTACTGAGAGTGACTACACAAAAATTCATTGTGAAATTTTCTTCCGATTGCTTTAAAGTGTCCAGTGCAACAGTACATAATATAATTGGAGAATGTATTTGATATATGAGAAGATTAGAAAAAATGTGAAATGGTTGTTTAGAATTGAATAATGCTTTATGATTTCTGTTCAGTAAGAATCTACCTGAGGTACATTGTCAAGAATTTCATGAGAGCAGTCAGAAAAGTATTTTTGTCCAGTTGCTTCAGTTGCATGAAAATGTAAAGAATTGTATTTAAGTAGGGTTTTGCTCCTGGTAAGCAGGTAAAACAGCAAGGAAGGGAAAAGGAATTGAGCACGTCTGCAGATTAATGATTATGACAAAACATGAATTTAGGCAGAGTAAAGAAGATGAAAGGACTTGAGTTGGGTAAAAAAAGTCAGAGAAAGGTGGTCAGACCAATGGGTGGTTGTTCTGGTGGGACTGAAGTTGGAATTTTTAGAGAGAATATAATTGAAATCCAGCGGGTGCTGTTCATAGACTGGAGTGCTACAAATTAATGAAGTAGTGAATGTGTTAAATATAAAATTTTACACGAAGATTCTGTAATTAGCAGAGTGTAACAATGTTGGGACTTCTTTTAATTAGGTTCCAATGTCCTATTATGTCCAGGGGTAGTTTACAAGAATAGTAGTGATAAACCTGTCTACAATTTCCCTCATGATCTAAAAACAGAACAAAACTCAATGGAAGGAAGTTTAAGGCATGTCATTCAATACTGCACAGCAAAAAGTGCACACAGCTTGTCCTGCAGTCCATTTGGAACTTAATTCTTTTCAGTGTAAATTTAGGTCTTCAGAACTTCTTAAACAATTAGGCTAAATTTTCAACACATCCTCAGTATATAAAATACTAGTATGCTAAAAGACTCTTTTCTTCTCTATATATCATTGTTTCTGCCATGCCAGGTTAGTAAAAATAAACTTACATAAATGATAATGGTCATTTGCAAAGGATATCATAGTTTTAGTTACCAGGCTTGCCAGTGACCTATTAAGCATGAGTCTTTTCACTACTAAATAAACTCTATGATTGAGATAAAACAAGAGTAGTCTTCAGTGAAAAGCTGCTGTCAAAACCTTGCCTGGACTGTATTTACTAAAATTAAAATTTGAAGCCAGTCACTCGGACGGCTTTAGATTGCTCCGTGTCTGTTGTTTATTTTTCTTCTTCAAGGTTTCAGACCAATTCACTAAAAAGTTAAAATTTTAAGGTACTATTCTGTTATATATTTTTTCTTCCCCTCCTGCTATGGTTTGAATGTATGTATCTGCTCACAATTCATATGTTGGAGTGTCAGACTCAATGTGATAGTATTAAGACTTGGGACTTTTAGGTGGTGATTTTTATCAGGGCTTGAGGCAACTGGCAAGACCCTTTTGCCCCTTCCACTTTTCGACATCTGAGAACAGCAACCATTAAGTTCCATCTTGGAAGCAAAGATCAAAACTTCACCAGACACTGAATCTGCCAGCACTTTGAATTTGTACTTCCCAACCTCTACAACTTTGAGAAAATGGATTTCTGTTGTTGATAAATTGCTGTGTCTCAGATATTTTGTTATAGCAGCAGGAGCCTTCTAAGATACCTGCTAGAATACAAGCAAATTAAAACATAAAATGGGACAGACAGATCATTAAAACTATGATGCATGTTTTAACACTGACAAATGCATTTATATAATATGGATTTACATTTATAGCCAAAAGACTAATGATCTATGAATTGCCATCTTTCTAGCCTAAACAATGAGATTCTCAACCTGGAAAATATTGAGGAGAGTAGTGTATTCTTACCTAACTAGGATTATTGCTTCATATCAGTTTAGGAAAGAGTCAACAACCTCCAACTCCCTGGTTCAAGCGATTCTCTTGCCTCAGCCTCCCGAGTAGCTGGGACTGCAGGCACGCGCCACCACACCCAGAAGATTTTTGTATTGTTTTAGTAGAGATGGGGTTTCACCATGTTGGCCAGGATGGTCTCCATCTCCTGACCTTGTGATCCACCCGCCTTGGCCTTCCAAAGTACTGGGATTACCGGCGTGAGCCACCGTGACAAGCCTTCAGGATTCTTATAGATTAATAAATTACTATCAGGAAAACTGGACCGGTAGATATCAGAGAGCAATCAGTGATCACACTCAGCCTCTAAGGGAGAGATGAGTAAGGAAAGTGAAGGGAAAATTTTATGAATTTTTCTTATCATGAAAGATATTTCCTGTGGAACCTTAAACACAGAAGAAATGTTAGCCCTCTAACAAATTAGAACTATAAGACATTTAGCCTCCAAATGCAGTAATCCAAATCAGAACTGTGGCATGTAGCAAACCAAAACATATTCAGTACAATGTCCTAGACTTTAAAGTATTTATTTAGAAATAAGTATATAAAAATTATTAGTCAAAATGACAACATAAACTAAAAGAAAATGTAAAGAAAAATAAATATATGAATAGGAATATGAAGCAGAGGAGGGAGAGATAAAGGTAGTGAGAGAGAGAAAAATAAACAAGCAAGCTGAAACTGAAGTTTTTGGGGAAAAACCAACAAAGTAGAAAAACTTCTTATAAGTTCTAACTAATCAAGAAAATAAAGGGAAGGCAGAAGTGACAAATCAACAAAGTTGGAAATAAGAAACGTATATAAGCAAATGTGTATATGAAGATCATTAAAGTGCAGAGTACAGATCAGAATAGTCAGTAGAGAACACTTTAAAAAGTATGTTAAAGTGGTGAAAACCTAAGAGAAATTCAAGTCTCTGAAAAAATTAAAAATTAGAATTTCCATTTAAGGAAGAGCTAGAAAGCATCCAAAATCAGTCTTTATAACATGCATTGGTAATTTAAAGCATCATGCATAAAAAGAAATGTGGATCAGTGAGTCCTTGAGGTTTATTAAAATTAGACTTTAAGGAACACATAATCCCCACTTTGTATCAATGTTTTTAACTGAATATAAAGAAATCTACTTATTGTATTTTAGAAGAATATAATTACACACACACACACACACATTCATATATAGAGAAGTAATGAAAATAAAAGGAAAGAGTTGTTTTTAACTAGACTGTTAGTCAGATACAATCTCCAACTTCCGAAGCTAGTTTTCCAAGGCCTGGTACACTATCTATACAAACTCAACACTCACGGTGTACATACTATAGTACTGTATCTATAAAAACTCAAACTCCACAGGGCATTAATGGATGACTAAGAAGATAGAATTTAATCTTTGACTTCACAGAGCTTTTTATCTAGTAGAATTGATAATATTCGTATATAAATGTAGTAAAAGATGAAAAGTGAAAAATGTTATTATAAATGTACCAAAATCTATAAAACTGGTTAAGTGGTAAAAGAGGGGAAGGGGAAGGGTGAGAGTGAACATAGGATTCATCAAGAATGCTCTAAATAAGTTAAGGAAATAGTATGATTAGACTCTAAGGCTCATTTAGGGACTTCTATTAAAGTTCTGATAACACAGCATTTCATACTATAGACTATTCAGCATTCAGTTAATTGAAAGTAATCTGGAAATTCAAAAAGGCCTTCCTTTGGATATTTGCTCACTTGCAATATGGTCTCATTTTTATGATGTATTTAGCTAGTGGATTAGTGAAGTGGGTATGTCAGAACCATTCAGCTTGCTAATTAGCGTTTTTAATGAGTTTTTACTGTGTCACTCCCTAGCAGTCTATTTACAATTTTCCATACTATAGTTCGGAAGCCAAAATCTTAGTGGGTTGCAATTAACTAAAATTATTTCTAGTGAAATAAGCCCAGTCAAAATATTTAGTAAATTCAACAATAGTAAACATAGTAATAACAAGACAAGGTATAAGAACAAATATATACAAAATAAATATAAAAACATCAGAACATTAAAATTATAAAGTCAGAGTAGAAATGTGTTCATGTAGAATTGAGCAAAGAAGATCTCTATATGTTATTATATATGAAATAATGCTTGTTTAAATGAAACGTTAATGAATTTGCAGTTACATTTAAATAATTTTAGTTTCACAAGCTGTAGACTATGTAATAGATTATTTCATTTGCAAATTCTGTGGCTTTGATGAATATAAAGTAACTTATAAGCAGCACTTGTATATTAACTGAATTGATTTATTAGTATATTATTACTGCATTATTATACCTTTATAGTAAATCCTGTATTAGTTCACCACAAATAATAGCAAAATGAAGATATGTGTGTCAATCATGTGCATCTGAGTGTGTGTGGCAGTCTATAGACCAGAACAATGCAGGAGTAAGTTAATCCTAATGTACTATATATTATCATCCTCACTGTATTACAACCTCACCTCAGAGAGAGTTTAAAGTCATATTTCAGACTTGGTGAGTTCTAAGTTTTGTACAAGACTGAGGTACATCAATTGTGTCCAAGGTGAGATTTTCTTTTAACTTTCCTGAGTATTTGTGTGGAAGACGTGACATAGATGATAAGTTCTTCAATAATAGTATGTTTTTCCCTTTCACATTACATGGCTGTCATTAGGAAGCTGGCTTCTCAGCTAAGGATGGCATTCTCTTTGACCCATTGTCTTTGATGGTAGTGTGATTTCTCTCCAACAAAATCTAAGCAGAAATGGTAGGCATCCTTTCCAGGAAGGTTGACCAGGGAGGCATCTCCTTTTCCCTGTTGAGGACTGAGGGCAGAGAGTTATAAATACCGAGCGGATTGTAGAACTATACTCTGGAAGCAGCTTGGTTCCTGAATCAGCATAGAGAGCAAACAATCCCACGTTAGATAGGAATGCTTACATATATCAGCTAAATGGATGAGAAGTAAATTTCTGTTCTGTTAAACCACTGAATGGTTGTTTTATTTATTTGTTTATTTATTTATTTATGTAGTTAGTTAGTTAGTTAATTAGTTAGTTCATTCCTTAGTTAATATTGTGGAGAGCTATTCTAACTACAGAAAAAAATTAGAATTCCTCTACATACATGATTATTTTTTTAAAAATTCAGTGTCTCAGCAATCATTTGAATGCTTATTGGTTACATTTACAAATTGGCCTCCTAATGGAAACCTATGAAATGAAATCCAATGTCTTTATATCCAGAGGAATTATACATATTTAAAGAATGAAGTGAAACTAAATGTTAAATGTTAATATCTAGAAAAATGCCTAAAATGCAACTTCCCCTCCCCCAATGCACACTTTAATTCATCCAGCCTGTCAACAGATTGTGATGAAAAGGTAAACACAAATATATGTTTTGTTTCATTAGGGATTGCTTCACATCCTCTTTTCTCTTTATTTTATGTATGTTGCTTTGAGGAATTAGGAGCCTATTATTTAAAAAGTTTTTAATCTTAAGAGAAAGAAAATAAACTGATGACATAGATGGAAATTATGTGAAGAGAATGAGCTACAAGGAAGAAAGGGTTCAACAAAATCATATTACAGAAATAAAGGTGCAAGAACTCTGGCTTCCCCATAGGAATCTCTGATTATACAAAATTAACTTGAAATCCCCTTTGTTTGTTATCACTTATTGATGGTTGGAGGCAACATAGCTAAAATGTGAAAAGTGAAAATTTAATTAATCACTTGACTCTACTTACAATGAAATGATAGTTACTTATTTACTAAATATATACATATAATAAAATTCTCAGGCATAATTATCGGAAGTTCCCTCAAAGAGTGAGTATGAGTTCAGTTTCTAACATTTGTATGGTGGTAGGATCAGAACACTTTATTTGCAGAGAGAGTCTACTCAATCTGTCAGTTGCACGTAACTGGACAAGAAGTGGCTACCTATTCTAAATTAGTGGCTACCTATTAAATTTTAAATCAACAATCAGGACTTCTTTCCACAGAACTTTCAATTGATATTAGAATCACTTTTCCCATGTCCTTTGGATATTTAACTTGTAAACTCATGAAATCTGAATAGGCACTTTTGTCATATAAATTCAGTTGCCCATCCAGAGGAAGAATAATGGAGCAGGAGACCAGCAAAATAAGAGAAAGAGATACATGAATGAGAAGCTTCTCAGGGATGTTTGAGGCCTTCCTGCTCACTAATTCTTCTGTCTCCAGCTTGGGAGGAGACCCCATAACCATTTTACTTAAGTTGACTTCATTCATTTTCTGTTATTTCAAATCCAAAAAAGTTCTAGGTAATAGAAATATATGATATAATTTTGGAAGAATAAATGAATTTCATATTCTGGGATCTCCTTGAATCATTTATGCTTCTTGACTTGCAGGAGAACTGCACCAGCAAAATTTCATAGCATCAATGACTGTTATTTCTCTATATTGGGAACAGAGGAAAGACAACCAACTCTTTATTTTTCTGAACCTTAGAATACATTTTTTTTTCATTGAAATCTGTGAAGTTATTTCTGTTTTATGTGCAAAAGTGTAACTTACATTCACCTGACAGCAGTTAAGAACAAAGCCTCATTCTGTTCTATGTGGTCTCATTCCATCTATTTAGCAAAGCACAAGACAATTAGCATACTTCTAAGTTTTACTTTCCTTTATGCTTAATATATTTATGAAAGTTTATTGAAAGTAGAAGTGTTCACTTGAAGTTAAACCTCACACAACTTAACCTTACATAACTTACCTGATAAATTTTTTAAATGTTTAAAATATGACTATAAACAACAAGGTTAGGTCCTGAGATTGTATGCTGTTGAAGCTCAAAAAAAATTTTGAATAACTTTAAATCTTAGACTAGGACATATACTTTATGTTTTAAGGTGTTACTGTAATTTATTTACTAACAGAAGTTGGTAATATTTAATACTTTTAGATTATTACTCTTGCTTGAGGAAAACTGATGAAACCACTTCACTATTTTTCTCATAAACATTTTTATTTAGAATGGAGCAAATAAGTTTCAGCTTATTCTATTTTCTGTGCATTCACTGCATGAAAGACTGCAAGACTCAACCTGGGCAGCAAGGACCTAAATTACATTTATGCATAATGGACAGAATGCATATCCCAAATGACAGATCTTATTCTGCTGATGGAGGAGGTCAGTGTCAAGCGGGATGCAAGAGGCAAGGGGATGAGTATTAATGACACTGAGATGCCTGCAAGTGGAAGAATAGTAATTAGTTCTAGAATTCAGGTAAGGAGTGGGTGATTCTGGAGATTGTAGTTCAGGCAGACTCCTGCGTTGGAATCTGTGGATGAAAACTGCACATGAGTTCCAGGGCATTTTTCTGCCTTGGTTAGGCTGTAAACTTGGCTTACAGTAGGGAATGATACACTTGGAAATGGAGTCAGTGCCCAGAAAAGGTGGTGCTCACAACATAAATTTTATTCAAGCTACTCAGCACCCACACTACGGAAACATCTTTTCAAAGACCTGGAAACTGAAGCACAACTGTAAATAGTTTTACAGCAAGTGATTCTAGCATCCTGCAAACACCGAAGCACTTTTGTTTTCAAGCCTTTTGAAGTGTCAAGGCACATGAAGATTGATAAAGAGGTATTTTGCCAACCCCAGCACCTCTTCCTTGGGGTACACCTGACTCTATTCAGAGTAACAGTCAACCCAAACTATGTACAGATTTGAGGAAAACAGACATCCACGTAACTTCACATGTCCACACCTAACGAAGTAGTGATTCTCCGCAAGACCGCCCTCACTGCAGACACCAGCTACATGCTCCAAGGCCACTCTCGATTCTGAGCAGCCGGCTATAAACTCTGGGGCTCTCACTACCTCCTCAGGTTTGATAATTGGCTACAATTCACAGAACTCAGAAAGAGTTATAATTACAGTTTTATTATTATAGCAAAATCATACAGATCAAAATCAGCCAAAGGAAGAGACATATAGGGCAAATTCCGAGAGGATTCCAACTACAGACCTATATTGTTTCCTCCCCATGGAGTCAGGACACATTACCCTCTTAGAACCACGATGTATGACAATACACGGCACTGTCAACCAGAGAAACTCAGTCAAGCTTCCATGTCTAGAGTTTTTGTTAGATTTTCATTACCTAGGAATGATAGACTAAATCACTATCCATGCTATTGAGCTCATCCTCCAGCTTCCTTCCCGTCTCCAGTTGTCTGGCTGATATAATGTGGCTCAAAGCTCTAAACTTTACAAGGTTGCTCTTTCTGGCATGACCAGTCCCCATCTTAAATCATGTCTTTAGAACAAATTATCTAAAGGTACACCCTGAGTCACCTCCACATAAACTATCAGGTGTGGTCAACAGAGTCCACCATGAATAACAAACATACTTCTATCACTGAAGACATTCCCAGTATTTAGAGGTTACCTCCCAGGAACTGGGGGCAAAGGCCAATTCTTTATCACAGAACTGCTCAATCACAACCAAAAATGAGTTAAAAATGATTTCTGCAGTGCAGGTCACATTCTATTATAAAAATTGAGAAATAAAATCAATGCTCTCACTCTCATAATAAGCCATTCAAACATTACAGAAAAGTTGACTGGTCACTACCTGCTGATAATGCTAGAATTGTTCTCTGAAAATATTTTTGGGTACATTCTAGTGTATGAAAAAAAATAAGAAAATATAATATTTTCTCCCAGAGTTCAATACCACAGCAGGTATCAGAAAGAGAAAATGTATTCTTAATCAGAAAATGTATACTTAATCATTAGTGAAGACTGTGTGTCTGAGGGGAGAAGAAATGTACTCAGGAATGACCACATAGGCCAGGAAATTCTGAAGGGAATTATGTCTACATTTGCCTACAGAACAAATTAGAAGTAAAATCATACCTCATATACTTGAACAGCTTACATTAGTGTACATGTCATTATCTGTGACCCACCTGCGGAGGAATTATGTCCAGATGTTGCTAAATCCAATGTAACAAAGTGCTTTGGAATGTCTTTCCTGAAGGGAGCCTACCTGGGTTAAAATATTTATTCATTATTCACTTACCAACTGTGTGCCTCAGGAAAGTAATTATTTTCCATGTGGATATTAATAATACTCGCTAAGAAAAATTGTTAAATTTTACTAAAAAAATTTCAAGAAAATGATTAAATAATACCTGACTCAGCAAATATTCAATTAATGTAAGCTAATGGTAATAGTCGTAGTAGTAAAAGTGATATCAGTAGGACTTTTAACACACTTTCTTTATCTAAACTATGCAGGGTTATTTAAATTACCAATTAAAAATCCAAAAGTGTGCATGTTAGAACAGAGAGAACACTAATTTTAATTGAAATACATTTTTTTTTTTTTTTTTTTTTTTAAAGAGGGTAGATATGTTTAGGGGGAATTAAGCTCCAGCTTTTACTCTTGGTGCGCAATTTTCGATAGTTCAGCAATTGTTCCATAGAGAGTAATAAGAAAAAAGTGCATGCTTGACAGTGAGGTCAACAAAGGGATTTCTCTTTTTCTCTCTTTTGCATTTCTTGAATTGCTCCACAACCGCATATCTCATTTAGCCACGTGGTCACTTCCAGTTAGTGAATAAGGGCATCCCCTTGTTTGTTTCTGACTGACACTGAATTGGTAAGGGTTTTGTTTTCATTAATACTGATATGTCTACTTTGAAATTTCCTCTTCTTAACACATTGCCCAAAGTATGCGTATCAGTCAGGGTTCCTCAGAGAGACAAAAACCAGTAAGACAGATAGATGATAGATAGATAGATGGATGGATGGATAGATAGATAGATAGATAGATAGATAGATAGATAGATAGATATAGATGCATAGATACATAGATAGATAGAAGAAAGGAAGTTTATCAGGAAAATTGGCTCATGGGATTATGGAAGCTAAGAAGTCTCATGATAGGCTGTCTGAATTTGCAGATCCAGGGATATTAGTAGGTTGGTTCAGTCTAAATCCAAAAACCTCAGAAGCAGGGAAGCTGATGGTATAACTTTCAGTTGGAGGTCAAAGGCCTGAGATCCGAGGGGGCTGTGGGTACAAGTCCCAGAGCCCAAAGACCAGACAGCCTGATGATTCAATGTCCAAGGGCAGAAGTATGTCCCAACTTCAGGTGAGACTGAATTCACCTTTCTCCTACCTTTTTACTTTACTTGGTCCTCAGCTGATTCGATGCTGCCTCCTACATTGAGGGTGAATCTTCCTTACTCAGTCCAGTGATTTCAAATGGTAATCTATTCTGGAAACTCCCACAGATACACCCAGAAACAATGCTTTACTAGTTATTTATGTGTCCTTTAGGCCAGCAAGGTTGACACCTCAACTTAACCATCATGGTAGAGTTTCTTTTATCCTCCAGTCATCCAAGACTCATTTCCTTACCATACTGTCAGTCTCTCAGTTACTACCTAAGAAACTGTATAAACTCTTACCTTGCTATTATTGTTATTATGTATTTTTTTCCTAAGGCAATGGAAACACCCTTATAATTCTGCTCATTTAGAAGATACATATTTTTCTTCTTCAGTAAAATGCCCAGATCACAGGACACAATGTAGATGCCTTCCAGACTGAATGTGGAGTCTCCATCCTGAGCAATGCTGCCTGTTAGGAAGTCCTCTAATAACTGATTATACAAGAGAGCTTTTAAACTTTTTTAATTTATGGGGTTAACATCTAAAATTGAATTTAACACAGGACCCAACGACTTATGAGCTACCTGTTCATAGATGTGATCAAACTGCCTGTGGCCAATTCTGATGCATATTCTTAAATACACCATTTTCATTTGATGAGGGGGTTCCTCTGTACCTTTTTCTCTGTACTGGAATGTTGTTCTTATATAAATCCTCATATGAATGTTTCAGTTTCCATTAAAGTCCAATAAAAGGCCATTATTTCCCTTTCAAGGAGAGTAGACATGAAGGCAGCCTCAGATTATTTTCTAGTGACTACTACTAGGTGGTACTTATTGGCCTGTGCCAAAGGCTCCATCCAGCATAAGTGTCATTGCTGACACTTCTTATATCTTTTAAGCATAAGGGTCACACATGGTCTTATGTTATTGATCTATTGCTGTGTAACAAATTGTCATAAATGTAAGTGTTTAAAACAACACACGTTTGTTTTCTCATAATTTCTGTGGATCAGGATTCTCTGTATGCCTTCGCTGGCTTTTCTGTTTCTGTCTATCACAAGACTATAATACAGGTATTAGCCAAGGTTGGGGTCTCAACTGAACTCTAGACTGGGAATGAATCCGCTTTTATGCTCATACAGTTGTTAGCAAGATTCATTTCCTTGCGAGGTGTTAGAATGAGAGCCTCAGTTCTTTGCTAGCTGTTGTTCAGGGAATTTCTCATTTCCTTGTCCATGTAGACCTCATATATATGGCTGTTCCCTTTATTGAAGCCAACAAAATAGCAAGGCAGAACTCATATCTTGTATAAACTAATTAAGAAAGTGATATCCCATCTCCTTTGCTGTATTCTGTTGATAAGGAGCAAGTCACTAAACCAGCCTATACTCAAATGAGAGAGATTGCATAAGAGTGTAAATACTAAGAGGTGAAGAATATTAGGGGCCAAATTAAAATCTATCTGCTATAGTGATCAATGCAGCAATGACTCTCTAAAATTCAGTCAACCCTAGTGTTGTTTAGGTTGCCATTTAATTCCAGATTATTTCACAACTTTTTGTAGAGGAACTAAGACAATATCCAGATAGGGTACACAATTTCTTCAGAAACCAGACAACCAGAGCAATCTTTCTCTATCATCTTCTGATTTTGGAACTGGAAAAATACAATAATTTATTTTGGTTGATTGAGGAATGTCTTTAGCTACTCTGGCCCAAGTAATAAATACACATTTTACTATTTGCCCTGTACTTCATTCAAATTAATCCATATAATTAATAATGTAACTATTCCCCATGTAGTTATATAAATAACCATTACTTTTCATTCATTTTTAGCTTAATCTTCAGTTTAAAATATATATCAGCATTATATCATCAACATAATAAATTACAATAGCTTTCAATTAAATCAAAATTATTTATTCTTATTGAGTAGTGTCAACACACACACACAGATTTCAGTGTCCTTATAGGAGAACAATAAATGTGTATTTTATTTCATCTCACATTAATGAAAATTGGCCCTGAGTTTTCCATCACAAAATACCAATTTACCTTCACAAGCGAATTAACACCATATCAGGCATAGATGATGATGTTGTAGACATCACTTTACTCAATATTTGACTGTCTATAGTTAATCTGCAGGATCCACCAGTTTTTCTCACAAACACTCCTGGATTCTGAAGCAATAAATGCATAGGTACTGTTATACCTGCAGCTAATATATAATTATTTAAAACCAACATTTCTGGATGGCCCCCAAATAAACAACATTGTTTCAAATTAAACATGCCAGTGGATTTAAATAATTTTTAAGCTCTCATTAGCATGCCCAACTAAAAGAAGATATGGACTCAATTTGGACAATATTTGTTCCCTTAATATTTGAGAGAGGGAATAATACTCATTTAAATATCACGTACATTTAAACAATATATTCTGGTAAATGTGTCAGGATTTGACAACATCGTTGCTCATCCTAGAACACTCTCACCTTCGGAAAATTATTTTCTCTATTTGATTGATACAATATGTGAAATTTAAGAGGGTGCCATATTTTACTGGACACTATTTCGTATTTCAGGAAGACATTTTTACTATTGATTTCTAAGACAAAAAGCTACTGTGTTTGTGAAGGCAATTTTTTTCTGTAATACTAAAATGAGAAGTAATTTGAGATGCAGGATTTATCAATATTATCGATGGCTAATTTTCTACTTTTGTGTGGTAAAACCTTTGATTTCTCGAATTATAATTAATGCATTTAAAAACACATTGAAATCACAAAATGAATAGAATTATTTGTATATGTTCTTTCGTATCAATTCCTGAAATATTTTCAAATGATGATCCTTTATAATTACTGTGACTTTAAAAATTACCCATAAAGCCATTCATGTTTTCTTAGAATTTTTGTAGTTATACAATATCACATTATATTAGAATTGTTATCTATAAAATAAATGACCTCCACTAATCTTGACTTGCATCAAAAACAAACAATTTCAGTATTTTATTATATGATAAATGTGGTAACAAATATGGGAAGCATGCCCAAATATGGGCAGATAAGTAGTTCACTGTGACAGCTGTGACTTGACAAAATCATTATCAGTCTTACACTAATATTTTTTTTTCCCTGTGTTTCTCTTGCTATAACTAAATTTCATTAACACTCTAGGAAATATGAGCCTTTCTCCATCTGGCACATGGCTTTTAAAACTCATTTGCTGTAATTTACAAAATCTGCAAACAGCTGGCAAAAATATATTTTTATTAAGTTTTTTAGCATATGATTTGAAAGATCTGTAACTTTGTCCCCATTCCTAAAACCCAGAATATTTTCTTCATTTTCCAACTCTGGAATCTCCACAATTTCTTTCTAAATTGTAAGAAATTAGGTGGCTTGGTCTTTAATTATCAACTGGAACATTAAGTTCTCATATTTAAATTTTAAATGTGGATAATTCAACTGATCTTTATCCTTGAAAATATTTAAAATATGAGAGACCTCTTTTTTGTTTGTTTCTTTTTACAATAAAGTTTTTAAACTGTACCTCTCAAGACATAAAAGATCACTGAATGACTAATTACTGTGTTTCCAGGTTTAGACTTTCTTTTTAGATATATTATATACTATATGAATTTTTTCTATTAATAAAATCAGTTTGTCTTTATATCTTGCTAATTTTTTTCACAACCTTTAATAATAAACAATAATATTAGTAATTTTAATAGTTAAAACCTGTTACTAGAAAGTACAAATAAAGGAATAACAAACATGTCATATATAAATACAAACAATCATATAAGCATATGTGGTTTGTAAAAGTTAGAAATATTTGCAATAGGATATTGTAAAGAAAAAAGCATACTTTTTTCTCTCCACTTACACAGACATTCAAAAGAATAGTTCTGATTCCAGATTCTCCAGTAGAAACCAAACTAGTGTTTCATAATTTACTTCAATTCTGACACTGCCAACCTGGGAACAGCATCAGGTCCCACAGACTGAAGGCTCAGTTCCACAAGACTGACCCAACTTCAGACACCAATCTTGAGAACTAGGTTGTCACCTATACTTTTGACTGACCAGCTATAAATGGGAGGTCTCCAAGACAGCCTCTTGCGTTTTGGTTAATTTGCTACAGAATCTCATAGAGCTCAGAGAAACACTTTACTTACATCTGCCCATTTCTTATAAAAGGCATTACAGAGGATATAGATGAATAGTCAGATGAAAGTGGCAAAGAGCTTCCATGCCTCTATAGGTGTGGCATTCTCCAGAGGCTCTTTGAATCCTGTCCTATTGGGTTCTTATGAAAGCTCTGTTATGTAGGCATGAATGATTACGTCATGAGCTACTGGTAATCAACTCAACCCTCAGCCTTTCCTCCCTCTCTGGAAGTCATGGGGTGGAGCTGAATATCCTAATCCTCTTATTGCATGGTTGGTTTCCTTGGCGACCAGCTGCTCTCTTGAGACTCTCTGTAAGCCCACCAAGAGTTGCCTCATTAGAACAAAAGATGATCCCATCGTCCAAGAAATTGCCAAGGATTTAGGAGATCTGTGTCAGATGCTCCTTTAACTCTGAAATTACAAAGGTTTTAGGAGCTCTGTGTCAGGAACTGAAGTCAAAGACCAAATATCGGAACAGAAATTCTCTTAGTGCCCTTATCTATAAAAGTTTCAGGAGCCGCATGACAAGAACTGAGGGAAAAAACAAAAAATAGATATTTCTTATATATTACAACACTACTGATATTCAACAAGGGCAGGTAATAATAACTATAAAATATTTAAGTAAATAAATTTGGGTTATGTTTGTTAAAGTAGGTGACTAGATGTCCAGAAAACAGAAAGGCTTTAGTTAGGAGTATGTAAACTCTTTATAAAAGTTCTTAAATTCATTATAGAAGGGGCTAGATAGAGTATTTAAGGGAACATGGGAACCCAGAATCAGAGACAGTTTTGTCCTGGAGACATTATCACAAAAATTATGAACTTGACAAACTTTGGTTCTCCTCGACACAATATACACCAAGAGATGAGAACACAGTCCCAAACACCTGCCCTAGGTGATTTCAATAACCTTTTAAAATAAATCTACTATCTGATTATTTCATCACCCAGGTACTAAGTCTAATACCCAGTAGCAATTTTTTTCTGCTGTCAAACCCAGATGACATGAGTTTGCCTACATAACAAACCTATACATGTATCCCTGAACCTAAAATAAAAGCTAAAAAAAAAATCAAATATCTACAATCACACAAGGCTATAATTTTTGTGAAAGTGAGAAACAAGTCTAAAACCCTTTCAACTTCCTCATCTCGAGAAGATTACAATAAAAGTTACTCAAATCATTTACCCCAAATTATTTCATGAATAATTGTCATGGGAAAATGACATAGTCAAAAAAGAAAATCCAAATGGATGAACACACTTCCTGTGATCATATAAAATAAAACTTAAAACTGTAAAGCTGTAGTTATCTCTAAATTGGAATATAGATTCAAAACTTTATAAATCAAAATACTAATTCTAAAAATTTGCTGACATTCCTGAACAAAATTTTTTAAAAATATGTCTGAAAATACAAAAAAGCAAGAATAGTGAAGATGCTATTAGAGAATAACAGAGCTAATGAAATTTTCTTAATCACGGGATTTGTCATCATAGTACAGTAATTCAGACAGAATTATATTAATATCACTGCAGGCATATGGAAACATAGCAACGACATAGAAAAGAGAGATCAGAAATAGACTTATTTTATGGACCCTTGATATTTAATTGAGATTTTATCACAAATCAGTGAGCAAAGGATAGATTTTTAAAATAAATGGTGCTGAATGATTGAATCTATTATAATGCAGCTTTTCCAATTGACTGAGATAAATCTACTTTTCCCGTACATAAGGACACAAATCTGGAGCTAGATGCATACATCCGGGTCTCAGATTTATATTTACAGTTTCATAATCTTGAGCAGTTAAAATCAATGTGCTTTATTTTCTCTGTTCAGAAAGTAAGCATAACAATAGCATGCCTACCTCAGAGATTTATTTTAGGGATTAACTGAGTTAATACATTAAAATTTTGAGATGAATAGCTGACACCTAGTAAACGTGATATGTATTAATTATTATCTATGTCATGATTACTTTCATCATCCCTAACTATATACAATGTCATAATATTGGAAAAAAATAAATTTGTAATTTTACCTTATAACAGACCGGAATTATTTTCAGGTACATTAAAGGCCTAAGGGCAAAGGGAAAATACTAAAGATATTTAATTTCTATCTATGTATGAAAGATACAAGTGGTTTTGTAATATGGAGGTAGAGGCCATTTATATTGTGTTGTCTGAGAGTTGATAAAACATTTGATATTTTGCAATCATCTTTTATGTTTATATCAATGTTGTCACATAACTGGAAGATAATTGTTTTAATGTAGATTTGTGTTTCAGTAAGTTTTACAAATTCTTTAAAATAGTCCCTCTCCTCATCTCAGCTTACCTAAGTAGCTCTCGTATTTCAAAAAGGCAATAATGCCCTCTATTCAACATGAAAGCTTTCTGACTCATCAAAATTCAGTTATCTCGTTTCTATATTCTATTAATATTTACCACACTCATGTAGCACTCATTGTTTCCTTCCTGTGGAACTTTTAAATGGTTCAATGGTTAAAAATTCTGAATTTAGTGTGAGATGTATATATATGTGTGTGTGTATATATATATACATAAGCTTGAGAACTAATTCTACTAACTGAGGATCTAGGTAAAGAACAAGTTTTGCACCTTAGTTTTTTTTTTTTTTTTTTTTTCATTTGTAGTACTGAATTAGTAATCCCTGCTTTATGAGATTTAATTAGAATTAACTTTAAAAATGTATCTATCAGAGTAGGTATATTTACTTACTAATTTCCAATTTTACTGTAAACATATCAGCAGAAAACACTGTGCTATGTTGTTTATATCCACATGAGCACCATTCAAAATATCTTGTACAGAGAAATATTTAATAAGAAATATTTAATAAGTTCGTTATGGGAATTGACTGCTAAAGTTAACGTTCAGTTTTCCCATTTTGCTGTGCATTGTCTTTTGAAAGCTCTAATTTTACCAAAGATAATTTGCTCTTCCCCTATTTTCTTGCATTTACTGCTAACACAAAGATGTCCAGTTTCAGAGTTATTGAGGAAAGAAACATTTCCCTCCCTCTATTTTTTGCACGTAGTTATAAGATACAATTTTAAGGAGAAAGAATCCATGGAGTAATACAATTTTGCTTTTGTGTGCGAAAGGTATTATAGCTAATGGTCCTGGGTAGTCTAGAGTGTTCTCATTAGTTGTGATTATGCTTTTTCAATTATACCTCTTTCTCTTGTTACTATTATATTATTTGATTTTCTTAAACTCCTAATGTGTTTGAAAGAGTTTTGCCTTTCAAAAATTTTCAAAACAAGTTTTCAACTGATCACTGAGAGTTTTGACCATATTTATGTAAAAGACATAGAAAACAATCAACAAACACCACTTTGATACTGTAGACCGGTTTCTCTCTCTTTCTCTTGTTCTTTCTCATTGTCTGCGTGTAGGGGAGAAATAATTTTATCTGTATTATGTCATAAATAGAGAAAGATAGAATATTTCTTTGCCATTACTTGGAGTGCAATATATTCAGATTGTCTATGGAAGCTCTTGAGTTTTCTGGTAATTTATATGACTGGCATTTTTGTACATTTTTTTTTTCTGGAAACTTACCCAGTGTTTTTTAAGAGGCTAAAAGGTTTTGCTTTTAGTGAAGATTTATTTTCATGGAATCCATTTTGAATGTTAAGATAGAGCCAATTAATTCCACATAGACTTAGTGAACAGAAGAATTAGAAGAGATCTTAGTATCCATAAAAATCTAAACTTCATCACTGACAACTTGCTATCTGGCCTCTGTTTCAATACGTCTAAACTGGAAGTAGCTATTTCTCAGTGAGGCTCCTTCAACTTTGTCTATATCTAAATTCAGAAAATGTTCTCTTGTACAAAACCTGGAATTTTCTTCTTAATATTTCCACTCAAGCAAGTTTATCCTTAATTTGAGAGCCACTGAATATGAGCTTATTACTTTTTTCTTTATTAGATATAATTAAAGAATACAAGTTCAGTTATGATAGTTTTCTCACAACAAAAAATTATTTGTACCTTCTAAGTGTTTTGTACAAATTTTGCCATTTGATTTTCATAAAAATTTACTTGGGTACGTATTTTCACCCCAATTTTGCTTAGGAAAAAGAAATCAGGGCTTAATTTCTTATGTTAAAATCGAACTACCATTGCTTTCACATGAGTTCTTTCTCTAAGAAAAATAGTAATTTGTTTATAAACTGACAATTTCAATACTCTTCCTTAGTACATTAATTTATATCCGTTAGCCATACTCTATTTTTCTTTACTTTTTGTAAACACATATTTTAGAATCATTGCCAAGAAATGGAAGGAAGGAAAGAATGAAGGGAAAGAAAGGAAAGGAAGGAAGGAAGGAAGGAAGGAAGGAAGGAAGGAAGGAAGGAAGGAAGGAAGGAAGGAAGGAAGGAAGAAAGGGAAAGAAAGAAAGAAAGAAAGAAAGAAAGAAAGAAAGAAAGAAAGAAAGAAAGAAAGAAAGAAAGAAAGAAAGGAAGGAAGGAAGGAAGGAAGGAAGGAAGGAAGGAAGGAAGGAAGGAAGGAAGGAAGGAAGGAAGGAAGGAGAAGAAGAAGGAAAGAAAGACAAGAAGAAGGAAAGAAAGACAGAAAGACAGAAAGAAAGAAAGAAAGAAAGAGAAAAGAAAAGAAAAAGAGAAAAAAGGAAAGGAAAGGAAAGGAAAAGAAAAGAAAAGAGAAGAAAAAAGAAAGAGAGAGACAGGGAGGGAGGGAGAAGGAAAGAAGGAAGGAAGGAAAGAAGGAAGGAAGGAAGGAAGGAAGGAAGGGAGAAAGAGAAACATTTTCACATGTAACTCTCTTTAACACTTGTGTCCTAAACTGTGAATAATAGGTATTCTTCATTATTATCTGTAATTGTCTGCATAGGTATAATTTTGAATCTCAAAAGTCTCCAATTTCGTATAAAATATTGTTGATGCACCTATGGCTCCTGGGTTGTAAGAGCATTCCTATCTATGGTATACTTCTAAGAATGGCATGAGGTACGAAAATGCCTACATTCCTAAGATTGTCGTCCATGAAACCAACTATCAAATAAATAATGGAAAAGACATTTCTAACCTTTGCAATTATTAAAAACTAACATATAATGCTTTTAAGTCACTTTTTTCTGTACGTTGAAATATAATTCTAATTCAATCTAATACCATTATATTAATACAATCTTTCCAATTATATTTGATATTATATTCACATATTTGGGTCACATACATGCATTTAACCTGTACTCCTAAACATTTATTCTTATATCTAAACATCTCTTACTCGAATAACTTTGGATAATTTATATACTTGGGTAACATAAATATTTATTGCCCAATAAGAACTAACAAATATTGATTGGCACAAATCTTTGTACTTTTTTAACTCGTAATTCCCATTACAATCTCTCTCTCTCTCTCTCTCTCTCTCTCTATATATATATATATATATATATATATATATCCTCCTTTCAAAAAATGATGCTGCAGCACAGACAGGGTAAGAAATATATTCAAATTTACAAAGTTCGTTAATGGTAGTGCCTGGGTTGAAGTCTAGGTAATTTGGTTCTAGAATTCATGCTGTTAATCACCATCTCTTAGAATTCATTATTTTAAGTATCCTTAGTCCTTACAAATGCAGGCTCTATTAAGTTAGATTTCTTTTAGAGCCCATGTTACATGGCATAGTCTATCATAATTGTTCATTATAATAAAACTCAATGAGTAACCAGTTTTAACATTTCCAACCACAAACATGTGCACAAACACATCCAGAATAATTCCTGGAAAATAACTTGAGGTCCGGCTGGGCGTGATGGCTCATGCCTGTAATCCCAGCACTTTGGGAGGCCCAGACGGGTGGATCACCAAGTCAGAAGTTCAAGACCAGCCTGGCCAGCGTAGTGAAATCCTCTCTCTACTAAAAATACAAAAATTGGCCTGCATGCACCTGTAGTCCCAGTTCCTCGGGAGGCTGAGGCAGGAGAATCGTTTGAACCCGGGAGGCGGAGGTTGCAGTAAGCCTAAACTGCTCCATTGCACTCCAGCCTCGGGGACAGAGTAAGACTTTGTCTCAAAAACAACAATAATAAAAAAAAAAAAAAAGAAAAGAAAGAAAATAACTTGGGGTCTAATACACTCTCAGATTTCCTACCTTTTGACAGCAATTGGTGGGGTGAAAGATAACTTAGGAGCTAGTGCTAAGACAGACCTGAGTTTACATATACGGTTATAAATCACCTATGGTCATGAATTTTTTATTCATCTTATAAGAATTCCTGAAAATGACATTGTAAGAATCATTCAACAATTTGTTACCTGCTATTCTCAAGATATTCTGCCTTTCTTCTTAAAGTATGATCACCATGATACTTGACACCATCATACTGAACACCATCATTTAGCAATATTACCTGAGAACTTCTAAGAAACACAGAACCTCAGACCTCATTTGCGATCTACCAAACCCAAATTCTTGTTTTTCAAAGATCCCAGGCGGCTTACATGCACATTAAAAGTTAATATTCAATGCTTTAGAATATCCAATGGACTCTACCTTTTAGTAGCACACATTCTTCTCTACTGCACTGTATGGTAGCCACCAGTCACGTGTGGTGTTTACACTTATATGTAACTTATTTTAAATGAAACAGCAAGAAAATTCACTTCTTCTGTAATACTAGCCATAGCTTAAGTGTTAAATAATCACTCATGTAAGAGTGAATATTGTCTTGGATATCTGTGATATAAAATATTTCCGTGATTGTTGAAAGTAATATTGAAAGTGCTGCTGTGCTGCAAAGATCAACAATTTTTATTTTTACTTTTTGTAAAGAGTCAAGAAATAAATATTTCAGGCTCTGCAGTCTATATACAGTCTCATTTCTCCCTCTCTTCTCCCTACTTTTTCTTTAACAACCTGGTTAAAAAAATGTTAAGCAATACTTAGCAAGTGGGTAAAAAATAAATAAATAAATAAATAAATAAATAAATAAATAAATAAAAATAAAAAACAAGCCGTGGATTAAATTTGGTCTATAGGCCATAGTATGTAGATGCCCACTCTAGGTAAGAATTTTGTAGATAAAACAGGTGATTAAATAATACTTACAGGAAGAGATGTGCAAAGTACTCTGTTGGGTGCGAAAAACCTAAAATAAAAACTAAAAACCTACAAAACTTCGAGATTTTATTGTTATTTAAGGCATTCCTTAATTTTAATCTGATTTTTTTCTAAGAAAAGACAGAGGTGGTACAAAACATATCTCGAGTTTCACCCAGTGCTAAATCAGCCTTGCCATCAAACACAGCTGCACCAAGGAGGAATGGAAGATTATCGTTCTAAATTGACAACAATTTGACACCGGTAACTGGAGGAACAGAGTAGCCCTTTCAAGACACAATAATGATGATAACAAATTAACTGAAATAGTCTTCTTTATTACTGGCTCCTCTTTACAAAGACCTCAGAGCCCTGTAAAGTATTACAGAATTGCTTCTGTGAGAAGCTTGGGGTATTTCAGTTGCGCTTTTAACAAAAAACGCACCATTATAGTTCCCTTATTTACCGCTTGTGTGCATGGAAATTATGTTTCCTTCTGTAATCCTAACCCCAAAACCCACTCACAGTTAACTCTTTTTGAAATTACACTAAATTATAAAGTTCTCCAGGCAATAGGAAAAAAATGCCTTAACTTGTGTTTTTCATAAATTTAAAAGAGATCCCGTAATTTCAACCTCAATTTGACCTCAGACTGTGTCAGGAAATTTATATAAATCCAGTGGAGGACACCTGGCTCTAATCGGAATTCCTCTCATCCAAAATTGAAGAGTCTCTGAATGAATGTAGCTTTTAGAAGCCGGTCTAGTTTTCTCTTTGAATGAGTTTTCTTGTAAGAGGGGCCTCTGCTTCTCTGTAAAGAGGTTTCTATCGAACCTATAGAGTTTATTTTCCAATGTTCCTAAATATGTCTGGACCCTAGCACTGATAACAGCCCAGATTCAGGTGATATTCCTGCAACATATAAAGATGTAATAAAAATTATTTCTAAAATGTGTTCTGAATTACTAAAACTCAGAATAAAAGCAAAATAACTTTTGTATGGTATTTCTAACTGCTAAGTGAAATATATCATTTCATGATTAATATAAAATGTATTTGTGTTTAGATGGTAAAACCATAAAAACATTTCATTTTATCATTTTGTTGAGAATCTTTCACATAAAAAAAAACCAGAAACACACTTTAATACTAAAAATATGTATTTCTGGCAGGGGGCAGTGACTTATGCCTGTAATCCCAAAACTTTGGGAGGCCAAGGCAGGTGGATCACTTGAGGTCAGGAGTTTGAGACCAGCCTGGCCAACATGGTGAAACCTCGTTTCTACTAAAAATACATAAATTTAGCCAGGCATGGTGGCAAGTGCCTGTGGTCCCAGCCACTTGTGAGGCAGAGTTGGGAGAATTGCTTGAACTGGGAAGACGAAGGTGGCAATGAGCCGAGATCACACTATTGTACTCCAGCCTGGTGACAGAGCAAGACTCTGTTTCAAAAACAGTCAATAAATACAATAAAAATACATTTTTCCACTTTATTTGGGTTGAACATCTCAAACTGGTTTATGGTGCTAACCTGTCCCTGCATCTAAAACTGGCCATTACTTCTGCTTGTAAATAGCCTTTTATTGTAAGTAGGAAAAAAACTCTTCTATCTCAAACTCATTAAATTATTTGTCTGATTATGTAAATTGTAAATGTTTTAATAATGGAGTTACATGAAACACATAATGCCACTGACAACTAATTATATTGTAAATTACATTATAGTATGTTTGCTATTTCAATTTTACTCCTCAGCCAGGAGGTATAAAATTTGTAGCTAAGTATTCAAAGTATAATTACTTTAATAAATGTGCCATTCCTTGCATATTTATTCAAGCTCCTATTCATTAAAAGAATTATAACTATGCTTCAACAAAAATAACTTGATTCTTCCTATATCTAAATATAATTAAATTTTAAAACTATCACCTTCAAATGGAAAAGTGTTAACAACCTTGAAAACATACTGATAATACTCACCAGACAGACAGATGTAAGTTAACTAAACTCTATTTTCATATTGTACAAGTTTTGTTCCAAAATGTTTATTAATTGATTTCTCATCAAAAAGACAAACTAAAATATTTGGGAACTAATATAAATATATAAATATCTGTAACTGTAGATATAGAAATAGTAACTTTTTAGGCAAAGGCTCTCCAAAAGAATTAGATTATAAATGAAAACAACTACAGATATAAACTACAAACCACTCAGGGCAGAGAAGGCAATAAGGCAAAAATCTATTTTACACATTTGTTGCTTTGTTGTTAAGACACTATACCTTGTCAATACAGTAGATCTGTTCCCCATAAGATCACCTCATCAATTCACACTACACAAAGAGTTAGAAGAAAAAGTTCAAAGTTGACGACTCAGATAAAAACCCAGACTCTGAACAGACAAGATATTTTGTAAAACACATCATTTGAATATTATATATTAATATCTCTATTTGAATATGTCCTATTATCTGCAGGTTACATAAGGAGTACAAGTCTAGGAAACAAATTCTAATGCCTTGCTAAAAAAAATCTTGTGCTCTCCAAGTGGCCAAGTAATCAATCTAAACTTCAGTGTACACCTGTGGAAAAAAAAAAAATGAGTTTACACTGTTGGCTCAGACTTTTATCCTAAGCAATTCTTTGATTTATGTACTTTCTTTCCTCCAGATTTTGCTCAATGCACTTTTCTTCTGGTAATTTTTATATGTATAATTCTGCTATGATATACCATAACTTTGAGGGTAACAACTTTTGAGTGCTGTGAGCCCTTCTAGTCTGCTGGTCAGATTGGCCGTTGGCTGATGTCTAGAAACTTGCTGGGTAAATGGTTCCTCGTCAGCCTTGATATCCAAACCAAATTTTGGGTGCTTATCTATCCTGCTCTGTAGGTTGACCACAAGATAGAGGGTGCTTGCAGCAACAGCTTCTGTGCAAACCTTGGATACTGATTCTCTGATTATATTTCCTTAGAGACAACACTTTATGCATTTTGTCACACTGTTTGCTGGAAAAATTAAGTGAGTCCTATGCTGCACCACTGGGAAAGAATATGAACCTGGTTTCCTTCAGATTTTGCCCTATGCACTTTCCCTCTGCTGATTTTGATTTGTATAATTTTGCTATGATAAACCATAACCTTGAATATAACAACTTTTGAGTGCTGTGAGTCCTTCTAATTAATTACTGAACCTCAGTGATATTAGGGACCATCTCATAACATGTTAATATTTTTGCAGAGGACTAAATTAGACTCAGAAGTATGCATAACTCTCCTCTTGATGCCACATCTATCTCCTATTATTACTTACATAGAGCCCAATTGCGCAACTGATTGATCATGTTGCCATGCCTTCTTCGTCAGTAGAGATGTTCACAATCAAAAACAAAAAGTAGTTTTTCTATAATGTTTTCCAATTTTATATCCTGTTAAATTATGGCACTAAATTATAATTGTGAGAAATAACAAATCTGCATTTGGCACATCATTATAAATAAATGGCATCAAATTTATTTTCTAATAAAAGGAAACATTACAGAAAAAGTAGAAAAAGATTTAGAGAAACACTATTTTATTCTTCTGAAAACAAATATTGAAGTAAAAGTTGGTGTGTTTGCACATTTAGGAAGTTCTTGGAATACACAAAATTACTGCATTTATTTACATAATTATAAATATTATTTATAAATTGAATTCATTTTAAAACTGATTCTGACAAAACAGTGGTCTCCCATTGCTTTTTAATTTGAATCCTTACTCTCATTATGAAAACAATTTATGTTTATGGTAACCATGTAAAGTGTAGAAAAATAAACCTGTAATAACAAAGTGATATGCATTTTTTTCTTCCCATTATCCAGGGGTAGCTTTGTTATGACTTTAGTGTGTGCCCTTTGCCTGTGTATGCTTCACTATATTTTTTTCTTTCTCTGCATATATAGTCTAACTAATTAAAATTTTAAAGCACTATTCACTTAAAAAGTATGTTACAAATATCATTTTTGTTTCTAAAAATGATTTTTATAACCCAACATTACTTTTAGTATTTATGATCCAACTTTACTATTAGCATTTCTTATTGGTCTAGAGGAAACATGAACAGGCTTTCAAAAGATGGGGGTTAGCAGGAACAACTTTATGCCAATTAATTTGACAATTTTTGTGAAGGTGGTAGTTTTTGAGAAACACAATATACCAAAACAAGTAAAGGAAGCAATAGGTATTCTGAAAGTCTGATATCTATTACAAAATTAAAATTGGTTATTTAAAAATCTATAAAAATAAACCCATATGCTTAGACTCATATAGATTCCTCATATTCTTCCAAATACTTAAGAAATTCATATCAAATTTATACATAACCATTCAGATAATGGAAAATGAAAGAATAATAATTATTATCATGAGGCCACAGTAGCAATGATACCAACACAAGATAAATTTATTACAAGAAGAGAAAAATGCAGAAACACCACTGTCCTGAACATAGATTTAATAATCATTGATGAAATATTAGCAAAAGAAATTAGACAATAAGGAAAGGGATACATTCATCAACCAAAGAAGGTTAATTCCCAGATGCAATAGTAAGTTAGCATCTGCAAACGTTCAATATAATTCATAACATTAACAAAAATCAAAGGTCATATCATTTCAATAGATAAAACTCTCTTAATAAATAATAATAAGTGTACTCATAATATTCGCTTTTAGTAAAGCAGAAATAGAGAATAACCTTTTTATTAAAATAAAGAGTACTACTGGCCAGGTGTGGTGACTCAAGCCTGTAACCCCAGCACTTTGGGAGACTGAGGCAGGTAGATCGCTTGAACCCAGGAGTTCAAATCCAGCCTGGACAACATGGTGAAACCCATTCTTTACAAAAATTACAAGAATTATCTAGGTGTAGTGGTGTGCACCTCTAATCCCAGTTACGCAAGTTGCGGAGCTAGGAGGATTGCTGAATTCCAGGATGCTGAGGCTGATGTGAGCCATGATTGTGCTACTGCACTCCAGTTAGATCAACAGAGTTAGACACTGTCTCAAAAAAAAAAAAAAAAAAAAAAAAAAAAAAGAAAAGAAAAAGAGAAAAGAAAAGAAAACAAAAGAGAGTAATACCTCGGTGGAGTGATGTCACCAAAATGGCAGAATGCTAGTAATCGGGCTTCTCTTCCCCACAGAAAACCAAAACCAAATATCCAGCACCAGGATCATCACCAGCACCAGGAACATCACCAGCAGCATCACATGTACCTTAAAAATATGTATAACTATTATGTATTGATAAAAATAAACCAATAACAAAGTTCAGAAAGCTACAACAAAGGACAAAGATGACAAATAATAGTGAAGTATGAAAAAGTTAACTCTGAGTTCTGCATGAGACAAGGATGCCTGATACTATGTCTACTACAAAACATTCCACAGAACTGGGGCACAGCCAGACAAGAGGGCCAAAAATTTCCACCAACACCAGTACACTACAGTGAAATATAATACAATGCAATACAAGATAAGACAATACAAGACAAAACAATACAAGATAATACAATTAAAGACAATACAATGCAACACCATAAGAACATTTTTAAAAAAAAGATACATTACTTGGAAAAAAAAAAAGATTATTGCACTTAACGTAACCGACTCAAGTCCAGCTGTTTGGTGCTCAGAGTCAAAACATGAGAAGCTAGGTGTGGTAAAGAAAAGCAGCTTTTATCAACCAAATGCTGACAGATGGGAGAATGGCTGAACTTAAGCTTCAAAGGAACCATGTCAACCTTCTCAGCTGAGTGAAGAGGTTTAGGAAGTAAAATTTGGTGTGGGAAATATACAGGGGTGGTGCAAGAGGGTGCAGGTCTGCGTATCTTGTTCTGAAGGTTATCTTGGGTAACCACCTGTCTGGAAGTTGGGTTTATATCATGCTGACTTTGGTCCAGTAGTGGTGGACTAAGCAGGGGATTTGGCAGCTTGATGTCTATCACTGATTTGATTCAAATTGGCCCCTGGAACTTCTGTCTTTTGGGAGAGGGGGATTTTTAAAAATTATTTGTAATTAACATATAATAAGTATGTATATTTACGGGGTAAAATGTAATTTTTTAAAAAATTCAACTTTTAGATACATAGGGTATATATGCGGGTTTGTTACATGAGGATATTGGGTGATGCTGAAATTTGGGATAAGGATCCCATCACTAAGGCAATGAGCATAGGACTCAATAGTTTTTCAACCCAGCCCTCTCTCACCCTCCCTATTCCAGTAGTCTTCATTGTCTATTATTCCAACATTTATACTCACGTGTGCTCAATGTCCTGCTGCCACTTATAAGTGAGAACATCCAGTATTTGTTTTTCTGTTCCTGCATTAATTCACTTAAGCTTATTACCTCCCACTGCATCCATGTTGCTGCAAGGGACATGATTCTATTTTTTATGACTGCATAGAATTCATGGTGTATATGTACCACATTTTCTTTATCCAGTCTACCATTGATGTACATCTGGGTTGATTCCATGTCTTTGCTATCATGAATAGCACAGCAGTAAGCATACATATGCATTTGTCCTTTTGAAAGAATCATTTATTTGCCTTTGGGTACATACCCAGTAATTAAATTGCGGGGTCAAATGGTAGCTCTGTCTTAAGGTTTTTGAGAAATCTCCAGACTGCTTTCCACAGTGGCTGTACTAATTTACATTCCTACCAACAGTGTATAAGTTTTCTCTTTTTTCCACACTCTCACCAGCATCTGTTTATTGACTTTTTAATAGTAGCTATTCTGACTGGTGTGCAATGGTATCCCATTGTGGTTTTGATTTGCATTTCTTGCATGATTCGTGATGCTGAGCATTTTGTCATTTGTTAGCTACTTGTATGTCTTCTTTTGAGAAGTTCCTGTTCATATTTTTTTGCCCATTTTTCTGATTGAGTTTTTTAATTTTAATTTTAATTTTTATTTTTTTGCTTGTTGATTTGTTTAAGTTCCCAATAGATTCAGGTTATAAGGATTTTGTTGGATGTATTGTTTGTGCATATCTTCTCCCATTACGTAGGCTGTCTGTTTGCTCTGTTGATAGCTTCGTTTGCTATGCAGAATCTCTTTGATTAACTAATTAGTAATTTAATTAGTAATTAGTTTAATTAGGTTCCACTTGTCTACTTTTGTTTTTGTTACTTTTGTTTTTGTTACAATTGGTTTTGCAGATTTACCCTCAAATTCATTGCAAGGCTGATATCAAGAAGAGTATTTTCAAAGTTGCTGCCTAAAATTTTTATAGTTTGAGGTTTTTCATTTAAATCTTTGATATATTTTGAGTTAATTTTTTGTATATG
Source organism: Macaca thibetana thibetana (assembly GCF_024542745.1). Taxonomy (NCBI): domain Eukaryota; kingdom Metazoa; phylum Chordata; class Mammalia; order Primates; family Cercopithecidae; genus Macaca; species Macaca thibetana. The sequence continues at coordinate 130,386,752 of NC_065583.1, read as the reverse complement.
GTGAAAGGTAGGTATCCAACTTCAGTCTTTGGCATATGGCTAAACAGTTATGCAAGCACCATCTATTGAATAAAGAATCCTTTCTCCATTGCATGTTTTTGTCTGCCTTGTACAAGATCTGATAGTTGTAGGTGTGTAACTTTATTTCTAAGTTTTCTATTCTGTTTTCTCGATATATGTGTCTGTTTTTGTAGCAGTACCATGCTGTTTTGGTTATCGGAGCTTTATAGTATAGTTTAAAATTGCCCCTAGAATTTCTAAGCAAGCACATAATTAGATAAGAGAGTGCTGTGCATGGAAAGTCCTGGTGGGAAAGGGATATAAACAAAAAGTTTTGGACCAGGTGTGGTGGCTCATGCCTGTTATCCCAGCACTTTGGGAGGCTGAGGCAGGCAGATCATTTGAGGTCAGGAGTTCGAGATCAGCCTGGACAACATGGTGAAACCAAGTCTACACTAAAAATATAAAAAATTAGCGGGATGTGGTGGTGTGAGCCTGTAATCCAAGCTCTTCAGGAGGCTAAGGCAGGACAATTGTCTGAGCTCAGGAGATGGAGGTTGCAATGAGCTGAGATCATGCCGTTGCACTCCAGCCTGGGTGACAGAGCCAGACTCTATCTTAAAAAAAAAAAAAAAAAAAAAAAAAAAAAAAGTACAAGGCTGTAATTCTGAGATTTGGATGGAAAGAAGAAAAATACTCAATTACATTACTTTCAAACATCACTATATAAGCACCAGAATGGCTAATATATGAAAAATACACACAACAAAAAGTTTAGGAAGTCTCAAACTGCTTAAAATATTGTAATTATTGTTGGTAATGAAATTTCATAGAATACCTTTGAAAAAGTAACTATATGAATATTCTATAACTCAGCAATTTTATTTCCAGGTAAATAACTAACACAAATGTGTTTAAAACTTTTATAAGAAGAAATGTACACTATACATTAAAATGAGAAACTGTATATCAGCTCAATGCTCATCAACTTCAGAATAGCATTTTGTTATGTAATAGAATATTATTTAATAATTAGATTAAGTACATAGAATAATATGGAATAGTCTTATGAGGATAATATTTATGAAAGACCTAGACCCAAGAATATGTTCTATATGAATGTATATCAAGACAGAAAATACTCATCTTTGGTTTTGAAAATCAAGATACGGTTTACATTTTGGTAGGTGGAGTTAGTGACAGGGAAGAGGCAAAGAGTACTGAAAATTTTCTGATTTTTGAGCGATTAAGTTTTAAATAGTTGCTTCTCAGTTTACATTTTTAATAAAATTATCAGTGCAGTATTATCTAAAAACTGTATATAAATTTGATATGTATTAATTAACAATAAAATGTATGGTCTATATAACATTTTTATTATAACTTTTAGGTTCAAAGTTACATGTGCATGTTTGTTATATAGGTAAATTGTGTGTCACTGGGGTTTGGTGTACAGATTATTTTGTCACCCAGGTAATAAGCATAATGCCTAATAGGTATTTTTTTCTGATCCTGTTCCTCCTCCTATCTCCACCCTAAAGTGGGCCCCGGTGTCAGCTGTTTCCCTCTTTGTGTCCATGTGTTCATGTTGTTTAGCTCCCACTTGTAAGAGAGAACAGGTCGGATTTGTTTCTCTGTTCCTCTTTTAGTTTGCTAAGTATAATAGACTCCAGCTCCATTCATATTGTTGCAAAGGACATGATCTCATTCTTCTTTAGGGCTGTGTATGACTCCATGATGTATGTGTACCACATTTTCTTTATCTAGTCTACCATTGATGGGCATAGAGGTTGATTCCATGTCATTGTTATTGTCAAGAGTGCTGCAATGAACATGCATGTGCATGTGTCTTTAAGGTAGGGCAATTTATATTCTTTCGAGTATATAACCTGTAATGGGATTGTTGGCTCAATTGGTAATTCTGTTTCAAATTCTTTGAGGAATTGCCACACTGCTTTCCACAATGGCTGAACTAATTTTCAGTTTCACCAGGAGAGTACAAGTATTCTTTTTTCTCTGCAACCTTGCTAGCTTTTGTTAAGTTTTGATTTTTTAATCATAACCTTTCTGACTGGTGTGAGACAGTATCTCATTGTGGTTTTGATTTGCATTTCTCTAATGATTAGTGATGTCGAACATTTTTTTCCTATGCTTGCTTGGCCTATATAGCTTTTATTTTAATAAGAGAGATTTCATCAGTTAAGTACTGTATTTTGAAAAGTCCCTTTGTTATGCCAGAAATTTTTACTCCCAGGTTACTATTCTATGGTAAGACCTCAAATATGTGAGAGATACATGAGAGGACAATTGCGAAAGGGTAGGCAAGAAAGGATTGGCAGATGAATTCCTGAAAAAATAAGTTTTAAAGAAGCATGTAAATAGAGGATGAGATTCTGAAACTTCATTATATTTACACATTTATAGTCTGATGAACTTTGGAAAGTTTGATGCTTCCTGACATAATTATACTACACTGTTTGCCTTTCAAATTCATCATTATATGTATATTCAACTATAAGAACATTTTACAGTAGGCAGAGATGTAAAGAACTGTTCCATGAACGAGGTTCATTCAAAGTGATAAGGGCTGTGGGGTGAGTTAGAAAGGGTAATCCATGTGAATTTTCTAGAGAAATGGAGATTCATGTGTGATGGAAGTTACTTCTCTGGGACCACCTATATGCTATGTACCCTTTCTGCCGTAATAAATGGAGAGAAAAATGAGATGTAGAGAGAAACACATAATTAGCCAATTATCTAGAAAACAGATTAAATGACTGCTCATGAGTTTTATTTGAAAGAAAATTATAATTTCATTTGACCACATAAGGGCATTTTATACAAAAGTGGAAGAAAATAATTACAAAGGCAAACACGCTTATTTTAAAATTGTGTCTATCGCAAATTATTTGCATTTTTAATTCAGAGATAGTTTTTAAATTTCAGATAATTATTTTAATTATTGTTTTTATAATGCATTTTAAAATATTATTCATATTAAGAGTAATCATGAGCTATAATTCATAACAAAGTATTTGTTATTCTATACATGGTTCTACAAAAGCAAATCTATTAACTTTTGATTTTATTCATGTAAAGTGACATATTGTTAAGATTCCTTAGAAATAAGCTGGGCATCATGACTCACACCTATAATCCCAGCAGTTTGGGAAGCGGAGGTGGGCAGATAACCTGAGGTCAGAAGTTCGAGACCAGCCTAACCAACATGGAGAAACCCTGTCTCCACTAATAATACAAAAATTAGCCAGACATGGTGGTGCATGTCTGTAATCCCAGCTACTCGGGAGGCTGAGGCACGAGAATCACTTGAACGCGGGAGGTGGAGGTTGCGATGAGCTGAGATCATGCCATTGCACTCAAGGCTGGGCAACAAGAGTGAAACTCCATTTCAAAAAAAAAAAGGAAAAAAAAAAGATATTTTTCTTCAAGGATAAGAAAATATTTGCCATGGTGATTCATTTTTTTTTTTCCATGTTTCTGTTGAAGTAGACAGTTTGGTCCCTTTGAAAAACATTTTAATTGAAAACCATGAACCTGAAAGCTCAACTCTATTTACTCACACCAGGAAAGCGTGACTGTTTTTTTTTTAGTTTTTCTTCTTCTTCTTTTTTTTTTTTTACATCATTGTTATCTCATAACACCACTTTGATGATTTTGAATATATCATAGATGTTTAATGCTTATTAATATATTGTTATGGATTGAATATTGTTGTCTATTCAACATTTACATAATGAAATCCTAACCTCCAATGTAGTGGAAATGGGGACTTTGGGAGTTATTTAAGTCATTATGGTGGAGCTCTCATGAAAGGAGTTAGTGCCCTTATAAGAAGATACATACGAGAGTTTGTTTTCTCCCTCTCTCTGTCCGCCATATAAGTATATAGGAAAAAAAAAAAAAAATCCATTACAAACGAAAAAGAGTGCCCTTATCAGATCTTGGATCTGGTGGCACCTTGATCTTAGACTTAACCTCCAGAGTTATGAGAAATAAATGTTTATTGTTTAAGCCACCCCATCTATTGTATTTTACTATAGCAGCCTGGACTGACTGAGGCATCTATCTTATCTTCAACTATTTTATATAAATGTAACATACATAAGGATTTAAGTAGCACTGAAAACAGTAATGCAAGTCCTTTAGCACAATATTTTATAGCGTGGAGGCCATGTTATAAAGGTTACTAAAAATGTATCAACTTTATGGTTCCAGATTTAAATTACTAAGATTCCCTGCACAGAAAGTATGGGTATGGGCAGATGCTTTTTACTCACATTCGTTCCGTTGCTTTTTGGTGTGTTTCTTCAATGGTCTCAAAACAGTTTTATCTCATTCCTGGTAAAGTAATATTACTTAGAGAAACTACGACTTTTCTCTTGCCTAAACATTGGTGTTGCTGTGATACGCATTCCCTATAAGCTGACAGAAATAAAACTTAAAAGAAAGGAAAGAATGGAGACATTTACCCTTAGCCTTGGATATCAACTTGCAGAGACAAAAATCATATTTCATTAGAAAGAATAGAAAATACACTGAAGTCTATTACTTAAATGGGAGTAGTTTTCCCCAATAAATAAAAATTTGTCTTCTATCCAGATAGTCAAATTTACTTCATTTGGAAGTCTCACTCTCCTGCAGAGATCTTCCTGTTTGTTTTCTTTTCCTTTCTTTTATTTTTTTAATATGAGAAAAGAGTTATGATTAAAGTTTTCCAATGATTTACTAAACCGTCTACTCCCTTGTTGTGGACATTTTTATTCTTTTACTAATGTTATTATTTGCTAAGCAGCAGATGTCAGATGCTATGGCTGAATCTGCTTAGCTGTCCAAATCAACCCTTTAAAAATTAACTTTATATTGAGCGTAAACCGACAAAATTGGCTTAAGTGAAGCTTTGCTAAATGTCTAAAATTGGCTTGTAAAACAATTGACCACTGTAGCTGCAAGTCCAAAAGCAGGTTAGTACACATTTGGTTTCTTTCCATACCAATTATTACAGACCGAAAAGTTTATCTTTCATAGGATCATTCCCATTCTTCTGTCCCTGTCACTTTTCGACTTATTTCTAGTCACTGCTATCCTTTTTCTTGATAATATAAATGATGGGTTAATTTTAAGGATCTAGTTACCAAAAAAATTGTTACCTAAAGATGAATATTTAAATGTGGGAATTAAAATGATAGTGAAAAGCAGCCAGTGGTTAAAGCTGTGGCCATTGACAAAGTTCATATGCATAATTATTCTTTCTTGTTTTTTTCTTTAATTTTTTTTTTTACATGTTTGGGGGTAAATTGTAGTTTTGTTGCATATATATATATATATTGCATAATCAGCAATGGCACTTATTTTTTAAAACACTACCAACCATGTTTCTATAAGTAAATAGTATGTGGAATGGAACAGCCATACCATAATTATCAATTGAGATCAAGCATGCCGTACCTTTTATTTATATAAAGATAGAATTGTTAGGTATTTAATATTTTAAAATCTCATTTTACATATACAGTATCATCATTAGTATTATCATAAGTACTTCCTTAATAATAAACTCAAATATTTTATTATATTTATTACAAGAATTAACATGACCTGCCAGTTTCTTCTGTTGTAAATGAACTGTAGAGAAAAAGTACCTCAAATTTGAAAATGAGCAAAAGAAAATATGTGCAATATAATTTCAATGCCATATGAGCTATTGTTTAATAAGTCCACATTACAATTATTTAATTATCTGAGGGAATGTGTCTGTGTTACCATTATTTCATTTGACTCCAGACTATGTGATATACATGCTGGCATGAAGATTTCTGTCCCATAGAGAAGAATATAATGGTGTTCAAAATTTTATTGCCCCATAAGACATCTACTTGTTTTATAGTTAACTTGGACACATTATTTTAAAATCCTTTATTATTTTTGTCAAAATGACTTTCAATGCCCAGTTTTTCTAAATGCTCTTTAAGTTAGTTTTATCTTTTTACTGTTTTCCTCATTAGTGAATTAATATATTTTGGACACATTTTCCTGTCATATTTGTATGAGTCATGCTGTTAACTTTTTAAAAATTATATTTTGACAGTATAAAATGCAGTCCAGTTCCCCAGATATTTTCTATGTTTCATTACTGAGTTAAATTTTATATATTCAGTGGCCATAATTGAAGCTATTAAATCAAAAAGCCCCTTGCAACTTTAAAAAATATCTAACTTTCTGTGATTGACCAAAAAATTTAAAAAAAGAACTTTTTTAGCTAAGCTTTGATTCCCATATGATTTCACATCTGACAAAAATAGTGCAAATTAATGTTGAATTTTCTGAAACTCCTCTTTGATCTCAAAACAGTATAGCTGTAGACTTAACACAGCTCAATAATCATTTTAAGAGTCAGATCTGTTCACTCATTCGTGTGTCTTTATTTCCTTTTGTAAGTGTATAAACCCTTAACTCATTTTATCCCATCCCTCTGGCTTGGTGCTTTATGCTCTCTAATTGGAATTACTTTCTTCCAATCTCCTCTGTCCTGTGTTATTTTGCCCACAGAAATCTGTAGTCAAGTGTGTCTGTCCTCTTTCTATTCTTAAAATTCAACTTAGTTTATAAGAAGGATTTAAGCATGAGCTTCTCTTATCAGTCAGGAGCCAAAATATTTCTCATCACATTTCTTATTGCAACTACACACATACATTTAACTCAAAGGCAGCAATACATGAAAATTTAAGATTTAAATATTTTGTCTCATTTACAAAGTACAGTCAGCAGAGTATATTTCCTGAAGTTTATTCCCTTGAAAAAGTATAAACAAATCACAGAATAGATATGCAAATTGTACTTGGGTTGAGGAATCAGTGTCAGGAAATGATGTCGTTTGCACTGTGAAGCATTCACTGTCTTTAAAGTCAAAAGACACGTTTGCAACTATATGGATGTTCCTGAAGCCTGGTATGCTAAGTGAAATAAGCCAGATGCAGAAACACAAATACTGCATGATTTCACTCCTATGTGGAACTTAAGAAGGTTGATCTCACTGAATTAGAGAGCAGCATGGTGGTTACTAGAGGCTGGGGTGGTTCCACAGGGAGGGGCAATTGTAGAGATACTGATCAAAGCATTCGTGTTAGAGTTAGATAGAAGGAATAAGTCCAAGAGCTCTGTTGTACAGCACGGTGACTCTAGTTGATGATGATATATTGTATTCTTGAAAACTGCTCAGACGGTAGATGTTCAAATTTCTCATCACAGAAATGATAACTATGTGTAATTAATGCATTTGTTACTTAGCTAGATTTGAGCATTTCACAATGTATATATACCGAAGAACATCATGTACACAATGAATATATACAGCTGTATATGTTAATTAAAAAATAAATTTAAAAAAGCAGTCACAGCTGATATAATGGTAAAATTTATACTTCTTACTCCATTGAGCATATTACAATTCTTATAGAGGAAGGCTGTTTATAAAATTTCACAGGAAATCATGTTAAAATTTTCATAGTATTGTGCTTGATGTGTTGATGCATTTCTTCATATATGTACTGGCAGCTCAGAGATTTCTTTGTCAATCAGAAGTGGGGGCATTGTTACCGGTGAAAAGCATGGGCACATCACAATGAATCTGTCTGTCTGCCAGATGCACCATCATTGTAAACCAGAGGACCGTATTTCTCCCTTAAAAAATAAGAAACTGACATTCTTAATCATCGAGAATGTCTTTTTCCCTCGTGCGCATCACCTTACTGAAAGGTTCTCTTTGTTCATTTAAAATCTATTCCAAACTCCATAAAAACTTCTCTATGTTTTCTCTTGCAAAGTAGAATATACTTCCTTGGAGACATTATGTGGTTGATGGTTTAGAAAATTATTTTTAATGTCCTTATTTACATACCATCCTTTTCCCATACACAGATTGAGGAGATCAGCAAAGATTAGCTCTTTCTACTATACTCTCTCCCATTCTATGCTTTCTCGTGATTTATTCTGGAAATTAGGATATATTTTATTATTACATAAATCATTATTAAATTATTTGTATTGAAAAAGAATAGAATCATTATGAGTGATACAAATGGATTTATTATGGGGATAGGATCTTACACAATTCTGAGACTGGCTTAAGCAAGTCATATAATTTGTTATCTTGTAACCACACGTAACCAGATGTTCTGGTCTTGACATCAGCTAGTCTGGTTGGCAGGGAGCAAAGACAAACATGAAAAGGGGATATCTGGTTTGGACATGGAAGCTCAGCCGTGTAATCCCAGCACATTGACAGGCCAAAGTAGGAGGATCATTTGAGGCCTATATTTCAAAAAAGGAGTATCCAGCCCAAGTGGACCCCTCCAGGGTGAAATGGAATTCATTAAATGATCCGGAATCAATGTTTTTCAATGACCACTTCTATTCTCCAACTTCACTGATGCCAGCAACCTGCAGAAGAACTGGCACACTTTGCCACAGACTTACATATGAACCATGCCCTGAGGAATTGAGGAAAATAAACAAAGGAATGTGGTGGAAGCTGAAGGGATTAAAGCCCAGACACTGCACAAGGAGATCAGCAGGGTTTAGAGAAGCTGAGAGTTCTGAAGCCACTAGTTGCCAACAGGGTGAACCAGCCAAGGTGTGACAATGTGTTTGAGCTGCAGCTGCAGCTGATGTTGTATCAACTTTCTGTGATTCATTCTGAGTACTAAATCCTGTGCAAACGACTCTTGAAGCCTAACTTAGAAGCATGCCATCATTGCTTACTGCCTTTTATATCTAAATGTTCCCATTTGTGATGATTTTTATTTATCTCTCATTTGGCCAGGGTACAGTTTGAAAATATTTTTCAGAAAATTAATATGATTAGTAAACTTTCTACATATTGGAGCATAATTTCTCTTTGAAAATCTGTACTATTGTACAATTTTTTGGGTTTCGTTAATAGTGGCCTTGCCATTGTTGCTCCTATTTGCTGCGTTATATTGCTATTGTTATTGTTTACAGGAGCGGTCTAAATACAGATTCATTCCTACTATGCCTATATCTTCTTTTTTGTTTTTTCCTAAAGATGATTATCAGAGCTTCTAGTGATTTTTTGAAACTCATAGTTTTAGTGGTATAGTTAGATATTATTGCATTTCTTTTTTTTTTTTGCTGTAGTAAAATAAACTTTTTTTATGTATGGATTCGTGTCTAGGTCACATCAAAATATTTTTGTTTTCTTTAGTAAATCTCTGAAGCATTTGTCTATCCTAGTGGCGAAGTATTTAAAAAAACTTAGAGTCAATTATTTGTGTGATGAAGCATCATCCATTTTCAGTTCCATGCAGCTGCTCACCTTTACAATTATTTTTTCTTTTCATTTTTTAAAATTGTTATTCTTGTCATCTGCAAAGTAGGAAGAACATCCTGCTTTCAAACAACTGTTTTGCTGTATATTAATTAGATTTTCGAACTGAGTTTGTACTTTTCTACTTTTGAGGATAGTTTAAATTTATCACTGTGATTATTTGCATCATCATTCCTTTTTTCAAAAATCTGATGAAAATTTATTTCAATATTCATGTAAATACTTTCCTTCCTGTCTTCCACTTTTCTTGATCCTTTCTTGATCTTTCTCTCCCAACCTCACCAAGCCCAGACTTATTTTATGCATTTTTGTGAGGTGAGTGAGATAAATAAGAACAGCTAAAATCTACTCTTAGCAAATTTTTAGTACACAATACAATATAATACAGTATATTAACTGTAGTCATCATGCTATACTTTAGATCTTTAGATTTATTCATTGGACATAACTGAAAGTTTGCATCCATTGACCCATTTCTCCCCATTTACTGCCCCTCCCCACCCCTGGCTACCAATATTCTATTTTGGTTTCTATGTATTCAACCTTTGTATTGATACTACATATAAGTGAAATTGTACAGAAATTTTCATTCTGTTTCTAGCTTATTTCACTGAGCATAATGTCTTCCAAGTTCATCCTGGTTTTTATTTTAAATAAATGACAGTATCCTCTTTTTAAGGCTGAATAGTATTCCATTATGTATGTATACTATAATTTTTAATCCATTTATTCATTGATGGATACTTAGATTGTTCCTATACCTTGACTATTATGAATCATGCTGCAATGAACACAGATGTGTAGATTTCTCTACAAGGTGCTGATATTATTATCTTTGTGTATTTACCCAGTAGTCAGATTATTGGATGTGACAGTTCTATTTTTAATCTTAGGAACCCCCATACTCTTTTCTATAATGGCTCTACCAATTTCTCTTCCTACTGACAGTGTACAAGAGTTTTCCTTCTCCACACTCTTAAACAGTACTTTTTATCTCTTGTCTGTTTTATTGTAATCATCCTAACAGGTGTAGGGTGATATCTCACTGTGGTTGTGATTTATATTTCCCTAATGATTAGCAATATTTAGTATCTTTTCATATACCTGTTGACCCTTTTTATGTATTCTTTGGAAAAATGTCTGTTCAGGTTTTTTTGTCCACTTGTAGTCAGGTTTTTCTTTTTTTTTTTTAATTACTATTAAATTGTTTGAGTATGTTACATATTTATACAAAATACTGCATATGTATTTTGCAAAATATTTTGCATAAATATGTAACGTACTCAAACAATTTAATAGTAAATAAAAGAAAAAAAAACCTGACTGCAAGTGGACAAAAAACCTGAACAGACATTTTCCCATTCTTTTGAATATTCTTGTTATACAATTATATCATTTGAAAGTAAAATATTTTTATCAGACAAATAATTTTCAAATAGTTTCTCCCAATCCATAGACTGTCTTTCCTTCTATTCATTGTTTTCTTTGTTGTGCAGAACCTTTATAGTTTAATGTTGTTGCACTTAATTATATTTGCTTTTGTTGTTTGAACTTTTGGTGACATATAAAAAAAAAAATTATTACCAAAGCCAATGGCAAGGATCTTCTGTTTTTTCTTTGAGAGTTTTACAGTTTTAAATCTTTAAGTGCAGGCATTTAATCAACTTTAAGTTAATGTTTGTATATGGTATAAGAAAAGAGTCCAGCTTCATTCTTTTGCATGTTGATATCCAGTTGCTCTAACACCATTTATTAACAAGACAGTACTTTCCTCATTGTGTCTTTTGATGGCTTTGTGGAACATTAGTTGATCACACATGCTTAGATTTATTTTGGGGATCTCTATTCTGTTCCATTGGTCTATGTGTCTATTTAATTAAAGTATCATAATGTTTTAATTATAACTGTGTAATATAATTTGAAATCAGGAAGTGTGATGAGTTTGTCTTTTTCTCCAGATTGCTTTCCCTACTTGGGGTCTATTGACCTTCTATATAAAATTTTAATTTTCTTTTCTGTTATGTGAAAAGGCCATTGGAATTTTAATAAAAATTTCATTGAATATGTAAAGTGCTTTGGGTGGAATGAATATTTTAACTATATTAAATCTTTCAATCCGTGAACACAAAATAGCTTTCTGTTTATTGTATCTTCCTTAATTTTTTAATTACCATTTTATAGTTTTCAGAGTACAAGTGTCTTACTTCCTTTGATTCCTGAGTATTTGTTATATTTTAAGAATATGTTGTTATTGACATACAGAAATGCGACTGATTTTTGTATGTTGATTTTATATCCTGCTACTTTGCTGAACTTATGACCATATTAGCAAAAGTTTACAATATATTAGAAAATATAATCCAAAAATATATAAGATACATAATAAACTATGTCCAATTGTTTATTCTGAGGATGCAAGTCTGGTGAAATAATTGAAAATCAATCGATTTATTTTGGCATATGCAAAATCTAAAGAAGAAAAAAGATTGTATCAATTGATGCAGAAAAAGAATTTAGCATATTACAAATAATAATGGCTCTTCATGAAAAAAATCTGACTAAACAATAATTAGAAGGGAATATACTTGACTAGAAAGGTGCTAACATAATGCTTAATGATGAATAACTGTAAGTTTTCACTATAAGATCAGAAACAAGGCAAAGATGACCTCTCTGATTACTCCTATTCAGTACTGCACTGAAATATTAGCCAAACGAAAAGGAGGAGAGAGCAGAGTGGAGGGGGAGAGAAGAAGATACCCATTGGAAATAAATAAAAACTTATATTACTTGTTCTTATTAAGCGTAGCATAGAAGATTGATAATTTCAACAAAGTAAGTTAAAGGCAATTAGTGGCCAATCTGGATTCTGTACACAGAATCAAAGGTATATCATTTCCAATTTCAGTTTTTATAAAAATGCAAGTTTGGCTTAAAATACAAAAGTAAATTACTAAAATTTTTCATATTTTCAAATTAAAGGAACACATCATATACTAATTATAGTAGATGTAGAAAAATAACTTTTAATGAAAATGAATAACCTTTACAGTAAAGTTAGCAAATTTAAGAATGGAAGCTAACTTTCCTAAGCTATCAAAGATATGTACGAAAACACTATGTTACTACTTTGAAAGCTTTGAGATGTTGAGAATAGAAATAAGATATTCTAGAAACTGAGTTTTATTGAACATTGTACTAGATGTCTTAGCCAGCTTATTAATGTATGGAATAAAACTATGTTAATTGGAAAGTAGGATAAAAATATTTTACTTTCAAATGATATAATTGTATAACAAGAATATTCAAAAGAATCTGTTATATCAAATTATTATAATTTATAGGATAATTCAGCAATTTGTTGGATACAAATTAAAAATGAAAAATCAAGTACAAATTAACAAAACTCAGTAATTCAACTTTTGGGTATATAACCAAAAGGATTGATGGCAGTATCTCAAAGACATATGTATACATGCGTGGACACAGCAGCATTATTCACAACAGTCAAAAGGTAGAAGCATAAACAAAATGTGGTATAGACATACAATGGAATATTATTCAGCTTTTAAAAAGAAGGAAATTGGCCGAGTGCAGTGGTGCACGCCTGTAATCTCAGCACTTTGGGAGGCCAAGGCAGGCAGATCACCTGAGGTCAGGAGTTCAAAACCAGCCTGGTCAACATGGCGAAACCCCATCTCTACTAAAAAATACAAAAATTAGCCTGGTGGGTGGTGTCAGGTGCCTGTAGTCCCAGCTACTCAGGAGTCTGAGGCAGGAGAATTGCTTGAACCTGGGAGGGAGAAGTTGCAGTGAGCCAAGATGGTGCCACTGCACTCCAGCCTGGGCAACAGAGCAAGACTCCATCTCTAAATAAATAAATAAATAAATAGAAGAAAATTGCATATATGCTAGGGTTAGGATTAGAGTTTACATAGATAAACTTGGTGGACATTATGTTAAGTAAAATAATCCAGTTGTGAAAATGCAAATATTTAATAATTTAATTTATATGAAATGACTAAATCAGTCAAATTTATAGAGACAGAAAGTAGATTAGTGGTTGCTAGGTGCTAAGGGAGTAGGTTATGAAGTAGAATTGTTGTTTAATGGGTGTAGAGTTTCATTATTGCAAGATGAAAATATAATTCTGATGATTGGTTTCACAATGTATAGATGTACTTAAAACAACTGAACTATACACTTAAAATAGTTAAGATTTAAATTATATATTACATGTATTTTAGCAAAATTATTAAAAATCAAGGGCATTTCTATAAACCAGCAGTAACATATAGACACTGTATATTTTTAACAACATAACATTTTTTTTTCAGAGTCATTGTTCTGCAAATCTCCCAGGTTCACCTTTCAGAAAGCTATTGGAAAGAGCATCCTTGAAGCTAAGTCATTCATATCCTCTGCGTAGGACCCTTATATATGGTTATTCCATTTATATATTTTTTTCAAAAATATCAAGTGTCCCTGAATAAATCTAACAAAATCTATGAAAGATCATATATGTATATAGGTAAATTATAAATTTTATCACACATCAAAAGCAAAATAAATGATAAATGTAGATGTAAATATGCATTTTCATATTCATGGATTGAAATACTATATAAATGACTTTTCTCCAAGTTGATATACAGATTTAGCAGAATTCAATCAATACGGTTTTTTCTGTGATATATGCTTACATGAACTGATAGTTTTTAAAATTTGTATAAAATTACTATATAAAAATTATTTTTAAAACGAATGTAGAATTAAAGGAGAATAATAAACCCATAAAAGATCTTCACATACAGTGACATTATTATATATGAGAATTTTCAGATTAACCTGAAAAATGATTGACTTTTATAAATAAGAAATATAAGAAGAGCACCATTTTAATATTGTGACAATTTGATATTATAATAAGTTGATATTCCAACATGGTATTTCAAGGTGTAATAAAAAGATTATTGGATAATAATTGTGTGGTTTCTTTAGATTTTTCTAAATTTATAGTTTTTAATCTGTGGAAGGCAAAAATGGTGTTTTTTTCATCATCAGTTTTTGATGATCAGAGGAAATATTAAATAAGACATAATAGACATAATGTAATCATTGGTTGATTTTTTTTTGTATAAAGAAAATACTGAAAATAATAAAAACTTCATACTTCGTGAAAAACAAACAAGCAACCAACACCACTAACAACAAAGTTTTTAAATCTTAATCTTTACAAACTTTACTGTTTGCTTATTTCAAATTGCACTTAGCTGAATTCATAACTCTTAAAATAACATACATTTTAATATCATGTAATCATTCTTCTCAGATTTTTTTCCTTTCCTGACTGCATGTATTATTATCTTTACAACGTTCAAGTATATAAAACTCTTTAAAAAGATTTTTAAATTAAATCTTTTTATTTTATCAAAATAAAATAAAATTTTACCAAATTCTAATGATGTTATTTTATCTATTTCAAATAGAGCAAATGTAATAGGATTCTCTGATATTAATTCACATTATCTTAAAACTTCTTATGAAGTATTAATTTGCTAGAGCTGCTGTAATACTATAGATTGGCTGGCTTAAGCAACAACACTTATTTTCTCATGCTTTTGAAGGCTGGAAATCCAAGTTCAAGGTGCTGATGGGTTTGGTCTCTTCAAAGGCTTCTCTCTTCCTCCTTTGCTTGCAGATGTCAAGCAACCATCTTTTCTGGGTCCTCAGGTGGTCTATCTTCTGTGCACTCAAATCCCAGGTGTCTCTTCCTCTTCTTCAAAGGATACCAGTCCTGCTAGATTAAAGCCTTATCCTAATAGCCACACTCTTTAAAGGTCCTGTCTCCAAAACCAGTCACATTCTGAGGTACCAGGAATTAGACCTTCAACATAAAAACATTAGGGGTGATCACAATTAAGTCAATAACATATGGGTATTTAAAGTTCAAACTCATTGAATTTATTTCACAGTTTTTAACCTCACTTTCTATTATGTCCTTTTTAATTTTATGCATATGGTTTAAAATTTAACAACAAAGAAACACAAATTAATTTTTATATTTTGCTGATAGATTTACTTAGTTTATTCTGAACTTACAAGAAAAGTTTTAGTACAGGCTTACCTTATTTTACTGTGCTTTGCTTTATTATGCTTCACATAAAAAATTCAAAGCCAATTTTCAAATTGAAAGTTTCTGGCAACCCTGCCTTAAGCCAGTGTATCAGTGCCATTTTTCCAACAATATATGCTCACTTTTTGCTTCTGTGCCAAATTTTGGTAATTCTTGCAATATTTCAAACCGTTTCTTTATTATTACATCTTCTTGGTGATCTGTGATCAGTGATCTTTGATGTTACTATTGTAATGATTTTGAAGCACCACAAATCACCCCATATAAGATGGCAAACTTAACAGGTAAATGTGTGTGTTCTTACTGCTCTACTCACTGGCCACTGTTCCATCTCTCTCCCTCTTATCAGGCACCTCCTATTCCCTGAGACACAACAATATTGAAATTAGGCCAATTAATAAGTCTACAGTGACTTCTAAATCTTCAAGTGAAAAAAAAATTTCATGTCTCTCACTTTAAATCAAAAGCTGGACATAATTTAACTCTTTCAAGAAGGCATACTGAAAGCTGACACAGGATGATCTGGAGAAAATGGCAGATGGGAGACAGCACTAATGTGCAACTTCCACTTGGATGGACAGAGCAACATCTGGAGACTCACATTGTGAACTTTTGCTCTAAGAACCACTGCAGGAACATACCAGGAAAACTGAAAGAATTAACAGATGCTTTGAAAGAAACAGTTTGCTGCTGCAAATGCCACATGACAACCAAAAAACTGTGAATTTTCAAAGTGTGAGAGGGGAAGAAGTTAGCCTCTGAAAACACATCCCCACTGGGGAACCTGCAAATCCAGATCAAAGGAGAAGGGTTTAACCTTACCTAGAGCTGAAATGGGTTTAGGGAGCCAAGTGAAATATAAAAGTAGAACAAGCAGTGGGAAGAGCCTTGTGGTCACTCCCAGTCCCCAGCTAGAACCCAGGGAAGCCATTCCTGGCCTTATTTCACAGAGGTCCTTGGGGAATGGAAGGCAGCCAAAAAAAGAAATGAAATAATGGCATTCGCAGCAACCTGGATCGAGTTGGAGACCATTTTTCTAAGTAAAGTAACTCAGGAATTGAGAACCAAACATCATTTGTTCTCACTTGGAACTGGGAGCTAAGATATTTGGATATAAAGGCATAAGAATGATATACAGACTCTGAGAACTTGGGAAGGTTGGGAGTGTGGTGAAGGATAAAAGTTGTCGAGCAATTGAACAATGATGGAAAGAATGTGTTTAAAGAGAGCAGTTATCTCCAGAATGCTCTTGCATACCACCTGAAAGAAGTTTATGCTCTACAAAAACACTCTCAGAGGTTGCAATAGCATCAAATCCTTTTACATCAAAAGGAGATTATTGAACTCTTGGTTAAGGAAAAGATTATGCAGCTTACCCAGTAGAAAACACAAACCCAAACACTTCAGAAGAAGGTAGTAAGGTTGGAGACTGCTCTAAGTTATATGTCCAGACTTAGAGACTGAAGCGTTAAAACTGCAGCAACAGCAATGATAGAGAACCAATCAGGTTACAGGTAAACTGACAAGCAGTAGCAAAGTCAGGTGAACAAAAGAAAAATGAATTGAGTGAAGAAGCTGGCCAAGAACATACTAGGTGAGAGAACAGAACTGGACAGTTCTTTTTTAAATGCCCTACATCAAGTGAAATAACAGATCCTATTTATCAGGAAGCATTTGAATTGAAAGCTCAAGGGGCTTTCAATTACAATTGAGACCAGCACTTACAGAAAGAATGGAATATCGCCAAATCATAACAATTGATGACAGAGAGCCCAACATCAATAGTGAAACAGGCTCTTACAGAGACAGAAATTGGCAAGTATTGAAGGAAATATGAATATTGGAGATTTGATCTGGGAGCAGAATGAGAAAGTAATGCTATTTCTCTTTGCAAAAATAAATAGTTTTGTTTTTAGGAAATTTGGCCAGATTTCTAGGCCTCTAGTTCTAGACTGTGTTGTCTCTGATGGTGGAGAAAAAAAAAAAAAAAAAACGGGGAATGAAAGTAATCTTCAAGATCAAGCTTTCATCACCTGGCAATACTCTATCAGATCCTTTCATGAAATGATGTTTCCTAATATTCTGAAAAAAAAAAAAAAATTACAAGCATCTGGCACAGGAACCTTCTGAGAACCACAGATGAACAGCAGGTAACTCCACAGAAACTGTGGGCAGGCATTTCCTTGTAGAATTCTTACTTCCAATTATGTTCAAGAAAGTATCTTAAAGGAAAGAAAGTTAACTCAGAAGTTACCTGTTTGCCACAGAAATTAGTGTCTCCCTTGAGGGAAGATTAGAAGCTTCTAAATAAGAATATTTTCAAAGGCACTGTATTAGTAGCATTCACTTCTGCTTACAGCAGAATAAATCCACATCAAATATTAAGCAAAGGACTCAAAGACAGAAGCATTTCATTTGGAACTACAATAGCATCAGAGACTAATTTTAAATACCCACCTTCTACCCGTTTTCCACCCCTGACTTTTTATTCCTGAGGCAGAAATGGGGCACTGTGAAAGATTAGAGGGACAATCTTTAAATAAATTGCAGTGCTCATAGTTGTTTACTGTCTCCACTGAAGAGATAGTGAATGACTTTAAGAATCTTCTAAAAGTTTGTCCACAAACTTGTCTGACTTCCACCATGCGAGTGGGAATATTTTCAAGTTATGGCTCTATTGGTGGTGAAGATGTCAGTTGCATTTCCATGTGGGTTGTTATTTACTATCTTGATGACTTTATCCAATGTTTCTGTCTCCAGAACCATAAGAACTGACCCTAAAATCTTCTATTTATAACAAGACATATCTGGCTGCCAGGAGTGTTACATCCAGAAAAAAGTTAACATTTTAGATTCAAGAAGAATGAGAGTTTCAAACAACAAGCTGACTCTCTTATTAGGGGTGATTACGGTTGGTGACTAAAGCCAACACTCATTTATCATTCTGAACATTCTGAAAATCATAGAGCCTTTCAGAATGATGCTAAGTCTACTCTTCTTGTGCTCCACAAATGGAGGAACAAAGCTTAGATGGCAACCCATCTGTTTACAGCATGGTTTACTGAATATTTTAAGCCCACACTTGAGACCTGTTGTACAAAAAATATTGCTTTCAAAATATTACTGCTCAATGACCAAGTGCCTATTTTTCAAGAAGCTCTGATGGACATGTGCAATTAGATTGATGCTACTTTTATGCCTGCTCACACAACATCCATTTTGCAGCCCAGGGATTAAGGAGTAATTTTGACTTTCAAATTTTATCATTAAGAAATATATGTCTTAAGACTTTAGCTACCATAAATAAGAATTTATCCAATAGATATTGGCAAAGTAAATTAAAAATCTCTTGGAAAGAGTTCACTGTTCTACATTCACTAAGAACACTCAAGGTTCATAGGAGTA
Organism: Macaca thibetana thibetana; assembly: GCF_024542745.1. Classification (NCBI taxonomy): domain Eukaryota; kingdom Metazoa; phylum Chordata; class Mammalia; order Primates; family Cercopithecidae; genus Macaca; species Macaca thibetana. The sequence goes on along the minus strand of NC_065583.1, from coordinate 130,367,847 downwards.
GGCCAACACATCAATATTAACAGGAATTTGGAAGAAATTGATTTGAATCCTCATGGATGACTTTGAAGGGTTCAAGACCTCAGTGGATGAAGTAACTGCAGATGAGGTGGAAATAGCAAGAGAACTAAAATTAAAAGTGAAGTCTGAAGATGTGACTGAATTTCAGCCATCTTTCATAATATTTGAATGGATGAAGAGTTGCTTCTTCTGGAGGAGTAAAGGAAGTGGCTTCTTGAGATGGAATCTACTTCTGGTGAAGATGCTGTGAATGCTGTCGAAATGAAAACAAAAGATTTATAATGTTACATACACATATAAGGTTCTTACCTCAGGATTCCCTAAAAATAATACTAGTGTCATCTAGGCACTTAATTTTGCTCCCTCTACAACTTCCCCTAAACTCACCTATCATAGTAATATAGTATAACATCAGAAACTACCAAGAGATGCAGAATACAGTGTCCCTTCTCTACTTCTAATAAATTATAAGATTTTGACTTCTTCAGTAATACTCAAGACAATAAAAGTGAAAAAAAAAGTAACCAGTAGCTATTGATCACTCTATGTGTAATCACATCATCACTATAATAGAGCAACAGCAGGGTTTGAGAGGATTGATTCCAATTTTAAAAGAAGTTCTACTGTGGGTAAAATGCTATCAACCAGCACTAAGTACCACAGGGCAACCTCTTGTAAAACGAAGTGTCAACGGTGCAGCAACTTCATTGTCTGATGGTAAAAAATTGCCAAAGCCACCACAGCCTTCAGCAACAAACACACTGATCATTTACCAGGAATTAACATTGAAGTAAGGCCCTGCAACAGTAAAAATATTGCAACTTGCTAAAAGTTAAGATAATAGCATTTTTAATTGTTTTTAAATTAAGATATGTACTTTTTAAAGATATAATTCTATTACATGCTTCATAGACAACAATATAGTGTAAACACAATTTTATATGCATTAGAAAATCTGAAAATTTGTATGACTTACTTATTGTGACAGTCTGAAACCAAACCCACAGTACCTCCGAAGTATGCTTGAATTGTGGAAAAATGGTAAATGTGACACGCCTGTTTCACAATGTAAACTACTTACAATTTGTAGTCTTTTGTGTCCTTCTCTTTGCAATGTCTTCTAAACTTACCCTGCACATTTTGTTTGAGTAAATAACTTATCTCCATCTTCTAAATATCCGTAGCTATTTACTCATTTATTCATCCAAAATCACTAGAATTGTAGGCACTCACGTAGATACTTAGGAAACAGTGGTTAATAAGAGAGAATGCCTTGCTCTTACATAAAAAAATAAATATTATAAATACCCATTATACATATAATGTAGATAATTTCAAATTGTGGCAAATACTATTTGAAAGAACTGTGTAGAGATTAATGGTGGTGGGGTGCTCACAGGAAACTGTCTAGGAGAACATTTAGGCAGAGGTATCAACTGAAAGTGGCAGATTGCTTTGTGAAGAACTAGAGAATGTTTCCAAGAAGGGTAGATTAAAAATAGATAAAAACCCAGGAGATTATAACATGTCTAGGTTTCTCAAGAACCATAAATAAGTGTAGTGTGATTGGGATATTGGAGGGGATTTGGTTGTAGTGATAAGACAAGGCTTTGTAAACAATGATAAGGACTTCAGATTTATTTAAATAACAATAGAAGGCATTGGAAAGTATACATACATAAATGAAGAATTCAATACAGTAAATGAAGAATGTGACACATTATAAATAAATGAAGAATGTGATACAACACTATATTTGTATTTTACAAATAGGATCAATTCCTATAAATAAAGAGAATAATGCGGTGACATTAGAGATAATTGAAGAAGCCATAGTCCTGGAGTAAATGTAATCTCATCCTTCATAAGAAGAGTTCAAATGAGTAGAGATGTTTCTCAAGAGTTACATGAGTAGAGATGTTTCTCCCAAACTGTTGGGAGTTAATAGAAACAGAAGAATCTTTACCAGAAAACTAATACAGATTAACCTTCAAGGTCGCTCTCTTACATGGGCCCACAAGGGGGCATTAATAATGTACTCACGTGAGCATGTATTTTTTATAAATTTTGCAAAATGACCTATTTATCTGCAATTAGCTAACATTACTATTTCTTTCTGTCCACCTTTTTCTCACAATCACATTTCTCTTGTATCAGATGGTGTTACAATGGCCACAATAATTTATATATACATATAAGGGGACTTTGGCTGGAGGACACTTTGAGTTTGGTGTTCATGCTATATGTTTATGTGGTTCACCTTCACTACTGACTTCCAGGAATATCTGCATGCACTGTACTCATCTTATTACAAAAAGGATGTTATTCAATAAATACATTATAGAGTAATAGAAATTATTTGTAAAGTTAATTTATTCTGAATACACTGTAGGCTAGGAATACATAATTGATCCATAAAAAACGTAGAAGAAATGCTGAAAGTTAAGCTATTAGAAGGATAAAAGTCTAAATACATATATGAGAATGGCTTAAGTTTGCAGCAGTGATGTGGAATTGAATTATTTTAATATATTAATTTTGATAAGAAATTAGGATTTACTCTTAATGAAGAAAGAAGGAAGCAGAGGGTGGAAATTTACTGAATTATAAGTTTCAATAAATAATTTAATAAATTATATAACTTACTTATTTTAGGACAGTCTCTGCTATGCCTCCCTGACTTTTCAGATAAACCTATGAGAAAAATATAGCTATAGGCAAGTTCTTACCTCAGGATTCCCTAAAAAGAATATTAGTGTCATCTAGGCACTTAATTTTGCTCCCTCTAAAACTTCCCCCAAACTCACCTATCATAGTAATATAGTATAACATCAGAAACTACCAAGAGTTGCAGAATACAGTGTCCCTTCTCTACTTCTAATAAATTATAAGATTTTGACTTCTTCAGTAATACTCAAGGCAATAAAAGTGAAAAAAAAAAAAAGTAACCAGTAGCTATTGATCACTCTATGTGTAATCACATGAAGCTATATGGTTCTTTTTGCTCACTGATGGATAACTCCCTGGAGCCCATAAATTACACCAAGTGCCATCTATATGTTTTCTAAAAGACAACAATAAGAGAATTATTTTGTTCTTTGGAAAGAGAAGTGGTTCTACATTTTTTGGTAAAGCAGAGTGATGTATTGGGAAGAAAACATAACCCAGATTCATGAGCTCATATTTTCAGTTAGTAACCATTTATGTCACCATGGGCAAAATAGTTAGTCTTTGTGAACCTCAGTTTACCAATCTGTGCAGTAAAGTGACTAGATTTATGTCTTCTAGGTTTACACAGCACAAAATTTCACCCTATGATTCAGCTCTGCTGGAGATACAAAGAGCTGGTCATTACATTTTATACATAGGATTTAGTAAACTAAATAGACACCGTTTTATGTAGATTTACCCTGAGGATACTAGAAAGAATGAAGATAGTTCCAGAAAGTCAATTCTTTAATATTTTGATAAAGTAACTCACTCACTGAAATAGTATTCTTTTCTTCATTTTTCAGAAACTAATCTATCATCATATACTTATTCTTAATATTCATTAGGGGCCATTTATATACGTTATCCGAGGGGAAGGAAAGGTTCTTTAAAATCACAGTTATCTTTTCACAAAGTACTAAAGAGGAAAGTTGAGTTAACACAGGAATATAGGTACCATTATCCAGAGAGCTGTACAATAGCCTTCGTTCCATCTGGTGCAGAACTGAGAGTACCAGCTGTCCATGTATGGATGCAGAAATAAAAGACAAGTGGAAAATCTAGTCTTATATTGTGTTTGAATATCAACACATATCCTTACAAGTAAAATATTTCAACGCATTTCTGTGAGAGCTTCATAACTTTTAGAATGGTGGCATATATATCAGTGCAGACACATTCTCTAGTGAAACAGCATAACTGGTGAAAATGGTAAATTTATAAGCTTGCCATTTATAAATCTCTAGAAATTACCCTAAGGGAATACAGCAAATATAAAAAGAGCATTTATTCAAGCAAGTTGATCAAATCTTGCTAAGAATAGTGAATCTATGGCATTTGAGCCATGACCCACTCTTCCTGCTCACGAGCTCAGCATGCAGAATTTTCCACCTTCGCGGGTGTATCCAAGAACACAGGACTTCCCGTTCTCCTAGCAGTGAGTCATGAGGTAAAGATCTCCCCCAAGAAACAAACCATCAGCCTTTTATATTTACCATCACTTCATTTGGCAAAAGTTCTCATTAAGGCAAGAACAGCTGAAAAGGCTTGGACTCTCTTCTTCTACCTAGGACCACCTGTAGGGTGGAAGTTTCATGTTGGGCATGGCAGGCTGAGTATATGAAGACACAAATAGATCCCCTGTGGCTCCTAGTAGGATTGAGGTTACAGGCTTGGAGAGGTGAGCCCTAAAGACCACAAGCTAGTGCCTTTACTAGTATACCACTTATAAGAAGTGTCACGCCAAGAGAAATGGGTCACTGTATCTATGTCTTGATCTGGAAAAGCAGCAAAGAGTGTTTGCGCAGGGGGAACCCCAAAGAACTGGTGTTATTTGGGACAGAATTGGGGAAAAATGAGCCCAATTGCAGTTTAGAACACAATGGTGGTAAAAAAAAAAAAAAAAATTGAGAGTAGATTGATAATTCCATAAGATAACAAAATAAACTTCATATAAATTAAAGGTTTACCAGAGAGAACTGAGAACTGGGGAAAGAGATTGCTAATAAAAGTTCCTCATTGGGTCAAAACAGACCTCAAGGACTAGCATGACAGAAGACCCATGAAGAGGCACCTAAATTTTGATCAGACTGTGGAACAATTTCTATCTGAGAACATTGTGAAAAACAATAGGGAAGCCAGTTGGCAACTAGTGAAAGCTATACCTGCATGTGATACCAACAGAGGTAGATAGATTTACAGAAATATCACAGGATACTTTCAAAAGCAGACCTGTGAACCCTAACATTATCCCAAAGTGACATGTGCAAATCCAAGGCTATGATCTCTGAAGATGGCATCAGAGTGGGCACCCTGCTTGGGAAATATACTTAACTAAAATTTTCCACCCAAGTCACTAAATAAATGAAGTTGGCAATAGCAACTACAACAAGCCCTAGATGAGGAGCAAGATGGGAAGTGGTACCAGTATCTGTAATTACTGTAATATGTTATCTAAAATATTCAAACTCTAATGACAAATTATTAGATATGCAAATAAACATGAAAGAGCAACCTATACCTATGAAGTAAAGCAAAATCTCTCCTTAATGGGGCCCCAATCTCAACTCAGCAGACAAAAGCAAAATGCATATGATAAATTTTCAAAGAACTAAATGACACTATGTTTAAAAAGGAAAAGCAAGATATGGTGACAATATCTTATCAAATAGATTATATCAATGAGAAAAATTGAAATTATAAAAAGGAATGAAAAGAAAATCTGGAATTAAAAAACATAGTAGCTAACAATTAGCTAGAGGCGCTCAACTGGCAGATTTGATCATTCAATTAAAAAAATAAAAGATTGGCTGAGCACAGTGGCGCATGCCTGTAATCCCAGCACTTTGGGAGGCCGAGGCTCTAACGGATCACGAGGTAACGAGGTCAAGAGATTGAGACCATCCTGGCCAACATGGTGAAACCCTTTCTCTACTAAAAATACAAAAATTAGCTAGGTGTGGTGGCATGCACTTGTAGTCCCAGCTACTTGGGAGGCTGAGGCAGGAGAATCGCTTGAACCCGCGAGGCAGAGGTTGCAGTGAGCTGACATAGTGCCACTCCACTCCAGTCTGGGAACAGAGCAAGACTCTGTCTCAAAAAATAAAATAAAATAAAATATTAAGCAAAAGCCATAAATCGATCAATGTAGGTTATACAATCTAAAGAAGACATGAGAAACGAATGAAGATACGTGAAGAGAGTTCCAGAGAAATACACCAACATATACATTATAGAAGCACAAAGGACAGGAGGGAGATAAAAAGCAGAAAAAAAATTTGAAGAATTATAGGGCAAAATTCCTCAAATTATGATGAAAATATTAATTTACATACCGAAGAAGATTAAAAAAAATGCTAAGTAGGAAAAGCCGAAGGGTTGTCTCACCCAGACACAGCATGGTAAAAATATAGAAAGCTAAAGACAAAGAAAATGTCCCGAAAACAACACAGAAAGATCACTTTTCAAGTATAAGGAAACTCTAATAAAATCACACCTAACTTCTTAGCAGGAAAAACAATGGACTCTAGAAATCATTGGGAATAGTTTCATAGCACAGAAAGTTAAGACTATCAAGCATCTTATCTGCAGAAACCTGTCTTTCAAAAATAAAGACAAAAAGGACATCAATAGAAAAATTTTAACAAACAGATTTTGCTAAGTGCAGTGGCTCACGCCTGTAATCCCAACACTTTGGGAGGCCAAGGCAGGCGGATCACAAGGTCGGTAGTTCAAGACAAGCCCGGTCAATATGGTGAAACCTCATCTCTACTAAAAATATAAAAATTAGCCAGGTGTGGTGATGGCACCTATAATCCCAGTTACTCAGGAGGTTGAGGCAGGAGAATTGCTTGAACCCAGGAGGCAGAGGTTGCACTGAGCTGAGACCATGCCATTGCACTTCAGCCTGGGCAACACAGTGAGACTCTGTCTGAAACAAAACAAAACAAAACAACACAGAGCTTTTGCTGCTATTAGACTGGCTTTAGAAGAAATAGTAAAGGAAATTCTTCAGGTTGAAATCAAGTGACTCGAGACAGTAATTCAAATACAGAAAGCAAAGAAAATGGCTAAGGTCATTTGATAATTATAAAAGACAGATTGATACACTTGGTAATAAAAACAAGATACAACTCTGCTTTCTACCGGAAACTCTTTAAATAAAAAAATACAATTAGGTTAAAAGTAAAAGGATGGAGCAAACTTTATCATTCAACAATAAGGAAGACTGAGTTACTATAATAATTTCAGTCAAAAATAGACTTTAAATTGTTTATAAAAGTTACTAGGAATTTAACATTATCAAGACATGAAAATGAATGAAACATTGACACATGCTACAACAGAGATGAATATTGAAGAGAATAAGCTTAATGAAGGAAGTCAGACCTCCAAAGAACACAAACATTGTGTAATTTTGCTTATATAAAATATTCAGGCCAGGCGTGGTGGCTCATGCCTGTAATCCCAGCACTTTGGGAGGCTGAGGCCAGGAGTTTGATACCAGCCTGGTCAACGTGGTGAAACCATGTTTCTACTAAAAATATAAAAATTAGCCACGCCTGGTAGCACACACCTGTAATCTCAGCTACTTGGAAGGCTGAGGTGGGAGAATCGCTTGAACCCGAGAGGTAGAGGCTGAAGTGAGCCGAGATCGTGCCACTACACTCCAAGTTAAGCAACACAGAGAGACTCCCCGTCAAAATAAAAAAACGCAGAATAGGCGAATCTATAGAAACAGGAAGATTCATGTTTGCTCAAGACTAGGAAGTTTGGGTAATTGTTGAATAACAACTAATGAGTAAGGAGTTTCCTTTGGAGGTTGTTAAAGTGTTCTAAAATTTATTGTGGATGATGACTGCTCACTTCTATGAATATACTAACAACCATTGAATTGAACATTTTAATTAGGTAAATTATATATTACGAAAATTATTTCTCATTGAAGTCATTAAAATGTTATAAAATAAAAACAAGTATTACCATCCTACAGAATATTTGTGCCATTTTATTTTTGTTACTTATATAAGACAGGTAATTTTTCTTGAGAATATCTCATTATATATATTCAACACTATGGTAGATATGATATACTATAGATAAATATTAAAATAATCACAAAACTATAATGTCTATATGTATTACAATGTCAAGCAAGAAGACCATATGAAACAAAACAGTTGTGTGCGTCTGTGTGTGTGTGTGTGTGTCCTATTAAGTGCCAAGTAGTGTGACCCTGATTTACAATTTTCTTTTGAGGAATATTCTGTTGAATACAGAACTGAAATTTGAAGGAGAGAAGAAAGTTAAGCAGCCAAGAGAGAATGAAGTGAAGTATTGAAATAAAATTACATTAAATCAGCAATTCTTAGGGAATATAGAAGTACTGGAAATCTTTATTTGTCCTTAGATTTAAGCACAAACAAAAAAGATCATTAACAAATAGAGCGGAAATCTGTAAACAAATGTGAACTATTCATATTAAGTGTATGAATAATGAGTGATCCGTTTTATGTTGCAACAGAGCATGAGGGAACAGAGAATTTGGGGAACATTGACAGCATCGCGCAATAGATTGCAAATAGAAGATTCTAGAGGACATTATTGGATTAATTTAGATGTTCTGAGCTAGTATATACACAAAATGGACTGTAAAGTATGTATGGAGTATTTAAAATAAATATACAAATTATTTGATACTTCTTTTAAGAGTTAGAATCTAATTTCCCTCCTACTAAATATAGGATTGAATTAGTCACCCAATGATTAGAAACATAATGTGGTCGAAGTGATGCTCCATGACTTCTAAGACCAAGTAAGAAAATGTGATATCCTTGACCTTCAAACCAGGTCATCACACTGCAAGAAATTCCTGGTTATAGGTAGAGGTCACGTTTATTTAGTTTAACCAATGATCTCTACTGAGTACCCAGCTTATTCCCACATTCGTAGTCAGACATAGCATTAAAGAAACCTTTGAGGTGACTCCTCCCCCAACTAACATCTGACTGCAACTATAGATAGTAACACTCTACTTTCAAAAGTTGCAATCATAAGTTCCAATGTACTATACTAAAATTTACTATGCAGATATCTGTGTGTAGGAGATATATATCCTTTTTGCCTTATCTGAGGTGGGAATGAAGAGAAAATTACAAGAAGAAACACTTGTGAAGGTTACAGACAGGAAGCATAAGCCCATTGAAAGACAGATTTAATGGGCATGTTCTTTCACCATTCATCACACATTAGCAAGACACTAACAATGCTCTAGTATAATAATAGTGGATTATAGATGAAAGAGCCCCAAGACACAAACTCTTGAAAGGAAAACTTAAAGAAGTTAACAGTGGAAACAAAAAGACACTAGAGGAATTTGAAATCTCCGGCTTCGTGGCAGAAAATTTGCAAGCTAGAAAAAAGAAAACTACAATATTTAATATATTAAACAGTTTTAAAAAGTCAACCTAGAATTCTGTAACTAGTATTCAAAAGTGAAGTAGAAATAAAAACTTTCTCAGAAAACCGAAATTGGGGGAATTCATCGGCAGAAGACCTGTGCTACAAGAATTGTTAAAGAATTTTCCTCAGCCAGAAAAGATTTGATATTAGTAAAAATCTAGTATCTACATAAAGAAAGAACATCAGAGGAGGAATAAGTTTTAAAAAAATATTTAAAGTTATTGTTAACCAACTAAAAGATAAATGTTTAAACTAATATTATTAATGATACTTTGGATGATTATAGCATAATAAATGAGAGCATTTATTGGATGAGAGCAATGTCACAAAGGATGGGAATAGAAAATGAACATACTCTGCTCCATAGATATAATACTGTGTTATATGTACTATAAGTAATTATAGTTAATATATATATTATAGTTATTATATTTTTTATAATTATAGTTATTATATTATATATTATATAGTACATATAATTATACGTACTATAAGTAATTATAAGTTATTTAACATTCTACTGTTAAATATTCTGTATTCAGAATACAGGATTACAGAATACAGAATAGTTTAAAATACTGAAATTCCTGAAATTATCTTTATAAAGTAATATACTTAATATGCTAAGAGAGAAGAAAAATAGAATTATATGTAACCTTACAAATATGGTTGATCTATCTGTCTATTATCTATCTATTCATATCTATCTCTATTTCTGTGTACATACCTAGCTATGTATCTAATATCTATTTAAGTACATTAAGTATAAATAGGTTAAAGAAACTAATTAGAAAGGTTGGCAGAGTGGATGAAATTTAGACTCAACAATACGTTGACTGTAAAACCCACTTTAACTATAAGGATTTCTTTAGGAAAGGAGAAAAGGGATATAGAAAGATATCATAATATGATGACTAATTTAAAAAGCAGTAGTTATTCCATTAATTTCAGACAAAGTGGACCTCAGATCAAGAAGAGTCATCAGGAATAAAGGAACAATGACATAATCATAATGCGATCAATTTTCCAAGAAGACCTAGCAATCTACAACATATGCATCTAACAACAGGGCATCAACTGAGAGAAGTGATGGACATAATTTGAAAAAAAAAGTGCAAGAAAAAAATGGACTAATTGACCAGTATAGTTGGAGATTTCAACATCTCTTTTTGAAATGAGTATTGACTATCAATTAACATAATTTTATTGGTATTTATAGAATACTTCATCGAACAATAACAGAATACATATTCTTCTCAAGCTCACATAAAACATTCACCAAGATGGATCACATTCTGGGCCATAAAGCACACCTTAACAAATTTAAAACTATAAAATTATACAAACAATTTACACAGACCATAATGAATTAAAATAAGAACCAATAATATAGCAGGAAAGTCCACAAATAATTGGAGGCTAAACATCATACTTCTAAATAATACAGAAGTCCAGGAAAAAGTCTCACAATAAATATTTTAAAGTTAGAACTAAGTAAGAATAAAAATCTAACTTATCGAACTTTGTGGGATGCAGAGAAAACAGTGCCTAGAGAGTAATCTATTTCATTATATGCCTATATTAGAAAAAAAGACCTCAATTCAATAATCTAGCAATTTATTTCACTTTCAAAACGCTAGTGAAAACCTAACAATTTAAGCTTATAGCAAACAGAAAGGAAGAAATGATACAAATTAGAGTAGAGAAAAATAAATTTAAAACAATTACAAAACAAATTAACACAACTAAAGGCAAGTTCTATGAAAAGGTAGACAAAGTTGATAAACCTTTAACTGGTCTGACACAGGATAAAAGAGAGAGCAGCTACAAATTCCTAATATCATAAATGAAACAGACTCCTTCAATGTACATCTCATTAATGTCATTAAAAGTATAATAAAGGAGCACTATGAATAATTCTATGCTCACAAATTTTATATATTAAATATACCAATTATTTGAAAAGCACAAATTCCCAAAACTCACACAAGGAGAAATAGATAATCTGAATAAGTATGTTCACTCAAGATGTTTAATCTACAACTAATAACATTTCAAAAAAATAATAAAAGCACCAGGTTCAAATGGCTTCACTAGTGAATTCTATGAACAATTTCAGAAAAAAATTACAACATTTTCTGAGACTATATTCTAGATTATAGAAGAATAAGTCATATTTTCTAAGTCATTTTAGAGATCACAATTAATCAACTACCAAAATCAGTTAAAGACATTGTGAGAGAAGAAAACGTCAGACTGATAATTCTCAAGAATACAGATCCACAGTTGCTCAACAAAATGTTAGCAAATTTAATTTTAAAAATGTATAAGAAGAATTATGCACCACAATCAAGTGGGATTTGTTCCAGGTATGTAAGACTGATTCCTTATTCAAAAATCAGTTAATATAATTTACCGTATCAAGAGCCTATGAAGAATAAAAATATTATCATATCACTGGAGGCAGAAAAAGCCTTTTACATTATCTAGCACCTATTCATGACAAAAACCCTCACAAACTAGCAATACAAGGTAGCTTCCTCAATTTTAGAAAGAACCTACAGCTAATATTATACTTAATAGTAGAAATGCTTTTCATCTAGGACTGGGAAAAAGGCAAAGGTGTTTTATTTCACCCTTTCTATTCAATGTTGTGCTAGACAACTGAACTTGTACAACATAATAAGAAAAGGAAATAAATAGTAGACAGATTGTAAAGGAAGCAATAAAGCTATCTTTGTTCAAAGACAATGTGATAGTCAATATAATAAGTAAAAAATGGAAAATAAAACATTTGGAACTAATAAGTAAATCAAGGTAGCAGGATACAAGGTTGATATACTAATGTAAATTATTTTCCTACACACAAGCAATCATATGATTAAAAATTAACTTAAAATGGATCTTAGATCTGAAGGTAACACATGACACCTTAAAGGTTCTAGAAGAAAACATAGGAGCAAAATGGAGCAGGAGGAGCCGCAGACAAGAGTTGTAGAAGGAAAGGGCTTTATTCAGCTGGGAGCATCGGCGGACTCACATCTCCACAAACCAAACCCCAGAGTGAGCAATTCCTGTACTTTTAAGGGCTTACAACTCTAAGGTGGTCTGTGTGAAAGGGTCATGATCAATTGAGCAAGCAGGGCATATGTGACTGGGGGCTGCATGCACCAGTAATCAGAATGGAGCAGACCAGGACAGGGATTTTCACCATGCTTTTCCATACAATGTCTAAAATCTATAGATAACACAAGCAGTTAGGTTAGGGGTTGATATTTAACTACCAGGTCCAGGGTGCGGTGCTGGACTAGCTGCCTGTGGATTCCATTTCTGCCTTTTAGTTTTTACTTCTTTCTTTGGAGGCAGAAATTGGGCATAAGACAATATGAGGGGTGGTCTCCTCCCTTAATCTAAGTGAGCTTGGATTTAATGACGAATTTTTAGACACAATACCAAAAATATGATCCAGAAAAGAAAAATTGGTAAGTTGAATTTTAATAAAATTAAAAACTTCTGCTCTGGAAAATAAATGTTTAGAGCTGGAAATACAAGCCTCAGGCTGAGAGAAACTCATAACAAATCAAATAACTGATAAACAGTTTGTATCCAAAATAGATAGAAAACTCCTATACCTAATAATTAGGAAATGAAGAACTCAATAAAGTAGACAAAAATCTCTCGAGACATTATCAAATAACTTATACAAATGGCAAATAAACATACAAAAAGATGTTTAACGTCATCTGTCATTAGGCAATTTAAAGTTAAACCACAATTAGATTTAGATACCATTACAATCTATTATAATAAGTAAGTTTCAAAAAACTGCCAATGCCAATTACTGAAGAACAATATAAATTCTCATTTCTTGCTGGTGAGAATACAAAAATCACACAACCACTTGGAAGACAGCTGGCCAATGTCTTACAAAGCAAAACATAATCTTATTTAGAACCAGCAATTGCACTTGTAGGTATATGTCAAACTGTCTGAAAAAACTTAGGTTCACAGAGAAACCTGGGCAGTGATGTTTAGGAAAAGTTATTAATAACCGTCCCAAATGAGAAACAGCCAAGATGTCCTTCAATATGTGTATGGATAAACAGACTATGGTACATCCATACCAGGGAATGTAATTCCACCATAAAAAGTAAAGCGCTATAAAGCCACAGAAAGACATAGACTAATCTTAAACATTGCTTAGTGAAGAAGGTAGTCTGAAAATGTTCCATGATGTATGATTCTAGTAAAAGACATTATGAAAATGGCGAACCGGCCGGGTGCAGGGGCTCCCACCTGTAATCCCGGCACTTTGGGAGGCCTAGGCAGGTGGATTACGAGGTCAGGAGATCAAGATCATCCTGGCCAACATGATGAAACCCCATCTCTACTAAAAATAGAAAAATTAGCCCGGCATGTCAGTGGGTGCCTGTAATCCCAACTACTCCGGAAACAAAGGCAGGAAAATCACTTGAGGCAGAGGCTGCAGAGAGTCGAGATCCTGTCACTGCACTCCACCCAGGCTGACAGAGAGACTCTGTCTCAATAAATAAATAAATAAATAAATATAAAGAAAGAAAATAACACACCATGCAGACAGCAAAAGATTTGTGTTTTGCAGTGTTTTGTGAGGAAAAGGAAGGGTTTTATATATAAAATATAGGGATTTGAGGGCAGATATAAAACTGTTCTGCATGATACTTTAATTGTGGCTGCATGACACTGTACATTTCTCCCAAGGCATAGAAGAGTGAACCTTCAAATATGTAAATTATATGGGGTCATTTTGTGGGAGAGTGAAATTCCAGGATGAGATGCACAATATGACAAAACAGTTTAACCTAATTAGAAATGTATGAAGCAACTTCACTAAAGGGGCTTAGGGAGGAAAAGATGCTCACCAAAATGAGTAAAAATGTCATGGATCTATAAAAGTAAAGGTAAAAAATAAAACTGTTCATAATCACTGTACACTAGTTAATAAAAGGTATTTCCTGCAAGGATCTGGATTACAAATTCTGATACTACAATACATGTATACTGGAATTGAACAATTTTGTAAACATATCATGAGTGTCAGGAGCCAGCCAGTTGGAGTGGGAATTTACAGAGAAGTAAGAGGGGGAGTCTAGAATTGCGCTTGTGGTCATGGGGTAGGGTTAAAGACATCCATATGAACTCCCACTTAGCTTAACAGAGATGTACATAGCAGTCCACAGAAATATTTATAGATATGTGGCTAGCCTAGACACATATATGTTCCTTCTCTGTCAGCTGAGATATTTCAGAATCAATGACACCTCACTAGTAACTAGTGAACCCAGTGCCCATATCTTGGTTTATCATACCATTCTCCAATAAACAGAAGCAAAGCTTCTTAGAGATATGACTGATTATAGAATTGGGTAGGAAATACACAAGATGAGCATGGAAGATCTTGTGGCCAAAAGTAAGAAAATGCTGAGAGAAAGAGGAAGTAGGAGGAGGAGGGGGAGGAGGTAAAGAACAAAAAGGAAGAAGGAGGTAGTGATAATAGCACATTGGTGGGTTATGGACAGCAAAGGGAGACAGGACCCGAAAGACTTCTCGATAAGCAATGATGGAAAATTTGAATATAAAAGTAAATAAAGTAGTATCGGATTAGAACTCAAAGTATGAAATAAATATCTATCAGTCCATCCTGATATAAATAAATGATTGAATAAATAAATGGGGGAGTTGTTGGGGAAGGAGAAAAATGTGTACAGAATAATTACAAATATTCACATAGATTTTGGACTCCCAAAAAAAGTAGAGAAAGAGGGCAAATATCTTTTCAGAGGAGAAAACTGACAACCATTACTTCAGTTAGGTATCAGGTCAACATCAACAGTTATAATTCATGTTGACAGTGTATACCCTTGATAGTCTATAACGGATATGGCACTTTATTTTTGTTGTCTTTCTCCCTATAATCTATACCTCTGATTTAATAAGGAGAAAAAAGGACAAATTTTAATCCAGCCACATTTTATAAACAAATTTACCATTGTTTCTTGGTCAGAATCATCAAAATAATAAAATGATAAAAGTCTGAGAAAACGTCACAGACAAGTGACGTCTAAGGAGACCTCATGTTGAAATGTAACATGATATCCTGAGTAGGATCTTAGAACTGAAAAAGTGTATTATGTACAAATTAAGAAAATTTGAATAAAATATAAACCTTTATTAATGCTAATTTGCCAACAATGGTTTATTAACAGTAACAAACCTGCCATACTAACAAGCTATGTTTAAAACAAAAGACACTGGGTGGCAGGTGTATGGGACCCTCTGTATGATCTTCTCAGTTTTTCTGTAAATCTTAAATTTTTAAAAAAATAATAATTTATTTGAAAAAAATGAGTGTTTTTTTACATTTACAGGAATGAGTTAATGAGTGTGGAAAGTCTGACAATACTGAAGGAAAAGCAGAGAGCAGTCAAGAAAGCAAGCCACTGGAAGAGATGGCAGGGAAGGCAGAGATGAGAAAATGAGGTAAATAATAACTGAATTTGGCAAGGATAAAAGTCTATTCTTCAAGGAAATAAAGGAGTCATATGGACTCCAAGAAAGAGAAGTGCAAAACTGCACCGGATACACATAAAATGTTCACTCTAGTCATTTCCTTTTATTGATGTGTATGAGGACTTCTTATTGGGTTGGGGGAAAAAATCAGAGCTTTTTATTAAAATTATTTCTATTTTTAGAGGAAGTCTCACTCTGTCACCCAGGCTGGAGTGCAGTGGCATGATCTCGGCTCACGGGAACTTCCGATTCCCAGGTTCAAGCCTTAGCCTCCTGAGCAGCTGGGATTACAGGCATGTGCCACCAAGCCCACCTAATGTTTATATTTTTAGTAGATACAAGGTTTCACCATGTTGGTCAGGCTGACCTCAAACTCCTGACCTTGTGATCCACCCGCCTCGGCCTCCCAAAAGTGCTGGGATAACAGGTGTGAGCCACCGCACCTGGCCAAAATCAGAGCTTTTAAATAGGTAAAAGTCTGTGTAGAAAAAGGAAAAAGTGACATTATGTAAACTTATGTAGAAAAAGGAAAAAAAATACATTATGTAGTTTTTAAATAAGTAGTTAAATTTGGAAGAACAAAAGATTTGGTTGATGAGGTGAAGATATTTGAAGATATCATGGCTATGAATTGGCTGCCCAAAATTCTGGCATTAAGTATTATTTAGAGAAAGATAGTTTTCAAACCTGGAGATCAATATTTAGAGATTTTAAAGGTTGTGTCAATTTAATTAAATTGAATTTGCAAGCATATGCCCTAAAGAGTTTTATAATTTAATAAAATAGTTCAATGGATAATGCTAGGTTGTAGAAAATTAAAGTTGAATAGCAAAAAAGAAAAAAAAAGAGAACAAAAGGCTAAAAGAGCAAAACAATCTTTGTCTTGAAAATGCAAATATGTGAAACAAACAAAAATGGAAACTACAAACCCCAAGGGAAGACCATATTGCCATGTGGAATTTAAAAACTACAAAGACAGCCAATTCTGTTTGATTGGATTAAGAAAGCCTTTTTGGAGAAGAGAGTATTTTAAATTGATTTTTAAATATGAATAGACTTTAAAAAGATATGGAATTGGAGGCCAGGTGCTGTGGCTCAAGCCTGCAGTCCCTGCACTTTGGGAGGCTGAGGTGGGCAAATCACCTGAGGTAGGGAGTTTAAGACCAGCCTGACCAGCATGGAGAAACCCACTCTCTACTAAAAATACAAAATTAGCTGGGCGTTGGGGCACATGCCTGTAATCCCAGCTACTGGGGAGGCTGAGGCGGGAGAATTCCTTGAATCCAGGAGGTGGAGGTTGTGGTGAGCTGAGATCAGGTCATTGCACTCCAGCCTGGGCAACAAGAGCAAAACTCCATCTCAAAAAAAAAAAAAAAAAAAAAAAAAAAAAAAAAGGTGGAATTAAGGTACATATTTTTAATCTATTGAAACTAGGGGAGACAGATTTGGGAAAAAGTAACCAATTAACAAAATCTAGACTAGCTAGACTGAGTGTAGAATGATCAAGGGTTAGGGAAAAGGAGGGAGATTAATATGTTGGTTTGTGTGAGAAAGAAATCATGAAATAATGATTTGAATAGCTGCTGGTTACAGAAACAAGAGAAGAGATGAGAGAAATATTGTGGATTGATCTAACATGACTCAGGCCAAATTACTATACGAGAAAAAAATAAGGAAGACTAAATGATGACTTTGATTTGCAATTTAATTGTGAAATAATTGTCTTTAAGCTATTACATATGCATTTCAGAACAAGAGTGACAAATATAGCCTTGTCTTAGAACACCCACACATCAATTTAATCAGTACCACGTTAGCTGTGTAAAAATGTCACTCATACAGAAGTATAACTCTGCATCAGATTATGAATATTTATAAAATTTTACCATCTAAAAGTTTATTTAAAAATAGCAAATATCAATTTAAAACAAAAAAAAAAAGTCAAGATGGCATTCTTTGGTATCTTTTCTTGGTATTTTGAAATATTTTCAAATTAACTGGTATTTTAAAAATTAAAACAAATGAAGAAGCTTTGAGACACTTATGCACATATTCTGCTCTACATTAGTTGGTACTGGAAATTTTCAGAAGCACCACATGTTGATGAATTGCCAACACCTTTCAATTAATTAAATCACTGTATTTGGTTCTGTCTCTGGTGGGTTTACTGCTTATCTCAAGCAGATGTTGATGGATTAGGACATTCCTCTCTGGCCGATTCCTGATTAAATTTGGACAAAGGACCTGACAGCTGTCATGTCTCTGTTTCCCATCACTCTTTCCTCAAATCAGAAAGCACAGAGTCTGCTACATGAGAAAAGTGTGAAGAGCCATCTTGCGCAGGTAATTCTTAAGTTAGCTTGAAGCATGAAAATGCATTGTTTCAAGGATTATTTATATAGAACAAGAGCAGCAAGTTTAGAAAGCCTGATATTTAGTGCAATTAAAAGTAAAGATATATTCATTTTTTATGATTCTGATTCTTTCATTCCATTAACAGGGTAAAATGTTCTTAGCGTCTCATGATTATCACCTTCAAGATAAATATGCTTAGGGCAAATGCATAACTAATATTCACTCATCAATTATGACTCGGCTGCACTGCTTTCTAAGGTTTTTGTCCAGAGAACACTGAAGAAGATAGGTTAGAACTCAGATCGTCATCAAAAGAGAACATTTTGATTTGTTCTCTCCTTAGAGTATTCTAATAATTTAGAATAGTGTTTCTGTGAAAGAAAATTATTTCAGAATAAAGTTTTTAAATAATCTTTACATCCTCTCAGATCCATTTCTCATTTTTTAATGAGCAAGCATGAAACAAGTTATCACTAAATTTATAAATAATACCTCACATAGTAATTGTATCTGCTAGTTGCTTTTGTTTTCTGAGAAGCCGGTAGCATACTTCCTTTTACAGCAAAAAGAGTATGTCTGTTCATCCGCCCCCTCCCTCCTATTCCCTCTGCCCAGAGAAATACACAGTAGAGCTGCTTATGAAACAAGTGATGAAAGTTGTCTTCTGCATATATTCTTCCTTTCCTTGGCACTGGACCTCACTTATCTCCTGCGTGTACACACTCTCTCTCTCTCTCTCTCTCTCTCTCTGTGTCTGTCTCTTCACTGAATAAGCAATGAAAGTCACTGTGCAAGTCCACTTAATTACATCATCTGAGGCCATAAAGAACTGAGTGTGGACTTTGGTTAAAATACTTAAAACATCTGCACACTTAGTACCTGAAATTTGGCTTCTCAACAAGCTGTAAAAGTGACCAAGTAATGCTCTCCGGTATGTTTTGGCATGGTTGGGGTGGTGGTGAATTCCTCCTAGAGAAACTCTACCAACAGGAGCAGGAAGGGAAATACTAGATTTTTTTTCTCTCTATTTCCTACAGTGAACATTTTGGAGACACAGTATTTTTGTAAAGCCTCTTAGAAGACATCTACATGGTAGACAGAGCACTCTCGTGCAGCAGCCAGCTAAAACTCTCCACAAATTATAACGAAGCCCTAGCAAGTGCATTTGAGTTCCATCTTGCTCCACCTCAGTCTCTGCCTCCCTCACTGTCTATGTTCTGCCAATGACCTACTGAAGAAATCAATTACGCTTAAGCCTTGCCTTAATTTTCAAGGAAACTGGATTTAAGACACAAGAGCAGAGAAGCTTAGTTTCTCACCTAAGGCAATTCTTACACAAAATTATGCTAGGGAACATGTAAGAGGATTACCCACCCTAGTGTGAAAATCAGAGAAAGCTCCTTTGAGGAGGTGACAGATGAACCAACATCTGAAGCATGATACTCAATATTATTTAATATATATACCTGAGTAATTATATGTTATATCTTTAAAACCAGAGAAGATGTGGACACAATTATGATTTGATTTTACATTAATAAAAACAATTATACATTTTGTATGTGTTTTTTTTTTCAAGTAAAAGAATAAAGAAAAAATAGTAGAGAGCATAACTGGTAGATTATATGTATCATCTAGTACAAAGATTATAAAATCAGAGCAACCTTGATTAAAATTTCTGGATTCTCCAGTTTGTTAAATTCTCTGAACCTCTTTTAGGTTTTGTGATTGTGGGAAAACCATATTTAAATACAATAATTTTATATGGTCAAATTAAATTAGAAGTAGGTCAGAATATAGCAAATGAATACATACCACAAATATTATTTTTTGTCCATTCTCTTATATGGATGATCATACTGTTCTGATATGATTATGAAAATTCTCTCCCGTTAGTCAATTTTGAGCTTAGAAGACCTCTTATTTTTAAGGATTTGTTTAATCCATTCTGCAAATATTTTTGAATAACTACTATGCATGTGACACAACAGCAAACCAAACAAATAGAAAGTATTTTTCTTTTGGCTCTTATGTTCTGGAAGACAGATCATTCATTGCTCTGTTAATGTCTTCCAAACCACTAGATTATTTTTCCCTAGCCTAAAATGTGCCCTAGTACCATCCATAGACAAAACAAAAACAACTCATGTCTCCATTCTCCTCTAACCATCTAATCTAAATTTGTTTTAAAGCCAAGTTTCTAGAGTCTGTAAATATTAGTCATTTTTCTGGTCTCCCAATAACTCCTTAACCTACTACAGTAGAACTTCTACCCTCTATGTTTCTAATAAAACTGTTTTCCCAGTTAATAAATTACCTTTTATTTATTTATTCATTCATTCATTCATTCATTTTTTTAGATGGAGTATCGCTTTGTTGCCCAGGCTGGAGTTCAGTGGCACAATCTCGGCTCATTGTAACCTCTGCCTCCCGGGTTCCAGCGATTCTCCTGCTTTGCCCTCCCGAGTAACTGGGATTAAAGGCACGCACCACCACACTTGGCTACTTTTTGTATTTTTAGTGGAGATGGAATTTCACCATCTTGGCCAGGCTGGTCTCGAACTCCTAACCTTGTGATACGCCTGCCTTAGCCTCCCAAAGTGCTAGGATTACAGGAGTGAGCCACTGTGCCTGGCCATTTCCTCTTATTTTTAAAATATAATAAATTCCTTTCAGTTCTTGTCTCACTTGACCTTGCTGCACTATTAAATCTGTGGTCCATTAATTTATTCTTCAAAATGGCCTTTCTTAGTTTTTGTACCATTATTCCCTACTAGATTTTTCTCAGTTCCCCTGGGCATTCAAGCTAAATGTTGAAATTCAATTTCTTTGACTTTGTCTATTTTGTTTAAAAGATTGTTCTTGCCCCAGGCCCTCTTATCTTATTCAATGTATTAGTCTTGCTTCTGGAACTTGCCCTGTCCCCTGCACACGAACACCCCTTTACTGCACTTGCATTACTCCATGCATATCTCAATCACTTTATATTCATTTTTTTTTATATTCACAATTTCCTCTTTCCAAGTTTAGTGCCACTGCAGTGTCAGGTTCTATAGTCAAGAACAGGATTTTTATCAAGTTAGCATTTTTAAATCTTAACATAGTTTTAAACATATTCTAATAACTCAATAAATGACTTTAAATCTAATCTTAATTAAAGTGTGATTCATGAGTGATTATTACCCATCCCCATGGTTTACACCTCCTACAACTTCTTTTCTGATGGTTCTAACATTTGTATTTTAGACTTGTTATTAGAGAAGCCTCTTGGCATTACTTACAAAGGGCTCAGAGTTATCATTACAAAACGAGCTCAAATCTTGGCAATTTTCTTGCCTAAAATTTCTTATCATCTCTTCATCTTTCACAGGATACAACCTGAACTTCTCAGCAGAGAATATATATTATTTATTTTCTGAAGAAAATTACCTCTGAATACAAATTACATGCAATTCCTCTTGGTTAATGTAATAGTCATTTTGATTCATCAACTTGTCCAGGCTAAAATTCTCAGTCATTCAATCAAATACTAATTTAGATGTTGCTGTGAAGATGTATTTTGTACATGTGATTATACTCCATAATCAAACAATCATAATCAGTTTTTTTAAGAAATATTATCCTAGATAATCTGGATGAACCTGATTCAATAAGTGAGAATGTCTTAAAAGGAGAATTGGGACTTCCCTAGTGAAGAGGAAATTCTGCCTATTGGCAACATCTTTGACGTATGTCCAGGGGATCAAGCAAGCTCTTCCTTGTGGCCTGTCTATTGATTTTAGACTCACCTATCCAGCTCTCACAATTATGTAATCATTTCTTGCAATAAATACCTTAGTATACTTCTCTTAATAGACCTAGAGAACCTTGACAGACACAGACTTTGGTACTGAGAATAGTTTTTTTTTTTGGTTTCTTCTGTGTGTGTGTGTGTGTGTGTGTGTGTGTGTGTGTATGTGTGTGTGTGTTTTACTTGTTTGTTTTTTGAGACAGAGTCTTTCTCTGTCGCCAGGCTGGAGTGCAGTGGCGTGACATCTGCTCACTGCAACCTGTGCCTTCTGGGTTCAAGTGATTCTGCTGCCTCAGCCTCCTGAGTAGATGGGATAACAGGCGTGCGCCACCACGCCCAGCTAATTTTTTTTTTTTTTTTTTGTATTTTTAGTAGAGATGGGGTTTCATCATGTGGGCCAGGATGGTCTCGATCTCCTGACCTCGTGATCTGCCCACCTCGGCCTCCCAAAGTGCTCGGTTTCAGGCGTGAGCCACTGCACCCGGCTGAGGGTTGTTCTAAATGAAGAAAATGTTAACGATGAGGTTTGGCTCTGTGTGAGAACTGGTTTTTCTGATTAGATCTGAAGGCAGCAATGATCCTGATTTTAATGTGAAAGATAAAGCTTGTATGGTGTTTTGTGGCAACAGCGATACCCAAAATATTCTTAAAAATGTCCATTGGCTACACATAGCCAAATACTTATGAGAGGCAAGGTGATGGGTGGTCCCAAATTTGGTGTCTTAAGAAAATTTTTGTCAAACGAGTGAAACTAGTGAGTGTAATAGATTGACTGTTTTTGGGGTTTTTTTTTTTTTTTTTTTTTTTTGACAACGTCTCGCTGTGTCACCCAGGCTGGAAGGGTGGAGTGCAGTGGTGCAACCACAACTCACTGCTGCCTCCACCTCCCAAATTCAAGCGATCCCCCAACCTCAGCCACCTAGGTAGCTGGGACTATAGGCATGCCACACCATGCCTGGATAATTGTTTATATTTTTGTTGAGACAGAGTTTTTTCATGTTGCCCAGGCTGGTCTTGGTCTTCAACTCCTGGGCTTAAGTGATCTGCCTGCTTCAGCCTCCCAAAATGTTAGGATGACAGGCACGAGTCATCACACCCAGCCTGACTGGTTGTTCCTAATTGAGCTGGACAAAGTTAAAAAAGAAAACAAGGAGCTCAGGGACTAAAATACCAGCTCAACCCCCACATATATGACATGGAAGCTGTTTTGGCCCTGACAGAATCTCATATCCTATTACCAGAGGGCTAAGATTTCTGAAAACTAAACCTAGAATCTAATTATCTAGCGGCTGAATCACAGTATAATTTCTATTTTCAACATGGCAGGGTGTCTTCTGTTAAAGTGAGTGTATTGATTGAGAAGATTAGGATATTACAAATTGAAATTGAAACATAGGGGCAGGTCCTAATGAGCCGGGGTCATTGCACCTTCATATTCTGATAAGTCTTCTTTGCCTGCAGATGCGCCCCTCCACCCTTGCCAGGGAAAGTTAGTCCTTAATTGCCTGATAAATCTGTAATGGCCTTTTCTGAGGTAGTGGCCTTAGAAGGCACTGCTGATTCTCCTCAGCATCCACCTTGTGTTAGTCTGTTTTCAAACTGCTATAAAGAACTACCTGAGACTCGGTGATTTATAAAGAAAAGAGGTTTAATTGACTCATAGTTCTGCTTGGCTTGGGAGGCCTCAGGAAATTTACAATCATGGTGGAAGATGAAGGAAAAAAAAGCCACGTTTTACATGGCGACAGGAGAGAGAGAGCAAAGGGGAAAGTGCCACAGGTAGAAACCATCAGATCTCTTGAGAATTCACTCACTATAAGAAGACAGTGTAGGGGAGGGGAATCCACCCCCATGATCCAGTCATCTCCCACCAGTTCCTTCCCTAGACACATGGGGATTCCAATTCGATATGAGATTTGGATGGGGACACAGAGCCAAACCATATCACACTCTATCACACTTCTTTGCTTTGAGACCTATAACTACACTCAAGTCTAGGCAGTCTCCAAAGAATGAGGTAAACTACACACTGACAGGATTATTACATGATTTTGCCAAATTATACAGACAGAATCTGGAGAATATATCTAGAAATAGATTTGAAGAATAGGGGATTAAAGTGGAAGGAATTTAAAGTAGATTCAACCTTTATTAGGACCCCATATTAATAAATGTTGTAACTTGGAGAATCAGAAGGGCTCTAACCATTTGGTTTCTTGTCTGCTATATGGGCACAAGGTGAGTGATATTGTTTGGACATTTGATCCCTTCCATATCTGATGTTAAAATTTGATTCCCAATGTTGGAGGTGGGACCTAAAGTGGGGACTTTAAGACATGGAGGCGAATTCCGCATGAATGGCTTGGTGCCATCCTCGAGGAATGAGAAAATTCTTGCTCTATTAACTCATGGAGTATCCCCAGCTCCCACCAAAGCTGGCTGTTGATAATAGCTTACCACCTCCCTCCTCTCTCTTTTCCTTCCTTTATCACCATATGGTCCTGTGATGTCACCACTCCTTCACCTTCCACCAGGAGGGGAAGCTTCTAGAAAACCTCACCCAAAGCAGATGCTGACACTATGCTTCTTGTACAGCCCACAGAACTTTGTGCCAAATAAGTCTATTTTCTTTATAAGTTACCCAGCCTCAGCCACAGGTGTCCCTTTCCAGCAACACAAAGCAAATGGTCAACTCTAAGTTAAAAAATTAAAATTGCCTTGGTATTCTATAAAAGAATGTAACCAAAGGCTTAAGGAAATGCAATGTTACAATTGATGTATCAATTAAGGCTTGCTTCTCTTTGGAGGAGTCCCCAAGACAAACTTTTCACCAAGGCAGTCAGAATTAATTTAATGAGAGAAGCTCCTAAAATTTTTGAAGAATTCTGTGTCTAATCTCCTTTGTAAGTGGGAAGTTACAGTGAGAATTGTTGGGTTCCCACTCAGCTAAAGTCCCCAATTGTAATGGAAATACTAAAATCCCAGGGCGTTAACATCAAATGGTGGCACTTAATCACCAAAGATGTAGTGGGTGCTGTTACCATGATGGACATCAGAGCCACATGAGTAATCAGGATCTTTTGACCCACAGAGAGGCCTATAGCAATGATTGTTTGATGATACTGTTTCTAGAAAGTAGATAGATACTATACTGAATTATTCCCTAGTGTGCATAATCAGAATTCTAGGTCTAGTGAACAAAAGACTGATTTGAGTCCTCAAAACAAATTTAGAGTGGTAATCTCTCCCAGCCTCTCCTAATTAACTCACAGCCATTAAGTGGGGTGACTCTGCATAGGGGAAATGGAAATAATCAGACTTTCCATTGATTACTAAACACTAGTTCTGAACTGATAACTAATTCCTGGAGACATTACTGTGGTTCAGTATTCAGAATAAAGGCTTATGAAAGTTAGGTGATTAATAGAGTTTTAGATTAGGTCCCCAAACCCATCATATTATGATTTTCCCAGTTTCAGAATGCATAATTGAAATAAATATACTCAGCAACTAGCAGGAGCACCACTTTCATTCCCAGACCTGTAGAGAGGGCTGCTATGGTGGGAAATGTTGTATGGGAACTCCTAGAATTATCTCTACCTAAAAAAAAAATCCAGTGAGTGAAAAGCAACACCACATTCCTGAATGGATTATAGAAACTGGTGCATTAAGGACTTGAAAGAGCAGAGGTGGTTATTCCCACAATATTTTCAACTTACCTATTTAATTTGCGTATTTGGCCTGTGCAGAAAAGAAATTGATCCTGGAGAACGACAGTGAATTATTGTGAATTAACTCAGGTGACCCTAAGTGCAGCTTCTGTTCCAGATGTGGAATTTGTTGTTTGGACATGTCCCCAGTTACTGACATACAACTATTCATCTTGCAAATGCTTTTCTTTTCTTCTTTTTATCTCTTGGTAAATACCACAAGGCACTGGGGTATTTTTGCTGGTGTTGTTGCTTGTTTGTTTGTTTCTTAAGGTGGCAAGACCAAGAGTATATATTCACCATTCCCCCAAGAGGATATAAACTCTACAGCCCTTTGTAATAATTTAGTCTGCAGAGTCCTTGATCATTTTTCCCTTCCAGAAGACTTAATATGGATCCTTTTCATTGATGGTATTATACTGATTGTACTTGCTGAACAGAAAATAGCTGCTACCTCTAGATATATTCATATGAAGTTTGTTTGCCAGAAGGTGAGAAATAAATTCTACAAACATTGAGAGGACTTTTACCTTGCCAAAATTTGTTGGGGTTCAGTACTGTGGACAATGTTGTGACATTCTTTTTAATAAAAATGACAGATTGTTGCCTCTGGTCCCTGCTAACACACACACACACACACACACACACACACATATGAAGGGGAAAATGCCTAGTAATTCTCTTTGAACTCTAGAGACAATATATTCCTCATTTGAATGTTTTACTCTGCTCCGTTTATTGCATAACCCCCTAAAAGCAAGTTTTGAGTGAGGCTTAGACAAAGAGAAGGCTCTGCAAGAGGCTCAGGCTGTCATTCAAAATGCTTTAAAACTTGGATTGTATGATCCAGCAGATCCAGTGATTCTTGAAATGTGAATGGAAGAGACTAATACTGCTTAGAGCTTCTGGCAGGCCACAATAGTTGAATCACAGTGAAGGACCTTAGAATTTGGGGGAAAAGTCTTGTCATCCTATGCAGAAAACTGCTCTCCATTTGAGAAACGGCTTTGGGCTTCCCGCTGGGCCTCAGCGGAGACAGAAGCCTGAGTCGCTCATCATGAATAGGGTGTGGTCTGATGAGTCAAGCCATAAATATGAGCATGCACAGCAACACAGCATTATCAAATCAAAGCGATATACATTAGGTAGGGCCCAAGCTGGCCCTGAAGGAAGAAGTAGGATGCGTGTACAAGTGGAAAACTGGCCCATGTCCTGTACCTCTCCTGCATAGTGTTTTCTCTTCCAGCCCATACCTATTACTTTATTAGGAATTTCCTATGACCAGTTGACAAAGGAAGAGGAGACTTGAGCGTGGTTTACACTTAGTCCTATGTCACATGCCGGCACTCCTGAAAATGTACAGCTGAAGCACTACAGCCCCTTTCTGGGATATCCCTGAAGGACACTGATGAAAAGAAATCCTTCCAGTGAGCAGAAACACCTTATATGACTGTGGGGAAATCCGTAATGCCATCTATGTAAGTCAAATTTATAAAATAAAATTAAAATGTAACATAAAAAATATAAACCCATTGCACTTACATTTGGGGAAGATGATTTGAGATTACACCCAAAGCATTTAACATAGGTTACCTTATAAGGATGTAATATCTTATAATATTTGCTATTATCATCTATTATTGCTTGATCTAATCTTAATATTTTATCTTAATATTAATTAAGATTCTTGATTCTTCTTAAATAATACGGTTAAAAATCTGTAGTTTTAGAAGTATTTAAATATTAAGAGAAGCAGCTTGTGAATTGGTAGACGGTACCAACCACTTAAATTTCACACTGAGGGCTGCTAGGCTGGAACAGTTTTCTACATGTTAGCCAAGCATCTGTGATTCATAAAATTGAACACTACACTTGAATGAGCAATTCAGCATTACATAACTTCACTTAAAAAGCCTTAATATGCAGTCTGATTTTAAAAGATGGAATATTTATAATAAGTGATTCACAATTTTTTTTTCATTTTGAGTGCACCAAACATATTATCTGCAGCACTATAAAGTGTCATACAAAAAGAAGAGAAAAATAAATTCAAAATTGAAGTGCCTAGCAGTTTGAATTAAATCAACAAAGGATAACTTAAAACTGACATCCTTTTAAAATACCATTATAAAACAAGAATTCACAACAGGAGTTAGAAATGTCAACTGCAAAGAATGAATTTCTTTGCTCTTGTCAATATAACAAAAGCTCTAAAATATTGTTTCAAGTACATTCAGTCTTTTGGTATTTAAAAATATCTCAATGGATGAAAAATTACTGTTATCCTAATTTAAGACCCTATTACACATATATTCCTTATGCTCTCAATTTATTGATAACCCACAGGCATTTTGCATATCTCTGTAGATTTTTGACAGGCATTGTTAATAGTTGAAATAATCTGCTAGGGTGTGAGAGACTTTAAAAAGTTTTCTTTTCTCTAAGGAAAAAGAAGTGGAAAGAGTATGTTCTCTTCTCCTATAGCTTTAGATTTTTCCATATGAGAATGAATTATTAAAATTGCTTTGTTCATTTTGTAAACATGAGAGGCCAAACTTAAACAAGAGCCAACATGTGAAGGATGGCAGAGGAGAATAATTGATACAATCTATCTGTAGTAGTTCATTCTCACACTGCTATAAAGATACTACCTGAGATGGGTAATTTATAAAGGAAAGAGGTTTAATTGACTCACAGTTCTGCATAACAGGGAGGCCTCAGGAAATTTCAATCATGGAGGAAGGCAAAGGGGAAGCAAGGACCTTTTTAACATTGTGGCAAGGAAGAGAAGAGTGAAGAGCAAAGGGGGAAGAGTCCCTTATAAAACCATCAGATTTCATGAGAACTCTCTAACAGAAGAACAGGATAGGGGAAAATGGCTCCATGGTCCAATCACCTCCCACCAGATGTCTCCCTAGACACTTGGAGATTACGGGGATTACAATTCAAGATGACATTTGGGTGGAGACACAGCCAAACCATATCACTGTTCCTTGAGGATGATCATGATTTCTTGATGATCTTTATGAATTTTTTAGTTAAGTAGCCATAAAATTGCTTCCTTTTATAATCTTCTTGTTAATTGAAATAAGAAATTTACCTTATTTTAAAATATTTCTTGCCATTTTTGATTTCGTGTTACATGATATAAAGCATCCTAAATGACATATACTCCAAGAGACATCTGAGTCTGGATGCTAAAATTCATCTCCAAGCTGCTATTATTCTTGGTATTTGGAACTTATGGTCATCCATAGCTACAACCTGAAGCCAGAACTGTACCAGCATTTGAGATATGCACAGAAGATATTCTGGGACACTGGCCAGCAAACTTAGGAGAAATTGGGCAAGAAAAATAGGACACAATTTTGTGTGGTTGTCCATAATATCAAATTTTGTGAAGCTTATTCTAATTTGGTGGCTGGATTTCTAGGATTTTGATTTCAGAAACATTCTAATAGAGATCTTTAAGGCCAAGTTGATAATTCTTGCTTATTTTAACATTTTGATGCCCTGGGAAGGAAGCAAATTTATGACTAGGCAAAGCTAGCTCTGTTCTTTAGAAAACAATGTTATACTTAGCCTGAGCATACATACATGTTGGTGTCTTAGTTACAGATAAATGTATAATCTATAATAGATGTATGTTGCAAATGCAGTTTAATGTAATTTGGTGTAAGATATTGGCTATTGGCTCTACTGACCTTTTGTCTTATGTATAATATTCTGGGGCAATGTCTATTGAATCTCAAAACTACTGTCATTGTAAATCCCCTTATCAGATATTTACATATTTGATTTATTTCCAGGATATAAAAATTCAATTAAATTTTGTACATTAACTGTGTATTATGTAAAGTTTAAATTTACTCAGCTCTAGTAGTTGTTTATTTGATTTAGGAAATTTTTTTTTCTGCTTTTCTGACACCTAAAACTACTAAAAAAGACTTTAAGGAAAATTTTATTTTCTTTGCCTGAATGCTACTATTTCTTTATATTTGATATTCAATATAGCTTCACAAGGCTAAGTCTTATGATCAGTCTTATAAAAGAGCATTTTTTTCCCTGAAAATTGATTATTCAAGCTACAGATAAGGTGTCCCTTTATTTTTTCCTGAGTTCTTTCATTCACCCTACTGATCACTTTTTCCCGATCATTCATGTTTTTTGTTTGTTTTTTCCCAAGATCGAGTTTCACTTTTGCCACCCAGGCTAGAGTGCAGTGGCACAAGCTCAGCTTCTCAGATCACTGCAACCTCCACTCCCGGGGTTCAAGCAATTCTACTGCCTCAGCCTCCCTAGTAGCTGGGATGACAGGTGCCCGCTACCACGCCAGGATAATTTTTGTATTTTCAGTAGAGACGGGTTTTCACCATGCTGGCCAGGCTGTTCTCAAACTCTTAACCTCAGGTGATCTGCCTGCCTCGACCTCCAAAAGTGCAGGGATTACAGGCGTGAGCCACCGCACCCGCCTCATATGTTTCATTATAAATATTTCTGATTTCATTGTAAGAAAACCAAATAATAATAGACCACTTTTAGAGCAAAGTATAATTAAATAATTATGTTTTTCTTTATGGTAGAGTTTTCAGTAAAAGACAAATTAAAGATTCATGTGGAATTAAAATTAATTCACCTAATTAGGTACTGTGTCTTAAATCTGTTCTCTATGATGATTAAATAAAAGCTATGTAATATGTTTCAGAGAACTAAACAAAAATCCTATTTTTAAAACATTTAGGGTGAAGTAAAATATTCATGAAAATTATATACCACCATGTCATTTCCTTTATCACGAGTGATATCAATTTTGTTGCCTTGTGTTATCACAATAGTTAAAATGTACTATTAGTTAAAATAATTAAAATGTACTATTTTCTGAACCATGTCAAATAATTTTTTGACATATATCATCTTTACCAAGATGAAATGTTAATGAATATCTTGTGTAGATGTCAACCTTTCTTAACATATTTAAGATAATTGTAGGAAGTAAAAAACATGAACAATAAAGTTGCACAGATTTTACCTATTTTAATAATTTCAGATCTAGCTAAATTTATATTTAACTTGTTGGGTTTTTTTGTTTTCTTTTTATTTCTCCCAACCAAACTTTTTTATTATATACAATAAAAATTCAGTACAAATTTTTATATTTGTGACAACTCAGTGGTTCTCAGCTGCAGCATATTATAAGACTGGGTCAAATTCAAAGTACTTCTGTCAGTTTCTAAATCTAGAACACAACATGAAGCTTTGTTTCATCCATAGTACCTCCAGGAATTGCTTTGGTTTCCTCTGTATAATGTCCTTTTTCTTTTTTCACAAATATCTTTTTTCAAAGTATACAATTCTATTGTCTGTAGTTGCTGCTTTTCTGACAAATTATATAAAGTTAGCATGTTTTCCTTTTGTAGTTTGAATCACTTTCTTGACATATTTTTATGTACAGATAGTCCAATTCAATTTTGTAATTATGAAATAGTAATATAAATAGGTTTTTAATGCTCTTTTTCTGATTTATATTGGCAGTATTTTTTTCCTAAAATTCGAAGTGTATAACGTTCTAAATTTCATTGGTCTTTAATATTTTCCCTCTTCTGACTTTGTATGTCGTGTGACAGTACCAAACAGTATGTCCAAATCCGTCCCACTCTGCTGAAATTAATACACTCTTTCCATAATCTTTTTTGAATTCTTCGTCATGTTTAACATTAAAGACAACATCATGGTCAAGTTCCCATATCATCTTTCAATTTGTACAAGCTATTCTATGGTATTCCTCTACATGATATGAGTTTGTTGGTACTTCCTAGATCCATGTAGTTAAATATTTGGTTTTGGTTTTGTGGGATGTTTTAGCAAAAATTGTTTAACACACTTGCATTATTGTCCTGTAGAGAAATAAGTTCTGTTTATGTATTGCACAGTATAGTGACTATAGTTAATATTTAACTCTGGTTAGTATATAGTTAAATTATAGTTAACTATACTATACTATAATACTGAATTATATTTATGATTCTGAATATACTATAGTGTATTTCAAAATTGTTAAAGTGAGTTTTTATGTCCTGACTACAAATAAATGCTAACTGTGTGAAGTGATGTACATGTTAGCCTGATTAGATTATTTCCCCATACATATATGTATCAAATTGTGCTCCCTAAATATATACAACTATTGTCAATTTAAAATAAAATCAACAGTAAACATCTAATTTTATTAAAATGTACTGGGGCCTTTTTGGCACTTTAAGATGAAACCATAGAATTTATTGGTCCGTGCATAGGCAAATAAAATAATTGTATGTATTTTACATGTGTATATAGAAAAAGAAAGAAAGAGAGAGTTTCTATTAACCTATAGAAATCAGTAAGCTTTTTCTAAAGAAGAAATAAATATAGGAATTAGAATTTCTAAATTTCAAATAAAGATAAGAAGACAAAAGATTTCAAGATGAGTCCACATAACTTTATCTGGAGATACATAATATTTTGTCTTATTTGAAAATGACACATTTTGTGCTTATTTAAATTTGTTACTTTTTATGGAGCTAACCAATTTTATTAATATTCATGTTTATGTTCATTTTTATTTATGCCACACGTATAATAGTTTTGCTCTTTCTGTGCTAGACATTTTACTAATTATTCCAAATATGTCACTTAATTTTCTTTTCTAATTTTTTCATTCATTTTGTCATCTATACACACATATTCTGCCTTCCTTTCCATGACTTTTGACAAATTTCTTCAAAAATCTTGGAATTATTCATGACAAATATCTCAAATTGAACATTTAATGTATAAGCAAATACACAAATAGTTAACAATGTGTCTCAAAGCCCAAATCCATAGAATAGCCTACATATATGCATATAGATGATGCGAAATATATGCCCTTCTCTCCCTGTTCTTACAACTCTGATCTTGCCTCCTCTAATTTGTGACACCTTTGCTACTGCACTTCATCTACATTGACTTCCTTATTGTCTCTGGAATACATCAAATAGCTCCTGCCTTAAGGCCTTTGCACTTACTATTGTTTCTCAGGGAATTGCTTATGCCTAGAAACTAATTGATTGATTGTTAAATGCCACATTTTTGAGACCTATTGGATCCCTTTAAAATTATACCTTCTCCCCAAGTTTCTTCTTTTCCTCATTTTCATATTTTTTTTCCTCTTTGGCATTTATACACTCAAATATTTTGTATATTTGTGTAATTTTATAGGCTTGACACTTACTCATATTCTGTGAGACAATAAGTTTTACCATACTCAAAGTAGTTTGCATATATGATAGAGTAAATGAGGTTAAATTTATTTTAGGTGTTACGTAAAGGCCTAAGTCCATTTAAGATTATATTCCAGTTATGTGTTAATATCTAATAACCACAAAAATAATACAAAAAAAAATGAGCTGTTTCAAAACATGAGATTTTTGAGTGAGCACACTTACAAAGTGATTCAAATCAGACTTCTGAATAATGAGGGCAAGTTGAAAATAAGCATCTAGTTCATCATCCTCCAAAAACCACTGACACTAGAATCAGAAATACATTTGCCATGAAGCTAGTTAATCTTAAACTTTAGGGCATGTAAATTGCATGAACTGCTTCTAGGAGTCTGTATCAAATTTCCTATTTTATTTATGTATTTTTATTTAAAGTCAATAAATTTTTATTCAAATAATTCTATGTTGTGAGTCTTCCACTGTCCAGCAAGGTCACTTTAGATCTTCTAAAGAGCTAGAGTCAAAATTTATCTTCAAAAGATTTATCCTCACATCAACCCTTTTTAATGAAACTGGTGCTTATTTTATTCCAGTTGTCCTGTCAGCCCATCATTATTTTATTTTGGCTTCTGTTATCTCCTTTGAATACGGATATACGGATGAAGACTTAAAAATTCACCAAGAATCTTTGGGATCTAATTTCTTCAACCAATTTACTTTAGGGTTATTTTTAGTGTAGGTAGATATGCCTGGTTGTCAATTGGACTCCCTCTCTAAACATGAATGAGTTCAAGTCATATTCATTCCTAAGCGATCTCACTTAAGAATAGTACAGACGTGTGGAATAGGCCAATACCTAAGGTAAAAAAGGTCTTTCATACATTTAGCAACTGTCTTTTTCATTCTTTTAGCAACTGTCTTGTAGTTCTTTCCCACATATTTAACCATAGTCCTGTGGGTAAAATAAAACCAGAGTTACTGTATGAGGCATTTCGAATTTATTCATATTTTAATATTATTTTTTAAAATGAACCTCCCCCACAAACTGTATAATCTTAACGTATCACAAACCTATAGTTGCTTTTGAGAGCAAAATAAAGGTTGATCTTTAAGACAAACTTCTTATCTTCAATGAATAATTTTTTTAAAAGTAGTGAAATGTTGAACAATGAAAAGTAAATAAATTAGTGGTAAATTAAGAAGCAATAAAATGAAAATTCTAAATTGGCAGTGGGGAAGATTAATAATCAAGTGTCTATATTTATAATACAGAATACCTAAAACATTCATGAATTAAAAGCATCTGATACCTCTGAAAATAGTGATAACTCAGGGGTCACAAAATTAAAACCTATTCAAGAATGAGTAGCTTCCTGAGTTTCTTCCTCCACTGCATTCAGCCACATGACTAACAATCTCTCAAACAGACAGAAGAATGCCAATTTGTCCTCTGGAGATAATAAAGAATAGGACTTCTTAATGAGGGGAATTCAGATACTTTTGTAGGCAGAGGTAACAGACCAAAAGCAGAAATCTTCATTATGCATGCAAACTGAAAGCCGATGCCCGTCTTTATTTTCACCCTGCCCTCTACTATCAAACAAAGACTTTTCGGGAGTAGTTCCCAGAAAAACTGACCAGCCCAAAATGAAATACTGAGGAGACTATCAGTGAGGCCTCTCCTTTATGCACCATTCCTGTCAACATTCGTTCTTTGGAAACAATAATGGAAAACAGAAAGTTAATGAAAATATTGACTCTATGATATAAAGCAGGATACTATAAAAAGGGATATTTAGAGAAAAAAATGGAAATTAAAAACATGATAGTTTTATAAATATATATATATAAAATATATATATATAAAATATATATATAAATATATATATATAAATATATATATAAATATATATATAAATCATTTATAATTTTGAATGTTTGGAAGACAAAGTTGTGGACATAACTTAGAGAGTGAGAGACATGGAGAACAGAAGACAAAGGGAGGACCAACTGACCACATTAAGTATAAAGATATAGATTGCTTCCAAAAAGAAGACAGTGTAGAGAACCCTTAATGAGATCATGAAAATAGGTCAGGACTAAAGAACATTTCCTAATTCAAAGAGTCCACGAGGCCCTAGCCCTGGGCAAGAATATAGACTTTTTCTAGGGCAGCATGTTAAGAAAGTTTAGCACACTGGAGAGAAAAAGAATAATCTGCAATTTGAGAGAATGAAGGAGGGAAGTACAGATATATATATATATATAAAATGGATCATATAAAAAGATAAGAAATAAAAATAATCTAATATTTCTGAAAACAAAACAGAAAGCCAAAGTAATTAACAATAATGAATCAACGCCTTTACTATTTTGCAGATAAATTATTTTCCATCTAAATATTACAGTCATCTAAGCTAGTAATTATGTATTAGCATAAAAAAAGGTATTTTCAGGTTTCAATGTATCAAACATTTGTCATTCTACATACCGTTTTTTGAGGAGAGAATATATTGAGAATATTATTGTGATTGTTAACTATTTTTTTAAATTAATACATAATAAGTGCACAAATGTAGGAAGTACATATGATATTTTGTTACATAGAATACATAATGAGTAAATCAAGATAATTAGAATATTCATTACCTTAAATATTTATCATTCATTTGTGCTGTGAACATTTCAACTCTCTTCAAGCTACTTTGAAATGTACAATAAATTATTGTTAACTATATTCAAGCTACTTTGCTATCAAATACTAGATCTTATTTCTTCTATGTAATTGTATTTTATACCCATTAACCAGCCACTCTTCACCCCACTCCTCTCAGCCTCTGGTAACCATAATTCTACTCTCTACCTCAACGATGTCAACTTTTACATCTCTCACATTTGAAGTGAGAACATGTAACATTTGTCTTTC